>NC_133933.1:60824983-61449983 GCF_031877795.1 Strix aluco | reverse complement strand
AAGGTAAATCCATGTCTTCTGTTTTCCATATTTGTTTGTTGTCTTCCCATTTTCCCACTGTTGTCAGCTGCCCTTTTTATTTTATGCCTGTTTTTCCTGGTAACTTGCTGAATAGCAGAAAGGGATAAAAGAGTCCTTGATATGTCCTGTGCCTGTGGCAGTGATCAGCGGCTCTCACCTCTCTCCGCACTAATGAAGCCCCAGCCAGGTCTCAGAACCAGCAGTGAGGGACACGAAGCCTGATAAGGATAGAGCACCAATTACAGGGATGTGATGAAGCCTTGAGAAAGCCACAGTGGTCACTGCAGCACCTCCACAAACCATTCTGCTACTAAAGAAAAGGGCCATGTTAATTTTATAAGTGGCGAACCCTCTGATGTGACATAGCATGAAGGACATGAAGATTGGTAGCAGCAGATGGAATAGTGAGAGTCGCTGCATGGGACATGACTAACAGGTAGAGACAACGGCATCTAATGCAGAACAAGCAAGTACACTGAAGGAGTCAGACCAGTGGAAATGCGGGATTTCAGACAACAGACCTCCTCCAAGCACAGGAGCAATAGCTGCTTCAGTAAAAAGAGATGAGAAAATTAATGTAAAGATTTGTTATGATGTGGGGAGGAGAAAGGGGAGATGGAACTAAGACACTGATGCAAGAATAGTGCCTGAAACACAGCAACAGCAGATACTGAGTAACAGAAAAAAAAGGAAGAGATTTATTTTGTCTTACTTTTTTTTTACCTAACGTCTAGGAGCACAGAGGGAATAGACTTACACGACAAGAAGACTGTCATGAGAACTTATGAGAACCTTGGTAATCTTGGAAATTGTTCAAGATTCTGTAATTTAAAAACACACAACTTGGGGAACATTTGATTACAATTTGTAGCAAAAATTTGGGTGAGAATAGTAAATTTCATCCTAAAGCCATAGTCTAAAATGTTCATGGCAGCAGAACCATTCAGGGAATAAATTAATATATCTGCCTGAAGTGAAAACTAATTATCTGTATAGCCCCAATAAAAACATAGCAATTATATAGAAAGACATACTAATGAAGTTGCAGACAAACCTGGAAGAAGCCAAGAACAAGCCTGTTTGCTTCTAATTATATGAAGGACTGTTAGACCATATCTCAAAACAGAGTTGGCAATCTGGAAGATACTTTGGCAAAACTATGATTACAAGTTTATTCTTTTCAAAGTACTCTTACCATATGCAACAATATTACTGCATCCATGGCATAGCACCAGTCCTGGTACCAGTGAGCACAAATTATCTTTACTGATAGTCAGGAAACAATGGAAAGACCTTGTCAGCAGTAAAGATAACCAAGAGACTGACAGAGGATAAAGAATGGATGGAAAGGGATCCCTTCTATGTCTTGCTGAATCATCCGTTGTACCTTATCAGGTGTTAATTATAACCCTGCACAAACTGATAGGTAAAGACCTGCCTATTAGAGTCAAACACATAGAGAAATGCTCGACATGACACAGACATCATTATAAAGTGCCACAAATCTGAACCTGTTATGCAGGTGAGCAGATGGCCACCCACAGCATATGCAAGAAACCAAAACCCCAGGCTGCCAGGTACTGCAGGTCACTTAAAGCAGCTACAGACTTGGGGCAAGAGTGGAGGAGAGGAAACCAAAGGTAACTGTGGAGTAGGAGTAGAAAGTGTCATATTCTGACACACAAATCCCAGGCAAACTCTTAAAAATCCTAAGTTAACAGCTAAGGACGAAGTCAGAAGTGATAAGATAAATGTGTCATCTTGAGATAGCAGCAAGGTAAATGAGCAGAGAAATAGCAAGGTGGAAGCAAGAACCTTACCAACAGCATAGTGCACTAGAGAGAGTCGAGGCTTTAAAGTAACTGCTATCAATCCAAATGCCAGCATGGTGGGAAAGAGCACATCCCCTGCAGAGCAGACACTGGTCTCCTCTCCCTTCCTCAGGCCAGCAAGCATTAGCGCTAACTAGAGGAGCAGAAATAGCAGGAGCTTACTATGAGTTTAACAGAAGTAGTATAGCTTGTGGGAGGGAAGTGGAGATTCCTTACCAATGGGTACATGTCCATTCTGACCACTATGTTAAGGGTAAGTATTCCTTTAGTTCTACAGTCATTAAGTTCATAGATATTGTCATGTGAGCAGAGCGTGGTACCTGAACAATCCCTGCCCCTGCCTTTCTTATTTGAAGCAGCTTGGTTTTAGATCAAGCCTGTGCACATGTATTGCTTAGATTAACCTTCTCCCACTATTCCAAGCCATTCAAAAAGACCCTAAGCCTGTTTCTGCCTCATGCCACCTTTCGCTCCTCTCCCTCTGTTTTACAATGTTAATCAAGTAACCTCTCCCTATTGCTGCCCCACTAATCTCTTGATTTTGTTTATTATACTTTTCTTTTTTTTTTTTTACTTTTGAGAGTGGTTGAGGAAAGGAGGGCTGGAACACACAGATACCCTGTCAGAGGATACCTCAGAAGTCAGTCAGTGAAACTAAAATCGGTATGATGACCAAATATCCAGTTATTTCAAACAGCATATAGTAAGGAAGCCTTTTTGAGGCTACATCTCCCCAAATTTGTGACTTCTGTTTCCAGAAGGAATTTGAAAAAATCAAGTGCCTCAGAAGTAAAGGATGGAAGTCTTCATTTACAGTGAAGAATGTAGATTCTGTACTTCAAAGACTAGAACCGTGTCCAAAGTGGTTTCAGAAAAGCTATTCTCACACTAAAACAATTCTCCTTGTGCCTTCCTTTGTTTTTCAGCCTGTAATACCATGTGCGCCATAAACATTTATTGGATTAAGTGCTGCCATTTCTGCAGATGAAAATTTGCCAGGATGGTCTTATGTGCTGAAAAAGTAGCTCATCAACATTAAAACTTGTTTGATACTTGAATTGCACTTGCAAATCTTTTTACCCTATGTTAGCTAAAAATTCTTGTGCTAGTCCTATGTTTATTTCTTAAATTTGTGATGAAATTTTTACAGAATCTGTGCAGTTCACATAACCCCCAAATGACATGTGGCTTTTCACAAAGAGAAATGGCTTTGAGCACAGGGAAACTTATTTAGAAATTATAGTGCTAATGCATGCAGTAAAGCTCTCTGTGTTCTCAAGAGTCTTCTTAGCATCCTCTTTATAGGGAATGTCACGGACTTTAACAAACACTTCTTTCCAGCAATATGTCAAGATCTGTATTTCGCCCCCTGTGACGAAAGCATCTTTCTAGCTTTATAAAGTGTAGTGGCTTCATGTGTCTAAGTCAACTGCAGCCATGCTAGCCACAACAAATAGGTAGATAGATGTAGTGTAAAATGGGATTCTCAGATGTTTTTCAAACACACAAAAATAAAAACAATACACTTAAAAATACAAAAGGTTTCCTGATGAGTTTTTCATTTTGCTTTTTATAAAATATTCTTGAAGAATGTAGAGTGCTCTTAATCATAATTTTAGTACAGCTCCTTAAAAACCACATGCAGGCATCTCAAACTTTTCAATAATGCATTACTGTCAGGCTTAATGTTTTGTTCCTGAGCAGTAATGTCTGATTCAGAAGTACAAATGCACATCTACTTGATGAGGCAGAGATTTAAGCAGGGCTTCCTCAGGATACTAAGTTCACCATAAAATAATAAAAAGAAATCTGAGACATCCTTTATGAGCACAGAAGCTGTCTGGCAAAGTCATAAAAACAATATTACTGTACACAAGGCAAAAATTTTACAATGTTCAGCCCAATTTCACAGTTTCAATTTAAATGAATATTCACATAGCAGTGTTCTATCCTAATAACATGCTTAATGTCTGAACACTTTCTTCCAAGTGTCCACACAATTTCTTTTTCTTCCTATTCCCTCAAGGGACAGAATGTCCACTTTATGACCTTCTCAGGGCTTGCTCTGAAAGGCTTTAGCAAGAGTCATACATCTTCAGAGCAGAAGACCTGACAAGAGAAAGATGCCTATATGGTAGAGATGTACATGTTTTGAAACTCTTTGCTGAGTTGCAGTAACTAATAGAAGAGCAAGGTGTTTTGCTGTAGACACTCAAGTCTTCAGTTCCCTGAAAGAAAAATTCAGTAGGTGCAATAATCTGTTCTCTGAGCCAAAAAGTATTCAAAACCTACAATGTCAAAAGTTACTACCAAAAGGTGGTCTGCCATTTATACAAGAAGAATGACAGAATGGAGGCCATGGAGTGTCTTGGGCAATTCAAGCTACTTAGGAGAAGTAAACTTCCTCCATGCTTCTGCCACCTTGGTAATCAGTATAGGACCATCAAAGGTAAAAACAATGGTTTATACAGCTTGAGGTAGGCAGCCAGGCTTTTAAAATCAAATATATGCATGCCCTTTATTGGCTGAACTCAGCATGTAGAACACAGAATCTGTGCACTGCTCTGTATGGCACATCAACATGGGGAATGTATGCAATATGAAGGTCTAGTTACAAATACATGGGTCAGCTTCTGGTTTGATTCACATTTCCTTACTATTCACAAGTTTTTAGAACTTAGGCATCGTGCAAAATACAGTTTTTGAAGAACCCATAAAAGCAAATCTGTTCAAATTTGGATTTATAATTCAAATTCTGACATGACTACTGTTAACCAGAATAATTTTTAGAAATTACCATTTCCATTGAGCTTTCCTTCCAAAACACAAATTCTTAAAAATGTAAACATCTCAAACTTTCCATACTGCTGCAATTAATTGAAATTTTCCATGTAGGCTATATTTAAATTGATTAAGGTGCAATTAAGGTTCCATTGTTGTCAATAGCTTCTAATTGTTCTCTAATAGACTACAGATACATTGAAATAAGTAAATGGAGACCAAGGTAACTGAATTACACTTATTCTTCTGGTAGACCTCTATTACTTTATATGAATTTATTTGCAAATACTGAATGGCTTTCAGGACTCGGTGGCAAAAGAGAGAATGTACCCGTGTCAAGGTTTCTCTTGGGCAGAGTGACTAGTGTGAATGCCATTGCTTTATGAAGACTGTATAAGTGGTCAGCAGCACTTAAAAGGGTGCCCATGACTCTGATGCCTTGATTTCACCACTCAATCAGTATTGCGAGAGGTGTGTGGAAATTTTTACATCTCAGAGACTTCTGATAAAATCTCTCGATCTGCCTTCATTTAGCTTGTGGTACCCTTAAGACACTCCTCTAGATGAATGAAGACAGCACAAATAAAAGATCAGCATTGTGTTAGGACTGTCTTTGCATTGCAAGAACAGCATATGCATCTGTGAGTTTATTTAACCGGTAGATGCATCCAAGCTGTATTGCACTGTTCTGGTATGCTAGTAAGTCTGTCCTTAAAAAAACTATGGCTTTAAAACAGATAACATATCACAGGTCATTAGAAGTAACACATTAAGGGATTCTCTGAGGGTCTTTGCTTAGTGTTTGGAGTTTAAAAAATGTCTTTTATATTAAAAATTCAATAAGGCATCTAACTCCTCTGAAAAAGTAGCATTTCAGGGATATCTCTGTCACTCAGCCATTGACTGTTTTAGGAAACTAAAACCCAAGCAACCAATCAAAATCCTGTAAAGATCACTCCCATTACACCTAAACAACTCATTAAAAAAATTCAAGAAAGCGTTAATGTAACTCTGTTCTTACAAATGTTGAGATTTTCCAAGTATGTGGAAAATCTAAAATGATAGTTGGAAGTCTTGAATCCACATTATACAAAGCCTTCCTCAGTGTACACTTCTTACAGTGAAGGCTGAATGGGGTCTGAAATGGATAGCGTTGACCTTAATGCTTAGGGCTTGAAGGCTTTCAACATCCCTAAACTTAAAAACAATTCTTGTTAGGAGTCCATGTACCAAGTAAATGCCAGTGAAAACATGAAGTATGGTTAAGAGATCAACAGAGTCACATCTGGGGCTGGTATAAGCTGGTATAAGGTTTGACTTTATGTAAGCTACACAGTTGAGGTTTTGGTCCTTTATTAGCAAAGTTAAAGGAAGCAAAGCAATTCAGAAGAGCTGATGGGATAGATCACCAAAAAAAAAAAAAAAAAGTATTTTAAGGGCTAAGTTTCTTTCCTGCAGAGTAAATCACCCTCGATATCCTTACGTCTTTGACTACTCCTTTCTGATGCAAGGTGATCTTTCTTCCCTATTTCAGAAGTTTAAAAAAAAACCAGATTGCTCTAGCTGATTCTGCTCCAATTCTGTCCTGAAAGCTAAGGCATTATGTGTCCTACCTGCAACAAAAGACAAAATACCACTTCCCTGCTGTATAAAATGATGGTGTGTGTTTATCTGCACCCTTATATGATATCTCTCTTTCAAAACAGCCATTAGGGAATGGCTCCAGAAGATAAGATAAAAAATTCTCAATCCTTAATGGAGTTTCAAGATGTTTCTATGACTTCCTAGCACATGAGCTTCTCCAGGGAATGTCCTCTCAATCTTGAGAGGAAGACAGAAATGCTTACAGGAGAATCATGTGCAAGGGAAAGCTCCAAAATGAGCAGAGGGAGCTGGATGGGATAGTGTCAAAAGTTCACATAATTTGTGGGGCTGTAGTGACAGGGGGGAGAAAAAAAAAAAAAAAAAAAAAAAAGCTTGCTCTTGCTTCATCAGAGGATAGGCATCGATAGAGCCACCGAAATGACTGAAATGATGTAGCCTGTGGTTTGTGCCATGTCCAACACCTCAGGAATTTCTGGGGAAAACACACTAAATCCTTAGTACAAGTCCTGCAGTAGGTGGAGAGTCAGGGAGGTGCAAATGTTCAGAAATTACCTTCTTTTCATCTTCTAGAGGCACTCTGTGGAATTTGAAATGACTGTAGTCAGTATCCAGTAGGGCTGCCCAGATATAAATGTAATAAACCAAATGATTCTTCCATCAGTTATTCCTTTTTGAGCTCTCTTCCCGAGATAGTGCTCTGTGCACAAGGGGATTTCTGTAATAATTACCCCTGAGTACCCAGTGGAATAAGTGGTAATTACAGTGCCTAAACATAGATATAGATCCTTGTGCCATCGGCTCCAAAACTGTCAGGAAGCCTTACTCCAGATTTCTAAGTGTTTTTAGTTTTCATATTCCTCTAGCACTGCAAGATTGAAGATGCACACAGGGTTGCACAGACTTTCTCGCTCTGCAGCTTATATGAACTACCTGTCTCATAACTTGTATAATAAACAGTTGCTGTACCCTTGGGTTCCTTTCCTCAGCTGCAGAGTAGGGACAGCAGATGTTCTGCAAAATGAAATCCTTCATGATTGTGGGATTGCTCAGAGGGCCACAATACCTACCCACCCCCAAGAGGATGAGTCAGTCAAGCAAACTAGAATACTCTTCCTATTTCCTATCAGCACAAATGGAAATCATAACACTGTTAGTAAACTGTGCCACCAAATGGAGGCAAAGAACCAGATGCAAAACTGACAGAGAAATTTATACCTGTGTTGTGATGGTCTAAGAGATCATATAGAGTACCAAAGAGAACAATTTCAATGGACAAAGGCCCACCTTCACCACCTGGTATTTTTGCCAAGCTAGAGGGTCTCAGGAAGAATGAAAACGTTGAAAAAGCTAAAAGGCAAACTGAGATCTTGGAGGCAGTATGTACAATTTGTACCAGTATCCTAGAAGGTCTGCTCAATATCAGTTCACAATATTCTACTCCTTCACAGTTATGTACTAACTTTCACACTTAATTACAGAAAAATAATTTTATCTCATCAGACTGACTTGCTGAATTAAAGATTCTAAATTTCTTTTTCATGCCTTGGACCAAGGCACCAAATATAAACCCTCTGTCTACAGTTCAGTCTCTAAATATAACCAAGAGTTAAGATATTCCTGCTTCTGCATCCTAAATAATTTAATGGAATCAATTATGATTTTGCGTCGATGACATCTGGTATTTGCAAATACATGAAAGACGAAATCCAACCAAAATAAGCATGAAACTAAAGTTTCCACCCATCCTACTTCATCCTCAGTAAACATACTATTGTTTTGTATCACGGGATGGATTTTTCATATTTCTTATAGACTTCAGCTTAGAAGCTCTCCAAGAGAATCTAACACAAGCAAAAGAAAAGGGCTGATAACTTTGACTTCAGCCAGTGGTTAAGCCAGATGAGTGAACATCATTTGTGTGTTCACTGAGAACACTGTCCCATTGCTTGGATTTTCAGCTTTACACTTTTATTGATCAGCATGCCAGTCATGCCAAGCTAAATAACAGTTTGCATTGTTAGATACAGCAAGGTTCAGAGTGAACACCAACATCAGGAAAGGACAGAATCTGAAATGGATTAAATACAACTCTGTCCCACTGTGCCAGTAAGATCCTTGCCTATTATATTTGGAAACTAAAGATAGTCCCACCACATAGTATCCATGTTATCAACCCATTTCAAAATACATCCCCTTGCAGCGCTTTCCTAGCATTATAATTAATGTTTTATCCTCAAGTAGCCAAACATATTGTATTAGGGCTAGAATGCAAACTATTCCTGGATGTAAGCACACAGGATTTTGCCGGGGTTGGAGGTTTTTTCTTTTTTTTTTTTTTTTGTTTCTTTCAAATATAGCCTAAATAGATAAATATAACTGTACCTGCAATCAGGGACTGCCCTCTTCCTCCTCCAAATAATGCACAGTCAGGAAGGGATGGGTCATATCCTTCCCCATACTCCAGAGCAGAGTCAGAAAACAGCAAAGCGAGCAGTCTCACTCTAAAGACTGGCTAGCCTGTGGGCTCTGAGTAGCCTTGGAGGAAACCATGCCTCCTGAAATGCTCTACAATGAAGACCCATGTATCCTCACAACTCCTGTTGCTACCATGTACTGCCAACTTGCAAACCTCCGAAATAGTTGGCCATGGCAGTCCATATGGAGAGGTGAATGCTGGAGAATGTTCAGTCATAGAGGTTGCTGGGCAAGGTTGAGGATGTGAACCATTCCTGTGAAACCACACTTCTGACTCTGCCTCTCAGAGATGCCATGTGCTGTGCATTGGGAATTACATTTGCAGACTTTACCCTTCTGCAGCTGCACAACTCCTATCCATTTTACCATCACTTCCTGCCAGTGTGAGAAGGGATGGAAGGAGGTTTCCCCACGCTACCCTTGCCTGCCTGATGTTCTGTTTCCTCCCTTGCCGTGACCTGAGTGCTCACATCTTCCCAAGGTGACAAGACTGGGACTTGAACCAAGTTAAAACTAATTTTACTTTTTTTCTTTCCCCTCTGGATTAATTTTAAATCAATCCTACTCTTTTATCCAGTTCACCAAGCACCTGCAAATCACTGCTGCTAGCACAGAGAAGGGGACAGTTCAGGTGAGGGAATGAGTGACTGTGAGTTGTGCAGGAGAAAAGGGAGAGAGACATTTATTTCAGTGGCAGCGGCAGCTTGTGCTGTGTTAAAGTTATTGTGGAACTACAGCAAAGCCACCAACTGTCATCATCATGTCGGAATGGATAACCTTCATCCTGCCTCCTTGTATTTATAGTGCAACGGATTCTAGCCGTAGTACATTTTATATATATAGCTAAAATTGTGTAAGAAATGCATGACTTCAGGTACACAGTGGAATGCATGGGATGTTTTCATTCCAAGATTACAGCCCTACCAATATCTAAATATGGGTAATTTCACTGTTTTCTGAAACAAATACATTTTGTGGTTTTATACAGATGTTTCTAGGATCTCTATCTTACAAGAAACAAGCGTTCCCTGTGAAAATACCTGTCTTTAATTTCTTTAACCATAGTCACTGCACTTGCTGAAGCAAGTACCATTCACAGCATGACACAGCTATCTATGAAATAATTTAACTGCATTAGGCAGAGTCAGCAGAAGTTCAGAACTGTAATTTGGAGAAAGTGACTTCGTACTGTCACTCACTGGCTGAGCTACATATTATGCTGCAACACCTTTCCTTGCTATCTATTGCAAAAATATGGGCAGTTTTTCAATTATGTCAAAGTATACCTTGTTAGCAACACATATTTATAATTGATAAAGAAATGGTGTGGGTTTTTTTAGTATGTCATTTCAATGTTCAGGAGTTCAGCAAGTATAAACCATAAGAAGTAATATCAATAGCATAAGCAGGTCCCCTCACCACAGGTAGTTAAATGGTTCTTCATTGTTTAATTTGACCAAACACTTCATAAATGAGTTGATTCTACTCCATGACAGTGTACATGGAAAAGTTAGTTAGCTATGCAAGAAGCTGAAATAACCACCAACCTTGAGTTTTGCAGCATGATTTTAAGTTCTGAAGCTTAGTATCCTTGCTACATGTTGTTGCATGTAAACTGTCTATAAGGACACTATTACAGAAGAACTTCAGCAGTTTTAGCAAACACATAAATGCAGACTCTCACAGCTGCTGCTTGAATGCATGTAGACAGAGTAGCACATCTCAATTGTCTGTGCATGGTGTATCCAGGTGGCAGATCAACCAGAGCCTCCTTTTCCCCATCCCTCCTGGCTGCAGCAGGATGCCGTGGTGGTGTAGAGCACAGTGCAGGCTGCTCACACCAGGCCATCTTCTGCCCGCATCTGTTTTAAACTGGGGTCCTCCCCACAATAATCTGTTTGTACTTTTTCAAAGGCAAAAGTACTAAATTTGTTTTAGTTTATATATGCTTGCAATAGCCATTACTCTGGGAAACTTATAGGTGTTGTACAAAGACGATGTCAACCATTAGAAGGATCCTGACATCTAAACCTTACTAAATAACATAACTTGGCAATAAATGTTTTAACTTCTTTTGAAAACTAAGTAACGCATGAAATATTACTTCCAGCTGCATATTCCAAGTCACTGGAAAGAAAAATATCTTCACCTAATAAAACCTGGGAAAGACTGGCAGTGAGCAAGAGAAAATCTTCTGTGACCAGAAAATAGTCCCAAAGTTGGAAAAGTATTTTGGAAATACATATTTATTATTCATTTTATTTACAGAGAATAATCTTAACTCTTAACAGACAGCTGTTAGTGCCTGTGATATCATTTATATCAATTTCATTGGTCCAGCGTTGACCAGAGAAGTCAAAAAGGATGTTTCCAGCTCATGGTCAAAGTGAATAACCATCCTGCTGTATTTTTAGTACAATGGAAAGAGCTGTGATAGTCATATGGTAAGGAACAACTCAATCTCTACCAAGTGATACACAAGCTGTGGGCTTGCTGTTCAAAAGGATAATAAACAGTCCTTTCACTCCAGCCAAAGCAATAAGAATAGACGTGATTCAACAGCACAATAGCGTAAGCATGTCACTAAAATGTGGTCTTCGGGAAACTGCTTTTAACACAATAGAACTATTACTTGGCCAGCTAGTTGATGGCCACGTGCTTTTGTTGCCACGAGCTGTGAGAATCAGTACAATCAGAGATTGCTGTAGAAATGTGAATGTACTTTATGATGGTCTGTAGTAATTCTGTACATCTCTTATGTCTGTGTTCTTATAGCCACTTGGGCACTGAAGTAGCTGAAATGAGAAAGAGGCAGCAGTCACAAAATGAAGGAACATCAGCTGTGTCTCAAGCACCTGGAAACCAAAGGCCCAACAACACATGTTGCTTTTGTTGGTGCTGTTGCTGCAGCTGTTCATGGTATGTCCTGTAGTATATTTGGTTTCATATCCACCACAGGTAAATGATGAGAATGGAAAGTGCCAAGCACTGGGAACATACAAACTTCTGGGAGAGGATTGCTGCCAGGAGGCACAATTTAACATTTCACTTAAAAATTTGATTAAACAATTCCCTTATTTGGTTGGACATCTTGTGAGGGGGAAGAGGAGAGAATAGTAAATTCAAGCTATATTTACCCTACTTAAACCATAAATAAATGAGGAAATTTCAGTTGTAAAACTAGTATGTGTGAATGAGATGCTTGAAACTGAACATTTCATAATTTGCATTCAAAACATTTTTTTTTCTGCTTGTACTTTTGATATAGCAGTTCTCTGCATTCAGGAGGATAAAAGGGAGATGGTCATAAATGTGAATATGTGGTGACCTGTTTTACTACCTAGTTGTTGAATAGTACATATTCTGTAAATATCAAAACACAAGCCTTAAATTCTGCTTTAAATTTTAACTGGTGTGGCATAATTTTAGTGGAAAAAAGGCTCAAAATTTGTGGCTGTTTGTCCCTTCACTTGAAAAGTCAAAGAATTAAAGCAAGTTTCAGAAACAGGTTTAAATTCTCAGTGTCTTGAGATACATCAGGTCTTTATTTCTTATTTTCGTGAACACAGTGTTGAAATAAAAAGTAATTGACATGCAGTACTGTTCAGAGCCTGTGCATTCTGTTACATACACAGTTCAGTCTTTTTGTAATGACCATTCCTCAGTGTATCTGTTATTTTCACTTGAATCAGCCATCTGGCCCCAATCTAAAATCTGAGACTATTTGCCCACAATATATTTAAAAATACATATTAGCATGAATGTACTAGGCATCAAATGGGACAGCTTTATCCAAGATGCCACATCTTGGATGCAGTACCAGGGTGGACCTGCCTTGCCTGTTACTTCCAATTTCACCTGGAGGCAGAGGATATTTGGAGCAAGGATGAGCGAGAACTCATGCTTTTTCAAAGTTACTTTGCAATGTGTTCAATCCATAGAGCAAAGAGGTGGAAGTGTATTAAATGGGAAGAAAAGGGAAGATGTCTTGCTACTGTTATCTCTGCTTTGTGACAAGGGCACAAAGTAAGATTAGCTGTACTGTTACAGCCAGAAGTTCATTTAGCTCAGTATCCTACTTCAGGAAGTGACCTGTACTGGTCCTTTCCACAAGGAAAGGAAAAAACAAATAGATGTGCACCTCCTCAACCTACCCACAGCAAAACTCCTCACAATTTCTGGCACTCTGCAACTTAGGGACTTCCTGGCCCAGAGGTTATTTCTGTGTGTTTTATAGCCCTTGATGGAATTTTCTTTCATTAATTTGTCAAACCATTTCTGAAGCAACTTCCTGAACTCATCTAAACTTTTGGCATCCAGAGTTTCCCATAGCAATAAATTCTACAACGGACCTGTGTACTCTGTGAACTATTACTCCCTTTTAATTGTTTTATCCTACTAGGTTTTAATTTCATTTGATGCATCCTTGTTCTTATGATTGTGAAGAACAGTGAATAATTGTTCCCAGGATGATCAAGATTTTATAGATCTCTCATATCCCCCTTCAGCTGTATTTTCTTCCATAGTCTTCTCTATTTTAATCTCTGTGACACAGCAACTGACCCAGACCATGGTTTATCCTTATCTCTTTTCTATCTATCCATACACTTTGTGTCTCTCTATGTACCTTTCCTATTCTACTATCTCCTGTCTGAGATGTGTGACTAGATCTGTTGCAGTAGTTGAGACACGGGTGCATGATGTTTTGTGTTTGCTCTTGATTTTTTATTATTAATTCCTAGTACTCTGCTTGCTTTTTAACAACCTCTGAGATGATGTTTTCATAGAATTATCCGCCATTGCTATATCTTTTTACTGAATGGAAGTAAAGTTCATCATTGTGCATGCACAGCTAGGGTTGGCTTTTGCCTTGCGTACTGGAACGTGAATGGCCGTAAAAGTATCAGTCTGCTTTCTAAAACTTAAAGACAACTGATTTCATTTTTTAAGTATCCTGTAGCTCAAGAAAACTTACTTGACACCTATACTCTATTTTGAAACTTTCATGAGCTTTGTGACCCTTGGAGTGTCTCCAGTCCTTAGAATGCAATACCATAATTGAACAGCTTATGCATATTAAATCTAAAATAGAGCAATTATTGCTTTAAAATGTAGGGTGTCCCTTCAACTTCTTTGCTAATTGTTTTTGCTGTTAATATCCTGTTCTTTGGGGGCTGAGGGGGCTTTTTTGGTAAAGTAGATTAGACTGAGCATGGAGAAATCCTGTCAATTTAAGCTAGTTTTCATGAATAAGTCAAAGAATGGGTCAAAGGGGATAGTGACATCACTTGCATTTTCTAAAATCAAAAAGGTAGAACAGATGATGCAATAAGTCTTTTCTAGCTCTATCTTCTGTGATTCAATACTGGAAACTCCATTATAGGAGAGATGGGTCAAGACTTTGAAAAAGGCAATATGAAATGTTTCAGAATCTCTGTTAAAATTAAGTAATTGGTTCTGTGCCAAATTTGTTTGGTAAATTTGAACTATCCAGGTAGAGTACGGATTACTGTTCTTGCCTCAGTTGTCTACCCTAAAAAATACAAAAATAATTAAAAAAAAACCCAACACATAAAAAGCTTTACTCAATATATAGGGGATTCTAGACAGGTAATTCTCTAGGGTGGTCCTCTGTAATAGGAAAGCCTAATCAATAATTGTAACAGGTTCTCTAGACGTAATTACATGCTTTCTCTAGTTCCACAGGTCTTTGTATTTAAGTAATGTGACTTTCTCAAGAGATACCTGTCTGGAAACATTGCCAGATTCATTAATGGTGATGACAATGCTTTAACTGTCAATATGAAGATTAGGAGACTTCTGTTTTTCCACCAGCCTGTGTGACTGCGGGCAGCTCTTATATCACTAACCTCTTAGTGCCTCAAATTCCTCACCATTCATAGAAATGGGGGGGGGGGTGGTGTACATGCAGCTTTTAGTAGGAAGCTTTCACTTTTATCTGTGTGAAGAGATAGTTGAATAGTTCATATATCCAAACAAATTATTAGAATTCTAAAAATATTTTTTGTGAATCATCTGATGTTTGTTTTCTTCTGTTCCACCCTGTGTTAAAATCAGAATAGGCATTAAGTCTTTTGTTTGCATAACAGCATAGGCAAATATTCACACCTTTGTTTGGGGAAATAGTACCTTGCCTAATAGAGACTTGTTAACAGCAAAAAGTTAGATGGAAAAATTATTCAGTACATCTTATTACAAACTTTTTTTTTTTTTTTTAAATCTAATAATTCCTTCTTAAAGGTAACAAGGATTTGGAGTCCTTCTCCACTGTTGTGTGATAACCCTGGTAGGCAGCTCAGCCCCAAGCAGCCACTTGCTCACTCCTGCCCAGCGGGATGGGGAAGAGAATCAGAAGGGTGAAAGTGACAAAACTCGTGGGCTGAGACAAAGACAGTGTAATAGATAAAGCAAAGCTGTGTGCACAAGTAAAGCAAAATAAGGAACTCATTCACTTCCAATCAGCAAGGCAGGTGTTCAGCCATCTTCAGGAAAGCAAGGCTCCATCCCGTGTAATGGTGACTTGGGAAGACAGACACTACAACTCTGAACCTCCTTTCTTCCTCCTTCTTCCCCAGCTTTTATTGCTGAGCATGATGTCATATGGTGTGGACTATACCTTTAGACAGTTGGGGTCAGCTGTCCCAGCTCTGTTCCCTCCCAACTTCTTCTGCACCCTCATCCTGCTCACTGGCAGGGCAGCGTGAGAAACAGAGAAGTCCTTGATGCTGTTCAGTCACTGTTCAGCAACAGCTAAAAAAACACTGATGTGTTATCAACACTGTTTTGGTCACGTATCCAAAACACACCATATGGGCTGCTATGAAGAAAATAAACTCCATCCCAGCCAGACCCGGTACATCTATTGGCACTGATAATTGTCAGGACAGTAAACTGTTTATAAGAACAAAGCAGAGCTGATTACTAAGGTTTGCTCAGATTGGAAAAGACGGAGATAAACAGGCTCCTTAAGTTGGCCATTTTATTGTAATAGGTATGGTCAGGATGTTGTCCAACTAGCTTAAGCCATGAACTGGTGCCTGAGCATCAGTAGTGAAGGAAAGAGTCCTCCTCAGTGGAGAAAAAGTGTTTCTGAAGTTCCCAACAGGAAAAGCTTGTCCACTTACCACAGAGGCAGATGAGGAGATCTTCTATAGGACCTTTTTCTGAGTCCACTGGCTAGACCTTAGGCACTTACTTCAGAAAGACTGCTTCACTGAAGCATCTAACAGATAATTACCAGTCATGTGCCTAAGGTGCTACACTGAGTCTCACCCTATGTCTCAAGCTTCCACAAAACACCATTCACATAGAACAGAAGAAAAGGCTTCCTTACTAGGTGTAACTTCAGTGACTTGCATAGCCTGAGAGTTGCAAAATTTGCAGTAAGGCTCCTAACACAACAGTCTATAATTTCTTCGATTACACTTTCTCCAGAGAGCTGTACATTGTTTGGTGCTATGGCTTTACAGTTTTGAGCTCAGCTTGGTGAGGTAAGGGTAGAAGACTGCTATTTCATCTCCCCAATCTTATTTAACAGTCTGTTACTCCAGCTTCCTGAGCAGACATGAAGCCCGTCACTCTCTTGCAAACACTTATAAATCACATTCTTCAAAAAAACTCTCAAGACGCTAGCAAAGGAAGGTTGGCTATTCTGCCAATTTTATTGTGTTTCCTCTTTTGTCTCCCACCCAGAGCAGGAGTCATATCTTCTTATCCTCTCTTCCTTTCATAAGGTGCTCAGTGAATTTTAAAGCTGTGGCACACTCTGTTGCCTGATAATCCTTCTCCTTTTACCACACACAGAAGGCTCAGAAGGCATCTAACATCTGCCCTGCAAGAGACCTTAGCAGTATGGGAGTCTGGGGGACATGCAAAGGTTTCCAGGGGATAAGTGAAGTTGATCACACAACTTTAGGACTTTACCTTAAAAGGGAACCATTAAAACCAACTACTGAAGACTCTTGTGGAAGAGAGAAGGGTACTCACATGTCCAGCAGCTCCAAGCTGTGCCCTGTACAAAAGCTATGCCTGCCATTTGATTTCTTGTGACCCTTCCATGACTAGTTTCCCACACCCAAGAGATGCCAGGGAAGATAGGGTATTTGCCAGCTTGGCAGTAAACAAGAGTTGCTCTTGGCAAGAAACCTCTCTCCTCCAGTTCTTATAACTTGCCTATGACTGCTGTGAGTTACGCCTGAAACTTCTTCCTGATGACCTCGTTACATAAATATTTTTCTTTATTAAAGGGAACATTTTCCTTGCATGGGTTTAGCGGTTGACTTGGGCTTACAAGAAGATATTTCTGTCACTTGTGCCATGAATATGAGATGACAGATACAGTTCTAAGGACAATTTAAAATTATATTACTATTTTTTCTCTGTGGGGTTCAACATTTTCCTCCTCCTAACAGATAGTATGCATGGTAGTCTAAATGAAAAAAACAAACCAAAAAAAGTTTTTTTGCACTTTCCACCTCTCTAGTACTTTGAGGTGAATAATTTTTTTTCTGGCATATTCAGTGTTAATTTGTCATTGAAAAATTGTGTCTAAGCTTTGCATGACTCTACACAAGATAATCCCCGGGGGTCATAGTCATGGCTGCTTTATATTAAACTATGGTAGAAAGTTTGGAGGAGAGGGAAGCAAAGAAAGCATGCAAACAAAAAACAATTTAATGCAATAAATTATAGCCACATGTTCTGAAATATGTGGAAAACAAAATCCGTATTCTTCTTCCCATGCCTGTCTGCAGCAGAACTTTTATACTAGGAGTAAACTAGAGGTGGGCTGGTACAAAAAGAGTCACTCAGGTTCCAGGATTTTGTTAAAGCTTTCAGCAAGAAAAGAAAATTTTTATCTTTGAAACACAAGCACTCATTGTGAAAAATATTTTTGGCTTTCAATTTTATTTTTTTTTTTCATAAACCTATTTTTTAATTCGTATTTTCCTCCCTGAACACATAGGACAACACATCTGAAACAGATGTACTCAACTCTCTGCATTTTACCTTTTCGAAACTTCACACATGAGAAGAGCAAATATGGAAAAGTGCATCAGGAATTATTGTAGTCTAGTGTGGAATACAGAAGTGCAGGCTACTGTACTCTATTTTACTGAAATAGAAGGTGATATTTTAAAAAATATTTAATGGGAAAAGATGTTCCATTCTGAGCCTTTTTATATTTTAAGATATGACAGAACTTCCTTACGTTTTTATCATTTGCTGTTGCAGAGGTCAAAGATGAAAACATTCCCTCTCTTTCCTGGAGAATAATTTATTCTGAGGGATAGTAGGCTTAGCTAGCATGGGAACTCATGCTTTATGCATCTATGGGACAGTATCATCTGTATCACCACAATGCAATGGGCAGCACTTTCTTAGGAAAGGATCACCAGTTCTTCTGACAAGTAGAATTTAAAGCTGGGTAAAATCCATTATATGACCTGTCACACAAGCTCCTGAATGTGAATTCTATAAAATCAGCCTTAAAACACCTTGTCTTTAAGTCCACATATCCTCAGTGATGAGGCCATGAGAGAAAGCTGCCTGGCGCACATTCCTGTTGCCACTGAAATGCATCATGGGGTGAGTGTGAGGCAAGGATTTACATACTTAGTTCTCAGATATGGGCTTTTCAAGGTTCCCTGAGCTACTTAAAATAAGAAATCTAAATGCTCAGCATTTGGAAAAACAAGCAGAAGACACTCTAAAAATAAATAGCTTGTCAAGTATTTTTTCCATACGTTTGTAAGTTATGTTAACAGTACTTATTAAATAATACCCAAATAAAGCATTTCTTTTCCCTTTAAAGCAAAAGAAAGGGATGATCTCTAAAGTTAAAAAAATCAGAGGGGAGAAGCATGTCTTCCTAATGGGTATGATATTTAAGAGATTCACTCTGCTTTATAATTCAGACAGGGCAAGTGATTTTGCTGGAGTTTTATGGATGTTTAGGTCCTCAGGGCAGGCTGGGGACAGGTGGCTCTGTGCATGCTTGTTTATGCAACTCTCCCAGGGCATCACAGCCTGACTTGCCAACCTCTGGGCTTGCACCCTTCGTGACACTGGGCCAGATTGTCAGTGTTAGCCTAATAATTCCTGTAAGTCTGCTCTCTCCTTGAGCCAGAATACAAACACACCTCAGATGTGATTCAATACACAGCTTATCCCAGAGCTCTAGAGGTGGTGAGTAAAGGCAACTTTGACCACTTCCTGCACCTCTCTTTGAAGCAAATGTGAAGCACTACGGTTCAAAAGAGGGGAGCGCATTTCTTCTACATAAATGATGTCACAAGGTACAAAGGTATGCTAGACGGCATCTCAGGTATATTAAATGCAGCGAACTACTTCATAATTTTTCCTGCCTCTACTTCTAAAGAGTAAGATGTGATTTCAGGAAATAAAAATGTTACCAGCAAACCAAAACGACGATAGAAATAAAATTTTCAAAAGCAAAATTTAATGTAAAAACAATTAAAGGAAGCTTAAAGCTAACTTGTTAAATCTTATGAGAGCCTGCCTTGGTCACTGTGGAGCCCTGTTCTAAATTAATCAAATACATCTCATCTCTCCTCATCAAAAAGCAGCTCACAAATCCCTACTTCCAAGCTCAGCCACCACCTATTATCTTCCTCCTTTCTTCTTCTCAGCCCCCTGCCACCTACCTCCAAAGCCCTGTGAAGCACAAGGAGCAGGGGTGGGAACCATGAGCCACCAGCTCCCACAGCAGCAGTGGGTTTCCACATCTGCATCTGCCATGCAGAAGCAGCTTTGGTGCAGGTCATTGCTTTGTGGGACATGCAAAGTAAATCAAAATCATGCAGTTCTCTAGGAAAAAACCATAAACTACACACTGCATTTATTTCAGCAAGTGTCTGCAAAGGGGTAGTCACTAAGGCACTGCTGGCTTACCATGAAATCATGGTGGAAGCACAACGATACATAAGACACTACACAGACATTCAGCATATATAAATAATTTTAAATTAATTTTCAACCAAGAACTCTGGTTTGAAGAAACCTTTAACACTATAAACTGAGTCTGACTCCATGTAAACTGATAAATTTTTCTGTTTTCAAAGATATGAGTTAAACTTGTTCCTCTCCATAATAAAACAGAAATCTAATGTGAAGAGTTGAGCAGTAGCTTCTTATGCAGCTGGTCTGTTAACTTTTATCACAAGCCAGTGGCAGAAACCTCACTGACATCAAAACCAACCCTGGACTCTCTGGGCCAAGCTTTCCTAGTATCAGGATTTTATCCTTAATATTTTAAACTTTGAAAGGTCATTTCATTTCGAAGAACAGATGGAGGCTCTTGTATTTACTGACATTTTTACCCATCTGTGATAACACAAGCAGTTTAGAGAATGGGTAGAACATAAACATAATATATTAGTAAATTTTTAATAAATGTTTCTGAAGCTTCACAAACAAAATGCATAGATTCCTATATGGATAATATTAAGATAAGAAACCTGCATCAGTCTAACTGCAGAAAATAGTCCTATATTTCAAGCAAACAATTCTGTAAAGAAAATTGGAATGCAAAAAAAAAAAAAAAGAGAACTGCAATCCTCCTAAATTGAAGAATAAATACATGCTCAGAGGGGATTTGGGATTACACAAAGCTCATTCTAATTCAGCCACACATCAGATGCTGACAGTAGCTCCTTAGAAGGAGATAGCAGACTAAATCTAGTTAACTTTAGAAAATGATCTTGATTCTGTCCTGGCACAGCACACAGAGTGTATTCAGGGACAGCTGCTCTTGAGGAGACTAGAGGGAGAGAAAGCAATGGCAGAATCACCTCCACTGGGGTGAAGCAGCTTGATGTCTCCTCAGAGGCTGTTTAAAAGATGGATTGCTTCAGAGCATCAGTATCTTGGCTCTCCCTTGACACTCATGCCCGTTTCCCACCTGCCAGTGCCAAAATGCATTCAGCTTGGTGTCTGCAGAACAGTGGCTGAAGGAAGATTCGTAATGTCATGACAGATTTTCTGCCACCAGCACACAGCTTGACTGTTGCTGTGGAAAAAAGGAAAAACAAAAAACTGAGGATGCCTGAGTCCAGTTTATGCTGTGATTTTCAGCTGTTTAGGAGTTTGGAGCCTTTGAAAACTCCCCTGACAGGGTTTGGGCTGTTTCTTTGTTTCCTTATTGCAAATTTGACAATTATGTATTTACACAAAGATGTATTAACTCAGGAGTCTGTGGAAAACCACAGAAATGGAGAAGTGTGTGAAAGGTCAAAATGGGTCTGAGATCAAAATATAAGCTGAAGTAAGGCATGTTGATAGATGGTATAATTTCAAAGGCTCCAAGGCAGCCTTTCAAATCCTCACAACTTTATTCATTGTGGAGTATAATAAAAACTTAAATATTTAACATGCAAAAACAACAGAAAAAATCTTATCCCAATTAAACACACTGGCTTTGTTTATACTAGTAAACTAAGCAGGACCAGGGTCTAATATGGGCTCAAGCAATCAGCCATACAGTTAAATTGTTAGCAAGTGTTAATTCCCTGGCAGAATTTTGGCCAGTGCCAAAGTGCACAGTCTCAGACAATGACCTGTTGCAGGTGCAGAAACCCTGTTTTGGATATGGACTTTTTGGACTCAGCCTTAGGGCCAGAGAACACTACCAGACTATTTTATCCGCAAGAATAAATGCAGTCTGTAGTTCCAAGCCAAAAGGGAAAAAATTAGGCTACTTAAATCTGTTAGCAGCAAAATTTCCATCTTACAAAGGTTTATTTTTTAACCATGTATCATTCCAAATCGGTTTAAAATGTCAGTTAAAACAGGAATAAATGTCTAGCGCTTTTAAGAGAAAAAATGAGAGAATGTATCATGGAAATAAGCCTGAACCCCTAGTAGATAACACTTATAAGATGGAGATCCTCTCACTAGGAAAGTGGGTCAGACATTCATTATGTGAGGCAGAAAGGCAAAGGAGATGCAAATCTTGTCTAGTCACCCTTAATAATTCCATAGCACATATATTTGTCTCGATGGCAACTGTGGCTCTTCTGAGGTGGCTGATTGAGGGCTTGATGCTGGCAGATGCTGAGCACCCATTATGGAGCAATGGATATCTTCAGTTCCTGTTGACACCCATGTTGAAAGTACTTCCAAGTTCAGGGCCTCGTCTAACAGAAAATCTGGAAAACAGCAGTTAACATCCATCAAATAGATGCCTGTAATACACAAAGACTGGCATGGCGGTTCTCAGTCCTGTTTGTCGGTTGGACAGATAAGTGGAAGATCCCTCATCTTATTTGATTGTAATGTGGATACGCGTAAACTAGTTTGGTCCAGACTAATTTAATAAAATACAGTGTTCATAAACATCATGTTAGGAATTATAATTTACAAATACATGAAGCCCTCTTTAATTGAAGAACTTTACAACACCTTCTGAAAAGAAAAAATGTGAATTTAGTATGAATGTTCCCAGGCATCTCTTCCCATTTGGAAACTGCAACTAAATTTATAGAATCAAAGGAGTCACCCTAATCAGGCTCAATTCTTTACTGTTGCTATTTTTATCTCTGCAAACCAGGAATAATAAAAAAAGCCACTACAGAAACTGAGACTAGGTCCATTTATCAGAATTAATTGAGACTATTAGGCTTGCTTGCTAGTGGATTGGAGGGCTTTCATTCATCCAGTTACCCTTTCAAAGAATACAATTCCTATTTCTTTGAACACTAGACAACTGCCACTTTTAATTGTCTCAAATATATGAAGGAATTGCTTGCAAAATAGCTGTAGCCAGGAGTAAGTACACTGCGGATTGTCTAGTAATTAGATGTATCCATTGTACAAGATGGAATATGAATGGTAATACTATTCTAAGGAAGGAACAAAGCTGACAGCGAGACTAGTGATCTGTTGGGTGACCAGACAAGAGAAATACACCCTTAAATTGAATCTTGCCTAAAGCAGAAACCAGGTCTACAGTAATGAGACAAAGCTAGAGTCACTCCATTAGGGATCATTGGCAAGCAAACTTTGGCAAGCCATGGATTTCTTACCTATACAGAAATTACATTCCACATCTGAGAACAAAAATCTCAGAAAATTACCCTAGAAAGGACTAAAAGTTTCCAAAAGTTGTAACAGCTTCTGGTGTGGCTATTATTATGCACAAGTAATATAATCTCTTTAAAGTAGAATCCAGCAGAAAGCATATTTTCTAACAGATTTTCAGAACAAAATATGTGAGGAAAAGGAGAGTTTAGGAATGTCAGATTGTTTTAAATCAGTAGTTCTTTCCTCTCTTGCACAGTTACAAATTTTGCTCAGTGCTGGTCTAAGTTTGAGGGAGATACTGTCCTTTATTTCGGAAGTTCAAGTACAGTGCACACTGGTAGTTTCCATCTGCCTTTGGATGCCTGCTGAGCTGCAATATCTGTAGCTAGGTAGTTTAAATCAGTCACACAAGAACAGAGGAGGAAAGCAAGTTCAGCAAGGCTGTCCATTAAAAGGACCAGTCTTCTTTCACATACATTTTAGCCTGCATTGACCTTGAGAGCATTTCCCTCCTTCATTTGAAGTTATTCTGAAGTGTAAATATCATTACATTTTTTTTAAGTAGCCCCAAAAAATATTCTTCAATCACAGTCTTTCATTAAATATGATTGTAGTAAATGTGTTGGTTGTGGCACTAGTGGCCACACCTGGAGTACTGTGTCCAGTTCTGGGCTCTTCATTGCAGGATACCTGGACATACTGGAGAGAGTCCAGCAAAGGGCCACTAAAATGATCACGGCACTGGAGCATCTCTCCTATGAGGAAAGGCTGAGAGAGGTGAGACTGTTCCACTTGGAGAAGAGAAGGCTCAGGAGGATCTTATCAATGTATATAAATACCTGAAGGGAGGGTGCAAAGAAGATGGAGCCAGGCTGTTTTCAGTGGTGCCCAGTGACAGGACCAGAGGCAGTGGGCACAAACTGAAACATGGGAGGCTCCCTCTGAACGTCAGGAAAAGGAAGTTGCTCAGAGACGCTGTGGAGTTTCCATCCTTGGAGGTATTCAAAACCCATCTGGACATGATCCTAGGCAGCCTGCTCTAGGTGGCTCTGCTTGAGCAGGGTGGGTGGACAAAATGACCTCCAGAGCTCTGTCCCATCCAACCTCAACCATTCTGTGATTCTGTGTTCAACTTGGTAAAGACTAAACTCAGATCTTAAATGTTTGTGACCCTTTCTGGATATATTTGTGGGCATCTTAGGAGAATGTCCTTTTCCTCAGGGGGTTTCCAACAGGTTAGTTTTTCCACTACCAATCCACTTCTGAACATTTTCTAAAAGAAGAAAGAATCAATATAAAAATTACATCAAAGATCACACTGCAAACAGCAATCTATGATGGAAGCTGTACTGACATGTGGATTTTTGACTCTACAAGGCTTTGGTTTTGAATTCTTCATGGGGTCCAAAAGGAAGAGAGTTTGAACAAATTTGAAAGCTTGTCTGCCAGATGTATACTGAATTCAACTCTTATGGAAAATACAGCAGCAGAATATAACTTATGGCTTTAAAAAGAGACTGTTAGTCCGACTGTCCCTTATAAACAGAAGAGGTTACCAGATTTTAGATCTCTTCCATTTTAAATTGTTAAATACACAGGAAATGGAATAGAGTGGAACACTGCAGAGTTGCTAAAACCTTTTTAGGTACTTGCTTTACTGAGCACATCCCTCTATGACTTTGGTTTAGCATTCTTATTTCAGTAAGGATGATCTACCTTCACAGTGGCATGTGGGATGCAATTTAATAACCTTATATAATGATCTTACATAAACTCCAAAATCTTGGCCAAGACTTCCCATTAACAAAGAGATGATTATAGTCTTAAGCACTAGATCACTTGGGTTCAATTCTGCTTTTACTCAAGCTGAGAAGTAGCACAACATAAGTAAGACTATCAGGACAGAGCTAAACGTCTTAACGGACTCGACCTTAATAGCCTGAGATGCTCCAGATATCTTAAACCTTAATTTCCACCAATCTCCTTTTTCTTTTACAGTTTATAGTTGACTCTGTAATGACTTTGTCCAATTACGCTGACGCCAGTACAGTATTAAGAAAGCATTGCAACTGAAAAGCAGTAAGAAATTCAGCCTGCTCTCCCTCAGCTTCAAAGTATGGCAGAAACATACAACCTCAGATGAAATGAGAAGTCTTATTTTTCATGGGGAGGTTCACAGCTCTGACCAATGATTAGCTGGGCTTATCATAAGCCTTTGAACAAAAGAATTCACAGACCTTAGTTCAGGTTTTCACGAGGAAGAAGGGTAGGACCCTGTTAATCCATATTTTTTTTAAGTGTATTTCCTTTTAAACTCTCAAATATCACACAGGGCTAAAAGCTATTCTTTCACACAGAGAAGTCTAAATAGTACTGCAAGAGTAGTGCTACAGAACAAGGACAAGAGAATTGTCAGCAATTCCTTCAGTCACCTCTGGATTGCTGCTACAGCACAGGTGTCAGAAATACAGCAGTGAACAGGCCAAGATACCTGTGTGTAGGCACAGAGGGTTTTGACCACATCTCTTTATTCCTATGTCCACACACTCCACTGCCATACCACCAATGTCAGTCTTCTAGAAATCTCAAGACTGGTTTAGAGAAGCAAGGTTACTTCATAATAACCCAGAAAACAAATGCAGGTTTTGCTGTGCTTTAGGATTTTGATGATGTAAGGCATTGCTCTTCAAGCTTCTCTCCACAGTTCTTAGTATAAATGTGATCCTGAGTAAAAGGTGGGGCTGCTAACTGTTTGCGGGATGCTGAGAGATGAGGTTCTAATAAACTCCAGGTATCATGAAGTTAAGAGTTACAGCTGTTGGATTTGCTGATGTACTGTTTTCTTATTAGAAAATCTCCTTTCTTGTAATCAGAAAGCTTACCGGTAAAAACATCTGCTATGACAGAATGTAGTTCTTCTAAAGAGCTTTTTAAAGTTAAGCACAAAATTTCATTTAAATCTATTATTTGATTACATTAACTGGAATTACTTAAAAAAGACTAGTTAGAATAACAGTTACTAACAATGAATGATACCAAGACAACTGGTTATTTAATTTTAAAATGTAATGATAATTATTTTTAAAATGCAAATTATGAAATTTTCTTAATCTTAAACTTTTCCACAAACACTATTTTGTAGAAAATCCAATTCAGAAGTAAATTATCTTTAACTGTCACATCTGCGTGGAACACAAACTCAGTTCTAGTCAGCTGCATTCTCTATAAAACTCAAGTGGAAGGGCCCATGAAACAGCTTTGCACCCATCCTGGGTAGCAAAAATCAGACCAGAAAATTTCCACCTTGAGCTGCCCCTTAGCCCACAGGATTTATGGTATGCAGAAAGGTGCATATGGGAGCCAGAAGTCTGCCTGCATTTACTATTACTGGATCCTGAGCAGACACTAAAGCTTTTCAGTTGAAAGCACATTCATGGCACACACAAGTGCCCAACCGTCTGTTACAGACTGTTTCTCAGCTGTATGCTCTTCAAACAAAGAGATGGAAAAAAGGGAAAAAATCTGAAGTACACCACACTGCAACATAGCAAACTGAATCAAGGGGAAAAAATACCACCAAGGAAAATTGGAAAGGAAGAAATTGAATGTTTTCTAGCTGTTGGAAGAAATGACGCATCTGTTTTTCATTTGTTTCATTTCTATTTTCTTTTTTGTGACCTATGAGAAAAAAAAAAAAAAAAAGCAGCCAGTTATCACTGCGGCTTTTATAGTCACAGGTCAAAATGATGAGACCACAGTGTAAGATGAACAAAGACCGGGGAGGTCTGTGACTACATTCTTTCCCCCATCTGAAGCTTTGAAATATTGGAGGGTTTTTAGCTGTAATACAAAATCTCCAGGATGTTAACCTTGCAAATACTTGCATTGTATTAAAGAAACAAAACAAAATATTTGTTTGGGTTTTTTTCTTACATGAGGTAAGGCTTGCAGAATCAGACCTCAAGTTTATAAATTCTCCTTGCAAACACGTATTTTTTTCACTCTAAAACAGCAGAGTCCAAGCTGGAGTCTATGCTTGTTTGTTTTTTTGTTTTAAAAACAGTTTGGATTGTACATGTCTCTTGCACCATCTTTTCACCTAGGGCAAATGTAACTCTGGCACTCAGGAAACTTAGCACCACAGGTACCTGGACTTTTTGAAAGGAGTTTATGGGTTCAGTGGACACTGCCAAGTAGGCTGATTATAGCCTTATGGTAATTGTTGGCTTCTCCCCAACAGACTTCTTTCCTGTGTCAGTCTACTAAACACAATCTCTATCATTTAGTTTTAAGCTCAAAAGAATTAATTTTTTACTTAGAGAAAGATGTAGCTATTTCTCACTAAAATTCTAACTTGTTTTCAGTATAAAATTTTACATCCTACATTTCTTTACTGAATTCAATAAAGATCTGTAAATCTTATCTCATTAAAGAACTAGGACGGACACTAATTAAAAAAAAAAAAATCCTTCACATCTTTTTCATCTGTTTCTTCTTTGGAACAAAAATTAGCATGTTTTGGTGATTGAGTTAAGACCAGATTCTGATCAACTTAAGTAAATTACTCCAAAGGCTCTTGACCACCATTTCACTCCAAAGTTTCTCACAGCCAACCAGTGCAGACATATGGAAATACCAAGTCTGCTCTAGAATTCAATTAGTGCCACTAATTTGGCTGAAGTTTGCTCTGCATTTCTATCCTTTGCATATACAGGTATTATTACAACAGTCTTAAGTAAGTGCTTTAGTCTGTCTTGTTATTCTTACACAGAGATAAATTCTCAGAGATCAGAGATCACAACACACGGCTTTCATGGCTGATGCATCCCCTTTCTCTCTAATACAGCCAGGGGCCTGAAGGATCTAATGCAAATTTATCTGAGCCTGTGAAAATATCTAGTGTAAGGCATCACTTCTTCACAAAAATCATGACTCTAGCTCTAGTTTTTCTCAGAATAATTATCCTGGACATTATTCACTTCTTGTAATAAAAATTGAATTGTTTTCCTAACTTTGATAGAGCAGCTTTTCTACCCTTTACTCAGCTTAAAAAAAAAAAGTTATCCTTGGGTAATATTGTTCGTGTAACATTCCATACTCATGCATGCCTATTTTTGTGCCATTAAAAGGGAGATAAAAGAGAGCATTACTGACTAAACTTGTGATTTTGAAATTAACATAGCTGTATTATTCTTTATGAATGGATCATGATATATTGCAGTTATTTTTCATTATTATTGCTTTGTACAGTACAGCAAAATCATCATGCTTCTCTGTTCATAAACAAACACAGCCCTGATTAGTTTTCACTGCTGTCAGGCTTAAATATTCCAGCTGTCAGAAAAACAAGGTGTCAGAAAATAATTTTATCTTTGGTTTCATAAAAGAAATTAATGAGTACTGGTATAGTTGTCTGTTGCATTATCATACAGCATATGGGGACCACATCCATCTCTGACTTTTACCAGAGATGTAGGAGTCAGCATGTAGGAGTGCACTTGTTAAGAGAGCTGTGCAAACAATTGATTTTTCAGTGACTGACTGTTGAACCACAGTACTGAAGACAGTCTGGTCAGACTGAACCACAATCAAAAATGAAAAAGATACTGGCATGCACTTTTTCTGCATCCAAATTAAAACTAGGAAAAATATGTTTCTGTTCATATATCATGTTTTAAGCCAGACACAATAAAAGTAAAGGAATCAAAGAGCTTGGAGACAGACAGGGCACAACCACTTTGTATGGAAGAGTGAAGGTATTTACCCAGCTGGTGAGAGATCTAAGGTTGGTGCCCATCTTTGTCTCAGAGTTTTCAAAACCACTTTCCCCTCACTTCAGGAAAATGCACTAATCGTATGTTCTTGTTTTCAGGCTCTGCCCTCAATGATGTATAAAATATTGTACCTTATATAAAATGCTTAAAAGTACTCATTACACAATGATTTTCCATTAAGTTAAGAGTCTCCTGTTTCTGTCTTGAATAATGAGTATTCTATTATTTTCACCAAAGTGGAATAGCTTCAGGAGAACAGCTTGAAAGACATCTACTCCACCACAGTCCCACAGGAGGTGTGTTTCAAATCCTGAATGAGTGCACTAACCTGCTTGTTTAAAGGAGGGCCTTTCCTCTCCAAACGACCCTGAAAAATATTTCCTATCTGAACCTATTTGGTAAATTCAACTTGTGTTTGTCAACATTTTAGGTGAACGGCCATTTCACATCATCTACCAGGGGCATTTTAAAATCACAATTAAATCTTGATCTCTTACAGGTTTTTGAGGTGAAGAAGTTGTGGTTTTTTAAGCCTCTACTTAATCTACACCCACTAAATCACCATTATTTAAGTTATGGCAGTCCTGCCTGTAGCTTGCTTGTACTGGACACTGGACTCAAGCATCAAAAATATCCTTCTTGGCTTTTGGACCTATGACCTAAAAATATTTTGTCTCTTGATCTGATGGTAATAAAAATTCCTAGGAGTAAGATAGGGTGAAGGGTGGTGCCAGTGAGATATACTCTTTCAAAGGGTAGATCAGTGAAAGAAACATGTCAGAACATCTATTATCCAGAGGATCTTTCTGAAAACCAAATTCTGCCTTTAGATTATATATGTGCAACTGACTTCATGTGGCCTTTGCGCTGGAACAAGGAAGGCTTTCATGTTACAGAGGTGGCTAAATGGCTCGTGGCCCTACTGTGTGATATACACAGGTTCAGCCTAAAATATAATTGTTGCCCTGCAGGGCCTAGCATCTACAAACTTCAGGCAAGAATTAGGAATTGAGCACAGATCTTCTGAATGGCAACCCAATAGCCCACCAACCAGTTCACAGTGTTCCAGTCTGATTTCTGCATCTTATCTTCATGGCAGCACAAAACCACCACTAAGGAAAGAGGCTTTAATCATCACATTGTCTTCAATGCCAGACATACTTGCAAAATACTGTGATGATATACTGCATATAATGCACATAACTGAGAAAATAGCTGAGTGAATAGTAACTGGTGTTAGCCATGCATGGGCAGAACATTAATTTAGCACTTGTCACAATGGCATAGTTTTCTTGCCATAATAACAATAGTTTCACTGATTCACCAGATTTAGGCTACTGGTACATGAGAATCTGACCCTTGGGAAGCAGTTAGACACTATTTGTTCACTGGATATACAGAGAATGAAAGATCTGGTTCAAGCTCTAAATGATTTTCAGTTTCTTAATGGCACTAGAAGGTAAGTGCAGCAGTAGGGATGCTAAGCAACTTTAAAAAACGGCTAAAGCAACTGGCTGGAAGCACCTGGAGGAAGAGTCAGTGAGATTTTTGCTCTTCAATTAGTCCAACTCTCTTGATTTTATCCAATTAGCTTGCCTTTTTTACCTTACCATGCACCAGTATTCTGCAATACTGATTTAGCTAAGTAATTATTCAACAGAACAATTACTTAATTGCTGAACATGAATATTAGCAGACAAATAATAGTAGCTAAATAAATAAATATTGGTTTTCTGAATCCCAGTAGTTCCTGCAAAAACACATCATCTAGGAACCTGGACCAGTTTAACCATATATGTGATATTTTGTTCCATTTGTATACTTCAAGTAGTCCCTGCTCATTAACATTTTTACTTATAAAGTCTGTGAAGTTGCAAAATAGAAATGCACTCACTCCAAACAGAAATTACTCATAATAATACTGTTGCAGTAGTTAAAGAAACTATCAGTTTTGTAGAAGGCAGGAAGCCAAGGTATTTTTGAAAGGTACACCGAGCTCAGGCCACTTCAGTTTACTGAAGCACGTTTTACCATACTCTCCAGAGCAATAAAATCAGCATAAAGGTGGGCAGAACAAACCTTCCATAGGAACAGAAAACAAGCCAGTGTTTGTGCTTTCCACTTAAACTTTGCCTTTAGACAACCCAGACTCTCTAAGGCATTAGTAGTTTTGTTGTGCTTTTATCATGGGTAATTTACATTTCTAAATTTTAAAGGTATCTGGTGGATGTACTCCAACTAATAAATAATAATGGCACCATATATGTTAATTTACCTCAGGTGTCTCTCTAGAACACTTCTCTTTCATTTAACTACTTTTTGATGAGGCATACCAGCAATTTCCTCTTCTTAAAGCATTAACTAAGAACATTTTGTTAATCTTTATCCTGTTACTTTTACTCAGTTTAGTTTTACACTATACAGCATAATTCTGACAAAATCAGCTAGCTTCCATGATGGAATAATGTATCAAGGACACCAACTCCAGGTATGCAGGGTGCCTTTGCTGCTGAGGACTGCTTGAATTCCACAGAGAAATGTGAACAGATAGGGTATTTTCAACTGAAGATAGCAACATAGCAAATAGCAATGCAGTGTTGTCATTTTGAGGTAAAAGGTAGCAATCTGTTACTGTGATCAGAGCTATTTAAAGGCTGCTTTCAAATTAGCTTTGTAGTCACAAATATGTAAATATTTAATTTTTTTTTCTAAGCAAACATGAACCAGTTCCTTGAGTGAAAACAGAACATGTCTGAATTGAATGTACTTCTGTATAAAAATAATGGTTTCTTTCACAGGAAAAACATATCAAAAGTAATGTATCCAATGGAACTCCAGCCTTGACAGATGTAGATAAATAGAAGTTGAAATGTAGTGCTAGTGTTTGTTGCTGGAAACAATGCAGAATTAGGCCAAGACGTATTATAACTTTAGCACAGTTTTAAATACAATACCCAAACTTGAGAAATTGTTCCAACCAAGTATAACACTTCTTTCTTTAGAGTCTTCCCTGTTTTGCAACTCTGACTAACTTCAGCCATTGAACTCCAACTATGAATGGTGAGATGAAAGAATTGGGACCAAATGTGTACCTTGCAGTGTCACTCTGGTATAGATACCAGAAAACTGCACACTACATTCTGGGCCCACCATCTGAACTTTTTACTGAGATGTAGTCTTGTAGAAAGTAGGGCCTATCCATTACTCCTTAGATAAAAAAGTGCAATGAAGTCAACATGGCTTTCTTGACCATTTTCCTATTTCTCTTTCTTGCTCACCACTCATTACTTGTATTCCACCTTCATCAGCCCGTGTTGGTTTCCTAAATTTAGCAGAGCTTTTGCATGAGCAAAACAAACAGTATTTGATCCCAGACATCAAATTAAATTAGCAGTGTAGATTAACTGCTCTCACAAGTCACCTTCTACTTCCAGTAAGACTCAGCATCCAAACCTTGGATGTCTACTGCCCAACAAGTAAATTTTCTCAGTACAGCTTAGCTGCTGCTTATGTGATGGAGGAGAGAAAACAGGCAGCTTCATTCTCTTTTGGACAGACTCGGGTGAACAACCCTGTTACACTCCCAACCTACACAAGCTGTTTCCTCCTTCCATGGTGTTACTCTACTGTGGAACCAAAGGACACTCAGATCTCTGCACCCAGCAGAGGAAACAAATGCTGCTCTACCTATGGACTGCAAAGAAGGGAGAGAGGGAGTGAGGGAGGGAGGGAGAGAAGCTTTGTGCCTTCCCTGCTTCTCCCTCTTCCCAACTGGCCAGATATAAGGTGACCGTAAGCAGTTACATGTATGGACTTAAAGATTACAAGACAGAAAGTGGATGGTCCCTTTTTTTTCTCCTCCTGTATACGGAACTCTCGTTGGCTTTCCTGGGTGCTCCCTCTATAGACTGACGAGCAACAAGTCAGAGGAGATGGAAAGGCTTTTTACCTGCCAACCCCAGAGTTCAGGATGTGTTGTTTCTCCTGCAGCAGTTGATGACACCCTAACACCTTAGCAGCACTGGAGCTGCATTCCTACGCTGTAACAGGGGAAGCAGGACCAAGGGCCTGAACTAAGGTCTTGGCAGGTAAGTCAAGGAGCAACCAGTATCAAACAGCTTCATTTGCAAGTGTATGTCTTTGTAATGTTTAAGTCTTAGTATGTGCTCTGCTGTAATTACCTGGGAGCTTAAACTTCCAGTTTTCAGTAGAGTATTTGAGATCACCTATTAACTCAGCCAAACACTTGAAAAAATGTGGAAGAAACTCATAAATGCAGAGGGGCTAGAAAGAAAGGTTATTTGTGCTAAAAATGTCTCAAAGCTGGGATTTCTTCTTAGACCTGAGCAGAAGTTACCCGGATTAGTGGGGTGGGGAAGGGAGAAGCTTTATGCTACCAAGATATTTTTATATATTGCCACTTAGGATGACTGAGAGCACCATTGTATGGTGAATATTCAATATTCAAAATATGAGTTCACTTGGGATTGGGAGGGGGGATTTTTTGCTTGGTTGCTTGTTTTCTCTCAACTGGACATGTAGGGAACACTGGATAAAGGGAAATCTCCATCTCCTTACTATGTTCCACTTCTTAAGCTTAATTTTTGGAACCAGGTTTCCTATATGAATACTTCCTTCATTCAAAACATGTTTTATTTCAGTAGTTATCAGGAATTGTGTTTTTTCTGGCAATACCATGTTCCAGAACATTCACACAGAGCACACACAGAGGAAGTTGATACCACTAAAGCAAACCCAATTAAAAAGATATTTACAGAAAAATAAGTGATGCTAGTTACCAGCTCAAAAAAAGAAAAAAAAAAAAAATAAAAACATCCTTACATAAAGGAAGTCTTTCTTTTCCTTGCTTGTGGTAACAGGAGGGTAATGGATGCCTTTCTGTTGGGAGGCCAGTAAGTTTTACTTTTTGGAATGAAAAACAAATTTAGGTCAGAGGAAGAAATCATAAGGAGCTGCCACATGCTAAGTTCTGTATCTGAGCCATCTACTGCCACCGTATCCTGGAGAGAAAAAAGGGAAAGTTCATAAAGAATGAACAACCATCCAGAACTGGTGGGGCACCAAAGCCTCATAAATATCTAATTCAGATACTCTTATCCCCCCCTACCTTTATTGTTACTAATATTCTCAATTTACTAAGTGAAATCATTCCAAAAGTGACCTCTAAGTTTGTGTCCATCTTTCAGTGGATAAACTGTGAGTTTGTAAAAATGTACACATGCTAATAGCAACTGTTAATTAACATTCATCAGAATTAAGGGGAAAAGTTGTTACCAAAACTTACTCTCCAAAATTTTATGGGCAAGAGTAAAAAATTACATTTTACGTAGGTTTATATCTTTTAAAAGTTTGCATTACTGTAGTCATTGTTTTAAATTAACTTTCTCTAGACAAAATAAAGTGTTGTACTACATTGCAGCCTCACTGTTAGGAATGAAGATAGAGGAGACAATGCAGGAAGGCCAACACATACGACCAAAATGGAGAGTATCCAAGTCATAGAAGAATGGTAAGTTGGTCAAACTTGTCTAGTAAATGTTTTTAATTTGCCTATAACTAATATCAAGAATGGCTTTGTTTTTTATGCTTTGGGAATGTCCTTTTAATGACTTTTCCTCAAGAAAAAATTCTATACAAAAGGAAATAAAATCTGTCCTGACAAGGAAATGCCAGCAGAGACACTCATAAATCAGGCTTTCTTAAAGTTTCTTATTTGTGGGGAAGAACTGCAGAGAAGAATGGGAGGTGCTTAGATGGTTCCATAGACCTGTGGGTCTTTATAAGAAGCGTCTGCCACCTGTGGGATCATTTTCTTCTCTTTATCCAGACAAGAAGAAAAACTAACAGGGCTCAACTGTACTTCACAGTCAGATTTTTAACATGTCTACCTTGCATAAAACAGCTTGGACTATGGTTTCACTGTAGTTAACCAAGGAAACACATACCTTGAAAAACAGGCTAACGTGCACGGAAAGAGCTTCTATTTCTGTCTAAAGCTTGGGCCCATGTTTATTGCGTTGGGAAAAATGCTAACTTATCAATGGCCTTGAGTTCTCTAATCCATAAAAAGTAAATTAAAACTTAACTCTAGAGGATATGATTGATGGTAAAAACAACCTAAACAACTCATTGTCTTCATTGTTACTCATGGTCATTTATGAGAGGACAATATTAGAAATTTCCACAAAATACTGTAGTGAAGAGAGCTTCCCAACAGACAACAAAGGAGCACAGGTTGATTGTCAGCTCCATTCACCTCAGCAGGTTCTTTTCACTCTTCTCAGAGCGAGGACTTTTCACCTTCAGATCTGAATGTTTATACTTTTTGGTTCAGATTACAATTATTTCAATTATTTTGCTGGATAGTTTAAAAGTTAAACACTTTCTCATTTATTAGATCTTTTGGACTGCCAAAAAGCTATCACAAATAGCTTCCCATCATCCAGTCTTCCTTGTATGCAAAGTAGGAGTTGATAAATGGACTTGAAATCATATAGACAAATGTCGCTTACTGTACAACATGATTACACAGAAGCTATTAACAACAGCTAGTAAAGTTCTTGTGTTGGATCCTATCAGGAGGGGGGTTGAGCACTCAGATTTAACTTTGAAACCATATTGAATTGTTGTTAATTAACTTGGAGTATTACCTTCTCAAGCTATTTATTGGCACATTAATGGATTAGTGACACAAGTTAGTCTTCTGATCACTTACCCAGTACATCCATTGTTACAAGCCACAAATAGGTTTCCTTCAGAAAATGGGAATAAGGACTTTTTCTCATTTCTTCTCTCTCCAATTTTGCCAGCAACATTCATCACATGTCGTGCCAATAGATGATCATTCAGGTCAATAGCACCAAACAGAGGAGAGCTTAGCAACCCTTAGGTACAAGCACAGAGAAATATGCTAATTTAAAAGCTCTCTGAATTACTATTTTGTTGGGCCTCATTAGTATGCTCTTGGCTGCCAAGAGCCTTTTGTTTTTCTTGTCCTTCCTGAACCAAATTGTGTGACAGCCAGTGATCGGCCAAACACCATCAGAAGCAGGCAGGAACATCAGGTGTCATCTAAACCCCTCATGAAAGAGAGTGTATTGCCAGCTCCCTCAAATCACATCTCCTTTAACTGCAGAGGCAAGAATTCAATGCTGTTGTGGGACTTTGTCTTTGAGTCTGATGGCTAACAACAGTAGTAGAAAACATGTAGAAAGCCAAATGCATGTCTCGTAACATTAAACACATTTAGTAGGCTATTGAGATAATGAATGCACAAGTGAAGAGTGAACAAAATTCCCCTGTCACTGATGAAGCCTTGTTGCTTACAGTTTTCACTGTGGACTAAAGTGCAGTTGAAAGGAGAATTTTTGGATGAATGTATGAAAACACTATTACAAAAATAGAAGCATATTTGTAATCATACTTTACTTTTGCAGCCAAAACCCTACTGCAGATGAAATTTTGTCTTGGGCTCAGAATTTTGACAAGATGATGAAAACACCAGCTGGGAGGAACCTTTTCAGAGAGTTTCTTCGAACAGAGTATAGTGAGGAGAACCTGCTTTTCTGGCTTGCATGTGAAGATCTAAAGAAGGAACAGAACAAGAAAGTTATTGAAGAAAAAGCCAGACTTATATATGAAGATTACATTTCTATACTATCGCCAAAAGAGGTAAAGCTGTAAATGTTACATTTCCATTTTCTGCTATTCCAGAGCAGAAATGTTATATCCTGGATTGCCAGATGGGGGTCTGAAAGTCTGCCTGATCTGTCAGATGAAAGTCTTAGTATGGACATTAAATCAGGAAAGGAAGGGACAGAAAAAGTAGGGAGACAGGTGCTGAGCCATTTAGCATCACTGGCCACAACACCTCAAAGCTCTTTATAAGACTCAAGAAACTCCAGTAAAAGAAGACTGAGAAATAGGTATGCTTCTGCATGCCTGCCAGAGAGATCATGTAAGTAATGCAAATGGATTTCTGGAGAAAAGGCACCAAAATTAAGGAATTTAAATCAGAATCATTATAGATTTATCAGCTGCAACAGCTGCCTGGGAGAAAATCCAAATTTGCAGTGGTTATTCCTATGTGAGAATCCAGGAATGGGGGCCATGTATTTTCTCTAATGAAAGGTATAATACCTGGGAAATTATGTAAGATTTTCTTCAACCCTTAAGCTGACACAGACAAATTCTGAAATGATCTTCACCTGGAGCAAAGAAAAAGCATCCTCTATCAAATCATGTTTTGGAATAGAGATATATATAAATGTATATAATTGACATCCTGGACTTCAAAAGGGCTGACTTTGTCTTGTTTAGGCACCTGCTTGAAAGGATACCTTGGGAGACGATCCTGAAGGGTATAGGGGTCCAGGAATGCTGGGAACTCTTTAAGAAGGAAGTGTTAATGCCTCAGAAACAGGCAGTCCCCAGGTGCTGTAAGAGAAGCCAGTGACAGAGAAGACCCCCCCTGGCTGAACAGGGAGCTTTGGTTGCAACTCAGGGAGAAAAGGAAAGTTTACAGCCTTTAGAAGAAGGGATTAGCCACTCACAGTGATTACAAAGCTGCTGTGAGGCTATGCAGGGCAGAAATCAGGAGGTCTAAAGCCCAGCTGGAAATTACCCTGGCCTCAGCAATCAAGGATAACAAGAAATGTTTCTGTAAGTATGTCAACAGCAAAAGAAAGACCAGGGAGAGTATCCATCCCCTGCTGGATGCGGGAGGAAACATGGTAACAAGTGATGAGGAGAAGGCTGAGGTCCTTAATGCCTTCTTTGCCTCAGTCTTTAATAGCAAGACTAGTTGTACTGAGGGAATCCAGCCTCCTCAGCTAGAGGACAAAGACTGGGAGAACGACCCCCCCGCAATCCAGGAGACAGTCAGTGACCTACTGCATCACATAGACACACACAAGTCTATGGGACCTGATGGGATACACCCGAGGGTGCTGAAGGAGCTGGCTGGGGTGCTTGCCAAGCCGTTTTCCATCATTTACCAGCAGTCCTGGCTGATGAGGGAGGTCCCAACAGATTGGAAACTGGCCAATGTGACGCCCATCTATAAGAAGGGTCGGAAGGATGATCCAGGAAATTACAGGCCTGTCAGCTTGACGTCAGTGCCTGGGAAGCTGATGGAGCAGCTCATCCTGAGTACCATCACACAACATGTGTGGGACAACCAGATGATCAGGCCCAGTCAGCATGGGTTTATGAAAGACAGGTCCTGCTTGACAAACCTGATCTCCTTCTACGACAGGGTGACCTGCTTATTGGATGAGGGAAAGGCTGTGGATGTAGTTTACCTCGACTTCAGTAAGGCCTTTGACACCATTTCCCACAGCATTCTCCTGGCAAAACTGGCTGCTCGAGGCTTGGATGATCGCAGGCCTGCTGGGTAAAAAACTGGCTGGATGGCCGGGCCCAAAGAGTTGTGGTGAATGGAGTTAAATCCAGTTGGCGACTGGTCACGAGTGGTGTCCCCCAGGTTTTGGTTTTGGGGCCACTCCTGTTTAAGATCTTTATTGATGATCTAGACGAGGAGATCGAGTACACCCTCAGTAAGTTTGCAGATGACACCAAGGTGGCTGGGAGTGTTGATCTGCTCGAGGGTAGGGAGGCTCTGCAGAGAGACCTGGACAGGCTGGAGTGATGGGCTAAGGCCAACTGTAGGAGCTTCAATAAGGCCAAATGCCGGGTGCTGCACTTGGGCCACAACAACCCCCAGCAGCGCTACAGGCTTGGGGAGGAGTGGCTGGAGAGCTGCCAGTCAGAGAGGGACCTGGGGGTGTTGATTGACAGCCGGCTGAACATGAGCCAGCAGTGTGCCCAGGTGGCCAAGAAGGCCAATGGCATCCTGGCCTGTATCAGAAATAGCGTGGCCAGCAGGGACAGGGAAGGGATCTTACCCCTGTACTGGGCACTGGTGAGGCCACACCTCGATTACTGTGTTCAGTTTTGGGCCCCTCACTACAAAAAGGACATTGAATTACTCGAGCATGTCCAGAGAAGGGCAATGAAGCTGGTGAAGGGTCTGGAGCACATGTTGTACGAGGAGCGGCTGAGGGAACTGGGGTTGTTTAGTCTGGAGAAGAGGAGGCTGAGGGGAGACCTCATCGCCCTCTACAGCTACCTGAAAGGAGGTTGCAGAGAGCTGGGGATGAGTCTCTTTAACCAAGTAGTGAGTGGTAAGACAAGAGGGAATGGCCTCAGGTTGCGCCAGGGAAGGTTTAGACTGGATATTAGAAAGTATTTCTTTACAGAACGGGTTGTTAGGTGTTGGAATGGGCTGCCCGGGGAAGTGGTGGAGTCCCCATCCCTGGAGGTGTTTAAGAGTTGGGTCGACATAGCACTGAGGGATATGGTGTAGTTGGAAACTGCCAATGCTAGCTTAAAGGTTGGACTAGATGATCTTCAAGGTCCTTTCCAACCTAGATGATTCTGTGATTCTGTGATTCTGTATAAGCACTGTAGAAGAGTCTTAGGCCGCGTCATGTACCTTTAGCTCCTTTGCCTTGTCTCTGTGCATTGCATCTAACTTTCTACTCAATGGCGTCATGCTAATTTATGCTCACTGTGGACCTTGCTTCCTACATTTTACTTGTGCACTGCATTCAGTAATAATTTGCAACTTCATTCATATGAATGAAGCCAACAGCAATTTATAACTCCATTATCTTCTCTTGTGCCATAGTATATACTTTTGCTTTGGAGTGAGATAACTGCCAGTACAGCAATACAATAATGAGTTTTTCTTATAATATCTCTAGTACATATATATGTGCTGAATGCTCAGTTGTCTTTTTAAGCTAAGATCAACTAGCAGTTAAAATTCAAACAACAACTAAGTGTTGTTTGACTTAGGGTTTAACAAAACTACTCATGAACTTGGTGCACTGGACATGTGCAGATGTCATCAATTCAGTTGCTCCTGCCCCTACTGGATATGAGGCAAACAAGAACTGTTTGCAGTATTTTAGATCAGCACAGGAGCTGATAAATTCTCATTCATCCAGGCATCCCATTCCAGATGTTATCTTCTGGCATAAGAGCTGAAATATTTAGCATCATTTGTTCAGTGATGAAGTTACTGAGGCAGAAGGTCTTAGTGTTCTAAACAGATACCTTGTATTCATCTGTTTAGCAAGGAAATACCTTTAGTATTGACCTTTAGTTTTGACATCTGGCCTTAGTGAGTCACTGAAAAACTACAATGTAAATTAACATATCCATAATTAATTTTTTTCATTCTATAAATGCAATTAACTTTTACTATATTCAATAGCACAAAATCCCACCATCCTGCCAAATTTGAGCTTTTTATCTCAGCTATTATATTTGATAATGAAGAACCAATTAGCTAGCTGCACAAACTGGTTTTGCAAAGATACGTGCACGTGCATCTGTGTCAGGGAGAACTGCTTAAATCTTAGTGTGTCAATTCAGTGCTACAGAAGTGCAATGGTCTAGGATTTAAATGTATTCAAATAAATACCAAAGATACATGGCTGCAACACTGCTGCTCAAAACTGCCTTAATGCTACACCCCTGCATGCTGCTGTGTCTAAAAGCAGGTAGTCACTGACTGAGCAGCCCGACCGGTCTGGTCATTCCTGCGGTGCATCCCAGTCTGATTGCACAGCTACGTTACTTAAGACAATGAATTCAACCAGAAAAATGCCTGGGTTGAAAAACAGCCTGGAAAAGAAATGCCACTTTCAGGTGGATTGATTCCTTGACTCAGCTAGCTGTGGGCTGTCCACAGAGCCATGCCAGCACAAGGGAGGGGAAGCACCATTGTGGGAAAGGGGGAAGGCTGTTCGTGGCAGCTGGCACAGCCCCGATGCCCAGTCGAAAGGGGGGTGTACAGCAGGAATTCCTGCTGCACCCCGGGGTGCTGCATGCAAGTGGAGCAATGAGCTCTTGGAGAGTGCATCCAGCTGGCGCAGGGGGTGTTCTGCTGAGATAGCATACTTGAGTAATAGGTACGGTTTCCTAGGATGGATAGGCAACAGTTTCATTCACAGTTAGGCTGCATCATAGTTGTGCCTTGTGACTGATAACCAAGTAACAGTAAATACTGGAGGAGAAAGAGCTTGCCTGCTGTGGCAGTAACATACTCCAATATGCCAAAAACCCAACAATGCCAGCTTCGACAGTTGGTACTGAAGATACAGTGAAAATGTATATCTAGTCCTCAGTACTATACCATACCACCATACCATACCATATTCAAAGACTTTGCTTCATCACATATAAAAATACACAGGCTCACACATCCACACACATGCTGAGCTTTTATCTCAGTTAGCATCCTTCACAGATCAAGGTATCTTGGTACGCGGAGCTTTCCAGGGTTGAGCTCAATCCTTCAGACAATATGAATATCTATTTATATTGTTGCAGAGTAGTAGGGTCAGATTGCAAGCTGGTGTAAATCACAGTAGCTTAACTGATCTGTGCTTGGTGTTTCTCTACTCAGTGTTTTAGCCTTTTTCTTCTTAGCTGAGTAAACCCTTGCTGGCCCCAGTGGGCTTTCCTGCTACTGCCATTTTGTTTAATCCAGAAGGCATTAATTTTACTGTTTTTAGAGCATTTTGTGGATAAGCTGTACATTCGCTCAAACTTCTAAATGATATTCTAAAATCGTCTGTGCATTCACCCCAAGCATAACATGCCCTTTTCAGCCTAAGCACAGGAGTTCATTACAAATGGAAAGTAAATGAGAAGCTAAAACTGAAACTTGCTAACAACTTCAATATGGACATATGATATCCTGAAAGTATAAATTACCAGATGTTAAAGAGTCTTGAAAAGAACAAATCTGAAATAGTTAATATTAATGGGGAGATTAACACAATAAAAACTGATACAGAACTCTGGGTAAGTTGTGAGCAACAAGTGTAGTGCCTGAAAAAATGGGAAAAAAAAATCTGTAGGGCAGCCAGATGAATATGCTGAATAGAAAGCTTCTAAAGATTTAACCACAAATAGTCAAAAAAAACCCTTCAGCTCTCTGAGAGTCATTCAACATTCATTTCAGAGAAATAAATATGTAAAAAGAATTTTTTTTAAGGTAAAATAACATATTTTGGGAAATCCAGGTTACTGTAGAACTTTATTTGGTTGCACTGTATTTATTCTGTTAGACAGTTGCATTTCATCTTGCAGATCTTAAGATGGATGCAAAGACCAAGTCAAGAATGAAACAGAGTCGATGGTCTCGGTCTGTAGTTGTGTCGTGGTTCTGAAAGAAGCACAGCACTACTTGAATAAACTGATAAACTCAGCATGTTCAATGGAGCCCTGAGAAATAAAGATACGTATATCAGCCTTTCCGATATTACTGTTTAATATTAGTCTGTTCTCATCTTCTTCAGGTTAGTCTTGATTCCCGGGTGAGAGAAGTGATCAACAGAAACTTGTTGGATCCCAGCCCTCACATGTATGAAGATGCCCAACTCCAGATATACACCCTAATGCACAGAGACTCTTTTCCAAGGTTTTTGAACTCTCAGATTTATAAGTCTCTTGTTGAAAGTATTACAGGCTCTACTTCTGAAACTTAATTTAAAAAAAAAAAAAAACCACTTGATTTTTTTGGGGTGGGTGGGATGAAAGAAAAGTAGTTTAATAACATCTGGAGCTGGGTTCCTGGAGAACTACAGTTTAGCACTACTCAGGCTACTGTGAAGAAAACAAATACATATTATGGTCTCTGTCTACATTTTTACCAAGGTGTTCCTTGCTTGAGATGGTGTGGGAGGGGAACAATGGATTTGCCAAAATACATTTGTTTCACACTCCTTTCACCCTACTGCAGTCAAGATTGCAATGATGTATTTGTAGTTTTATGAACAGTCTCCTTGTGTATCCTCACACTGCATGTGCAAGGTAAAACTGCTTCACTTACCACTTAGTTGTTGCAATATTTAATCCAATAACATAAATTATATCTGTATTTAAGAACTTTTTTTGTGCAATACAGTCTTATGGTACATAGAAACAATTGCAGCAAACCAGAAAGAGGCTTGCATTTTTTAACATCACTAACTGAAAAAAGCCAATTTTTAAGGTGTAGCATTACTCAACATGCTCTACTGAGTACAATACACTGACTTTTTGAAGCCAATATTTCTGTACAGAAAAAAAGAGCTATTTATCACTGTTTATTTAAAATAAATCAAGCAGAGGATTACTCTGGTTGTTCACTGCCAAAACTGTGGCATTTTCATTACAGAGTTTGCAATGTCAAAAAAAGAAAAAAAAAATGAAAAAAAAAGCACAAACCACTTAAAGGGATCCGTATCTGGGTGACACAGTCTATGCGCTGATATTGTTTAATTGTTAAAAGAACAAAGATTTTCAATGTACATTTCAGATGTCAGATACTGTAACTGATTTATTAAAGACTGGCTATCCAGTTCTAACACTGTTGTATAATGTTATGTACTTCAGCAAAAAAAAACAAAAAAAAACAAAAAAAAAAAACAAAAACAAAAAAACAAAAAGCTTGATAATTTAGTTTTTTGAATAAAGAAATTTAATAAAAGATTGCCTACATGTAGCATTTTAGAGCATTTTAGAACATTTTGATGAATTGCATCTGTCCTGTAAGGGTTTTTTTTGAAAGCTAAATCCAGTAAAAAATGTTTTTAAACAAAATAATGTTTTACGAGATGGCGAGTTAAAGAAGACTTATGTCTAGCTTCTAGCCTCATTGATTTTGAGTAATTCCTTGAAAACAAGGGGTTTGGAGAGTAATATTAAACCAAACTTCAAGGGCTCCTAAACCTACAGTCCTTACCCAAGCAAAATGCCTACGGAAATGCAACGGGTGTCTTTCCTGGGTAAAGAATCCTGTACTGAGCCCTGAATCAGAGCTAAGGCAGCACAGTACTCCCATCACTTGCCTGCCATGGTGTTTTTAATAGGTGTTTGCTTGGCCTTTTTATCAAAAAATGTCCAATTTGAGGATGCATTTTGATGTTTAAAGAGACAGTGACTCGGAACTTATCTTCATACCTACCATATACAAGCAAAATGAGTGTTAGCATCCCTCACAAACTGCTAAAGATATACCAAGAAATGGCTTTGAATACTTGTTAAATATATATATATGTGTATGTATGTGTATATATATATTTAATACTGACAAGTCTGGTCTTAGACTTAAGAGGCAAGATTCTTCTCACTTACATAGGACTAAACCTGGCATAAGCCCGTTGCTTTTGATGGGACTGGAAGGTCTGGCAGTTGTGTCCTTGAGTGGAATCTAGCCCCAGCACACTTGGCTCCAACCACCCAGTTACTCCTTGCAGGCAGCCTCCGGTGCCAGCCCTTGCTGGAGCCGCTGCTGCTGAGGTGGGTCTGCTGCTATACAGTAACTGGTAGGATGCAGGTCTTAGTTTATCTTCTGGGGCTTATTTTTTTCCTTTGTTTTACTACCTCTCATTTTTTTAATTTATTGAACATGCTTCAAATAGCGAGTCTGGGGAATTTTTTAATCATTCTTTTTACTTGAAACCTGTGTGCTTTTTTTGGATATATATACGAACAATTTAACGAACTGTTTCTTAAACTCATTTGGTTTTGTAATTTATATAGAATTCAGGAGATGATTAAAAGGGCTATTCTCTATTCCCTATGCAAATATTTTAACTGTTGTAGTGTTTGACAAAATGGGATCTAAAAAAAAAAATCTGCAAAGTGGAAAGCAAATCTGTTTACAGTGGCGTTGCTGACTATCCTACCATATTCAGCACTTTTAAATATTGTTATTTATAAAAATGTAGTTTAAAATGCAAGACAAAATATTTATAAATGTTTGTTTTAATAAATACCTGTTTTGTCTGAAAGTGTTATTGTGTTATGACAACTTTATTCATGTTGGTTAGCTACTTACCATTATGAATAAAATATTCAATTATTATACTGATAGAATAATAGCTATGATGTTTACAAATCCTGAGGGGGGAAAATTCAGTGAGAAAGGACTGCCTCCTTCTACTGTGAAATACTGTTAGAATAAATGATTTTTTTTTCTGGCTTTTTTTCTTATTTGGAATTTAACTATGGTCCTACATATGTCTAGTATCATTTGATTACAGTTATATTTACTGTGGTACTAAACATATACAGCATCATATATGTATATATTTACATAGTGTAATTTCAAGTTTGTTGGTGTTTGAGGCACAATACATTTAGGCCACACATCGAAACAATGTGTAAGAGACAAAACTGCATGCATAAGTCTTTAAAATGTAGACTTGAATATTCTTAATGTTAATATTTGATGGTGACCTGCTAGTCATAAGCTATCTTTATAAGATATTTCACACAGGTAGAAAGTTCTTGTCAACATAGACAAGTCATCCTTTTAAGAACAGTTTTAAAACTTAATGTACGGGCCCTAAAATATTATCTTGATTTCTGGCATAAGATTCCGAAATCTGTATTTGGAAACTGTTACATCATTTTGAAAAATACTACATCAATCTTCAGTGTAATACTGCAATGAAACCATGTTCAAAATTTCTTGTCTTAAATCCTCTGTTTGGAGGGATTTAAAAATTGAACATAATGTGAAGTTTCTTTCTTGGAGCAAATGCTCATATTAAATATACATTTCATGTATCAGTTTGTGTTTCCCAAATTTTTTTTATGAAGAAATGGATATGGTCCAAATGGACAACAAGTCATGCCATAACATGATTTCATTGCCTATCATACAGTTCTTTGAACACAAATTGTAAAACAGTCAAGCTATTAAACTGATTTATTGTGCATGCAGTGTACAATACACTTTGAAAACTGCCTAAATACACTTATTCTATAGCCTGGAATAAAATAAGTATGTATTTAACTTGTATTTCAGTTTTTCATGAGAATGTATGTAGCAAGTGCACTACAGAAAGCAAGTTATGTTTTTGTCACTTTTGCCCAGTGTTTAATCTTTTCTGTCAAATAGAGCCTAATGCCAAATAGCTACAAATAAGCAGAGCACTTGTGTACACTCCTGACCTTTAGGTTTCAAAGAAACTGGATATATATTGTATTATGCATGCGTTCAACTTAGCTGTTTCCAGTCAACTTTCACATAAGTGAGCTGAAAGTAGTTTGGGATACCCAGGAAAAAAACAAAACCTGCAGATAGTATCAAGAGTATTTAGATTAAACTGAAGCCACATACAGTATGAAGGAGACTAAAGGTATGATGGAGAAAGACAGGTCATGGCTGGGGTGCATGTTAACCAGCTGAATCCAGGCAGCAGGGTACTCTGGAAGTGCGGCTATAGCGCTTCCAGGTCCACAGCCTGTTCACTGCTCGCTTGAGCACCTGTGGAGTCCACATAATCCATCCACAGGACAACATAGAGTGGACACAAACCAGACTTCAGCTAGCAATAGCTTGGTCTTAAATTAAAAGCTTGCTAAAGTGTCTGCTAGGTTGTGGTCTAAACCAAGCAAACAGACCTACATTCTACCTTAAACATCGAGGCTTTAAGCTGTCACCTGATGCCAAACTTGCTCTCCTAGGCAGCAGATTCCATCACAAGGAGCATCTGGAACCAGTATCTAAAAAAGGTGAGGGGCTCTCTTGGTGAGAGCAGCTTGCTGGACTGACCACGCCATGAGCCTGCTCAGGAACTGGCAGCTTCTGTATGCAGTAAGTGCTTGTGAAAGCCATTTAGCATGGGTATTCACAACGCCAATTCAAAAGCAGTATCAGAGCTGATACAAGAAAGTCTCTTAACTTCAGCAACTCTCTACACCACAAGGAGTAAAGCTTACACCTCTACAATGTTTGTGAGCCTGCTCCCAGCAGCATTAACCCAGCCAACAACAGCCTGAGTCCTTACCAAATCCAACAAAGCAAAAAATTCAGGTTGCACATGGGCAGGCAGCTGCAGTGTCCGCTCCAAGTTGATTTGAACCATGTCTAACTACCAACTTCAAAATAGGGTTTTTCTTAGCCCATAATGCTGTTATTTTTGGACAGACTCAAAAGTAGCACTGTAGCACATCCTGTGACATGGCTGCAGTGACAAAGATCCAGTCCTGTTCACCAATACCCTTAGTACATTTGCAGTGACAAAACATCAGCCCCATTCACACAGGTCCTGAATACTTCTGCCAGCAGTAGAACTGACTTTTGTGGGATGAAAGAACAAAGCTATAACAGTGCCAAAAACAGATGGATAAAAACCTGACATAAACATTTTCTGCAGGTTACTTTAACGTTATACCAAAAGCTAGATTCTGCCCCTTCCTTTATCCATAAACTCACTCTGTGGAAATCCATCCTTCCAATTTAAAACAGGGACATAATGCAGATGATTCAAAGGCTGACCATCAGTCATTGATTCACACTATTTTTTTTTTCTTCTCAAATGCTTTACATTAAATCACACCTTACTCTAAATTACCTGATTTCTGTGTAGTTCTCTCACAAGCAGGGTTCACACAGCCATTAAGACTCTCAATTTCATTCATTGTTACAGAACACCAAAATATTTGCTCTGTTAAATGAATAAATTTGATCATTTTTCCTTTATCTTTCTGAAGAAGGCTTCAGCAAGCTTCATGGGCAGGCAGCAGTGAGTTAAAGGGAAGCTTTCAGTGGGTGAGATTTCCTAAGCAACGGCCTGGGCTGTTTATCAGCACTGGACTAGCCACACAGGCTGTACATTCTCTACAAAGCTCTTTGAGTGTGATTTTACTTATAAATTATTGCTATGTGGTTTTTATCTAACCATTCATTTTAATGTTTAATATTCCAAATAACAAATTCTCACATTAACCATATTGCTTTTCGATTTTCACAGTGGAACAAAACTTCCAAGTTTTAATTTCTGTCTTCCAAAACTATTTAGGGGTGCAAGCATTTTGATATTACATTCATGAAAATAACAATTTACTAATGTATTGCGTGGAAGTTACTGTTATTTCACCAGTGTAATTTAGTTATAAAGTATGATTACCTAGTTCTGTTAAGACATGAACAAGGACAGAAGAATAGCAAAGACCCAACTCTGACTTCTCCAATGATTGTAATATAAGATACTGCCTAATAAAGTTTTATGGATAGTTGCACATTTTTATAATAAAGCATATTCTTCAAACTGTTTTGAGTTTAGCCAAAAATCTCATTAATGATGTTATCTAAAGCACGGTTACTCTGCCACCCTGTCTGCATACCAGAAGGGATTTGTCAAGATCATCCCTCAATATCCATCACATCAGACTTACTAAATAACTGCATCTTCACTGCCTTCTAGTTTAAAACTTTGACATAAGACACTGTACTCAGATCTGTATTGTGTAAACAGGTAGTCTTTCAGTCTCACCACTAATCTTTGATGTAAAGGCTCTTTCAATTTTTTCTTCTTCCGACTACACATTTCTTTTCCTCTAAATGCTTGATTTTTGCACCTGCTTTTACTGTCGAGGTATCCTTCCACGAGTATTTGCAGCTTCCTCCTCAGGGTATTTTAATCCTGAAAAATTATTCTGGAGTGAGAGGAAAAGACCTTTAAGAGTAACCTGGATATCCATATCCCCAGTGAAACTTTCCGCGTCCCCTCCCGCGTAGGCAGCCTTGGAGGTTGGCTGCAGAGGGTAGGAGGACACTAACCCCCCCGCAGGCTCTTCCCCCAGGCGCCCTGCTTTAAACTTGTGCCATAGAGGATGTGACGACGTTTGCGTGCCTTTTTTTTTTTTTTTTTTTTTGTCAGAATGAATAAAAACCCACCCAAACGCCACCGCCCTGTGCCCCCGGCGCCTGCGGGGTCGGGTGGGGTACGCGGCAGCCTCAGAGCCCCGCTGCCGCCAGGCCACACCCCCTGGCTCGCCCTGCCGGCGCGGGCCAATCGAAGCGCGCCCGCCCCAGGGCACAGCCCCGCGCACCGAAGGGAGCCGAACGCCTTCGTCCGCTTCCGCCAGCGGAGCCCCGATGACTTCCGACTGCGCCTGAAGTCAGCGCCGAGCCTCTTCGGCAACTTCCGGAAACCCGGAAGGGAGGTGCCGAGCGCGTTCGGGTGTCTCCGGCAGGACAGGGCTGGTGGAGGGAGGGCGCCCGAGCTCCTGCCCCCGCCGGCCATGCGGCTGCTCTCGCGAGCTCTCCGCGCGGCGCAAGGCTGCCGGGCGGCCGCGCTGCCCCCTCGGAGCCCCCGGGCAGCGCCGGTCGGGGGCAGCGCGGCGGGGACGTGCCCGCCGCAACCGCGCCGCGGGCTGAGCGCCCGGCCCGGCTTAGACGAGCTGTTCGCCGCCCCCTCCTTACGTCGCCTGCTGGCGGCGCGGGGCCGGGGCGGGGCGGGGCCGGAGCTGGCGGCGCGGATCCAGCAGCTGCGCGACAAGGAGCAGGAGCTGCGCGACACGCGGGAGCTGGCGCGGCAAGGTGCGGGCGGCCCGGGCCGCGCGGGGCGGGCAGAGAGGAGGCTTTGCCTGTGCCGAGGCGATTGGGGGAGCGCCCCCAGGGGGCGGGCGGGGGCGGCCCATGTGGCGCCGCCCACCTGTGAGCGTGCCGGCGGCGCGTGCGGGCGGCGCGGGGCGGTGGCGCGCCCCGGTGGCGGGAGAGCGACGAAAGGCGGGGAAGGGCTAAAGGCCCGTCGGCGGGGGAACGCGCGGGGCGGTCCCGGGTGCCCTCGGTTGCCGAAGGGAAGCCAAACCTTCCGAGCAGGGGCTGCCGGCGGGCAAGCGAGCGTCAGGCGGGGCGGGTGGAAAAGACTCATCCACGGCCGTGGGAGCCGCTGGTACCTGAAGGAGGAGTGGCGCGATAGCATCTATTTCATGTAAAATAAAGATAATTAATCAGGGATAGAGAACTTCTAATTTCTTTTTTTTCGAGGCTTTTTTCCTTACTGTCAGGACAGACCCGTCGCCTGCCTACCCGCGTCTGTTTCACAGAATCACAGAATTGTCTAGATTGGAAAAGATCTTGAAGATCATCCAGTCCAACCATCAACCCAACATTAACAGTTCCCAGCTATTTCAGCAGGCCTTGGCATCTGCTTGTGCTGCCTCCACACTGCGATTTAATTTTGGATTGTGTTAGTAGCTGCACACTTCTAGTGATGCCAATAGCGAATATTTTTTTACCCTGAATCAGTCTTCCTTTTGATAGCAGCTAGAAATCAAAATGCACAAAAGGAGTGCATTAAGATCAGTAAACATTCACTAGATCGTGAAATGTTCTCTAGATCTTAATACTTACTACTTTGCTAAATACTGATTACTCAAAAGTGTTAACTGTAGACAGTTATTCCCACTAATGGAGATGGCAAACACTGTCTAAAAGCAAATGATTTTCACCTCCTATTTTTTTTTCTCCTTTCAGATTTTTTTTTCCCTTTTTTTTTTTTCTCTTTTCAGAATGTGCTGAAGAGCCAGTGTCATCAAACCAGCCATAGAATTTCAGCAAAGTGATCACAAGGGCTTGTCAGTAACTTGGAGCACTTCTGTAGCTCATGCTTAAAAATACTTGTATATATAATTTTAAACTGATTTTAGACCTATATTACATTTGCATCTTAAAGTATGCAACTGCTATTGATTGTTATATTAGATTAATTCTTAATTGAATAACAGTAGCATTATTAATAGCTGGTTTGACTCTAATAGATTTGTAATTCCTTAATTTTTACCCTTCCTTCTGTTGGCCTTAATGACTAGCCCTTGATCAGACAGTAGTTATTGTAAAGGAAGTTAGTTGGAGATGATCAAGTTTACACGTTTAAAGAGTTACAGTTAGGCAGGCAGTCAACCATGCATGCTTTTAGCCAGCTGTAGGTAAAACATGCTTGTTGTTTAAACAAATTTTAAACAGATTTACTCATGATTATTTTTTTAATGTCATTCTTACAGAAGTGATTGGGAGGGGATTAATTCACCATTATTAAACCTAAATTGTAAAGTCAAAAAGTTTCATTTAAAATTCTGCTAGTGACTATATGCAGTTACAGTGCTGAAAAGGTGTGACTTTATTCTGAGTGTACTTTCCATTTCAGCTGAAAGCATTTAAAAGCTTGCTCTACAGATTAAAAAGTAGCCTAGCATCTTTCTTTTTCTTCTCTTGCTGCTGACTGTGCAGTTATGCGTCCCTGTGCCTGCCCCAATTCCCCCTTTTTCACTGTGTGTACCGCTTTCTTCTCTTTGGGGTAATATTTTTTTTATTCTGGGTGAATGAGCTGAATCAGTGCGGACCAGAGACTGCTTAAGATGCTGATTTTTTTTTAAATTCTTTTGTGTGTGTCTGTGTGTGAAGTTTGATATTGACCAGAAAAAAAAAGGAATATTTTAACATACCGAAACTGTAGTACAGAAAAACAAGTCTTAATTGTAAAGCATTAGTGTTGATCAGTCAAGTAACACTTTAAAATTACAAGTACCTCTTATTATGCAAGAGTTCTGCCATACCTTTGTTTTTAGTGATGTGTTAGAAGTTTTGCAGCTGTTCTGGAATAAATTGACATAAAATACTTGAAATTACTCTTACTATCTTCAAATTTCTGCATACACTGATAGGGGTAATAGTCCTTTCAATGAAGCGTCAATTGTGGGGCTGCTGTGCTCTTTTAAATCCTTGATGTTCCTGTCACACTGAAATACAGAAAGTAATTTCTTAGAATCACAGAATGGATGAGGTGGGAAGGGAACACTGGATTCTGTCCAGTCCAACCCTCTGCTCAGGCAGGGTCACCTACAGCCAGTTGCTCAGGGTTGTGTCCAATCGGGGTTTGAATATCTCCAAGGACAGCAACTCCACAACCTCTCTGAGCAACCTGTGCCACTGTTTGACCACCAGCACAGCAACTGTTGGTTGTTTGGTTGGGTTGTGGGGTTTTTTTTAATGTTTAAATGGAACTTCTTGTATTTCAGAATTTCCTATGTTTCATACCTGAACAATGTCAGAAAACACTCTTACTATGTACTGTGTATCTTTGTTACTGATCATATTATTAATCTCATTTTCTGACAGATTTAGTGTGTTGGGGGGGGTTGTGTGGTGGTGTGGTGGTTTGGTTTTTTTTTTGTAGAGTTAAGTTCTTCATGTGGTTATTTTTCAGAATGATTTCTGAGAGTAGACACTGATATAAGTCTGAGGATTAACCATACTCAAATATTCCAGATGAGAGCGAAGATTTCCAGAAGCTTACAGAAAAGGAAATTGCCTCCTGTGAAGAAGAGATAGCTGAACTGAAACATCAGGTTAGATCCCCTTTAAAAGCCTCATACTTCCCTGCTGTTCCTAAATTAAGAAAGTGGAATTGTCTTCTCATCAAAATAAGATGTATACGATAAACTCTTCTCCTCCCCTCCCTGCCAATTATACTCCTCAACTAGTGTCTTTTATCTAAGGAAAACGAAAAATGCAGATGGTATAGAGACAGCCTGTAAATAAGTGCCTTCTTGTATCTGAAATTGTTTGAATCAATATATCTTTATAAGAAGGTGCTATAGTTTGTCTTGTCTGGGTGTACCTTTATGGATGTCACAACTTTTTATCTATGAGAAATACTAAACTTGTATAGTATTGCACACACTAATGGTTTTGAAAAAAATAGTTTAATACTATGTAACTACTTTAGACTGCTATGTTATATAGGTTCTACATAGTGTCTGTGTTATTTAACATAAAAATAATGATCTTTATATTGTTACATTGTCTTAATGTTACTGTGAAGTAGAAGGTGGTACTGTCACATTCTTTATTCCTTTGATAACAATGCAACAGTCACTCTGTAAATACTTTTGGAAATACTTAGGATTTTGCCAAAAGATGAAGTCTGTGGAAAGAAACATCACCTGATGCTAGTAAAGGAAGATGATTGAAAAGGTTGAAAAGCATTTGCAAATCATCCAGAGTTTTGGTCCAGCCTGCAAAATTGTGATATATTTTGAGGGTTCTAGTCTGTATTTCTTCTACAGATCAATAGAAGGCTGGATCTCCCTTTTTAAATAAATCATAGAATCATGGAATAGTTTGGGTTGGAAGAGATGTTAAAGATCATCTGGTATCCAACTCCCCTGCCATGGGCAGGGACACCTTCCACTAGACCAGGTTGCTCAAAGCCCCGTCCAACCTGGTCTTGAACACTTCCAGGGAGGGGGCATCCACAACTTCTCTGGGCAACCTGTTCCAGTGTCTCACCACCCTCACAGTAAAGAATTTCTTCCCTTTGTCTAATCTAAATCTACCCTCTTTCAGTTTAAAAACATTACCCCTCATCCTATCGATACACTCCCTGACAAAGTCCCTCCCTATCTTTCCTGGAAGGCTGCTATAAGGTCTCCCCAGAGCCTTCTCTTCTCTGGTCTGATCAACCCCAAGTCAGCCTGTCCTCACAGGGGAGGTGCTTCAGCCCCTGATCATCTTTGTGGTCTCCTCTGGACCCACTCGAGCAAGTCCATGTCCTTCTTATGTTGGGAGCCCCAGAGCTGGACACAGTACTCCTGGTAGGGTCTCAGGAGAGCAGACTGGAGGGGCGGAATCACCTCCCTCAACCTGCTGGCCACACTCTCTTGACGCAGCCCAGCATACGGTTGGCTTTCTGGGCTGCGAGCACACACTGCTGGCTCATACTCAGTTTTCCATAGACTACTACTCCCAAGTCATCTACAGGGCTGCTCTCAAATAAATGAATAATACAGGTGTGTTGTTGTTGAAGGACTGTCCTGAACATCCACACCTTCTTAGCTCTGCAGCTGAGACCGGGTTAGAAGGGAGTCAGATGGGAAGGAAGGTGCTCAGTTTTCTTGCAGGAACCGACGTGTATCCTGTGGTGTCCAAATGTCGCAGTGCTCCTGATGGGTGAAAACTTCTGTGAAGTTTCATAGGTCTTGAGAGAGGCCTATGTCGCTCCTGCGACTGGGAACAGACACGGGGAGCTTTCCTGCAATGCAGCACTCCCCCACACCTCTTCCTGACTGCTGCTGCTTCACTGCAAGAGGCATGAGAAGGCTGTCCTCTGGGCAACTGTCGAGTTAGTGCAGGAGAAGACAGCCTAGATCGATTACAGTCTTGTCTGGTGTTTTATACTATCTCAGTTGTGCATAGCAGTGTCAGGGGAAAGTCTTAGCTGGGTGTCTTTGTATTCGCAGATAGTGTTGCTTTTGATTCCTTCAGAAGAAACAGATGAGAGTGATCTTGTCATGGAAGTAACCGCTGGAGTTGGAGGGCAGGAAGCCATGCTGTTCACCTCGGAGATACTTGATATGTATCAACGATATGCTGCCTATAAAAAGTGGAAATTTGAAATACTAGAATACTTTCCCAGTGAAATAGGTCAGTAATGAAAATATTTAATCTTTGCAACTTTTTAATTTAAGTTGAAACACTCATTCATATGACACTTGAATTTCAGGACTATAGGAAACTAATTTGCACTAACTTAATTTTAGAAGCAGAAGATTGTTTGAATGTCTGAGTAGAATTTTCCTCGGCTTCTGTATTTAAGAAAGTAATTCTGAAGTGGAATTTCAATTAAAATACTAAAGTGCTAAAAAATAAAACTTGCCTTTCAGTAGATTCAAAAAGTAGAAATGGACTAAGTGCTTGGCGGAAGAAAATTCAGAAAGTGATGCAGATACCTTGTTTTAGCTTTATTTTTTTTACAAATACAGATTACATATACTTTTTATTTGGATGTGCTGTTCTACTTAGTTACTTAATGGTTCTAGTGTTTATAGATCAGTTTGGTGGCAGATTGAAAGTCTGTTTATTATTATGTATCCCTTGGCAGAGAGGGATCAATATAATTAAAACTATTCTTGGGGCTTAATCTAAAGCATCTTGAATTTATCCGAAATAATGTGATCTGAAGATTTATATAAGGAATGGGATGTTTGGAATATAGCTCATCTGTAACAGCTAAAGGATGAGCGAAGTGGGGGAATTGTTGAAATTTTGAGAGAAAAGATAAGAGATCTATTTAAGAAAGTCTTCAACTAAAATTTCATAGGTAATCAGTTTGACAGCTTGATGCCAGTAAAAGGAGATGTTTCTCCTTTCTCCCTTCTTCCTCACTGCCTCTCTGCCTGTCTGAGCAGTCCCACCTTTTTTTTTTTTTTTTTTTGTCTGTTTTGATGTCCTTTCACTTAAACTGGCAAAGAGTTTGTTTTTTACAACTGGGATAGTATTTTGCCTAGTTAATGTGTTAAGTCAGATCTCATGAGCCTTAGAACTAGTGTAAGATAAGCAGCAACATGGAGCTGAATGCAGGAAGGTGGAAAAACTGGATCTTCTGGTGATGAGCTGTGAAGTTAGTTCACTGCATCTCATGGAACTGTGTCTTTGCGAAGATGGGGATTGGTAGGTTTACACAACAAACTGAGGCAGTGGCACATGTTAGTTAATTTTAGCTTAATCCAGTTAGTGTACAAAGTTGTTTCACAAAGATGAGGCTGCTGTCTCTGTTGCTGATGACTTCTTTGCATTGGCACTTGTAATTATGCATCTTCACAGAGTCTCATCACCAAGTCAATCCAACTGAAAAATAGTACACACACCCACACCCCCTGATTAGTTTTCAGGTAATCCAGCACAAGAGAAGAGGAGAAATGCTTATGGGGGTGGTGGAAGCAGAAGCGTGTGGCTGCTGGTGGTGGCAGAAAACCAGGACCTCCTTCCAGCAGCAAGAGGTTCAGTCATCTTAAGCCAACTGTGAAACTGCAATCTGAAACATGCCCAACAAGTCGCAGGGGTTTTGGGTTTTGATTGACATATTGCTAGCCACGTTTCTCAGCAGGCTAGATTTGCTGAGTCTGTTTGTGTTAACAGATCTGCAGGCTTACTGTTACCTGTGCTGTTGTGAGTAAAGCTAACACATTTTCCTTGCTTACATATTGCTGTGGAGATGATGTATGTATCATAGTGGGTATGGATCAGTAGATGGGCACTTGTGCTCTTAGCTCAGACTGGTTGTGACACTTTACCTGTATTCATACTTTCATCAGCATTTTTTTCTTTTTTTAAATGAAACTACAGAATTGAGAAAAGCTAGGATGTTAGGACATGTGATCTGTCAGGAAAAACTCTATATCTCTTTTCAGTCAACTCTTAATATAATTGCAGAGGGACTTTTTAACAAGCTTTGAGAAATGTGAAGCATCTTCTAACACTACTTCTGTTTACTTACACCACATTTTGGACTCTGATATTATCAAGTATCTTGAGCCGTTTCTGTTTCAACCATGCAGAAATTCACAAAAAATAAATATCCACAACTCTCCTAATTGAGTTTCTCATGTCAGTGAGCTACTTTCTCTTTCTAATGAGGGTCTTTCTGTGCCCTTCTTGCGTAAGTACATTTTTTGATTCACTGTTGTATATTGAGAGATTAAAAGAAGGTTCAAAAATTGGACTCCATGGAAGAAACACAGTCACAAACTCGGAACTTGAAAATCTAGGTGCAGGCTTGATTTGTTGTCTGTATTCACATTTCAAAAAAGGGATGTCTTCATCTTTCAGATATGCGGATACAGTTGTAATTTATTATGGATTTCACTTATAGTTCTGGGTTCTTAAAATCTGTAGTAGAATTTGATTTTAAAAAGTGTTATATGTGTAAAATATCTGAAGAACTTTCTTTAGAGTTCTTGGCAGGTGACTTACTTCAAGTTGATGAACATGAACTCAGGTTTTCACAGTATCTTCTAGAGTGATTGCTGTCGATTCAATTAATATACATTTTTTAATTTAATGACACTTGAATTCAGTATTGGCTGTTACCTAGATTTTTTACTATTAATAAATTTTTTTTATGGTCAAGAGGTCATTTGTCAAGTAAACTGTTTGCACAGTGCAAGTGAAGTTAAGGACAAGAAGCAGCTTCATGTTACAGCACAGCTTGTTGCTGAAAGAGGAAAGTCACATTTATCCCCATTCATGACCAGTCAAACACTTTGCCAAGAGCTGAGTCAGTTCAGCCTTCAAAGCCAACAGAAATCTATTAACTTTTTTTTTTTTTGAAGTAAATGGAATAAACATGGTGAGGGTTAGATGGGTGTAAACAGAGTGGGGGAAGGGTCTGGGTGGTCTTTATATACTAGGGGGAGTGGAGAGTTGCTCTTTCCATTGAGGCAAGACTTAGGTGGGGTAAACCCCAGCACTCACGTACAACTTCACCTTCAGAGCACAGATTCACAGTCAGCTGGGCTGTCCCACCTTCCAGACAGCTGCCAGTCATATGTTCCCTCTCACTCTCACCTCTAGCAATTTTGAAGCCACAGGGCTAGGTGGATTAATCCACTGATTTGGCTTAAAAACTCTCTGTTGTTAGATAGTTTTAAGTCAGGCCTGACTCAACTTGCAGTCCTGTGATTGGAAGAGAAAGGGAGTTGTGCTTGACTACCCTTTTGGTGAAAGCTCAGTCCTTGGACAAGGAGCCTGCACCCTCTGAGGCGTTCTCTTTAATGCCTAAATGGGAAATTAAAGTACTACATTAACCTAGTATATATCTAACCGTATTTTCTCTTTGAAACTGCTGGGTTTTTAATGGATATAGATTTATTGTAAACTCTTTTGTCTTGCTGAGGGCTTGCCTATGCTGAGGACAATGAATGTTGAGCAAAGTAGGATGTAAATTTAGAGAAAAATAAAGGCAGCCCTAGCCTTTGTCAGCCTCTTGCAGTGTATTTTCTGATCTTAACTTGCGTGACCACATATTATCAAAACTGAGGAGCTAGAAATAAATCGGGAGGTAGGGGCATTATAGATGGCAGCACCACCAAAAGGCTGCCAAAGTTTAAACCCTAAGGTTCAAAGTGTCTGTGCTGTGCTGGGTAAGAATGGAGTTAAGGATGCTTGCTGGAGACACTGGGATGTTGTGTCCCATCCATGCCCTATTTTTATGGACTTCATGAGCAGAAGCAAGGTCCTACATTAAAACGTCAAATTCCCTCATTTCAGAGAGCTCCAAAATTTGATGGAAATCTAAATGTGAGCATGTGTGAACAAGGTAAATCTTAAACAAAGCTGCAATTAAGAATTGGTTTCAGTCCACTCTTAACTGACTTTAGTGACCTACTGAGGGATGCCACTGTGCAAAAATAGCACGTTCAAGATTTAGCGCACACGTTAAAGTACAAACCCACGTGTCCTTGTTTATCCAGTGCATCTCACCCTGCGGTGGCAGGCAGAGACACAGATAGGGGATTTTGTCTCAATCTGGGTGTAAGATGCCACATCAAAAACAAGTGTAAACTCACTTCTTCTGTGCATATCAGTTTTCACGATGGACAGGGACATTTTAATTGAAAGGGGCAAGCATTAACTATATGCATTAACTATAATGTTATGATATAAACCTCATAATGATATATTATTGTAATAAAATATAATTATTATAATATTGTGATATAATATCATGATATAATTCATTATATTAATAATATTATTATTAAATATAATAATATTAGCATTAACTATATATAGTTAGTAAGAACTAACTATATTTGACAGGCCTATGACATTTCTGCCAGGGGGGTTCTTGAAATTTCATTGGATTTGGCTGCATTTCATATTAAACATGTGTTGGTGATAGTTGATTTGAAGCAGTATGACCTAAATACCTGTCTTCTGAACCAGCCTCTTGGTCATCTCCTGCGAACCACTACAGTGCCACAGGCACACCATTATCACTACAGACTTAACATGTCACAGATGTGGCTGCAGCTGAAATAGACAGACTGTACCCATGGTGTGTATATATTAATGCCAGGAGAAGTGAGGGAGAAAAGACGGAACATTAGCTTTTGCAATGAACTGCTTATCATGTGATTAATACTTGTCAATAGTGCCATAGCCTTGTGGACATTCATATTATTTTTACTCCTGACGTAGCCTAGCTTCTTACTCATGTGCAGAGATGTTGCTTATGATTTTTTTTTAGTATCTATTTTTATACCCCTATGTAAAGGAATAAGTTTTATTACTCAACTACATTAATTATTATAGATTATATAAGATTCTTTCAGAGTAAAGGAGAAATCTTTTGTTCATTTGAATAGGGTTTGCATAGCAATAGAAAGATTTCACACTACCTGTTAGAATGAAACTTACTGATCTAAACTGAAGATTTTGATTTTTATTTGTTAAATTACATGCTTTACAGTCAGATTTATTCTAAACATGATAGATCTGTCTTACAGAATTGATAGTAGGTAATGGCTATAAATTAAATCAGTGAAGCACTACGTATGTTGCACAGTATGTTTGAATTAAAGTGGTGCAGATTTGTACAAGTAGGATAAAAATTTTAAAAGTCAGAAGGACAAAAATGAGATGAAGAAAAAAGAAGATGCAGATTAGGCTATTTTCCACAAATGTGACTGTAAAAGGAAATATGTTTTAGTAAAGTTATGAGAGAATTTTAAATTTCTGTACAATAAAAATATTTGCAAACATTCTCTGTGAAGGTAAAAAACCTGGCCTACGTTGCGGCTGATGATTTTTTCCTGCTCTGACATTGTCAGATTCTACGTTGTCTTCATTTAAAAAAGCTGCTATCTTGTCCCTATGGTTGATTTCCTTAGTCTAGAAATAGCCTAAATTGGTATTTCTGAGAAGTATGTGCTGCTGCTTTTCCTCAGCTGTGGTTTCATGTTGCAAGGCTTCAACAGCAATACTCTTTCAAGGCCACCTATCTCCCCTTTAATCATTCCATTGACACACCATCCAGTGTGCTGAGAATGGGATCTGGGAACTGAGCTGGATTGAAAACCAGAAACAGTGAACAATTACATTAATTTATAGTGCCATCACTTCTCTTCCTTCAAGGTTATACTGGCATGACTGAAGGGTTTGCACAGTAGCAAACGAGGAGGAGCCATAGACTAGTATTGCAACAAATTCTTTCTGTCATGAAACCATGATTTTATTGGGCTTTACCTCCAAGTTCCAAGCTGTTCAATGCTAGTTTCTTAGCACATTGCTGTCAAGCGTTTTGCTGGATGTATTGGTAAGAAGGGCAAGAGTTGGAGTTGTGCTTGCTCCATTAAGATGAAATGGAGGAACAAAGACAAGACATGGGTAGGATGCATAGAGGAGAATTGATAGGAAGAAGAGTGTGAATAATACTCATTCTTTAGTTAAAGAATTGGTTTTTTTCTCATTGAATGATAAGGTTCTGAACTAATGGTAAAAAAATTGTTGTAGTTCCTGAAGGTAGCTTTCAAAATTTGATCTTTATGTAAACTTAGTGCTGGTGTTAGAGTTCTACTATGGTTTATGATTTTATGTGTACATGTATGTACGTGGTTCGTAGATGATCTTTTTATGTAAATAAAAAACATAAATTGGACTCTATAAAAAAGAGTTTGACAGTCCTTTAGTTGAGATAGTGTGTGAGTATGTACGTCTGGCTTTGTTTTTAAGAGTTCTCTTGCATTTTTGGTATAATTCTGCCTAAGTATTTAAATGATAAATTCATAAATTTAAGAAACAAATGACAAGTCTAAATACACTGTTTGAAATGTAACAGCATAATAACAAAAGTTTTTCTTACAGCTTTACAGCTGTTTTTCTTCTGTGTTTAAGGTGGCCTAAGACATGCAGTTGCCAGTATAGCAGGTGTTGAGGCTTACAAATACATGAAATTTGAAGGAGGAGTGCATCGTGTTCAGCGGGTGCCAAAGACAGAAAAACAAGGACGCATTCACACTAGCACAATGACTGTTGCCATATTACCCCAACCCACCGAGGTAATATTTATCTTTTAGTATAACAGACGTTACCATGAGCAATGTTTTACATGCAGTATTGCTGATATCAAAGTATTTTCTGTCTCTTGTTATTCTCTCTTAATGATTTTTTTTTTTGAAATCTTAGTTTTAAACTAAGTCATATTTGTTTGTTTTTGTCTAGGGGACTGAAATAAGGAATTTCTGGATTTTCTCATAATCTTAATCTCAAGAAAGTCACTGGCAGTTTACTTCACTATAACTTGAAAATTCACTGTGACTGTCTTGCATGTTTTGTGGAAAACTACAGTTGTTACAAAGTAACAAAAGACTGAATTACTTTACAGAGCTCATAGAGATTTCTTTTAGCACTTCCTTTTCCCCATTTTTGTAGTGTCGTCACTTTCCCCTTCTAAAGTGTATGGGTGATAATTAATTCTTGATGTATTTTCTTGGTTAAAAACAACTGGTTAAGAATTAAAGCTTTGTTTTGATCTTTATTTCACATTGACCTCGCAAGTTGTCAAAGATGTTACTCCTTCCTAATTCTCTCCCAAAGTTGTCTCGCTCCTTCCTCCCAGAGACCATCACCCCATTCCAGAGCCAGCAAAGGGAATATGTTCCATTTCGTCTAAAAACCATGTTCAAATATTGGTTAACTCTGCTGGAAGAGGCTGCAGAGCTTTCAGAAGAGGGGGAAGATTAGTGCTAAGGGATGGTTATGCCTTAAACTACTATTAATCTGATTTCCTGGCTTCCATCATGTTGCATTCCAATCCAGCTACAAGGATTTGTTAATATGTTTATAAGTGGATGCAAGCTACCACTCATAAACCTGAAAAAGTTTGATCTTGCCTGAATGTGCCTTATAAAATAAACTAACTATGTATATTTGACATTTGTCTAGAAAGAAACCACAGAAATGTGTTCTTTTTTTGTTTGGTTGGTTTTTTTTTCTGTCTCCCATGACAGATGAGGCTGCAAATTAATCCAAAAGATCTACGGATAGAAACAAAGCGAGCTAGTGGAGCTGGAGGCCAACATGTCAATACCACAGACAGTGCTGTACGGATAGTTCATATTCCAACAGGTGCTTCATTTTTTCCTTAGTACAAGATCTACATTGCAAAACTGCTGTCAGAATTTCTTTTGAAGCAATGGTTTTATTTTCAAACCTGGACGACAGTAGAGCAGAGTTTTCATACAGTTTTCATGAGTGTTTATAGTACTCTAAATGCACCATCTTGTGCCCACTGCAGTTTGTAATAGTGAAGAGTACTGGCTTCAGTAGGTAAGCTATCCATTTTGCCATTAAGCCTGACAGTCTAAAAGCATCCAGATCAATTACTATGAAAAAGTTATATTTAAGCTTTCAAATAATGGAAAAGAAACTGAAAAACATAGTACATTAAAATTTGATGATTTGCCTTTTCTTGACTAGTCTCCGAAAGAGAGTTTGCTCTATTTCCATATTAAAATGTTGCTTTTAATTGCAGAGTCTGCTGAGGGTGCCAGCTTCCATTTGTCAGCTGGCTCCTTTCCCATAGGTTACACACATGATTAGGAGGCCCATCCCCAAGGCTCAGGTGAGGAAATGTAGGAGGGATAAGAAAGATACGCCCTCAAGTACTACCTGATTTTAGCTATCGTATCTTTTATTTATGGCCATTCCTAAGCTTTTTACTTCCCTTTGAGCAATCCACAACAGCTGCCTTGACTTTCATTGCTTTTTAACTTTTCCTCTTCGCTACCACAAACATTAGTCAGGTTTTACAGCCTCAGGGTAATCCTGAGTGCTCTTTATCTTCACATATCCAGATTTTTGCCACCCATTACTTCATATTTATTGAAGACATTAATCCATTCTGCACTTGTTGCATCACCTCAGTAAAGCAGAAGGTAAACAGTGGAGAGGATAGAATTCTGTTCAAGATAAGGTATTCCAGATTCAAAAAGTTTTGGATTGCTTCCAGGTTTGGAAAAAAAACCCACAAAATAAAACCAGCAAATAATATTAGTTTTTGCTGAAGGTAGTTATTAGTGCTTGTTACAGAAATCTGAAAAACGTATTGCAAATTTTGTGTGGTTATGCACTAGAGATGGTTCATAGAGGGTTTTATATCTCACCTTATCTCCTGACTTTTTCCTGTTCCACCTTTCCCTTCTTCATTCCTCTTGATCTCTCTTGCTTTACAATTGTCCTGTTACTACTTCTGTTTCCCTCATCCTAACTCTTTTTATAAACCTTCATTGCAATCCAAAAAGTTGTTTGCAAACAAGTCTTTCATACAGTAATACTATGTAATCTTAGAAAAGCATACCGTAATCTTACCAGAATTGCTTAAAATAAATCCACATAACAACTTCGCTTGTGCTTTCTTCTTCCTGTATTTCTTATTCCTTTCTTAGGTTGTTCGCTTCTCATCTTGACTTGAATTGTATGTTCTGGGGGGAGAAGCCACACCTTTTTTTCAAGAAAATAGTGCCCGTTTTTGATATTCTGATCATATTCTGTACACTCACTATCTCATGTATTTTACTGCTCCTTAAATCCTAAATTTCCTGGAACTGTGACCAAAAATTACAAGTATGAAAGGTATCTTCTGTAAGTCAGATCACATCACTTATCTTTTATTTCATTATCAACCTGTTGTCCAACATATTGAATTAAATTTCTTGTCTTACGATGTAAAGCACCTGTACAGCTCAGTCTGCACTTCCCTCCCAGAATGTAGCATTAGACATTAACAAGCCTGGACTTTTACATTCCCAGTCCAAAATATGTACTGAAGAAAGAAACAGCTTGTTGTAACATAATAAAAATCTTCTAGAAATTGCAAAACCCTTTTAGTATGTGTTACTGTTAAGTGTTAAATGTCATTATATTTTTGGCAGGGATTGTGTCTGAATGTCAGCAAGAAAGATCTCAAATTAGAAACAAAGAGAAGGCCATGCAAATGCTCTGTGCTAAACTGTACAATGCCAAACTGGAAGAAGAAACCAAAAAGAGAACCAGTGTTCGAAAGATTCAAGTAAGTTTCACTTAGTAAAGATACAATTCTGTACAAGCGTATGTTCTTGGGGTAACTCCTGTGTTGAACTGCAAATAGTAAATGCAAATATGGAGGAACAGGAGCCTAGGAAGGACTTACACGAGGCAAAAAAATTACATTCTACTTCAACAGTAAAGGTTGTATCTTAGCCAGACTTAAAATTTCAGTCTTATGTAAATTCTAGGGATTTAGTGAAACAAACTGGATTACAGCATGAAGAACCGGAATAGTATTAGAAAAAGATGCAGTAAAATTGTTCTTTTACATATTTGAGAAATATTACTGTGACTGTTGAACTGGTCTGAGTACTGTGTAACTATAACAAATTTTGGATAATTGTGGGAGGAAAAGAAAGCTTTTGCTTTAGATGCTTAATATTTCATCCTTTTTATAAAAAGACGATGATGATAAACTGGTTCTTCTTCTCTGATAGATTGGGACTAAAGGAAGATCGGAGAAGATCAGAACATACAACTTTCCACAGGACCGGATTACTGATCACAGGATAAGCAGATCAGTGCATCATATTGAGTGTTTCATGCTAGGGGAAGAAATGCTAGATGAAATGATACAGGCCCTGAGAGAATATGCTGATTATGAATCTTTAATGGAAATTATTTCAGAAAATGAAAAAAAGAATCTATCCTGAATGTTGCTTTTTTGTCAGCCCATTACAACAGATGTAGACATTTGTCTGCAAAGGAGCTTCTTGGAGCACCACCCAGAAAATGCAACTGCTTTTCAGATCATGAAAGACACCACAACTTGCTTCCTCATGACTGATAAACAGTTTTCTTACTTGCTGAGTAAAAGACTTTATTACTTTCATATGAGACATTTATTGCTGGAGCAGTCCACTTAAAAAGTAAATTTGACTGGGCCAGAAGTAACTGCAGTTACTTTCTCCACTATGAAGATACTGATACACCACTCTCAAAAGGTACGCATTAAAAAATGAGCTATTTCTAGTTCCATTTTTCATTTAAACAATAGTTTAAACATCAATACAGTGTCAAATAGCTTACTTGAGAGAAGAAAAAATATCGTATTTTGTTGGAGTGATTGGAAGAAAGTGACAAATGAAAGACCCCACTACTAATCTGCATATTTGTTAATCACTTCTGCGTGGCAGGGGAGAGGGAGTCAAATTGAATCTCCTTCATATTTTCACAGCCTTCTGGCCCGTATCAGTAAACACAAAAAAATGTTTAGGAATATCACTTGTTCCAAAAAAAAACTCTGAAAGCCAAGTGACAACTTATATGAATTGTTTTTGAAAAGGATGCTTCTGTTTCTGAGTGAAAAGAATCATTACAATATTGTTTGGCTGATATTTCAGTCTCCATTTGGCTTCAGCTCGGTTTCTCCTTTATGTTTTTAATTGATCCTCCAGTTTATTGATTTTTCTAAATGTTACATGGTATGAACGGCATCTTACTGGTTTTGTCTGTTTATTTAACAGCATCTTAAAACGTTTGATCTGTGAAAGCAAAGTAGAGCTTTTGCCTTTCTAATCTGCTGATACATGTGCTCGTTTATATCTGTGTATAAAGAAGACTTTTAACTTTTTAGACTACATTTTACAATCCCAAATACATACAGCAGTACAAAACCTGCAGGTTCCATGCCACACTATCCCATCATGCATTGTACCTATGCATGTGTGTATACATACACAGAATGTATTTGAAATATAAATACCAGTAAAGAAATTGGAACCCAGGGAAAAATGTTACCACGAATATAGGGGTGTTTACTTTCAGACTCCTAATGAAAATTAATGTAAGAAAGTAGAATAAGAACAAAGTGAGTTTGCTACAGATAGCTTATAGAAATGCATTATTTAAACATCCTGTATAAAAATCAACTGATTATTACCAGTTATCTTTTTTTACATTTGAGACTGCAGTTTGAACCAGTGCATGTCAAAAAACACATAGAATCATTTAGTATCTTCATCAGCTTTGTTTTCTAGGAAATACTGTATGGTAACTATGATTAAGTTCCAAATCTGTTAATTAAAGATGCATACAGTAACTTCAGATGTAGGAGTGCCTGTATGCATACATACTTCCCGTTGGCAAGCATGAGACATAGGTCTAGATTTACTAGCAGATTTACAACTCCCGCACGTAAGAACGTAAAAATAAACATTGTTGCATTTTGAGTGTAAAATAAGTAGATATTGATTGGAGCAGAAACGAGGACTTCAGGTCTTTATTCCTAGCAAATCAGTACTGTAAATGGAAGACTACAGTGCACTTGTGACAGTCTTCTTGACTTCACTTAAAGCTGGGCTATCTTATACCAAGTGATGGATGGAGTTTGCGATTCCTTCTAATTTCAGCTTCATATTCGTCCAAACAAGTAAGGGCCATCGGCAGGTCTAAGCACTGAACTACCACGTGAAACCTATCTGAGTGTTCAGGTCTGTCACCCTAGACCTTCCCTGATGTCCCAGCTGGTGGCCTGGTGGGGCCAGATCCTGCCTGGCTCCTGAACAGACACTAGATGTGGTGTTGCCTTGCAAGTGGCCAGCCTCTGATCAGTGTGAGAAAAGCCAGGTATCCCGTGGCTCTGGCAGGAGGCTGACAGGTATCCCAAAACTGGCATCAGACGGTGGTGTACAAGGTGGGCTTCACTATCTTGAGTGGTACCTCCTTGGCCTGTCATGGCAAGCTTTGCTGCATAGAGACTTGAAGTCCCTTTCTTGCTCCCAGTAGCGCTCCTCCTCACCCGCCAACTACTAATAGCGTTGATCATACTTTAAAATAAATGCAATTCTTACACGGGGAGGAACCCAGATGTAAGATCCACTGCCAGACTTAACAAATGCTTCCCCGGTAGCGGAGCTTTGCACGCTTCGCGCGTTGCGCGCCGCGTGGGCCGGGATGGAGGGGAGATGCCAGACGCAGCCCGTTATAAAAGCAAACGCAGATGTAGTTGTGCGCCAGGCAGCCCTTGGGCGCGCGTCACCCCCGCGGCGCAGAAGTCGGTCGTTCGCCGAGCAGAGCGCCCTGGGCCGGGCCGGGCCGGGCCGGAGGAAGGGGCGGGCGGGCGCCGGGCGGGAGACGCCACCGGCCCCACCCCGCGCGAAGCGCGCGCGCGCCACTCGCCTTCCTCTTGGCCGGCCGAGGAGGGAAAATGTGAGGCCGGGCCGGCTCCGCCCACCGTGCTCCGGATTGGCCCCCGCCTCCTGCCGGCCTCCCATTGGCCGCGCCGCTCTCGCCGGCGGCGCCCGATTGGCCGGCGCGGTTTTGGATACCAAATTCAAAGTTTTTAAAAGTACCCGGCGAGAGCGGCCGCGCATTCCCTGCCCGCGGTCGCAGCGGCGCATCCCTGCAGGTGAGCGCGGGCGGACGGGTGGCCGGGGGGCTCCGTCCTAGGCCTAGCTTGGGGCAAAGGGGCTCCATCCTAGGCCCGGCTCGGGATAGTGGGGCTTGGTGGCAGGGCTGGCTCAGGGCAGTGGGGCTCCCTGGTGAGGGCTCCGTGGCCGGAACGGTGGGGGCTGCGGGCGGACGTGGTGGCGGGACTGGGGGTGCTGGCGGTGCTGCGAGGGGCGGTAGGCGGACCGGGGACGGGGATCCTCGGCGGCTGCCCAGCCCCGCCGCCCTCCCCTGCCTCTCCCCGCAGCTATCCCGCCGGCGGGACGGTGTGGGGACAGGAGAGGGGACGGGACGGTGCGGCGCGGCGGCGCGTGGGCGGCCGCGGAGCGCCCCGGTCCCACCACCGAGCTGCGTGTGGGGCGCTCGCTAATGGGGCCGGGGCCGAGCAGGGGTGGGGAGCGCGGCTCCCGCCGGCGGGCAGCGGCGGGCGGGGAGGTGCCGCGCCGTGCTGTCTCCCGCCCGCTGGGCCACGCCGCCGGAGGGGGGCATCCCCCGGCTCGCCCCTGCCCGCCCCGCCGCCACCGTTTAGGGGGGAATTCCCCAACGCGGGGGACAGTGGAGAGCCCCGAAGGCGCGGGGTGCGTTTCCCGGGGCGGCGGGGCAGGGCAGGGCTGGGAGCCGGTCTACCTGCCGCCCTCCTGGGCCATCTTGAGCGCTGGGCGGGAGCAGCCTGACAGCGCCGCGGGGGCCCGCGGCTGAGCCACTCCGCCGGGGGTCGGGGCTGGCTCCGGCGCCCTGGAAGAGGGGGTGGGAGAGATGTTGCCCAGTTCTGCAGGGTTTCAGCCCAAAAGCTCCTCTGCTCGCTCGCGGCGCGCAAGCGAGGGGGGAAGGGGAGGAGGAGGCTTAGCGAGGGCTTGCATCTTTCCCCCAACTCACACTGTACAAAGCCGCGAGCGTATTTGCGCCTTTTTTCCACCAAACGTAGGTACGAAGAAGGGACTTTTTCTCTGAAACGCTCATGAAACACATTTTTCTAGTATTTTTTTCCAAAACTGCTGGAAGTGCTTAAATCCCTTGGAATACCTTTTTAAATAGGGGAGCTTATTTTTCCTACGGATTGCAAAGCATGTTGCAAATTATTTTCCCCTTGGATTTAACACGACCGAGATGGCTTCCTTCAGCCCTCGCCCATCCCCCCGCAATTGTTAATATAGATAGCACCACACTTCGGGGGGGAGGGGAAAGAAACAGGGCAAGAAAATCTCAATTTCCCTGTAATATCTGTCGACCTCCCACCCTCTTAAAATCATGCTTGTAAGTAACCTTTATTTCACTTTGACCATTGTTTAAGGGTCGCTGCTTTCGATTGTAATTTACACATGCATGTAAGCACTCAGGCTCTTCCTGGGCCACCCGGCCTCCTCCCCTTTTAAAAATGCCAGATACCTGGCTGCATCAGCAGCATTGCCTCTGGCCTTGGATGCAAACTTCAGGCTGCTCTGGCCTGGCTATACGCCTGCACGGGCCTGCTGTCAGTCATGGACCCTCTGCCACGGGTGTTCCTTGCAGGGACCACAAGTGTCCTGAGTATTGCTGCATTCAGGGTAGGAAGTGGAGGCATTGGTATGTCTAAAAGTAATCTTTACTGATGGAATGGTGACAAAGTAAATCACCCAGTCAGTTTTCTTGCCCCAGTTATATGCAGCGTAAAGCTCTAATTCTGAGACCTTACCTAGATTTAATGTGTGGCTGTTGAAATCCTTAGTTCCACTACTTGTCTATGTTTTAGACACTAGGGGGTGAGTTAGATAAAAGCTTAAAATTCATAATGCAGAAGGAAGGCATGATCAGTTCTTTATAAGAAAAATGTTTGTGGTGCAGTTTATGCTGTGTTGTAATACTGTCCTTGTTGTTTCTTGCAGGATATAAACACAGTAATGAAATCAAACCTTAACCACTCTTTCAAAATGAAATGTGATTTTGATTGTAAGCCTCTTCACGCTGGGTTTACACCATTGAAATCTGCTGTGGGGAAAACAAGACTGGAAGAATCCTGCCCCTTGAATTATGAGGAAAGCTTTTGTAAAAGCTGTGCTGAGGAGCATCAGAAAATATTCCTTAGTGACTCACACCATGCAGCCACCAGAAATCTAGATCTTGAAGATGAAGGAAGGCCTATACATAACAAAGAAAACAAACAAGTAACTCAGAGACTTGATGAAGGGATCTGTGAAATGGAGGCACTGGAAAGCAGTAAATTTAATGAGGACAGTGGTTATTCCTCTATGTTAAGTAATCAATACTCTGATGCAATAGAACATGAGGATAGTATACCTTTGGCTGGGAATCTCTGTGGCACACCAAAGCATTGTCTTATGAAGAACCAAAGCGAAGCACAGTTTTCAAAGAAGACTTTGTTGCCAGTAATCCATTATGAAGAAATGATTTGCTCAACTTTGAAAAAAAGTGGTAAAAGAAATCTCAAGTCTTGGGCTGCAGTAGACAGAATTCTTTTTAGGGGAAATGTTGAACTTTGTAACCTAATTGGAAAGAAAATGGGATTAGACAGAATAGACATTCTTGCCGAACTCTTCCAAAAGAACCTGAAGCATGTATTAGGAAACATTTTAAGGCATCTCAGTGAGATGGATTTAATAAAGTAAGTATATTGATCTTGTCGTATTTCATCGGGAAAGTAAACAAACTAATGAGATGTGGCTTAGAATGTTTTAGATATGGGGCTTGTGAAATTTACTCAATGGTTAGTATTACATATCAGTATATTGAAAGACTGTCAATGTAAGCCATGAACTGTATGGAGAATGTGTTTTTTCCCTAGAAGGCAAATTAAAGACTACAACTGTGAACATATCGCAGCTTCTGTGTGAAAGAAAAAGATTACATAGTTATTCCCATTATGAAATAAAAAGTTTTTGCTTTTCCTAGGAGGTAACTGATATGTTTGTATTGTCGTTGCAGTTTTGCCAAAGTCAGCAAAACATGGCAGAAGATCCTACAAGAAGATAAATGGATTTTCCAAATGTATAGTAAAGCTGTGAAAAACCTTTCTGTAAGTTTCCGCACTTTAGCAAGATATTTCAGGCCTAAACTAGCAGTGTCTTTCTGCTATTTCAGGACTCCTCCCAGCCTTAAGAGGTTGCAGAAGAATTTCTTAGATTGAAAACATTGTCACTGGAGTGTCTGAGTTTGTCCTGTTAGGATGCCCTGTCTCAAGTGTTGCTAGTCACTGTCTTTGGAGGCCAAGGAAGTTTGACTGCGAAGGTTACCCAAGGAGAGATGCAGATGTTCTTAAGAGCTTCCACATGTCCTGTATTACAGAGGAAGGCAGGAAGGGGAGAGGGTCAGTTTCAGGACTGCCTGCTGGGCAAGCACTCCAGGCTCTCAGCAGAGGCTTGCTTACCTCAGTGTCCCCACAGATCCGGAAGGGAGAGGGACCGAGAGAAACCACTCAGCTAACCTTGTGACTCCAGTTCTCTGCTTATACTTTCTAGCAACAGTCTTTGAACTGCAACATGTTGGCTACAGAAAACTGAAAACCTTGTTGCACTGTAAGCTATTCCTAATGCCTATTTGTCCTATGAAATAAAAAATTCAAGATCTAACCACACTAGCGCATTGCACTTTACCAAGGCAGACTCTTTTAAAACACTAGGAGAGTTTTTCTTCCCCAAAAGATGGAGAAAAAATGAAACAAGGCCTAGGATCAGCCACAGAGTAAGGCAATCAACTAGATTGAATTTTATGTAGTATTTTATGGTGCTAGCCTGTCAGGGTGAAACAATTGGACACCACTGAACATTCATCCCATAAAGTTTGATTTCTTCCCTGCCATTGATTGCTTTTTTTAACCTGAACTGCAAACTTAGAAAATTGGTGGGAGGAGTTTACTTGTCAGAAAGAAAACTTCAAGCATCCCTGTTCACCCTAAACAATTAAGAGATAGTGGTTTGCGATTTAAAACATTGCAGTGACTAGCTTACATGCTCTGCCTAAATAATTATGATGTGTTAATATGAAAGTAAGTTGCATTCCATAATAGAAGATGGTTGGTTTTGATGGTCTGAACTAGGGGTCTGTTCTTTGCGTTTATAACAGTAGTGACTGGGAAAGCTAAGGTAAAATCAGTAGCATACTGCTTGGTATGATGCTTTATTATTGGAAACCTTCTAGCCAGGAGGAAGGATCAAAAATAAATTGTTAAATAAAAAGTCAGTATCAGATAAGTCTTCTCAAATTTTATTCTTATTTTTCTTTTCATTAGAATGTCTCTAAGGCATCAGAGCCTGCTGCAACAAGGGAGTATGTTCTTTACCGAGCGGCTTTAGCTTCCATTCAGAAAGCCACCCCACCAAACAACTTGAATAAAAAAGGCACCAGATCCAAGATATCTAAGAATCACAGCAGGCTTATGGAGTTTTCTGAGGTAACTGGTGATTTCCATTCATCTTTAATTTCTCACATGTTGTCTGGCACATGATCAGCTTGTAAAGCATATTTCTGAAAGTAGTATCTCCAATGTGAAGTGCTTATAACTCTTACTAGTAAGGCTGCCAGATTTTGCTTATTGAGGCTATTTTAAGACAATGTTAGAAACTAAGTGGAGAATATTCACACGCTGAGATGTTCTACATCTTCCCCCCCATCCCCTGGGTGTATAGGTACCCTCAAAATGGCTTAGTGATTTTTTTTTTTGTGCTCGAATTTTGGCTCTGATCAGACATGAAAAAGTTTAGTCATTTCCTCTTAGTTTCCATGGTCTTATAATGAATCACATGTTTTCCAGATAAGCAATTCCACAAAAACTGTCAATTTTGCTTCAACACTGATGGGCAATTTAAAAAAAAGAAAAAAGCCCAAAGACTAAGTACTTCTTATTTTTTAAAAATTAAACTAATATTTCTACAGTTCATTCTACACTTTTTCCCCCCAACTGATTATCTGACATTAAAATGGCTTTTTTTAACTACGTATTTGTAGTATGTCACATATTTGGAGTTGGCAACCACTGCCAACAGCCTAAGTTTCCTTTCACCTTGTTATTTTTGTAAGCTTCTTTTTTTCCCCACATATAGGTGCAGGTCTACATTACAAGTGTCTTGTAAGACTTAAAAACATTTATCGAAAGTCACTGTTAATAAGCAACAGATTTTCCTAACTAGAAAAAGTTTTACTCGGGCTCAAAAGTCTTCTGCAAATTGGTGCAATAAGAGGAGAAGATATAATCACACTGGAAACTATGATCAAGCTGCTCTAATAATGCTATATAGCACTTTGTAGCATTAAGAATCTGACAGTTTAGCTGTACACTGAAGTAGCAGTCCTTTTTTCCTTGATAAACATATGTATCTATACACACATTTAGATTATAAAAACATTTTGATTTTAACAACTAAGGAACATAAGGCGTTATACATGTCTACAGTTTTCTAATGCTGAATGATTTTGAATGGTGGATCTGGTTTTGTGTCAAAAATGAATTCACTGGAGAGAAGTAGGAATTGCTTCCATTTTGTGTCTCAAGCAGAGTGCCCCACAGCTGAGATTTCTGGACACATTGCTCGCTTTTCAAAGATGTTAATGATTTAAATGGACTTCAGATTTATTTTCTTTTTTTAAAGTTAACTGAATTGCTATCCTTGGATGAGGTTTGAAGGATTCTGGAGGGATGTTTTTCTTACTGCTTTACATTTAGTCTGTCCTTTAAATTAAAATTTAAAGATTTTAAAATTGGCTTTGTCTATTCCAGTCCAAAGTACCTGCAGTTATAGACTGATCATTCCTGTTCAATCTCCATGAGAATTTGATACAGGCAGAATTAGGCTAAATTTGTAATTTATCTCTCTGGAGTAGGAGAAGTTATAATATGTTTTGTGGCACTTCAGTAACATCAGGGAATGTTTGGGGTGTGTATTTACCCTCCACTCATAATTTTCTTTATATGCTTTTTCTAACAGGCTGCCAAGACCTTGAAAAACACTGAAAGCCTTAAAGTCTGCCATCGCTGTGGCTCACCTGCAAAGTATGACTCCTACCTACAAAGAGCGATGTGCAGTCGTGAAAGTTGTGGCTTTGACTTTTGCACAAAGTGCCTGTGCAGCTACCACAGCTCCAGTGTCTGTATGAGTGGGAAACCAGTGAAACACAGCTCTAAGCCAGGGCCACTTCCTGGGACTAAGAAAAGCAAACAGAATCTACGGCGATTGTGATCTATCCATCCCAATACAGATTGTCAGATGTCCTATAAAAGTTTTTTTAGGATACGAAGTTATCCACAAAAAAAAATCAAAAAACAAAATGCTTTCTGCTCTTCTATATTAAAAAAGGTTAATTTTGTTATTCTGCTGTACAACTTGGTGACATTGCAATTCCTAGGAATCACCACAAATACCCATTTTAAAAAAGTCTTACTAGTCTATAAATTTAAAAGAAAATTCTGGATATGGATTCTTAATAACATTTTAAATATTGTCCTGATAATTGGTCTATTGTGTTCCAGTCTTCCAAACACCCCACAATAATATTGAACAAAACAAAAAAGTTTTGGCAAGTAGCCTTCCATGTGTAACCCTAGCAATTCTTGAATGCCAGAAGGGGGAAGTGTAAACTGTTTTATTTAAATGTTTACTCTTGTTCAGAAGTCTTTTAAAAGCATTTATAGTGAGAATGTCAAGTGAGTGAAGTCCCTTTTAACATAAAATTATGAGGGAGTCTAGATTTTATAATTATTTTTTTTCCCCAAGGCTTTGCCTTTATTTTAAAATGTGAAAGTTGTCTGATGGTTTACCTTATGTGAATCTTAAATTGTCAATCTTCCTTCATTTCTTCATTCAGAAACTGCAGGTTTCCTTGAACAGAGGTGACACACTTTCCAACTTGAAAAAAAAAAAAAAAGTACTGTATCTTGGCTATACTGCTAAAAAATATTTTGTTAGCCATTTTTTTCAAATCATAAAATACATTTTTAATATTTGTATATATTTGTAAATACTGTTTTAAATATTATTCATGTTTGTCTTGTAAATGTGAAAATAAATTGCTGTTCTCAACAACTTGGTTGGCAAATCTGGACTTCCTATTTATCATCTTAAAAGATTACATTTCATACTCATTTCTCAAGTTTTCTAGTATATGCTTCTTAAAAATGTTGATTTAACAAAGATCAAATCTAGTTTTGTGTAAAAAATCCATTCTCATGTTGCATTCCTGTAGCTTACCTAAAGGCCCTTAGCAGTAATTGCTCATAGTTTCTGAACCAACAACCGATTCAATGGAAAATTTTCTAGTGGCTGAATTTATGCTGTTGCAGAATTAGCTCTCTGTCAGTAAAGTCTTTGTGATGCCACAGCAAAGAAAGGCAAGCTTTCAAGAAAAAGAGTAATTTTCTGGAAATGACTGGTTTGGGTGTGTGTTTTTCCCATTAGTATTAAGTAGATAACAGACTGGGAAGGCAGTATTGTATGTCCTGCTCCTTGAACTGGGACAGCTTTTCCTGCACCTGTTAATTTTCCATTTGTGACAGCAGTGGTAGAAACAGTTGAGAGGGACCTCTAGCATTCTGGTTTTCTGTGGAGAATTTAATCTCCCAACCTAAATCTGAGACTTAAAATAAGAGCCTGGCTCAGTTCTATCAAGAATTTTTATTCCACAAATCTTAAGTCCATAATTCTTTTAAGTCCACTTATAGATATGCTCAAGATCTGAGAATGAAAGGTAGAATTCTTCCATCCTATTATACTTTATTCTGGTAATCTGACCACACCACCTTTACCAACCAGTGCAGAAAAATGGTGTTTTGGATAGGAAGTAACAGCCCTCCACTACTGGATGTTGGTGTCTCCAGTATTGTCTGTGAGACATGGAAAAGGCAATGGTCAGGAGCTTGATATGCATGTAACCACAGTGAATCTGTTAGTAGGCTGTAGGCTGAGCATGGATAGGTAAGACATAAGCAAAAGTTTGTTATAAAATTTTCATCTGTGTGTACTGAAATTCCTGTGTCCCAAAAAGCACAGATATCTTAATGTGATCTGGACAGAATGACCCTTTTGTACATTGCTTTTGAGTAATGTGACATAGACATCCACACTCAGACTGGTGTTGCAGAGTATGATACATCTTGAATTAAAATTTGTGTGTCTGTTTTTGAGCTGAATGTGGATGTTACAAACTTAACAGGTTTACTGTTTTGGGTCTGGGGCTTACTAAGGGGAACTCTCTAGTAGGCCCAACAATTTGTACATGGAGAGAGTGAAGAATAGATGCTTTTTTTTTTTTTTTTTTGGTTGGTTCCTGTAGAAATTTATCTGCTTGTGCAGAATTTTGAGGAAAATTTCTTGTTACCCTCAGATAAGGGGGAAGAATTGGACTACATGGCTTCAGTGGTCACAACTGGAGATGAACAATATGAAGAAACAGATATTTTTCACTAACTTCTGAGTGATAAGAGGCGACTACCTTCTATGTGAAACCTTGTTGGAAAGTCAGATTACTCGACTTCTAATGAAGATTTGACCAAGCTGTAATGGGTCAGCTGCAAACCATTGTGGCTCTTTCTTTCCTCTTGCCCAACCACTTTTGTCTTTTCCTGATCCTCAGACCCTTGCCTACCAGATTTAGTGTTCATAATCAGAATAGATATTCAACATTGCAACCTTTGACAGGTGGGTGACAGCTCCTTAAGAACCTCGATCTGTTACCAGTGCTTGCAATTTTCTTATGCAAAATTTCTAAAGAGAAGCATGGGGATCTGTGGCAGCCATGCAGCTATTTCATCCTTTATGATAATCTGGCCCAACAGTTGAAACCTTGCCCAACAATGCTGAGCACCATATAAAAACTGACCTGTATAAAAACTATGCATTTTACTGAAAGCTACATGGTTGTTGGTGTCCTCATAAATAGTTTCAATGAATGGTGTATGGCAGAAAAAAAAAGAGTGGACAATCAGTCCCCACCCAGGCATGCTGGCATCCACTGCTGAGCGAGAAAGCAGCTTCTTATAGAGAGTGAGGACGTTGGATGTTAGTACTAGCAGGTGCCCCAACCAATGCTGAGGAGAGTTGATTTGCGTGCCAAAGGCAGGAACAAAGTAGTAGCTGCAGATTGTTGTTAACATCTGTGCTGAGCCGCTGTTGAACCTACCTTTGATATGTAATCAGTGTGAGTTGTGCCTAGCACAAGGGCATAGCACTTGCCATATAGAGATGAGTCGTTCCCAACTACTACAGCTGTGTTGTCAAAACCACTTTCAGACTCAACATTTGGCAGCCCCAGTGACATTGTAGGAACCTGATAAGCTTCTTATCCACATTACATATGCCTTTCAGATCTACAGAGGGTGATAAATACCTGCAGGCTGACAGAGTCCCCTGTTTGGTGGTGCAAGAGTACAGATTTCTCCCAGTTACTTGCTTATCTCTAGGCATGGCTTTGCATGGTGAAGAAGGGTGGGATGTTTCCCTGCTCTGTAAATTGCTGTGGCTAGCAGCTGTTCCCCCAGGCCTGAACAACTGTGGAGCCAGAATATTCCTTAACTTCATCCTGACCCTAGCTTGGAGGCAGGCAGAAGCAGGGGTTTAGGACTTTCTGAAATTTATATTGAATATCTGCATTTTGCAGCTCTTCTCTCTTGCACTTACAATGCTGTCCTGGAAAACCTAGGGAGCTGCTTGAGATGCTTACATCTTTCTGTAAAACATTAAAGGCAATCATCTCAGCTGTCCCACCACAGCAACCAGAGAAGCTGGAGAGGTGTCGGATAATGATGATCAATCTGATGTTATAATCACTTGTGAAAACAAGTTGCATGCACTTATCAGTGTAATTTGTCCTCCAGGAGCACCCTTTGTGTTTTGAGGACTGAGGGATATGGAAGAACCAAAACAGAAAAAAACCCAACCCACATCTCTTACTTCAACTTTGCAATTGCTGGCGTCTTAGCACAGCACACAGCCAGGCTGTTCACCTAGGAGGCTGATTTCTAATGCATGGCAAAACTGCAGCATGTGTCAGTTATGCTGTCACTAACCAAAGGCTCCACTGCAAAGAAGTGACATTTTAGCATGTTGAATATTTTGTTTTACAATACAAGTGTAAACCTCAAAGTTCTGGCAGTGCTCACTCTCAAAAAAGCTCAGAATATTTAGTGGTAAAAATATAATGTCCGCCCTGACTCACAGAGTTTAAAAAAAGGAATCTAGATTGTTACAAGAATTCCCTCCCCACCTCCCAAAATATCTACTCCTAAAGCCAAGGGCTGACGTTATGCTGTACTAAAGATTTTAAAAAAGAAAATACGTTCTGGAAAGGGAAAACCACAAGATGGTGCTCTTGAAACACCGCATGAAGCCGGAGTCCTTGAATTCCTTCTTGCTCGGTTCGTGGAGAGCGTATTTCCTCCTCCTCTTCTAGCTGTAGCTATCCATCTAGTTACTACTCTCACAGGTCATTGCATTAAATCTGCGATTAAAAGAACAAAACTCAAACCTTGAATCCAATTACTGTTTTTAATATTTGTTTCAAGCTTATTTGTGTACATATTTGTTAAACTTTAAAAAAAAAGAAATACAGGTGCCTTCCATAAAAGCTTTATCCTGCTGCTAAAATGCACATGCCTTTTACAAGGAGTGATTTGCTGCCCTAAAAACATAACATTTACTTTGCCTGCCTTGTGCACCTGTAGTGACAAGTGGAGAGCAAAGCCACCTCTCCAAAGCAGTGGGTACAAGCCATCCCATCAAGCCCTCAGCACTGGTCTGGAGCAAGCAGCGAATGAAGCTTTGCCTGGGGTTGGACATCCGTGTTCCTGATCAGCTGAGGTTCGGTGACTACCTCATCTGGTGACTGTTGCAGTATGGATGTGTCTTCCAGCAGAAGCTAATGGTGCCAACTTGCAAAATATCTAAAAGGAATAGCATAAGTATGTCAGGCAACTTCTCATACAGTGCCTCTGCTGTGGCTAGGAGGAGCTGGTGTCTGGAGCTGAAATGCCATTACCTGAATGCAAGGATGGTCTAGGCAATTACTGTCATAGATGATGGATTTTGGAATACACTTGTCATGATAGAAAAGATTCCCCCTCTAATACATTTAAACTTTGGAGTAGAGGAGGAGTTACAGAGATGGACAACTGCTGGAATGTAAATCTTCACCTGAGGATGAACAAATTGTCATGTCAGGTCCACTCAATTTTAATATTACCTTGTTGGAGTAGTTTCTCCTCTGAAGGAGTCCAGGGGAACATAAGGAGAGAGGGAACATAGTGCTGATATTCCTAGAACAAAATAAAAGCAGCAAGGGTCCACTTGAGCCTGCTGGGACATGCAGAAATAGTTGCAACATTCAAATAAAGGAATAGATATTCTTGTAGTGGCCACTGAGATGGCTCAGCAACTTGAGAGTTTGTCCATTAAAGTTTAGTATTGCTTTGCTCTTTTCATCCAGAACTGCCCTCACGGTACCTCAGTACAGCACTCAAACAAGCCAAGGTCTTGGGAAATATCTTGAAAAATTAAGATGCAAAAAAATGCAATTCCTTATGTTGGCTGACTGCTCTGTAGGTTTTGGTTTGGTGCTGAGGGGGACACACACAATGAGCATACCATGAGCCCTCCTCAGCCTGCAGTGTCAGGGCCAGCCTGTGGCCCCAAGGACAGGCACAAGGCTGAGGATGTCCCCTGGCTGAGCAGGGGCATGGTTGGGGAGAGAGAGGGAGCACTACCCCTCCTCTGCTCTATTTTCTGTCTCCTAAGTGCTGGGCTAGCTTTTGGGAGGCACCAGAAGTGCTGCTGGCCTTGATGGGTGCAGCTGTGCCTGGCAAGGGGGAGCAGGAGGGCTGATGCTGGAGCAGGGGCTGTGCTGGAGCATGGTGGGGAACAGAGGAAGGGTTGGGGAAGTCAAATGGGGTGGCTGTGAGGCCCTGGGGTGGTGGACAGTCTTTGTGTGACTGTGGCCTTCCAGTAGCTAACACAGAATGTTACATGCATGTGTTTGTTTACTGAAGAGCAAAGGCCTCTGGACAGTTGATGCTACCTTGTAGCCAAACTGGGATAACAATGTGTATATTGGTGTTGCATTACATGGCCTAGTTACTCTGGCTTCCTTAGCTCATATTGGATCTGCAGTGAGAGCATCGTGAAGGTTGTCACTGGCTCTAACCAAAAGTATTTGCTGTGGGCATATAAAGTTCAGGTGGTCCTCAGCTACTGATCAGAAGGACCAGGCTCGGAAGACACTCCTGAGTGTTTCAGGAGGAGGTATAGCTCTTCCAGGGCTAATGCCTGGCGGATACAGCCTCACATGAGAGACTTAGGCTGAGTACAGTTATGGTGGCATTTCACTGTTTGCCCCCTCCCAAAGCTCCTGTTTTCTGCCTCCTGTGGGCCCAGCAGAGAGCACGGAGCCCCTTCTCAGCAGCCATGAAGGGCTTCACCAGTAGCCAGCTCATGCATGAATCAGAACGCAAACATGATGACACAAGACCTCTGAGTCTTACCTCTTGTGTTTAGTATCATTTTATGAGGGTCTACCTTGCCTCAGTTAATTACACTGTACAACAGATTTTCGTTACTCATATGTAGATCTAATTTCCAAGATTGTCCCTGGATACCAAATTAGCAGAGAAGACATCAATTGCAATTTGCTTACAAACATACTTTAAACACCAGCTGCTTGTAAAAATACACATAATGTTTTTAAATTAAAAAGCTCTGTGTTGCCTTAAAAATACTCGCAACAGGCAGTGCAATAATACATTTACCCTCTGCAATGCATTTACTTATGTACCCCTAGATAAAAAATCTGGGTGCCAGTATGAAATCCAGAAAGTTTGTGAGTTGCTCCATGTCCCTGTCATTCTTTATGGACATCATGGCTGAGTAATAAGTCACAATGTTCAACTGTAGTAGGAAAAGCCCACTGAAGCAGGGTAAAAAAAACATATAAGGTGTCATATGTTAAAGGTAAGTAAATCAGTAAGAACACCACAGGACTTCCAGTCTCACTGTATACATTTTAAAAAAAGTTTTGGAAAAGTAAACAGTTCATATTTGTTCAGGTCTCCTCACCTCTGCTAAATAGCAGTTATATTCTCAGTATTTCTACATCATATACAAATGTAAAATATATAAAACAAGATGTCTTAGTGTCCTACACCACTACCACTGTCCCACCACTCTGCTATGAATTAACCATAAAGTAGATAAGGAATACACTTTTCAATATTTCTATTTATACTCTCAGCGTGTTAATACTCACAGTATTTATTCTCTTCTCAGTACTCATAATATTCTTCAGTGTTCTCAGCACTCTTGTAAATAGATTATACCCTGAAGGGTGACTTTCTTAAGAAGATGAAGACAACTCTTCTACTGTATTTTTCATACCACAACAGAAGAAAGGTTTTCTTCCCTTGAAGTTTAAATCAAGAGCAAGCTTTTCATTGTTCATACAGAACAGATTTATCCTCACTATAGCAAAGTTTTCACAAAGTTTCTGGATCAGACAGTAATTCAGTAGATTTTTTTAGGTTTACATGACAGTCTTGAATATGATTAAAATGCTTTCAGATTTCCCATCCAGACATATTGACACTGAAGGAAACTAAATGCTTGTAATTATTCTTTTCCATATCAATTTCTTAAATTCTGGTGACCAAAATCAAAGGTACTGATTGTGCATGTTTTAAGAAGTTAGAGCATATATATTCTGGAAATAAATACTCAAAGAAAAACAAACTGCTGCAATGTCCTAAGAAATAATAATATTACTGAAAAACACTGACTTGTGAGGCAGCTGATGGTCATTCTTGCACTAATAACAACTTGATTTCCAGGAGGTGTAGCTCTTTGACCTACAGGCTCATTTTTTACCAGTGCATGGTGTGAGAAAAATAGTATTCAGGGACTCCATGATATTTTCTTGATGGTGATGGCTGGATCTTCATGAAACATTTTCCTCCTGAGTGTTCTCACAAAGCAAAACAAATCCATAACCAACACAACATTTTTCAGAAAAAGTTTTTAGAATTATCTTGGCTTATTGGAACATAAACTAGGCATAGAATAGGACATAACAATACCTAAATCCCATGTCATTTTCTTATCTGTAAGTTGCAAAGGACATCACAGTGAGATGAATGTTGTTATTCTAATTTAAAAGTAAAGCAACCGAGATACGAAATGCTTGGTCCATGGTCATGGAGTGGTTTGCTTACAAATACAGCCTGGACTTTTTGATTCCAAATTCTGGGACTACGTCTTCTCCTATCCATACTACTTTTCATTGTAATTAAATCAAGGAACACTTCGTATTTTATCACACTTGGTGCTCAAACAAGCAATGAAACTTTTAGGAATGTGAAGGCTTGTCTACTTAAAAAGGATTAGTGGTTTAATTTGGTAATATTTGAAACTGGCTTACTTATATTGATGTAAAAAATATATATGTATATACAAAAGAGGTTGTCTGAAATGATAAAATCAGGCTCAGCTCATGGCTCAAATGCCTTTAAGACCAAGTGAAGATCAGAGGTAACAAATATCCTTATTTTCCTTTCTGAGACACAATTCACCCTTTGAAGGAACTTCTTATTGCAGGTAAGTGATGTACACTTGTACAGCCCTCCTAAGCCTACATCACATATTTGTTGCTTGTGCAGCTGATAAAAACAGAAGTTTATGCTCCTGTATAAAACCAGGATAAACTTTTAGCACTGCTAACTAGGCTGAAATAGTTGTCACTTGAAGAGAAGAAAATGAAATCAGTGGAAGAAATACCTGTGACTTGACCTGTGGATTAGGCTTCCAAAGGATAAAAAAACGTTAATTATGGAGAGGATGGTAGAGGGTAACTATAGCTTTTCCTCTTCTATCTGTCCTGAATAAAGTAAATATATAATTTAATATGGGTTTACAAAGATTATAAGCTGAAAATAAAAAACCTTCAGCTATATTACTATTTATTTCTGTTGCTTGGATTTTAAATTAGTAGATTTTTTTCAGATAAATCACTAAATAAAATCATAAAGTTCAAAAATATTTCTGAATGTTTTCATTGCCATATGCACAGAAATTCTTTATTATAAACCAGCTAAATTTTTATTCAGGGAATAAGGTTAAAGAGTTCTCCTATTCCAGGGTTATCTTTATATGTAACTACAGTGCTTATCCACAGATAATTTAGTAAATTTTAAAACAAATTATGTTAGACATAAAATATTATTTTTTATTCTATGTAAACTATTGTGATAGGAGCTAGTTGAAAGTAGAGTGATTATATGAATTTTTCTTAAGTTGTGAGTTTATTTTTAATTTGCAGAGTTTAAAACTGATATTTTTGCTCCCTTTTCCATAATTTAAAGTGTATTTTACTAAAACATATATTTAATCTATAACTTTATTAAAATATAATTTTCACATATTTGTCTTGTTAACTTTTAAAATATATAAAAACCATGAATGATAACTACAGGTATACATTTTTATTTGATAAGTTTCATTTTTAAAAGCAATTTTAACCTCTTTTTTTGCTTTTCCTTTTACCTCAGACCCCTTCAGAGAAAGGGAGAAGAGAAACATTATGCCAGCTCTGTGTTCAACCTATCTTCCATTTTTAGTAGAATTTAACAGAAATTTCTGTGGGAACTATGCTGAAAGCACATCTGTTTTATAAACTTGTGTCCAGAAAATGGTGAAAGAATGAAAAGTAAATATGTATGCCATGTCTTTGTTTCTAGTAAACATACAAACTAGAAATAATGTGATTTGGCTTTCAGGTTGTAATCTGAGCTCCTACTGTTACAGGGGAAATACGTAGTTATTATTTATTATGCAGCTTACAATAGTTGGGGAAATGTTTAATTCATATGATAAAAGGTAGCTGTTTAAAAAATTCATATTTTAAACTGGTGTGTAAATGAAAGCAGGGGGTTCACTTTTAGGCCACAACAAATATCCCAGTTTGTTGGTAGCAAGCTGTATACCTGGCAGTAGAAGTTTGAAGGATTAGAAATTGAAAGAAGTCAGCATCTGTTTTGGTTACCATTTTTAAGACTTGTTCAAAGCCAACAAGAGAGCCCATCATTTAAAAAATTAACACGGCAGGAAACACAATCCAAAAGGCTTCTCCTTAAGCTTGCCCTTAAGGGCATGAAAGAAGCTCAATACAGGACTGTGATACACAGCCTGTGGGCAAGAAATTGATTCATAAATCTTTGTAAATTAAGCCAGTATTTGTGTTACTGAAAAATGGATTTCATCTGCTGGTGAACTCAGAACACTCAGTGGCACTATGTATCCTCTATATGAATTTGGTTTAGAGATGCTGCTGTACTGACATAGCAGCTGCTGCAAAAATGCTATAAAGAAATATATTTCTCTGATTATACTTTCAGTGTCCTTCTAGTCTGGATGTGTTTTGCAGGTGATAAATGTAAACTATGAGGAGGATGAAAAAGCATCATCATCATTTTTGTATTAAACCTCAGCATCGGTTCATTTTGAATTCAGAGTAGTAGTAACATGTAGCTTTTTTATTTATGCTAAAATTGAAACAACATGAAAGGAACATAGAATATATAATTTGGTAGATCTGAGACATCATAGAATTTAGTTCGGGGAGTGGAGAACACACTATTAATGAGACTTCCTTTTCTTCATGTGCTCTGTGTAATTTTAAATTTGTTGATTTAAAACATTGTGCAATTTTAACATAGTCGTCTTCTTAATAATTCTTGATTTCCATCACCTTATTCCTGCAATGCTGATGACAAATTTAAATACTTTCAAGAATATTTTGCTATCTTTCAAGCTAAGACTTTCTGAGTCAGCAGACTCGACCTCTCACAAGGTCCTCTTACTCAGTGACCCCTGGGGAGAAACTACAAAGGAAAAAAACTAGGTTGCAACAGCACAGAAAAGTTTTAGTAACCCTTTCTACACCTCAGAGAGTGAAGAAATTATAATGAAACAGAACAAAAGTTGCAACTGAAAAGTTTGGTGTTTGCTACTCTGTGTCTGCCCGTGTAATTTCCACATCACACACGGTTGCGATGTTAAACACAGTATGGCTTAAAAGAGGCCCGAGACAAGGTCTGATCCCTCCTTCACTAGTAAGTGGCTGTCCAAGAGATTCTTTTTGCTTATAAAACTAGTCCTCAGGTAACTCTTTTGCCTTCAGTACAAGCATGTGATGAGGGCATGTCTGTAGAGCCTTTTTCTTTTTCCAGACAGACTTGTGATTTCTCTGTCCGTGCTTTCAACTAGCAGGAAGGTCCTATCCAAAACCAACCATGTAACTGAGTTAACACCACCCTGAATGCATGCTGATGAGTCAAGATTTTCCCTTGGTTTTACTCTTTGCACTATTAAGACTGCAGTGATGTCCACAAACACATGTATCGTGCACCCCCTGTTTTGTTCCTGTTCCATCTTTCACGAATAAGGGCACTGAATACACAGGTCTCCTGCTCTCATCTTAGAGCACTCAAAACACACAAAGCTCGCAGCAGGAACACTGAACATCCCTTATTGTTAGTCTCAGTGAAGACTGAGGGTGATAAAAGACTTGATTCCCCTCTTGGACTGGATCACGTTCGGAGCAAACAAGAGTCGAGTTTGAAAAGAAAATTTTGAGTACTTCTGTACTCTCCCATTTCTGGCGACCCTGAGGCAGAGGGCAGCAGACTGGTGGGGAATGGTGATGGTTCCCACTGCCCTCACAGGCAGCATGGCAGGAACAGACCCACAGCAACGCTTCCCCACTCCAGCTGCTTTCTCCCCAGTGGCAAGGGAAGTGCAACCATCCACCTTCACACTAGTGGAACCATGATGTCCACCCCATCTTCTGAATCAGCTGGAGATTACTCCTTCAAAAGGCTTTTTATTTTAAAATACTTAGTGCAGATAGAGTCTTTCCCACTTTTTTAAAAAAAACCCAGGCAACACTAACATCCGAGAAGAGAAGACAGAGCCGTCTTCTTATCTGCTGTCTGAAGAGATTTAAAACAAATAGGTGAAAGCACACTCACATACAGTTCTTGATCTTTGACCAGGGCAAAGTTTGAACTCGGTGATTTCAGCTGATGTGTAGACCTTCCTTGTGGAAACTCTCACTGATACCTTGCAGAAACCCTTACACTAACTCAGTGATACTGGAGCTTTTGCAAGGTTTGCCATAAAAAAAATTGGAGCTGATGCCATCCCACATCCTTGGTGCTAAACTTGGCCCTGGTTTCAAGTTTGCTATCACATTAATTTAGCATCCAACTTTTGGCTATCTTTATATCTATGCTGTTTTCTTTGCACTGCTATAAGTGCATATAAAATCAGATCTAATCTCAGTAACTCTGACAGTTTCCGTGATGCCAACAATACCAGTACCCACGCATACATCTAAAGTAAGGGTCCTCTGCTAAAGAGGAGGAAGGCAAAGAAAAGGTCTTGAAATAAAGTAAGTACCACACATTTTTACCTTTCATTAGATATTTGTCATGCATAAAGATTTCAACTCCTATTTTGCACTAAATTCCAGCACAGTGTTCCTATATTGTTGATTATCATTAATTTCTGAAAGTCATTTGAGAAAGATATCAGAGTTCAACATGAGAAAATATAATTGAATTTATCTGTTTATTGATGTATTCATGAGTGCTTTTAAAAACATATTTCTTGTGTTACTACCTTGTTTTATAGCTAATTCTCTTTAGTTTTAAATATTACTTCACTGAAGTTATTTTCAACAGCCTTTCAGTTTCCAGTGCTTCCTCTCTTATTAAGAATGTAAAGCCATTGCTCGGTATATAGTCTTGCAGGCATGATGAGCTGGATTCAAAGTTAATGAATCTTCCTCTTAATTTTAACCCCTGAATATAGCCATGACCTTCTCCTCCTACAGTGTTGCATTACAATGAGATTGGGGGTGGTTTAATCTATTGATGCAGTTGTCCGTGATGGCATTGCTATATTATTAATTGCAGACACAGACTACATATGCATACTCATCCCTTTACTTAAAAAAGAGATACTTTTCAATCTTTATGTAACAGAGCCATGCTCTTAGCTTCTAACCATCCCAGCTTAGGTTTTCTAACTAGAGTATGTGCTTAATTTCTCATGAAATAATAGTCACCATAACAGCAATATATATTACACTACAAGGCATTCATAATATAGGCTATATTTTAGGCATCAAATGTATGAATATGTTAGAGACTTAAGAAAGTATTTGGTATCTGCTGAGCATGGTAACAGTCCTGGGACTCAATCTTAGTCCTAGCTTTCATGATACACCTTAGCTTAAAGGCCATCCAGTGATGTTTAGACTAAATTTTTCCACTTTGCAGTATGAGTGGGCTAAGAGCATACACACAGTTATAAGCCATGTTTAACTTGGAAAAATAAAAGTCTTCAGAAATTTTTATAGTAATTGAGGCTGATTAGTACAGAACAGCCCAAGTCTATGCTGATAAAATCCCTGAGCCTCCAAAAGACGCTGACTATGTGCACATGATTTACTTGTGATAATCTCCACCCAGAGTTAACTTTTGAACATAGAGGCAGCCACAGTAGACCAGCTAAGCTGCTGTAACACCATCAGTTGAGCTTTTAGAGAATGACCTTTACTGAAACTGTGACATTTTAAAAGTGGTTGGAGTTTGGCCCACACTCTTAATTAAATTTATGGCAGAGAGAGAATTTGTTGGATAACAATCAGTTCACATTCAGATCTTTAAGCAAAGGGGTAAAGTTTAGGGAAATCTCTGGAACCCAAATAAAACAATGGAGAGAGAATGCCAGATTGGCATGTCAAGACATCTCCTGGCAGTCTGTGGTGAACTGCTTCACCTTATTTCTGTTTCCAGTGACTGAATCCTGTTTAAGAGGGAAGTAAAAATGCACTGTGAACACTCCTAATGTTGTAAGCAATGTATGCAATTTCTGTAGTTTCCCAAGGGATAGTATACCTGTTTGCTATATAGATGGATTCTGCGAACTCAAAAAACAATTATAGTGAATAAATAATCATATGTGTATAGATCTGACCCACCTCTCAAGAAAGATGCAGATCCCTAACAATGCTGTGGACAAAAAGTACTGGACTGATGCCCATCCTCAGATAACTGAGCTCAGTGGGAGGGACTCTGTTCTGCTTTGCTCCAGGCACATGGAAAGAAAAGGTTTTGTCTTATGTTGGAAGGAGGAAATAGAGAGGTAAAAAGGATTGTGTACCATGGTGGGAAGGCAGGGGGAAAAGGCCTCCAGTCCTGAGCAATGTCAAGGAAGTGGAAAGAAAGCCTCTTTTCTGAAATCCCTGCTGCAGGTTAGGAAGAAAAGGAGACAGCTGAGAGCTGAAGGTATGGCTCTACTTGCGGAACTTCTTGCATTAGCTATGCCTGAGTATAACCTGGAATATTCAGCAACTAAAGATTCTGTGTATTGGTAATACACAGAATCTGCGTGTGAAAACAGCACATAGAGTCCACATCAGCTGAAGTTTCCAAGAGATTTACCTCTCAGCTGAAGTCTGTAATTTATGTTTGGTAGGACAGATTTTTCAGCGGTTGTAAATCAGAACATCTACATGACTCACAGTATATAAGGATCCAGTCCAAACTGTGTACAGATAATTTCTGTTATATGAGAAGGATTCTGGGGCTTGTTTTCTTGTGATTACTACCAGCATGGTTTTGGAATAACTGCAGTGAACATAAAAGTATTTCATCATTAAGTGAGAGGTGAATTAGGTCCAACATGTATTGCAAAGATGTAAATGCTACGTCATGTTGTGTTTCTTGCTATTGTTATCAGGTTTAAAGGCATATATTTAGGTCCATGATAGTCATGTTAAATTGAGGCCATCATAGTGTTAAATATACAATAAATTTGTGTCTAAATCCACAATAAATTATGCTGATTCTGTCTTTTTAGCAGAGAAAAACCCTGGTTATTTGATTTGATTGATGATGCTGAAATATTGAGAATATTATTGAAAGCAACAAGCCTTTTTCAAGCAGAAGAAAAAAGCAAGTGAACACATACAATATTCTTAAAAATATTCTGAGATGCTATTGCTTTGAATAATTCAACAAGGAGTTGTCATCAGATCTGTGGAAGATTTTTTATGAGATGGTTCCTTAATAACAGTGTGTTTAGAACTGGTGTTCCCCTGCGAAGTATTTTTTGCAACTATTGTACTGCTAACAGCTAGCGCTTCAAGGAGAAAAAGTTTTCTGGAGCAGCACAGTCCAGCTGGTAACGTGTAAAATTGATTTAGACCCCTGGATATTCCTGCCTGGATCTTCAGCCTCTCCTTAAAGGAGTGGTTATTCAAGTAATGCAGGTAGTCCTAGCAATCCACCCAGCAGTGTCCCAGCACAGCAAGGCAAGAGGGCACTGTGGGAGAGCAGGTAGGAAGGGGGGCAGGTGTTGTCCTGCAACTCCACGTGCTCCACCATGTAGACTTGCTTTGGAGCAAGCCAGCCCAGAGACATATCCCTCAGCTGGGATATGGCCCTAGTGCTGATGAATTTCAGGCTACTTCTCTTTAATGTGTATAACTGAGACTCTGGGAGAAGACACTTTCAATGTTGCTTTTCAAGACGCTTGTGAGGTGCTGGCATGAGAAATAAGACCCAATAAACAGAAGAGGGAAAGGCTAAAATAGAAGTAATAGCCATTTATTAGCCATTTGTGGAAGACATTGGTCATTGTGCGTGTTAAGTGGTGATAATGATGCAGTATGATCGTGTGATGACTCAGAGCTGACTTCTCAGAAGGCTGCAGCTGGCTGCTCTGGGGAGCTGCACAGCTGGAGAAGAGGTCGATTTGCCCATTCTGCCCCAACAGAGGCCTGGAGGCTGGGGAAGAAAAGCAGGCTGTCAGGACTGCCTTCTTATTTCATTCTTCTTCCCCTCATGGCAGTAACTCCCTCCAGTGACTGGAGGAGCAAAGGCAGTGGGGACATTTCTATAGGAGACCACCCTTAGTATCAGGGTCTTTCCTCGAGCACCTGTAGGAAATGGTTGCCATTCCCTTTCCTATGACCCAGCAGCTGGTAGCTTGGCCGAGTCACTCACCCATCCACCACAAGCAAACCACAGAGGTCTCAGTAGCCTCAGGGGTTCATGGTCAGCAATAAGATTTGATGCCCTAGATTTTTATTAGATGCTGTTATTCACCATAAGGTGAGGTCTGCTTTAAAATATGACAGGCAGCTCTTTCAAAACACCTGGAGGAGGAGAGGAAAGTGGAGGAGTACAGGATGAACTCCTTTCTTCAACAGGTAGAGGAGAGGGAGTGGGGAAGTGCGTGACATTGAATCATATCTAAACTTTTTTATAGTGAAAAATAGACCGAGGAGAGGCTCTGGTCCTGACACAGGCTTTCTGCCAGCGGGTGCCTGCGGCTGCTCAGAGCCCATGAAATCACCTCACATGGCTTGCTGCCATTAGGGCCCTCATGTGAAGTGCTTCTTGCTAGGTATGTCGGTGTTCTGTTTTTTTAGAATTAAAGGCCAGTGAATAGCAACTGCACTTTAATAAACCTAGGGTGCACAGGGCTGCTGCACGGCTTCAGTGTGCGGCACCTCTGAATGGCAGTGGCTCTAGAGCAGCGTTCTTCCCCAGTCTTCTTCCCAAACCATTTGGATTTGGTCATGCTTTCTATCCTTTGTATTTCTTTTCTGTAGAATAGTTATGTGTCAACTCAACATTATACCTACCTGCTAACTCACTGTTGTAGGTACCCATCATCTCATTTCTGTCCTCATCCTCCTCCCCAGCCTGACCTTGAGCTTTGCTGCTGCTGCAGGTGTTGTTCACTTTCTGTTTATGAAGTACTCAGCACATTTTGGGGTGCTGGGGGAAAATCATTAACACTCTTGTGAGTTGTTTTGGTGGTGAAACAGATGTATTGCTGAAAGTAGTGATGGTTGTTTCAATCAACCAGCCACGTCTCACTGAGGACGGTGTGTATTCATACATTTTACAACATGTTGATAAATAGCGTTGGCCTTTGTGAGGACACAAGCTTTTCTGTTGATGGTATCTAGCACTAGGCTGATGTTTTCATTATCATTGTTTCATCTGAGGGAGATCTTCACATTTACTGAGCTAATTATTTGACATAGAAATCTTCAATGAAAAAAAAACCAAAACTGTCCCAAACCAAATGTTTTGTGTACTGTGGACTAACATAAACTCAAGTACTGAAAAGGACCTTTCAGATTGAAGTGCTGCAGTCACTAATTTGGGGATGATAACAACTGAGTTCAAACTACATGTGAAATTATATTGTATAAAGACAATCTGAGAAATGTTCTCACTGCAGCCCTTGGATGCTGCCTATTAAACCTCTGCAATTGTCTGGAGAAAGCATACGGTGCTTGATTCCGTTGCAAGACCTAACCCGGGGATATGGCAAGGGACCAAAAGTCATTCTGCATGATGTGGACATGGATAGCCTAAAAGGGGCTGCAGAGGCAGGATGGGACAGTTACATTACTGAAATTACAACAAATGTTTTTCCTCAGGAGCTTCCCACTGGAAGGAATGAAATCATTGATACCACCTAAATCCTTCACTTCCCAGACCTTGCCTGTGCAATTATCTTTCTTGTTACATTCTTGGATACATCCTGAGTTTATATTAACTTTAGGAGTTTTAAAGCACTGTGTAATTATACTCTCACAAACTTATAACCTATTTACATTTCGCAAATATAGAATCAGAAGCAAGAACTTGCAACTAGCTGACAGCTCACTTCAAACTGTTTTCAGAGCCAGGATTACAATGCAGGAGTGCTTGACTCCTACCCTCGTCTTGGTCATTACACAGCTCCATTCCCTTTATTTTTGTCTCTCCTTTCTAGAGACTAAAACACTATTTCATAAAGGCTCTGAAGATTTACATCCAGAGCTTGCATCAAGACAGAATAGACAAAATAACTTCTGATTGTGGAAGAGCTCTTCTCCATGCCTACTAACTCTAGCAAATGTTTTAGTTGTTTTTAATAGGCTTAAAAAATACTCAGATAATCTATTTTAGATTTTTAGTAAGAAAGTAGAAACTAAGACAATCTGCAAGAAATTAGATCATTTCCTACGTTGAAACCTCCTGTTTCCGAGTTGCTTTACTGATTCTGCTTCAGATTTCCTGAGGAAAGTTTTATCCATTAGATAAGCTGAAATGTCGGGTAGACAGGTTTTGTGTGGAGAGAGATGAAGTTTAGGGAAAGCTTATTTATGTGTGTATTACAAGGGAACTAGAATGATGCATTTGTGAATAATAAAGAATATTCATCCAAATACTTAAAATCAACCAACTTTTGTTCAAAGTGAGAAAATGTAATTTCTCTATTTATTTTTTTCCCCAGCACAATTCTGCTGACTTCAGTGGGATTATTCTAGTTTACAGTTACCTAAAAGTGGAAAGAACAAGACATCCCTTTCTACTTTTTATTCTTTCTTTTCCGATACCTGATTCTCACACTATTTTTCAGCATATACTGAGGTTGAATTTCTGTTGCAGTGTTTGAAAAATTCTGTCCAACCTCTGCTGTTTGTCTGAAAGCTTGTTGAATACAGCTCTGCAATGTCAAATGTCTTTGATTTGATTTGGACTAGACCAGATGTCAACAAATTGGAATTTAATGTTGTTGAGACATATGACAATGTAGGAAGCATAAAGGGATTCATTATAAATTAGAATTAAAGAAAACATTCAGATGCAGTTGTGCAATTTTTATTCACCACAACTTAGATCAATTAGAAAAAAAAAATCAGAATTTTATTTTTCTCTTATTCCTTATGAAGAAGTGAATGGGAATTTAGGATTTATATTGTAAGACACCAGTATGCTTGTTCTTTTTTTTTTTTTTTTTTTTTTTTATCAGAACTGGTATTTTTCAAACAACAGTTCATGGTATATATGGTAACATTCTTCCTTGGCCCTTTTAAAATATACACACTCTGATTTGCCTGGCAGAAGATTAGACAGAAACTCAACAAAAGCTCACTGTTAAGGAGCAAAAACCAACCTTTTCTGGACTTTCAGTTTTATTTACAGTAGCGTAGGTATATAAACCCAGTAAAGACCTTCGCTTTCTTCATGTTGACAGCAACAAATATGCAAACAATGGCATTTTACATGCACAAGTGATTGCAAAGTTCTAAATTCAGAAATGCACAGAAATTAATTGTTAAAGCTGCCTGTGTGAGCATTTTTCAGGTGATGATTAACTGTTCCTTAACTAACTAGCAGAAAATACAGACAAACAATGAGGAAACTCTCCCCGTGGCAGGAGAGCTTCCTCTGCAACACAGCATCTGCCTCCCTGGGGTAGAAAGCTCCTTTTCTCCAGGGTCTCAGTGGTGGCACAGAGGTTTCTTTCTCCAGCCTCAGCTTGTCAGTATCACACCCAGCTGGGACCTCAGAGATGCCTCTGCCCGCCAGCTCTGCACTCATATTTCCTTCAGAAGAGCAGGCGGTTTGACTTCCAGGGGAATGGTTGTAATGGGCTGTGGTATTGACTGGTAAAGCTCAAGAAATTCAAAGGAGTCAGAAAGGGACTAAAAGTAGTTTTCCTCAGTCCTGAACAGAGTCTCATCTCTTTCCTGATGCAGGCAGTGTGGTGGGACTTGGCAGATCTGGATAGAGGAAGAAAAAAAGACCCAAACAGCACAGGTGTATGATTTCCCTTTAGGTAGCACTCAGGTAGAGGCTGTCTGAAAGAAATGGATCTTTTTACACCTAATGCTGATTTTCATTCTGGGCAGACCTGATGCAGAAGAGGATAGACTCACTTGGGGTGTACAAAAATCAGGGGGTTTGTCTTAGTTTAGGACATGCAGGTGTGGCAGCCTTGTCTAACTAAAGACTGAATAAAATGACTAGCAACTGGGGGTTTAACTTAAGGCTTGTCTGAAAGAAGTCCATTTTTCCACATGTGGCAGAGAATTGCATTTATAATTATCTGTTTGGTTTTTTTTGTTTGTTTGTTTGTTTTTTTTCATCATGAAGAACAAGGAATTTGTCTCTTGTGGCCATTGTCTCTATAAGGACTGAAATATGGGTACCTTGAAAAGGTCCATCAATTTTTCTCCCTTGATACAGTAAGTCCTTCAGTGAAAAATTATAATTATTTTTCTGAAGAATGTTATTGGAATTATATAGAGTACCTATATACAACGTGTATAAAAATATACATTGATCTTTGCAGAATAGAAGCTCCATGTAGGAATTGGTTTTAAAAAGATGTTACAGTGATAGGTTAAAAGGAATAATTATTGAAAATTAATTTTCTGTTTCTATTTTTTCCACCTGATGAAACGCACATATAATTTGTCTTTCTTGATCCTAGTTTCATATGCAACCATATAAATATTTCCAGAGTTGGTTTTTTTGTGGGTTTTGTTTTTTTCTCCTGTAAGGCTGTGCAGAACTCAGACTGCACTAGCTCTGCACACTGTGTTAGATGTTCAAGGATTGATGTGCAATTTTGCAGTATTCAGACCTGAACCTTTCTGGAGTCTAACCTCAGAAAAATCAGAAACTCATAGGATTATCAACACTGTTCCCCATTTTTAATGATCAAGGTTACAAGAAATATTGCTTTTTGATTTTTTTAGGAGGTCTCTGTAGCGATACCTCCTGTATGTCTTCAATAAAATTGTTACTGAAAAAGCACTTAACTCTTTGCCTTTTTTCTTTCAGATGACTGAAAAAAGACATTGGTCAATTATACTTTTGAGCTTCACTCACCTTCTAGTTTTAACTAAAGGTTGTAAAGCAGTTGATAAACTCTTTAAGAATTTTATCAAGAACACAAAAGTATGTCTAAGGGTGGTGTCCACCAAGTTTTTACATGAAGTAAAGGATAAGTAAGATTAAATAATAACTACAAATCTCCCTCATTCCCATAGAGTGTTTGTGTAGCAAGAGTAGGTTTTTCTCTACAGGCATACTGCCTAATTCTTATTTTATCCAGAAATACATATCTAGCCTGAGAATGATCTTGAAAATTAATTAGAATAGTAAAAGCACCTATTAAATGTCTCTGCTCTAGTAGAATCCAGTAAAAATTGACTTCATAGCAGATGTGATAAAATTGGCATTTCTGAGATTAAACCTGTTGAAGTGCGTGACTTTATTCAGCGACTGTAATCCTAAACCTAGGAGCTTCAATTCTTACACTTGATTTTGCAAGAAAGAACAGTACTTCTGATGATCCACAGCTAATTTTCTTTCTCCTCATTTTTTATATTATATTAAATATAACAGGTGTCTATCTTGACATAACTAATTTTATAGGCATTTTTGAAATTATTTAAAGCATATTCTGTCAGTACCAAGGTACAACAGCACCACAATTTTCCTTGCCAAGAAAAATCAAAGCTTGAATTCTCTGTTTCAGACTCCCTTTTCTCTTCACCCACCCTTTACCACACATCCAATGTTTTAGACTTAAATAGATGCTTTTATTATTATTGTTATTAGCTCAAATGTCTGGAGGAATAACAGAACAGAAAATACCAGAACACAAATAAAGAGAGAGAAAGATATAAATGAGGCTTTGTATGTACTCCAGAGTAGGGTATGGCTAAGCAATATCATTTGAAAGGAGGAACACATAGCAGTTGAATTATTGCTACAATTTAAGGCTATTCCTACTTACAACTGAAGCAAAGGGCAGACTATTCCGTTCTTTCATGCACAAGTCTTGCAAGTCTGCTCCTCTTTATTCATCCCAGGCAACAGCAAAAACATTGTTAACTCATGCTAGCGGTGATCCTTTCTACTCTTTGACTTCTTCTCTGGGGACATATAGGATCATATAATAAATCAGGCTGGAAGGGACATTGAGAGGTGGGTGTCTAGTCCAACCTCCTGCTCAAAGCAGGGTCGGCTGTGTGCTCAAACCAGGTTACTCAGGTTATATCTCTGCCCATTATATCTCATCCTCCTTGGTGTACCCTGCTGTGAAGAGCCTGGCTCCATCTTCTTATTGATCTTCCCAGAGCTGCTGATAGTTACCGCAAAAGCTATCATCTCTGCTGCAGGCTCAACCAGCCCTGGCTCCTCAGCCTCTCCTCACAGGGTGAATGCTCAAGTTCCTGACCATCTTGGTGGCCCTCCACTAAACTCACTCTAGTTTTTTGATGTCTTTCCTGTAATGGGGAGCCCAAAATGGAATATGATACTGTAGAAGCAGTCTCAGGAGTGCTGAGTAAAGGGAGATGATTTTGCTCCATCTCTGGCTATTCTAGTCACACAGCCCAGGTTGTTTTTTCTGTGATGGTTGTCTTTGCTGTCAGGGCACACTATTGGCTCACGCTTACTCTCTGTCTACCAACACCTGCAACATCTTTTCAGCAAAGCTGTTCTCCTCCAGTCAAGCCCAGCCAGTACCACTGCAGGGAACTCTTCCTTCCCAAGTGCAGGAACTTACACTTGCCCTTGTCACATCAACAGATCTTCAGTCTGTGCTAAATTCCAGACTGTTTATAAAACACACCTGTGTGACTCAGAGTTTTGGTAGAACAACTGATGTGTTCAAATGACTTTTTAAGTGAGGGCCATGATTTGTTTTGTTTTTTTTATTCTCTCTTGGGAGAAAAAGCCCACCATGGTGTCTGGAGAAACAGAAATACAGCTTCGGGGAGCTGGGCATATATCCTTTCAACAGTAGAGCAAATTTTTCTCTTTCTGTTCTCTTCCTCAGAAAAAAATCTGTAACAGTCAAAATATTCAAAGGAAAAAATGTTTAATCTTAGACGTATGGTTCTCAACTGACAGAATTTTTTCTTTCTGTGATTGATTTAAAAACATTACTCTAACACTTCCTGGGTAATAGACTACTACACCAGAATATGCATATCCCAAATCTGAGCATTGCAAAAAATCTGATCTGATCTTGCAAAAAAGGCAGGACAAACCCACATAAGCACCTTTCCTTCAATTGTAGAAGTCATAATTGACTCCAAAATGTAATGCAAGTCTATAATGTTTTAGTGAGGTGTAAATTCAGTTCTCTGATGGCGCATGGCTTCTGTAAGAGCACCTTGAAGTTATTCACAAACTAACAGGTATGTTGTGATAACGTGAACTTCCTTTACAAAATTTCTCTTTGTCCCTTCATGCCTACTGTTTTGCTGAGGTCTGGAAGCTGAAATTTACCAAATTGTCTAGTTTATTAATATCTTTGTACCATGCTCATCACCATGGTTTCTGAACATTTCTCTGATTATTAAAACTTTATTGTGTTTCACCACTGTATTGTGGGAAGAAAAAGAGTTATTTCTTATTATCCAAGCTTCAATCTTCAAACAGGATGCTAAAACAGGCTAACTGCCTATTACCCATCATCTCAAACAACAATGAGTACTATATAATGGTACTTCAGCTCTCACACCTTTATGCAGTGTAATTATAATTATATTACTGGACCCTACACAAGTGCATTCTAAATCACCCAAGGTAACAAAAGCTTTAATCTTCAATTATTACTTCCTGTGTTTGTTGCCTTCATGTTTCTTCTGCAGAGTACATTGCATCATTCCAACATGAAATTAATCTCTTGAAGAAGATAAATCTCTTTTTACTTTCTAGTTAAAATATGGTTTTGCTTTGCTATTTATAAATACTCCTTTATTTTAAACAGGTGTATTTTTGTAGAATGACTGCAAGGCTTGAACATTTTCAAATAGCTGCCCTTTATAGAGACATGTTGGATTAAACCTGCTTTCACTGGACCCGCTTTGAGTAAGAAATTGGAATAGATGAGCTCTGGAGGTCCCTTCTTATCTACATGATTCTGTGGCTAACCCACACATCCTTGTTTCCAGTAATCTCAACTTTCTCCTACATTTGTAGGAGATTTCATTGTATTTTCAACTTCCAGAGCTCTAATAAATCTCTAGAAGGGTAGAGGAATAATTTTGATTATGTAACATCAGGATCAGCTCCTTGTTAAAGGAGTCTTGAAGTCTTCAGGATAGTTTCAGAAAATAGTGGAAATAATTTGAAAAAGAGATAAGAAAAATTAAATCTTGGAGCTGCAATTTCTTTTTTGACAATATTTTCAAGCTACTGATGAAAATGTAGAATTTTTTTCTTTTGACTGATAAAAAAGTAAAAATATCTACAGATACAGACCTTCAGGCTTGTTCTCTCATGGACAATTTAACTAATTATTTGCTTCATGGTTTTTTGTCATATTGTTAATCAGTAGTGTCATAATAAACACTTCCCAAATAAGCCAGTGGGAGCTCAGTGAGAATTATCTCTGCTCTTATTCTGGAAGTTACAGGAATCCAAAAGCTATTATGTTGAAGATTTTCCTGTTAATTAATAAAAATGACTTTATTTAAAAAAAAAAAAAAAGTTTCCAGTCTCTGTGGCTAGCTTCTGGGAACAAATAGATTTTTAAATTTTGATTTAAAATGCAAGAGAAAGATAAAACATTAATATTTAATGTTAGTGGGTTAAATCTGTGTTGACCTTAGTAGGTAGCAACCTGTAAGTTCAAATGCTATTATAACAAAAAGTAAAGTTTTCATATATTTGCCTCAGAGTATGTCCCTCTCATCTTTCCTCATTTCTTCCCTGACTAGCAGACAGAATAGGATTCTGAATACTGATAGGTATCAGAAAGTGTATGGATTCCTACTGAAATTACAGTTGAATGTGTTTTTTTTTATTTTCCTCACACATTATGTGTTTGCTTCAGAATATCCCTATTAAGCTTTAATAATTTCCTACAGGCTTTATAGTTTTCAAAACTGTTTTTCAACCAAGTATTTCCTAATGTTCTATTGTGTAAAGAAAAGTCTATCAGAAAGGAAATTAAAGGCGCTAAAAAGCTATGATGTGTGTGGCACAGGAGTTGGGAAATCATACCCAAATTGTTTTAAAACTGATTTGGCCATTGTTTGAAGCATAACTTACTGCACAGTTTCAGAGGAGATTGCAATATCATGATTTCAAAATGTGTTATATGTATAGCAAGAGGTATCAGGCAGCATTTTATAGCTCTGGTCTTGCATTAAAGACTAGGAGCTCAATTAATTTGCCTGGATATTAGTGTTACTATCACCTGTGAGGCTCCAGAGTATCTCACCCAGGACCTTGAGAAGACCCAAGTCCTTCTCATGCAGGGGTTGGAAGGAAGGGAGGATGTGCCAGGCCATGCCAAAGGGTACTGACTGTCTCTCTGGGGGTAACTGCATGGGGCTGTGCTGGCTCTTATCTTAGCCCCCACAATGTTGGTGTCCCAGATGTGTGTGGGACTGGCAGATCCATGGGAAAGATAGGCTGTTCTGTAGCAGCAGCAACTAGGCTGTAAATGGGGTATTGTGGAAGAGCTGAAAAGGCACTGAATTACTATGTCTGAACAGCTGGATCCTGCCCCAAGTGCACGTGCAGACAGATAAACCATTCTCATTAATTCAATCTGCTCTTTAATGTAGAAAAACGTATGCAACTCATTGATTATACCTCTGTGTTAATTTAGGATTCCCATAAACTAATTTTTCTTCTGAGAATTCAGAGGGTTTTTGACAATGGTTTTTTGCAGTATGGAATTAAAAAATAATGGTGACAGAAATTCACCTGGCTTATTTCAATGTCCCCAAAGCAGACTCACCTGCACTTAAACTGCTCCTGATAGACATTTGTTCTTGTAATCCTTTAAAAGATGTAATCCTTTAAATGATGGAGAAGCTTCAGTTCCCATAGACTATCTATTCTATTAGAAAGCTAAATCTCTCCTGCTACAATCTAAACCCATTACTTCTGTTATTCAGAGCAAATTTTTAAAAACCCAACAATTTATTCCATTCTTCTTTGAACCACCAGTCTAAATGCTTGAAAATCCTCATAAATTGTATCTTCCTGAAGTTTTATTCTCTTCAACTGGTCACATTTTTCAATACAGCAACAAAATTCACTACACAAAAGCTTTTCTCCCCCAGTCCCCTATCCCACTAACGAAAGACCTTTATGATGGTGATAGTGAGCACTGAATCCAAGATGATCTACATTTGAGATATGTGCTCTTTATCTGCCTTCGCTTTTGAGGAATATTCACTGAGATTCATTTCTGAGACCTCTTCAAACTTCTCGTAGCAATAATTCTAGTGTGCTGGGCCTGGGTTGTCTGAGAGGACATCTTTTTCCTCAGGTAATAATGGTGCAGTCGGAGTTTTCAAGTTTATGCCTTGCCTATGATTTAATAGGACTGGATGATATTTTGTTTGAAGCTGTTAGTTCTGGAGGTGCTCTAAGTCGTAGTGCAGTGAGGGAGCAGCAGACTGAAACACAAGACCTTTGTAAATGCTAAGTATGTCACCAATAATTTACTAGGTTTAACCTGTCTCTCTTCAGTGTATGTAAAAGATAACTTGGCTTGCCTATATTGTTGTTAACTGGCCTATACTGCTGCTAGACAGTAAATGAGTTAGGAATTTAATAAAAATACTCTTCCAATTAAATAAATTACTACCAGTGCACCATCCACAGAAATACGAGGCAGCGGGGAAGCTCAGAAGTCAAATACTGTCGCGTTTTGTCAGATCCTGCAGAAAATTATTCTACTTGTGATTCTCTGGAGGTGGGAAGCACAAGACCTTTGACACAGATGAGTCTCAGTACTGTAGCTTCATGCAGACAGAGAGTGGGTCACACTTTCAGTAATAGGATGAGCTTCCCTGACTGAGGGGGACATATACTGATTTATACCAGCCAGCTGCCTGTCTCTCTGTGACCAGAAAAGCATTTTGAAAAATTCTGCCCAAACCTTTCACAGTTACTTTTTTTTAATGTCTCTTCCTATTTCAATCACTGAATCTTAATGCAGAGAGTAGAAGAAAACAGTGGTTGAATGTGACTTTAACAGCACACAAATTGGGGGGATCTTGGCTGCAGGGGTATGTTTGTCACTACCTTTAAAGTGATCAGATTTTGTCACTACTTCTAAACGGGCCAAGTTTCAGATTATGGTGTCACTTCAACAGTTAAAAAAGAGATAGGTGTAGTAGGTGATCGGGTGAAGTATTGAATTAATTTGGTGAGCCTGGAATATATAAATCACAAGGAAAATAGGCACTTAAAAATAGTTTGTCAGATTATGGATGAAGATCAGATGAAAGAAATAAAAAATAGAAACAGAACAGCCTTTGGGACGTCAGTGGGATCCATCAAAGTCTAATCATTATACAGCTCTGGCATTTGCTTCAGTGTAGGGGGGTCCCCCAAGCACTTCTGGTTGGTGGCTTACTGAGTAAATGTCAGTTTAATGCTGTTTTCCTGTTTTTGTGAAAAATTCCTGTAGGGTCTCTCATCAGCTAACCAGTTTTATTACGTCCCCACTGCCTCTAGTCAAGCATAAATGTTAGTTCTATATGTAGCTGCTTTCTTACCTTGTTGCTTTTCACTCGGTGATGTCAGGTTTTTTAGCCATTGAAGGTCTAAGACCAGCTATTTTTGAACCATGAACTATTGGTGTCTTTGATGCTTCCTGCAAATCACATCCCTGGGTGCATGTCACTGAATTCAATATGCACACAGTTATGACAGTTACTTTAAAATTATTAGTTCCACTTTAAATGTGATCCATGTATAATGCATCCCAGAGAGAGCACAGGAAATAGGTTCAGTTCTGCTTCTTTGTCATGAGCACCAACAAATAAAAAAAGTTTGTGTCGGTTGCTGTGTTACATATAGTGTGTGTGTGAGGGGACACTTCTCACTTTTCAGTTTGCAGGGTATATGTCTGACTAGGATTGCATGCTATATTTTAAGCTTATGTCTTAATTTAAACATGTTTCACACAAATACAGGCTGGTCAATGAATAGATTGAGAGCAGCCCGGTGGAGAAGGGCTTGGAGGTGTTAGTGGATGGAAAACTGACTATGAGCCAGCAATGTGCACTTGCATCCCAGAAAGCCAACCGTATCCTGGGCTGCATCAAGAGCAGTGTGGCCAGCAGGGTGAGGGAGGTGATTCTCCCCCTCTACTCCACACTTGTGAGACCCCACCTGTGTTCAGCTGTGGGGCCCCCAACATAAGAAGGACATGGCTCTGCTCGAGCAGATCCAGAAGAGGCCATGAAGATGATCAGGGGGCTGGAGGACCTCCCCTGTGAGGACAGGCTGAGAGAGTTGGGGTTGTTCAGCCTGGAGAAGAGAAGGCTCTGGGGAGACCTTATAGTGGCCTTCCAGTACTTAAAGGGGGCTACAGGAAAGATGAGGAGGGACTCTTTATCAGGGAGTGTAGCGATAGGACGAGGGGTAACAGTTTTAAACTGAAAGAGGGTAGATTTAGATTAGATGTAAAGAAATTCTTTACTGTGAGGGTGGTGAGGCACTGGAACAGGTTGCCCAGAGAAGTGGTGGCTGCCCCCTCCCTGGAAGCGTTCAAGGCCAGGTTGGACGGTGCTCTGAGCATCTTAGCCTAGCGAAAGGTGTCCCTGTCCATGGCAGGGAGGTTGGAACTAGATGATCTTTAAGGTTTCTTCCAACCCAAACCATTATATGATTCTATGAAAATAGGGAGGAAATATTTTGTGTATTAGTTAATTTAGAAAAATATTGTCACTTAATAATAAACTAGTGAAAATAATGCAGTTCATTATTCTGTTCTAAACCCTGCAAGTGTCCATAGTAACTTAGTGTGGCACATGAAGAATATAATCCTTTTATCACCAGGACATCACAGCTCTAATGCGTGAGCAGACACAGTATAGTGAACTTTCCTTGTACATCTGTTTCAATGATGCTTAATTATCAAAGTATTTATTATGTTAAAAAAATACATATAGAATAAATAATTGCATTAGAGATGGGCATAACCAGGGCAGGAGGTTCATTTACTGACCTTGCTTTATTATTTAATTTGGGGTCAGAATAGGAAATTTTTCACAGGGTAGAGCAGGTTTCTCTGGGTTGTGGCATTAAGAGTGGAAAGAGTTTCAGTAATGCTGTCAGATCTGCTTGGAGAACAGGATAACCTTCTTCATACCTTTTTTTTTAAAAAAGGCCCTTGCTAAGACAAGGTGCAGACATGGCCATGCTTCGGCTCACCTGACTGTTCTCTGTGTAGCTCCCTGTAGAGTGCTGTGAAAGGCTGAATGGTAAAGCTCTGGGGCTGTGTCCACCTGTGACTCACAAGCGGGAGCAGAAGCTCTGTGTTTAGACAAAAACCAGGTTAGAAGTTTGCTTTTTCACAGGAAGAGAACTCACACGGTTCTGCTAATAGTCAACAGAAGCTAAGGTGAAGTTGCCACAAAATCTCTATGCCAAAGGGTGAATTTGTGATAAAGTGACAGAGCAACCATGTGTTTTAATTTGCAGTCTCGTGCTCTCACCTGTAGATAATAGTTTCTTAGCATAAGAGAGTAAGTTTTTAAAAAAATGAGAAAGCAGCATTTCTTTGAATAACTTTGATTTAAAGTCAGGTTCTTATAATTTTTTTTTTCTGGGGTTTTTGCACATAAAATATAAATGAAAGCAGCTCTTAAGATTCCGCCTTTTTTCTGCATCACAAAGTGTTGCTATTTTTAAATAATCATCCCTTAATGCATCACATGGTTAATTTTCATTAAATAAATATTTTAAATGTGTAAAAGCCATAGTCATTAATATTTTTGAAAGAAAAAAAATTGAAGCCAGTGGATGTGCCACCCTATGAATAATTGATATTTGTTTTATCTCTTGTTTCATATAAAGAATTAGTTAAATTAAAATGATGTTTTTTCTCATTAGTTTAATTCTTCTTCTCTTTTAATCTTCCATTTTTGTTAAAGTAATTCAAATATACTTAGTCTTTGTCCCATTCCCTCTGTCTCTTCTCTGCTCTAAGGCTCCAGCTCCAAAAAGCAGACAAGCTGCAACTGTCTACACAAACTTTCAGTCACCACTCACTGTATATTCCACTTACAGCTTTGCCTAGTATCCATCCTCTTAATTTTTCTTTACTTATGGTACCAGAACTCATCAAACCCAGACTCCTTGTCAGCCTCTGAGGTTCTCTAAAATGTTCCCAACGATAGTGTGCTGCCCTTATGTCTGAACCAGATGCCACCATAGTTGGCAGAAAGTCAATGGGAATTGTACAAAACCCCTACAAGTCAAGCTTTACATATTTATTCTCAACTGTGTTTCTAGACACCCATTTGTCCTCACTGTGCACAGTCACTTTCACTAGCTTTATGCCCATTTCTGTCCTAGGAATCCTCCCCCAAGACCCTCATCCCTTGGCATTTGTTTCTGATCTCTCACTGCTGATATTTTGGATTTCTTCAGCTTTATTTTCTTAGTTGGCCTCTACTGTGTGTAACTGGTGGTTTGCGAATCACTCCCTGTCTCTCCTCAAATCCCATGTTGTTATCCAGACAAGAGTGCTCTTTCCTGTTTGGCCTGTGACCACAATCCTCTCTGTAATATAACAATCAAATCCTATTCTCTAAATTTCATCATTTTTCTACATTCAGTCATTCTGCATGAAATAATTCCATTATAATAACACTCAGTTTTGCAATGATTTACTGTGCATTGCTTATGTTGTCCACACATAGGCTTTAATCAGGTCTCTTCTGTTGATAAGTTCTATTCCTTAGAAAGACAGAACATTTTGTTAGGAATACATATGATTTGTTAATCAGGAAAGGTACATACTCATTGTGGAGAGACCAAAACATACTTTTTATCATGCTGAAGGTGAGTCTAGTAAGGAATAGCTCTGTTACTTATTCTGCTGGAGTTGTATAGCTATATTTGTACTTCTGAACTTAAAATTATTTTTGGAAACAGCAGCAGTCTGTGTTGCTTAATACCTGGATTCTTATCCCTTCCCTCCCACTCCAGCCTGTGTTTGGTTTGAATTCCAATGTAATTAAATGGCAATTTATCAAACCAGGTGAAGAAAATGGAGTAATAGGTATATTTGTGATACAGCACAATCAATGGAAATGCTACTCCTGGACTGCAGACATGTTAGTGCATGGCCAGTGATAATGACTATTTTAGTAGTGACAGTAGGTAGGAGACAGAAGGATAGAAGATTTCAAGGTCTCAGGCAAAGATTAAAGTATTAAAGCAAGTATATTTCTTTTCTAAAAAAAATACTTTTCATACGTAAAAGACCAAGCTGGTAAATATAGAACCCTATTTTTGAAATTCCTGTGTTGAGAATTATGAATAACTGTAGCTTGTTTTTACTTTTGTCTTCCACCCACTAATAACTTCTTGGCAGGAAGAAGTTTCCTCAGCCCACACGGGCACATCAGTTACTGCCATCAGCGAATGGTAGTTCTTCAGGCAAGGAACAAGTTAGAAGATCTGGGTTTCTAAAATGGAGAATATGGTGGGTTTGGTGACTGTGGAGCTGCACGTCTACAGAGTCTTGAACGCTATCAGATAATCGTGTGTGTTCAACACCTTAATACATTAAATGCCTCAAGACAGGATCTTTGCAGAATCACCATACATGAAAAAGGAGGGATAATGGTGCTGGGTGTTGCTGCAGAGAATGCCTCTTAACGGATCTTCTTTTAAACTCTGGATCCTGCTGTGTGGTGGGATTGCCTTTGCTGGAAGAAAATACCAAAAAAGTCATCATCATATGCCAGAAGCAAAAGAATGACATAGTCTTAGTAACACACACGTATGAAGAAGCAGCCCACTGTTTGAACCTGTTTTTGAGCACATGAGGTATCAGACATAATGGTTTATATCTTCTATAAAATAGATTTATAAATAATAGCTAATGAAAATAGCCTTTCATATTCAGGCTGATCATATATAAACCGCTTTTTAAGCTACTTTGCAGCAGAGATCAGGTAATTGTCCTTCTTCCTTTCTCCCAGTCTCTGAACATCCTGGCAGGCTTGAATTCTGCCCCACCAAAGTGTTAAACATTGAGTATGGTTTACAGTTACATGCTTCTTATATACGTGTCTGAATTTGCCCTCTAGGGTATTTGTCCTGCTGCAACCAGGGATTTTAGCTATTAATTAAGCTTTGTTTCTTCTATGCACTAACCTTTCATCTTTCCTCTGACAATTTGACACAAATTGTCAAACATTGTTGTTGTCTCACTAAAGTAAATGCTTAAATCACCAGAGATTATAATATTTTCCATAATAATTTTTTTGCAAATGGGCTATGCTTATTAAGTGTTGTCTTAAAGAACTGCAGAATAATTGGGGTGGGAAGGGACCTCTGGAGATCATCCAGTCCAACCTTCTGCTCAAGCAGGGTCGCCTACACCAGGTTGCTCAGGGTTCTGTCCAACTGTCAGGGGTTCTGTCAGGGTTTGAATATCTCCAAGGATGGAGACACTACAATCTCTCCGGCAACCTGTGCTACTGTTTTTTTCACATATTTATACAGAATTTCCTGTATTTCAGTCTGGACCCATTGCCTCTGGTTCTGTCACTAGGCACCACTGAAAAGAGCCTGTCTACATCTTCTTTGGACCTTTCCTTCAGGTATTTATACACATCGATAAGATCCCTCTGAGCCTTCTCTTCTCCAGGCCAAAGAGTCCCAGCTCTCTCAGCCTTTCCTCATAGAAGAGATATTCCAGTCCCTTCATCATCTTTGTGGCCCTTCAATGGACTCTCTCCATTGTGTCCATGTCTCTCTTATACTGGGGAGCCCAGCACTGGACCCAGCACTCCAGGGCTAAGTAGAGAGGACCGATCACCTCCCTTGACCTGCTGGCAACACTCCTCCTAATGCAGCTCAGGAGGCTATTGGCCTCCTTTGCTGCAAGGGTGCATTGCTGGCTCATGATCAGCCTATTGTTCACCAGCACCCCCTTGGCTGTATCAGCAGAGCTACTTTCCACTCAGTCAGCCCCCAGCATATACCGGTGTACAGGGTTATTCCTCCACATACACAGGGCTTTGCATTTCCCCTTGTTAAACTTCATGAGGTTCCTGTCAGCTCATTTCTCCAGCCTATTGATATCCCTCTGAGTGGCAGCACAACACTCTGGTGTATCAGACACTGGTCCCTTTTTGCATCATCCTCAAACTTGATGAAGGTGCACTCTGTCCCATCATCTAGGTCAATAAAGATGTTAAACAGCATGGGATGTAGTATAGACTCTTGGAGGTCCCTTCTCTTGGGATCCCAAAGTCCTCCATTTCATGGTCTCTGCAGCTAAGGCTGCCCCAACCTTCACATCTCTGACCAGTTTTTCCTTGTCTATTAAGTATCAGATCCAGCAGAGCAACTCCCCTCATCAGCTCCTCAATGACCTGGTCACCTGCTCAGGCTGATTCATGTGAAAACTAGTGGATATGTGAAAAGTAGATGAGCAGGTGAATTTTCAGTACCAGGAAAGGTAAGTTCTTATAGACTCACAATACATTCTTAAGTATGTTTCTTGTCTATTCTACTTTTCAAGAAGTTCAGCTACACAACAGAAATTGTAGATGTGATTAGAATTTGTTGGAGTTTTCGTTCAAAATTCTGTTCATAAAAATAAACATTTCACTTTCTTAATGTTTTAGATTACTTTATCATTTCTCAGTTTTGTAAACTAAAACTAACAGAGATTCTTCCTGTTGTCCTGTATTAACAGCAAAATAGAAGAAGAAAAGTCCCAGGAACGGCCTCCACATCAATATCACAGAATCACAGAATCATCTAGGTTGGAAAGGACCCTGACGATCATCTAGTCCAACCGTTAACCTAGCACTGATAGTTCCCAACTACACCATATCCCTCAGCGCTATGTCAACCCGACTCTTAAACACCTCCAGGGATGGGGACTCCACCACCTCCCTGGGCAGCCCATTCCAACGCCTAACAACCCGTTCTGTAAAGAAATTCTTCCTAAGTAAAGAAATGCTTCCTAATATATTAGCCTTGATTATTTTTTTAAAGCTAAATTTCAAAAAAATGTATTTTTCAATTTTTGTCTCCTTACTTCAGTTCTGATATTTGTCTTCCTTTGTAATGTACAGATGGAAATTACCGAATCACAAGAAAGCAGGCTGCATACTGGAGAAACAGGAAGACTTGCAACATTGTGCTTTCCTATATCCTTGTGATAAACAAGTAAGGGTATACTGAAGGGTGGAATAAACACCACTTGGATTTGAATGATGGAGAATGGATCTTAAGAGGCCAGTGCTAGACAGTGTACCACAACAGAATTCTGTGTCTAAATGTAAACATCAAATGATTCCAAATTATAAGTACTACTGTGTTGAAGTCTCATGGCTTCCACACTAACACTACTTTCATGGCTTCTCCATCATCACAGAGAGGGGCGGAAGGGGTCTCATTTTGCCTCCACTCTTTTAAAAAGTGAGATCTATCCCTTCTGCTTTGGGAAGTGCTGGAGCAGACCAGAGATACAGTGTTCATCTTCAGGGGATTCCTAGGAAAACCATGGTTGTGCTGGGATGGAACTCAGCAGGGAGGAGCAGGTCTGCACCCAGTTCAGTTCTCCATTTACTCCTCCAGCATGGGATGAAGAGCTCCTGGGACACATGCCAGTGATGTTGGTGTGGTTGGAGAGCAGAGATTCGTAAAGGGAGAGAAAGAGAAAACCTCAGCAGCAGCCTCTGATAACTCCTTGTTCAAAAATATTTAAAAGATGCTTTTGGTATCTTCATGGAGAAAGACTGAAATGGTAACACTTTTCTCTGGCACTAGGACAGGTTTTCCTAGAAAAATTGAAACAAACATGGCAATGTGACTGTGGTCTATCAGAGACTCAGACAAAAAATATGCCTGTATTCCGCTTACCTGCAAAAAATAGTTTTTCCAATTGTTGTAACTGGTCAAATGATGAAGAAATACAGCTTAAAACTGAAGCAGGTTAAAGGCAAGTCCTCTAACAAAAAAAGGATCAGAACTTACAAATATTCTGATTTAATTTGTTCTTGACATAGTACCACTTTTCTTCAGACTTTTGTGAAGCTGAATTACTGAGTAAAAAGAAATGTAATGAATATCCTTAACAGTCAATTAAATCAGACACTGAATTTTGGCTATTTCTGAATAATTATGAGATCTGATACATATGTGTATTATCATGTATTCTTTTCTCAGTACACCTATTCAAAATACCACGGTGTCCTAAAGTATTAGAAACATAATTCTGTGATCACACCTGCCAGGGAGTTAAAAACCACATTGTAGCCCAGGCTTCACAGATTGCTTGCAAGGAATTTGCTAGTGTAGTAGGTAACAAAGCAACTGGCAGTCATGGGAACTAGGGTAGCTTCAGTTCACAAGTTGTCAACTGAAGCAATGGAGGATGCATTCTGTAGGATTCGGGGTGGTTTGAAGTAACAAAACTTTGCTGATTAAAAACTAAATGTGATAGGAATGTTTTCTATAGCCATAGCTATTGGACTAGGTTGGTAGATTTTCATATAAGCTAATAGCAACCTGAGGAAAAACCAGGAATTTAGTTAGACAGAGGTTATAATTTGTGCATAAAAGGAAAACACTTTTATTAACCCAGTATATAAATAAGACCAATTAATCACTTCCTTTGAATTCCCTCTAACTTCTCTGCATAATGTTTTCAAGTATGGCAGACATTATTGTGAGATAGATCATTGCCTACTGCATTTTTTTTTGTTCTGGAGTCAACCCTAGCATTATACATTCTTCTTTTTCCTCTTCAGATTTTCTTTCGTTGTGTATATGAGGTTCTTGAAACTATTTTTTTTTTTAATCCTGGGGACAGACAGACACTTAATCAAATCTCTCTGAAATGACAACAGTGACTTTGATGGAAGAATGACTGGGAATTAGACTAGGAGGTTAGAAGCCCAAGGCTCTAAGATTACTTGCTTTCTTATTTCTGCTTTGCTTTAAGCAACTCACTTTGCTTCTCTATATTCTAATTTTTCCATCAAGTATATTATACTTAACCATTAAAGACACTTCATCCTGTTTGGGCAGTGGTTATAATAAATGAACCATGACTTGTTATTATGCTTATTTTCCTTTGTATAATTACAATTAATTTTGGTTTTGTGAGTGTATGTGTTAGTGATAAAAAAACCCCTCATATATTGTCCTATTGAATTCTGGGGAAAATAACAAAATGTTTCTGATCCCACTCAAAATACTTAAAGGTGGAGAATAGTTTCAAACTGAAAAAAAGATTTTTCCATTTCATAGGAACATTTTAAAAATTACTTTGGTTTGAAACCTCTTATATTTACATGTAAATTGAGACAATTCTGTATGGAATGCCTATGATGTAAAAAGCATTCCTGCTCTCTTATATAAGGAGCATATTTGCAAAGATCTGTGTAGCTTTTCTGCTGTTACCACTCTTGAGTTGTTCTTTTGTGTTTTGACTACTGACCCTGATTATCTCACTGTTTCTCATGCTTCTGACAAAGTCTAATTATTAATTTTTATTTCTTTACTAGGTGTTTCTCAGAAATGTTTCTATATGCTTTATTGTTACTTTTTTTAAGATAATTTACTAGATTTGATGCTTGTAACTTCTCCCTTTTGACAGATTTAGTATAAACATTGAGAGAAGATTCAGATCACAAGCCACAGAAGTTCTCATGGAATTGTTTAGAACTGATGGCTTGAATGTTCATTGTAATTCTCTCAGGCGTAAGGTGAATTGTGATGCCCAGTTACCCTGATTTATTTCCATCTTATGTAGGAAATGCATGTTTTAGCATTATCTCTGCAAATCTTAGCCGTCTTTCAGGCTTTTCAGTGTTACAGAAATCAGATATGAAGACAGACAGTAAACATGAAATGTTCAAGAATTTCAGATTCATGATCAGCACCAGGCTCTGAAATTGAGCTTTGTAGAGACAGACTAGCAGATTATTAACTATTTAAGACTTTAAAGTACAATTGGATTTAAAGTTTGTCAGGAATGAAATATTACTGCATTTGCCCTGGTCTTTTTTTCATGTGGGAAAGTGTATGTCAGGTTGTCAACTGATTCCATAGTCCCCATTTTCCAATAACTTCATGGATAACTACGGATAACTTCAGATTCTCAGGCTTTATTCCATACATATCTGTGATTAAGTCAGTACTAGTAAACCAGACACCCTGGACATTAACACAAGACTGCAAGTAGATATGCATATATATTCCCATATGAAGTAAACATAAACATTACTACTGAAGACTTTGCAGATATTACATGCTCTGGGCAATTGTAGGTAGGTAGGTTAGGAATCAGAAATTGTAACAATTAGTATTATGGATGCTCCTCTTTCATATTTTATATCCAGAAATTCAGAGAAGGATTTCACCAATGATAGCAATTATGGAGCATATCAACTCTACTGCTGACTGTTGAAATAAAAAATAAAGCCTTCATCTGATCCATCTTTCTGAATAGTGCCTCACACAGTAGTCATATCTCCAAATGGTTCAACTTCCATAACTGCTAGAGCCTGATTTTATTTTGCTGACAGCTTCTACTCCATGCTGGCCATTGCTGTGTTGACATAGCATTATTTGCAGGTTAATTTTCTGTTTTCTAAAGGGAAGTGGTGGCAACAACATCTTATGTTGTTTGAAAGCACAGGTGAGGTATATGCTGCCAAAATTTGGTTTCCTAAGTCTGCTGGAGAAAATTTCACAGACTGAATTGAATCTGCAGGCCACCAGCTGGACCACACTTTAAATTAATCAGTGGGAAATTATACATTTAAGATCAGGCTATATTAACTAATTTATTACAAATTACAACAATTTGATTAGGGCAATGCTTGTTTGGCTCTGTCATTGTAGTTGTTTCCTTTTTCCCTTATTTTGGCGCACCACAGGAAATAAACACCTGCTTTTGTTGTTGTTTTTCCTGTCCTGAAGTGGGAAACAGAAGAGGGAAACCTTTCAGCAGTCATTTCTGCTCTGTTTTCCAGTTCTTTTTTTAGTACTACCAAGCTTTCCCATATGGATGACAAAGAAATTGAGGTAGATAATGAATATGATTTGATCAAATTCCACATGAACAAGAATCAACTGCTAATACCAGTTGAATGCTGCAAAAATGAATTAAGAAGTGTGTGAGATATTCAGATCATGTTAAATGTGATATAAAGAACAGAACCTGGATAAGTCCAGACTGTAAATTTACATAAAACATCCATTGCTTAGCATCACAGGACTCTAAAATGTCTTCTACTGCAAAAGGGAATAAACCAGTTATATCCTTGTGCAAATTTGTTGAATTGATTTTTATTTCCATGCACAGATCCCAAGTGGCCCTGTCATGAATCTGCAACACTTAATTTGAATAAAGAAATCTGCCAGCTAGATCAGTTGTCTGTTCTGGTCAGTCTTAAACAGAGACTGAATATTCAGCAAGCAGTGATCTCCAATTTTAGTATGATAGAAATAATTTCTCTATGTATATCCACAGTCTATCTGAAGTAACTAAATACTAAATGCTTATTATATTTTTACAGAACTCATTCTCCTAGCCAAATCTGCAAATTTAATTTAGTTGTATTAATTTCATTATATTTTAAATCTTTTTACTACAAATGGATCTATATGAAAAAAAACTAAATATGTTAGTGAGCTTGATTATTCAGTTAATAGTTCTGTTAATGACCAATTCTGAAAGATAGTATTAAATTTTCAAAGGCCAGATACTTGCATTCTTTTTTTTATATTTTAAAAGGAATATTTTCTTGTTAACACAGATGTTACTGACCAGGACAAAGTGATCATAACAACTCAGTGTTTGATTTTTGATTGTTTGATTATTTTGATTATTTTTTTATTATTTGTTTAGGAAAATCATCTCACTTTATTTTGTTCTGTTGTTTCAGCTGTGAATGAGGCATCTTTCATTTGACTTTATCTGAAAGTTAGATATCTTATCTGAGCTGTTCATTTAGTTAAAGTTTAAGCTATTCATCCAGCCAACCCCCTTTAACAAAGACAAAAGTCAGATTTCTTAGAGAGGAAATTCTTCCCATAATGGAATCAAAGTCAAGTAAGATAAATATTTTCAATACACCTATGTTTCTTCACTGATAATAAAGTAGGTAGTCTGAACTATTTGCCTTAGTACTCAACTTTTATGTGGTTAAAATTAGGGGGAAGAAGGCCACTCTAAGATGCTGCCCATCATCTGGGATGTTCAGATGATATCCCCAACTATTTTACAATTTAAATTCTTCCCCCTCTCTCTCATTTTTGTGACACTTTTCCTGTTCTCTGCTTTCTAGGGCCCTAATTTTTAAATCTCTGTCCTATTTTTCAGGCAGTTGAAGGACAAGAGTGCAGATTTTTAGTATTAACTTTTTTTAAAAAATCCAATAAATAACTCTATACTGTTTCTCCAGAGAATGTTTGGTGGCATAACCTATCTCTCCAGGAGTTAAAGAACCAACCTTTGGACTGGTTACAGAGGTCTATTATTTTACATAAACTTGTCTCAGAGGGTATGTTTTGCTCACACTGGTAGCTGTGAAGTGAGTATCTGTTGATTTCTTTAATTGCTGAAAGTGAACATTTAGTCATAAAGAGGTAAATTCTGTATACTAAAATCTATCATACATTGTATCATACGAGTTATGCTTCATTTGAAAATGTCTGTTTTTATTATGTTGTGATTAATAACAGTGATTTATTTTAGCTAATTATTTATTGTCTTAACTATATGTGGTTAAGACATACACCTTATATATTTTCATTCTTTGTTGGCTTTTTTTAAACTTATGAAATTCTTTATTTTGATGAATTTCTGTTCATACACATGCAGAGTGTCTTTAGAGTGAGATTTGATGAAAAACAGGAATGGTGGTGATGGTTCTTTTTCCCTTCTAACTTCTACTGAGGTAAAGAAGTTATGAAAAGTTACAGAAGGAGAAAGATGAAAAACTGAAAAGCAGTGATATTTTCCTCATTACAGAGACCCATCTTGGTTAGAAGTGCTTTGGAAAGAACTGGTAAAAGTTATGTAAATCTTTGCTTGCAGATGTGCATTTGGGAACTATCCCTGACAAGGCAGACAGATAAATTGTACTGTTACACCCAGCTATCTCTTTCCTTGTGTTTATTTGGCCATAACCAGGGCAACACTGGTCACTCTGAAAATGGCCAGTACAATTCTGCTTATGTTTTCTTTTAAACTCCCGTGTACATGGTCTTTTTACGCTGCCTGCAGGGACTGCTGAACTGGTGAGAGCATTTATCTCCAAGAGAGGACAGCCAGCTTTCTGGTAAGGTTGCTAATAGAAGGAATTGATTTCACAGTCAGAGCTAAATGGCACCTCTCTGGCAACAGACACATTGAGTCACATCTGCTACACATGTTCCTCTATGCTGTTCTCTTGGAAGCTCTCCTGTATGGGGTCTGTCTGCTTCTCAGAGCCCAGGCAGAAAAACGGCCTTTTTGAACAGTTCATTTTGGTCAGGTTTTCCAGCTACTGAATGTCTGCAGCACCTATTCTGACATTTATTTTTGAGGGTTTCCAGGTACTCTGCCTTCAGGTTAGCATCTTCATTATATCCTATAGGCTAAGTGGGATGTCATAAACCACTGTAAACTCCACAGTGTAAATAGATGAACACAAGAGGAACCCACTTACTTCCTATGCAGCTTTGTGACTCACTACAGGTACAACTTATTTTCCCAAACGTTTTGGAACAACTTTCTGTGATCAAGATACTGCTTGTGCAAGGTGAGGAAATAGCTGCTTTCAAAATTTAATGGGCACAGGCACACAAAAAGGAAGGAAATTAGTCAGCCAACAAGTCTGAAACAGCAATTAGTTAAGAAGATTCCTATGAACTGATCTGAACAGGCAAATCATCCCTCACATGTGCCTCCTATATGAAAGGTAAAAAATCTCAGAATTTTGTCACTTAACATGATTTTTCCTCTAGACAGTAGATAATTAATCATCCTCTTGCCCTTTATTAGGTAGATGGACCTGTGAATGAAATTACATACTCATTAAAGTGATCAGATCTTGAAAAAACTCCACTTAACAATTTATGTGGATCAGTACATAGCTTTACTTTTCAGATACAAATGAAGTGTAGTCTAAGAAATTGCAGAGTAATTAACACCTGTCTTTTCTTTTCCTCCACTCAGTAACTCTGTTCTTTGTCTTATCTCTGTTTTCTTCATGTTATAGAGCTTCTCTGGTCTTCCCAGAGAAAGGTATTGAATTGTTCCATATTCATTTTTTGACATGAATATCAAATTATTTTTCCCAGTAGTACAAATAATGATACCAAAGAAAAGGAAAAAATAAAAAGAAAGAAAAGAAGCAAAAGTAGCCCTCTAGAATTTTTAGTGATGAGTAATAAAAAGTGACTTTATTTATTATAAGGTAGATTCCAAGTGGTACGGGAAATTATTTGGAGGTTTACAAATGGCAGTGCAGAATTTCCTGTTATTCCTGTATTATTTCCTCTTTTCTTCAAATGTAATATTACTTAAATAATAGCTTGTTTTTTCATTATGTTCAGGAAATATGATTCAACATTTCTGTAATATTTCTTGTAAATGGACGTAACTGTATACTTCTAGAAATGACAAAGTTCAATATTAATCTCTGTAAGTAACAATTCACATGGAAAAGTAAACAGAAGTGTAAATGGACAATACTTTCAACTGATTAGACAAAATAAGAAATCAAAAGTACAAGGCAATTCTTTCAGAATACAGTGCTCTGTTTCCTTCAACAGAAAACTGACATTAATGAAAAAATAATTTTCTGAAAAAAAAAAAAAAAAGAGCTCATCTTGATTTTAAGCACAATGCAATCCCTAGATCATTAATTTTGTTTGTTGAGACCAGTCATTTGTTGACAAAATCATACCTTTGCAATGGTATTTAGACCTCAAGAGCTGGAAACAAATGTAAGTTTGGCAGTCAATCTCACTGTTTAAAATATGTTCTTAATTTCTCATTTGACTTTGATTAGCTTAAAGCAGGTTTCTCAGGGCTTTGTTCAGCTGAGTCCAGTCTGAACATCTCCAAGTCCAGTCTGAAATTCTCCAAGGACAGAGAACTCACAATCTCCCTGGACAACTTGCTCCAGCGCTTGACCACTCCCATACCCTCATGGTGTCTGATGCTTCTTGACAACTTTTTGAAAATTTTCTATAAACAGCTATTTTAGATTACTTTAGAAGTATTTATTACATACAGAATAAGTGCAAACAACACTGTGCTGTAGAGAATTTTCCATAGATCAGAGTAGAAATGTTTTCACTGCAGTTGTTAAGATACCACCATTCCATGAATAGTAAAGAAATAACTGTATTATAAATATCCTACATAACAAAACTTTTTTAATTTATAAAAAGAATGGACTGAGTTAAACTTATTTTAGTTGAGAAAGAGTCATCATGGACTTTATATATCTTACTATAGAGTGACTTTGTTGTGAATTTTCACTGAGTTTACAGTGCCTTCCCAGGATGAATTAAAATCAATCCCCTTGTATATACAAATATATTTCTTTAAAATGACCAATGACCAGAACCTTATTAGGCATTATAAAATGGAAAACCTTCCTTTGCATAACCCATACGCGGTTTTGTGTAGTAAAACCGAGACCTTTGGTAAAGGGGCAAGAACTCAGAGAGCAAAAGAGAAGAGAAAATACAGTAGAGACTACTGAACGAAATTAAACTTTTAAAAAGTATCTGGAGCTAATAAAAACTATCTTCTAATCATTAGAGATGGGGCTCACCTAGTAATCTTTAGACAAGACTGACGTTATTGCTTTTTATTTTCATGCTGTATACCTCTACATCAGGGCAAGATCTGGAGATAGACAAAAAGTTTCTTTTCTATTTTTCTCCTCAGTGTCTGTTTCCATAACAAAGAGGCATAAAAAGATTACTCAGACAGATAGTGCTGCTTAATCTAGAGCAAGCCCCTCAGGGAAAGAGGGAACATATAAAGTTTAAGAGGGGTAGGGGAGAGATTGGAAATTATGGACCAGTTAACTTCAGTTTCTGTAATAATAAAAATATGAAAAGATATATTTTTGTAAAAACCCCCAAAATAGCAAGAGGATGAGTAACAACTAATATAAATTTGTCAAGAATCTATCTGACCCTCTGAATTTCCTTCTCTGTTGATAAGATGTACTGAGTATGCAGAATTGTATATATTGTATATCTTGACCTCACTATTGTTTTTTAACAGTTTCGTGTGACATTTTCATAAACAAAATGGGAAAGTGAGGTCTTCATGAAATTACTATCAGGCAGATACACAAATGGTTAGGAAACCATGTTTAGTAGTTATTAATGGTTCTTTGCTGGCTAGCATTACGTATTGAGTAGTGTTCTGCAGAGATCAGTCTTATGCCCGGTTCTCATCAATGTTCTCATTAGTGACTTGAATCATTGAGTAGGTAGTCAATGATTAAATAGTGTAGTGTGCTTATTAAATTTCCAATGACATCAAGCTGTGAGGGTCTGTAAACGTATATGAGGACAGACTTTAAAAGATCTTGACAAATTAGGGAAATCATTTAAATAAATTGGATGCAATTCAGTAAAGAGAAATGCAGAACACTAAGCTTAAAATCAAACATTTCAAGATAAGTCACAAGACGTGAAGCAGCAATTTTGCAGATAAGAATCTGAGGCAGACTGAGCAGAGTTTTTCCTTAACATTAAATATCCAATATGTAGACATATGTCTGATGTATTCACTGTATTATCCTTTTATAGTCATTGGGTAGAAATACCTTTTCAGAGAACCTGACTTGTCTTAAAAATCTGCTTAAGATACCTTAGAAACGTATATATTTCTCCAATTATCAAAGAAGTCCAGGACAGAAGGTCAGGTGTAGATGTCCATACTGTAGATAGCAGAAATATATCAAGTGTCAGAGCTGGATAGATTTCTCTTAAATCAAATGAGAAGAATTCTCTTCATTTGAAATGTGTTACTATTATAAAGGATCCAAAGCCAGTTACAGAATAGGAAGTTTTAGATGTAGATTTACCAGGGACAAGGAAGGAGCATCACTGATTATCCCATTCATTAGGTAGCTACTCTTTACCTACACCCCACCACTGTTTGCAGAATTAACAGAAGGTTCATATCCCCAAAATCTTACAATCCAGGAAAAAATATTTGAGCAGCAGATGTTCAAAACGTTATGGGTCAACACAAGTCAAATATTACAGTGTAGCTGCTACACCTCTGAAGTCTGGCCCAATTTACCAAAGCACTTCAGAGCTCTCCTATCTAGAGCTCATGGCTGACTGTCTAGAAATCAGTGTGATTGTTCAAACCCTTAGAGTCATGCAGGCTGGCTGCTGGCTTTAACAAAATTCCTTGAAAAACCTGTCCAAACACTGTCATAAGCAGCAAGAGGTTAGGCTGCTTGAACATGCACAGCCCAAATTTTATTCAGAATATGTTCAGTTTTTGTTCTGATCTATGGAATTATTTTATTTTTCCTCCCCCAAAATCGAATGGGGCCTTCACATACTGTGGGTTAGGATGAAAAAGAGCTAGTGATAGCTGCATGCTAGACAGACTTTTTGTATGTTCATCCATAAATAATAATGAGGTGTTTGACAGTCTAGTGAAAGATATGAATGATCTTCCTGATTAGTGTTGGGATTTTGGGGTAATTTACACTGGCTTATAGAGGACCATGGATGTGAAAACTGACAAACCCAAAAGTATAAAACTCAGGAATAAATCATAGGATCATAGAATGGTTCAGGTTGGAAGGGACCTTAAATATCATCTAGTTCCAACCCCTCTGCCACCTTCCACTAGACCAGGTTGCTCAAAGCCCCGTCCAACCTGGCCTTGAACACTTCCAGGGAGGGGGCATCTACAACTTCTCTGGGTGACCTGTTCCACTGCCTCACCACACTCACAGTAAAGAATTTCTTCCTTATATCTAATCTAAATCTACCTTTTTTTCAGTTTAATGACAAAGTGCTGAAAGTCTTCAGCTGCACATTGCATGTAACCAGGCTGATTCGGGCTGATTGAAAATGTTTCAGACCTTTTCTGCTGAAGGGCTTTGTAGGAAGAATGTGACAGCAACTGTTGGCTCACAACAGACAGAATGTTTTTTTAACACAATGTCAAAGGAATTTTCTGCAGCTTAGACAAATCTTTATATAGAGTTCTAGGACTCATTGTATTGTGTAGTACCCAGAAGCCCTGGTGACAGTTTGTTGCTCACAAAAGTTAAAGTCTCCACTGTTATATCCAAAATAAAATTGGTAATGTGATAGAGCTACAACTGAAACGCCCATATCTTCCATGTTTTTTTCCACACTATCAGGGGAGCTAGACAGATAGAATCTGTCAGTAGGAGATTCCATGTATTATTTAGCCCCAGCAATAAATTGTTTTAAAAAAGAAAATACAGACTTAACCAAAATGAACAGTAAAAACAGTTAAAAGCACAGGATTTCTTTCTTTAATCTTATAGTATTTAGCTTTTGAGGATCTGAGCTTGCACTAAGCAGTCATATGGACCATAAGTCTGATACCCCCTGTCACTGTCTGCGTCAATCAAGTGGCGGTGTTATTTCCATCAAATTTATTAGAGTTGTGTGTCCCTGGACACTGGTTCTGAGAGCTGAACTGCCAGCAGCCTAAACCAGGAGAAGTTCAGTGACATTTGGGTGAGAATGATTCAGCGCCTGTTTCTTCTTGAGGAAGGGGATAGGAACAAATACGTTCATGCATGCAAGGAGCTCTGTGCTCAAAGTCTGTAAACAATGAGAGTCCCTATTTCATAAGTGTTCTGTGACACTTTTTTATGAAGTAGAAAGCACAAGGATGTCCATAAACTGATAGACATGGATGTGGGCAAATATGCCTCCCAGGGGTGTAATGAGACCAGCAATAAGCAGAGAAGCTAGCTTCCTTGTGCCCTGCCAGAGCTAACGCAGGTCTCAGCCAGTTGCCCTCAGACTGGTTCCTCTGTGTTGGCATCCCTCTGCCTCATGACCTAATGTCTCTTGGGTCCTCGTCCCTGTCACCTCAGGTGTCTTTTCCGCACCCTCCAGTTGCAGCTCTGGTGCCTCCTGTGCTCCCTCAGTCCATGGTCAAGTGCTGCTATTGTCCTTCTGCTCAGACATGTTCTTAATGGACTTGCTTTCCTCCCTGGAGTGTTTTCACCTGCTAACTCTCTCTCTCACAGTTTCTTGGAAATAGCTTGTTAAAGCTTCAGATGATAGTAAAGTGGTGGAAGCATGGATTTTGCTGGCCTTAGTAAGGAGAGCTGCCACAGTCTTTGCAAATGATAAAAAGTTCTTTTTTTTAAAAAAAAAAAAAAAATCCAATGGAATGCTTCTTGAAAGATGTCTTTTCAGCTCAAAGAAAATATTTCATTTTGATAGTATCAGCTGTTCTATTCTAAATTTGACTTTTTATGCACACAAGTCCAAATAAAAATCAGAACCATTTTCCAGAAGGAAGAAGTAATGAGTTCATTGCTGAAAACCGGGGATTGGCATGAACACCTGGTCAGCTACCTTAGTACTCAAATTTGAGATCACACAAACTAAAGCAAACACACCACTAGTAAAAGAAAAGAGTGTGAAATACTTAAACTACCTGTAGAGGTGAATAAATCTGCACTGGCCTTGCCTCAAAATGGTAATTTACTACATTGTTAGCTGAGGAGAGCTGTCTAAACCATGGAAGTTACTATGCTTGTGGCAGAATCTCAGAATGGGACATGAGCAAGCTCTTAATCCGCCCATCTGATGTGCTAAAGGAAATAAAATCAGCACCAGTCTGCTTTGCTGTATAGTTCCTCTTTGTAAGTAATTGCATTTGTTTATGAAGGACAGTGACTGCAGAGGTTTTTTGTAGCTGTTCTTTGCACAGAAAAACACTTTAAAAATCCTCCTGTAAATCTGATTGTTATCTAATGTGATCTGTCCTGAGAAGTCTAACTGACCGGTTTGTATGTGCAGCTCCTATTTTCTTATGCATCACCAATCTTATTCTTCCATCTCTTTGTAGAACATTATTTCATGCAACTGTAGATATTATAGGTAAAATGTCCTCCGATTCCTCAATGAGGATCCTCTCCTGTATCACAGACATTTATTCTAGCATAACATTCTCTACTGCTTTGCACAGATGCAGCATAAATATGCCCTCAGAAGAGAACCATTACAGCTCAGGCCCTTGATCTCAGATCCTCATTATGCAGTCCACCCTCTAATTCACTTGAGGACTTCCTTGATGTTAATTTGCACAATACTTCATTTTGTTAGCTGAATACACAGCGTATCTCCTATCATTAAACAGAGGAGATACATGAAACAACCTTTCTTGTGGAAAGAATCCTATTTAAATAAGAATATTAACTTGGGCAAAACAAGGGCTAAGTTAAAAGTAGGTCTGTTTCTCTTGGGAGCAAGTATCTTGCTGATTAGGTGAGACCATTTTAAGGTGCCCCAAACTTTGGAAGATCATCCTCAGCATCAAAACTATGGCTTTCCAGTGGTCCTAAAATATTGCTGCTTGATGAAGAAATAGGTGTTTATTCTAAAATTAGGAGCCTTAATAATGGATGGTGTTTAATTGATGGACTAAAATGACCCTGCTGCTCATTTACATGGGGTGGGTTCTTCCATGATGTAGCCCATCATAAAATACGACAAAACCTTCACAGTCTACTTCCAAAGCCAAAAGATGTATAAAAGGTATGGACTTCATTTTGTTAATCTCTACTCAGTTCAGAAGTAGCCTAATTTTTTATCACCAGAGCTTTCGGAATGACCTGCTGTTAGATTGCATGACCATACTGCATTTACAGTGTTTCTGTTGCCAGCATGGTAGTTGCTAGGTTTTTGGTACTTCTGGTCTAGATATGGAAACACATATTGTTCTCACATGGAAAAAAGAAATAATGAGATATATTTGCATCTTGTGTAAGGGACAAAATAAAAGTGAATCTTTTATTATAGCTAGCTACATCCTAACATAGTTTAGTTTGTAGAAAATGTTTTATGATTCTCCCTAAAACAGATTCTCTTCCTTGAGACTTGTGGCTTTTGAAACCTGCTTGGCAATAACTATACACTGAGTTTACATAAAATGAGCTACCACTGTAGTGATAGTTCAACATGAACTGCTTGTTTGGACTTTTAGTTCTGATTTCTCAGTGCATTACTTTTACATAACAACATACATTGGTGTGCACTGAAAAACTTCTTCACCTTTGTGAATTGGGACTAAGGGGCTGCAACAGTGGCTTGGCTAATCCACTGCCCATTCCTGGGATGTTCACTCCTTTCTGAGGTACTTATTAAAAAGTAGGTCTGTCTGAGTTCAGCTGTAATGTGGATGCATTTTCTAAACATAAAAATGTAGTAATTTAGATATGAGCTGGCTATTTCACTGAAAAATCCAGCTCATTCTCTTCAAAGAGCCATATTTCCACGTCATTCTTTCATGTCTGATCTATCATCACTTTGCATTGGATTAAATGTTGGTACAGGAAATAATAAACTGAGTTTTCTCTCAACTTGTCATTTTAGTCTTTTGTCTTTGTTGTATTTTTTATCTACCTCATTCACTTAGTAACCCTTGCATACTTGTCTCTCTCAGCTATAAATCACGTAAGATACCATGTTGGGTGCTCAGTAAGGTGTTGGACTGAGCTCTGTGAGGGAACAGTGTTCCTGCCTTCATCTGAGAAGAGCAAAAGGAGACCTCCATTGCAACACTGCTGTACCCCAAGACAGCAGCAAAACAATATACAATGTCTAATAACCATGAACAGATCATATGAATAATTTTGCAGGCATCTGTCATATTAGCCTGTGGGTCAGATGTGAAAGGTTTTTGTTTGTTTTATTCTGCACGAAACTTAGTGGCTCTGTAGACAACAAGCATGTTCTTTGGAAAGATTTTAAACAGTGCAGCCAGAAGCTTGTCATCTATCTTTAATACTACAAGGCTATGACATTAATCAATTTTTAGCAAATCTCTGCTTCATGTCTGAGCATGAAAGCTTTACTCTTCCTGGTATCTCTTCTAATTGCCTTGCTGACTGCAGCAAATCTATAGCTCTGGGATCAGTTACCCTTCATCTCTCTTGCCACAGCTTTGAATTACTCAGCGGTTGAACATACTAAATTCAGATGGCCAGATACTGTTCTCATTTAGTCACCATTTTTAGCCTGGCTTCCTAAGGAAATCAGGTTTACATGAACATATTGTTTCACTGGCATTCAGCCCCCCTCTTTCCCTAGTAACTTTTAAACACATTTTTGGACATTTTCATCTATACTTAATAATGTCTAGATATCTCAAAGCCATTCAATTCCTTTGACTTTTGTGAAAGTAGATGGCTGTAATTCAACTTTATCCCTTCTGTCTGACTGCTTAGCTGCAGAGAAAAAGAGGATCTAAAGCCAGACAGTAACTCACACAAGACAACCACTCAACCCCTACCACAGCAAGCTTTGCTGATGCTCTTCTGGCAGACCAAGTATGGACAGAAAATTCAGGAGGGAGCAGGTAGTTTGGGAGGGCCATAGCTGCAAGGGGTAAAGTTTCAGGGAGTACTGCAGCTGAAAATGTTAGGACACAGAGAAAATTAAGTATGCTTGTAAAAAGCCAGGGGTAGACCTTGAACAGGTAGAGAAAATCCAGGAACACTGTAAAGACTTAAGGGTAATACCCTTACTCCAGTGGAAGCATAGGACACAAAAGGATATTGCAGTGGAGGAATAAAACAAGGAATAGGGAAGAACTTCTCTAGGTTAATGGCTTTATTGGCTCTGCAGCTTACGAAAAAACCCACCCATTTTTGTTTACTGCAATGTAAAAGTTTTGAAACAGCTCCAAGAAGGTACTTTGCAAAATCCAGTAAAAGTGATTTGTATCTTCAGTTATGGAAATTTGTGTCACTTTCTATAGATCGGAATGTTTCCTAAGTTGGAAAATCACACGTATTTTCTTTTGCTCTTATCACAGCCTGGAAGTGAAAGTTGGATTTTTTTCTGTCAGAAAAAGTAACAAATTTAACTTCTGCAGGTATCTGAGCATACGACTCCTAAATTAATCTGTACTCATGATGCTTTCCTGTTCTTCATTTCTGTTGGCACATTTCCCTTTTGAACTGACATTAAAACACTTGTTGAGTTTCAGCCAGGGAACAACTCATTCAAATTTACCAATTTTAAAATTCTCTGGTCATTTGGAACCACAAGTGGCATAATAAATCAAAGTACCAAACTATTCTTTTCATCTTACTACTTGTTATGTTCCTTTTAATTTCCCTTAGTTTCTGCAGTTTTCTTTGGGACAGAATGGGGCCGTCTTAATTTTGCATTAGTGTCATAAACTTGATTGAGGACTGTGGAGAGCTAATGAAACACTCAAAAGGGTAACTTAAGAGCCTCCACAGATGGCTGTATTCAATCATTGAAATGTCTCTTTTGAATCATGTAGATAGTTACTAAATTTTGCATTTGATTTACTATTGAAACAAAAAATCAACAACTACTAGTTTGTGTTTTTCCAGCACCCTCCCCCCCAAAAAAACAGCACACAGTAGGGAGTTCATTCTTCCTAAAATGAAATATTACCTGTTCTTTGGCGTTTTTTGATCCTGGTTTATTTATTAAACTTCTTCATCTTTGAAAAGAAAATATATTAAATCATTATTTGGTGTATTTATTTAGTGTGGTTATCAATATTTATTTATGCAAAAATGTGAATTTTTTTCTCCAAACTCTTCCCTAATTTCAACTCAGGATTTTCAAATAATTTCTGTTCTCCCAGAGGTACCTCTTTTGTTAGGCTACACTAAGAAAAATTACCATAGTTTTAAACTAATTTCTATTTTCATTTTCCCATTCAAACATCATTAGCTTTAGAGGTAATGTTACTCTCTCCTTTCTCCTCTCTTATAACTGGAAAAATACAAATGTTACAGTTTAGGATATTGTCACACCTGCTACAAAGTTCGTGATTTGTGAAAGAGATGAAAAGCCATAGCATTTCATATGCTTATTTTCCAAGTTATTCTAAGTTGTCTTCTGTTCTCCTGGTTGCTACTGATGACTGCAGTTTTGTGACATGTTGCTAAGCAGGTTACCTGTATGAGAAAGTTGTCTATACTACAAGCAATTCATCTGAATCCAGCAATAGGAGATACAACAGTAGGAGCCCCAAAATGTACCCTGCTTCCTTCCAGGACTGTGCAAGCAGTCAGTGCATCAATGAGGGACCATCATTCTTAGAGTTCAGAAAGAAAAAAGCATATAGTTTATTCTGAGGCGCAATATAAAGGAAAGTGGGTCTTGTTGTCCTTTGATTTCCTTGCTAAATGCCAATATTTTTGGTTTTGTATAAATTGTTGCTGCCTTCTTGAATTTGCTTTCTACTGGTTTCCATTTTCTGTGCCTTCTTCTTCCCTGGTTGATCAACCTAGGGATATGATATGATTTCTACTTACTCTTTTGATGACTGAAAATAATATCAAAGGAAAAAATCTGAAGATGGAGCATTTTACTTGCATGTGTTCTCGTAAGAAATTGTCAGAGCACAGTCTTGGGCAGGAAACCTTCTGTCTGAGCTTCTGCAAATCAAGTGATAACACCGATATTCATGATACAGTCACGATACAAATGATGCACTCATGGAGGAATTCTGGGTTTGCACATTTCTAATTCCAATTATCACATTAGAATACTGCAATTTTATTAATTTGGTTTAAACCATTTTATGTTCTACCCTTATTCTGCAATTTTAAAATTTTTATGCTTGTGTCTCAAAGAATTTTCAGCTGACTGATTTTTTTTTTTTTTTTAGCTGGCAATTTCCTTCACCTTCCCTTGCCTTACCATCCCTTCTTTTCTCCAGACGGTTGATTTTGTCCACCTGCTAGTAGCTCCCTGTGATGTGTGCATAGTTTCATGACATGTCCTAATGTAGGCTCTAGAGGATGGACCAGCCATCTGACCAGACATGGTAGCTATCTATTGGAAATCTCCAAACAGCAAGCTTCAAGTTTTGAACCAGAAAGGAACTCTTTTGTTGATTATATTTTGATGTCCCTACAGTCATATGAAACACAGGGAATATCAAAAGGCTCAAAAGTGCAGAAATGGAATGAATAAAGTAATTTTGAGAATTTAATTACACAGATGATGATAAAAGAGTTTGCATTTTGAAAATAAGAAATGCTTTAAATATTTTTATTTTGTTACATTTTTTTTCTTCTCAGGTTGGGAAAGATTAACTTTTTATTTTAAATACATGGATAAATTAAAGCCAAGCATGTTGACCTGAGGCCACAGAGGCCATCTAGTCAGATGCCTTCTCAGCTCACCTCCAGTTTCAACTATTTTGGCCTGGAGGGCCAATATGAGTCTAATTAAGAAATTCTGTTTGGCAATTCTTTCATAGTTAGATTGGAAAAAAAAATTATTACCTTTTTTATTTTTTCATTTACTTCAGAAGTGCCTCAGTCACTATTTTAGGGTTCTTTCCAATTTCTTTTCAAGCACTAGCTGTGCAATTAATGTTTAATTTTTTGGTGATCAGTTAGGTATTCCTATACTACCATTCATACCTGATTTTAATAGCACTTCCATGAGGCTGAAAAATATTTAACATGAAAACAGATTAAATTAATATTATTTGCTCTTTAATAGTCAGTAAAATGTGAGTCTGAATCCAAGATTGTTCCAGCTTTCTTTCTATAATATATATTTATACTTATATAATAAACCTTGTTTAAATATCAGGTTCTAGCCACAGTTTTAAAGACTACTGAGCTACAAACTTATGAGAAAGTAAATTATAAGCTTAGGGAGCTGGGGATTTTGCTGCCATTTTAGCAGTCCTGAAGACTGAGAGCAGGTGGGTTGAGTATGATTCCAGCTTTCTCTGATTATGCTGGAATGATTTGCTGGTACTGCAGATGCTTTTTCTTTCTCTTGAGTAACTCTATGTTCTTTAAGGAGTTTCTAAATTCACATCCAGCTAATGAAAATGCATTCACCACATTACATCTTATTAAAACTTACACTGGACTCCCTTCTATATCTAGTTCTACAAGTTATTCACAAAATAAGAGAAAATGGTTACATTTTTACGTTAATTTTTAAATGAAAAAGTAAAACTACAACAAAAAGAGTACTTTAAAATGTCCAAGCCATTTTATTTCAGAAGTATTTGCACAAAACCACTGGACCCCTCACACCCAGAAGGAAATTTACCAACTTAAGCACCTCCAAATCTGGACCCATCAAGCATATTGCATTCATTGCGAACAACCACTTGAGACCAATTTTTTTAAAATCAGCTTATGATATTTGATTGTATAGCGTAACACATTTGCATTAAAGTATTATTTGTACACTTATGCTATTTTGATGAATGTATTTTATCATGTTTCTATTGCTTTTGTATAAAATTAATACAGTTAACTAATTAGTAGTCCTTGCCAGTGTTATTGTGACTCATAACAACAATGTGAGTCAGAGCCTCTCAAGCTATTTCTATAAAGGGCATCCACCCAGTCCCAAGACCCACACCCCCAAATGTATAAAGAAGTAAAACTAGCATTAGATTAACCTTGGACTATCTCCCACAGATTGTTATATTTTCCTCTCCTCTCCTTGTAGCTAGGAGAAATCTATATCAGAATGTCACCTGTGGAAAACTGTCACTATGAAACAATGAGCCGGTTTCCAAATAGTTCTTACATTTAGTTGTTTGACAAGTGTCATGCTTAGCAAAACTTAAAGTCCTTTTAATCTCTAATAGTTTTTAACAGAGGGCTATTCTAGATATTTTGGAAGAATAATCAGCCCCCACGCATTAAGTTTCATCATGTTATTTGTTAGTGAGATATTAGTTTGAGCCCCGAAGCATGTTTTAATATCTCTTACAGAATATATTTTTAGCAATAACATTTGTAAGTCTGGAATTTTTGCTCTCTATGTAAATGTACAATTTCTTTTTACCTCTATTACTTTTTTTTTCCTTCAGTGCTTCCTTTGGTAATAAGTCATGCAGTCCAATTATTGGTATAATGAGAAAGTATTCACTTTTATTGGTTTTGAATATACTACTTCTTAATATCATACTGTAATTCTCTAGTTTTGTGTTATGATTCAGGATGAATAGTAATTCCCAAAAGATATTCTTTATAACATACAGTATCCTATACTCTTACACAATTATTTTAAGCTAATTAAGATGGTCCTAGAGTGCTGATTACTACCTAAATTAAATGTGTTTGAACCTTTCCTTCTCTTTTTCAATTTTTCTCCAATCTGGAGACAAAAGCTGCAAAATGGTGGGTTATTCTGTACAGACATGTTGCTGCCACAAGATTATCAATTTCTGAAAAGCCAGATAAAAATCAGAGACTCTTTTAATAAAAATCCAAAATCAATGGATCTCTATTCAAACACAAGCTTGATCCAGACCATTATAAGAGTAAGCACAAGATTTTTCTTTCACTGAGTTTTACAGAAACTGGAATGGGCCCCTTGTCAAAGTAGCCCATGACCACAGGCAACCCCTGTTACTGACTGCTTTTCCTTGACTTTATAAAGGGCGCACATGTTTTCACAATCAAAGATAGAGTCCTACGTGCCCTTGCCAAATAGGACACTTAAAGATTAGATCATTCCAGGAACTAAAGACCCTTTTGTTCACTGTTCCGGCTGACTGATGAGCTGTTTATCCTATTTTTTATGACGACATTTAAAAATACACCTGTAGTGCAATCCATGTCCCTAAGGAGCATTTTAAGAAGTTTGTGGGTAGAAAGTACCATATGTGCAAACCACTGCAGTGAGTTAAGATTCTTATTGAAGATTCAGTTGGGTCTTTTGAACTGAGAAAATATTTGTGGGTTTTGTTCTGAAACTTACTAAATTGCCTTCATTATATTTCTGCAGCTAACACAGATGTCTTTTGATATTGTACTATTCATCTTTTATTAATTATCTACTTAGACATATGAACAGACCATTTGAAAACTATAAGCATTAGCAAGCTGAACTCTTCTGTATTGGATATACTCATAATCTTCCTCTTAACAAAAATGTCCCTCATTAAAAGAAATATTCAGGTATTGAGACAATATCCGCTGTATTCATAAACAGCCTAGAATTGAACTTAATAGCTAACTTATTTTTCTAATGGAAATCTGTGTGCCTGTTGTTTGCATATATTGATGTTCCAAATTTATTCATCTTTCATGAAGAAATTAATTGACTGCTCTAACTAGCAGCAAAATTTATATAATTTGTAACATTTTATATATACAGCAAAATAGATCTTAACCTGGTGTTTTCACCTTAGGTGGGTTCTTGGACACTGGGTTAGATATTCTAAATCAATAAGTCATCTCTACATCATCCAGATTTGGTACAACATTTTTGGGAGATTTACAGTGCAATTTATCAGATCCAATAAACATTTGACTCCACAGTGCTTTCACTCCATTGGAACTGCTGAAGTTGGTTAATAAAACTTCTGAAAGGTCCATGTACTTATTGAGGGGAAAAAAGAGAGAAACTAATCTCTACTTCAGCTCCAGCCCATGAAAAAGAAAATCGTACTGCTGAAAATCTGTATCTATAGAATAAAAAAGAGAAAAAAACAACCACTCTTAAGAACGACAGTGCTGTCCCTCTGTACTGGGTTTGGCTGGGATAGAGTTAAATTTCTTCACAGTAGCTCATACGGTGCTATGTTTTGGATTTGTGACAGTGTTGATAAGGTAGGGATATTTTAGCTATTACTGAACGGTGCCAAGGTCTTTTCTATTTCTCACTCTGTCCTGTCAGAGAGCAGGCTGTGGGTGCGTAAGAGGTTGGGAGGGGATACAGCCTGGACAGCTGACCCCAGCTGACCAAAGGGATATCCCGTACCATATGACATTGTGCTCAGCATTAGAAGCTGGGGGAAGAAGGGAAGGTGGAAGTTCAGAGCTATGCCAACTGTCTTCCCAAGTAACCATTATGCATGATGGAGCCCTGCTTTCGTGGGGATGTCTGAGCACCTGCCTGCCAATGGGAAGTGGTGAATGAATTCCTTGTTTTGCTTTGCTTGCATGCACAGCTTTTGCTTTACCTATTAAACTGTCTTTATCTCAACTCACGAGTTTTCTCACTTTTACCTTTCCGATTGTCTCCCCCATCCCACCGGGGCGAGTGAGTGAGCAGCTGCGTGGGACTGAGTTGCCTCAACCCACACCACCCTCACATTAGTACCTTAGGAAATGTCAGATATATACTGTACAGAAAAAATTCTGTCAACAATTGCTTTTTAGATTGTTATATCTGATTCTTTAACCCCTGGCCCCTGCTCCCCAAACACACACTACTTTGTCTGAAATCTCTTCTCCAAAGATAATCCTTAAAATACGTTTTGATAAGGAGGAAGAGGTTCAGAGCTGGTGAGCTAAGTAGGACCTTTAAATCATGTAAGCCTGCACAAGAAAGCAAGCTGTATATGAGAGAAAACTGGGGCTACCTATTTATGCCCTTTACCATTATATTTTCAGATAAAAGACATTTAAGTTGGTGTGTTGATTCATGTGTTTTTAAACATAAAAAGTATTTTCAGTTAACAAATTATAGACTGGTTTTAATTATTTCTTCCTGCTTGCTCATTTAAGCCATTGTCTTATACCAGTGACTCTCATTAGCAAACATCAGTGCCAATTACGATCTTTACCAAAAAATCATGAGACAAAACCACTAAATTCAAATGTTTTCATGGCCTCTAGGTTTCTGAGTCCTTTTAAAGATTTTTTTTTCAATCACTACAACTTACAGTAAAAAAAAGCAAACAGAAGTTTCAAAAGTTAGATTTCCAAGGAAAAAAAAAATCCCAATATTTTAAATTACTATAAGAAAATAAGAATGCCCGTGCAGAGTTAGACAAAAGGTCCACCTAGTCTGATATCCTTTCTCTGACACTGGCTAATAAGAACTTCATAAATTATAAGATCGGGGTAATCACAGTGATTATTCTCCAGATTGTCTCCTCTCCAGTGACCTGCAGCTCCGGTCATGCCTTTGCATTTCATAGTCTTGATAGTTTTTTGTTTCATGAATTTGGCCAGTTGTGTATTTTACCCATGTAAGCTTTTAGCCTCCAAAACACCCCATGGGAAAGAGTTTGACACCTTGCTTGCACATTGTGTAACAAATTCTCTCTTTCTGATTGTTTGGAATTGCTGTGTTCCGAGGCTGTCTTTCAAATTCATGATAATTGGCAATGTAACAATTGTGCAGCACCTAAAGCAACTGCAAGCAAGACTTGTGAATAACATGAAGTGGTGGTGTGTTTTAGAGTGGCAGGTGATACCAGGTAAGATTGTTAGATGGTGGAGTTGCTCAGATCTTGGAGATATGAAGAGGGAAGAAAAGAGAGCCCCAGTGCCACCTTGTGTGGCAGCCTCCGCCAATGGCTGAAGTTACTGGGGTAAAGCTTCTGGCCTCCCAGTAAAATCAGATGAGCTAGAGGTGAGGGGGGTGCAGAGGGCACAGGGTGAGAAGACTGGCAAGGAGAGAGGGAGAAAGCACTTCAGATACCCCATATCTCACTGAACCTATCCCAGTCCAGCAAAACAGTTGGGTAATGTCAAAATATCTGTTGGTAAGACTGATACTTGTTATGAAGATAACATGTATGAATGATACAACTGATGCTCCTTACCACTACAAGGACAGGCTTGCAGAAGTAAAAGACTGGAGCAATTAAACGTATTGACTAAGGGTCCAGAAGAAACAAGATAGTGGGAGCTGGACAAGGAATAAAATTAAGTCTAGAGCATAGACATAAAGAAGAAGAAAATGAAAAGGCATAACAACAAACAGTGATAGAATAAGATATATCCATTTATGATAGCATTTTAGATATTTCTTCACATATTTCCATCCAGAAGAGACCAGAAATCTGAGGGTCTCTTCTGTCCCTTAACCGAAAGATCTGTCTTTTTCAGTGTCATTTTTTAGCAGTCTTGTGTATGCACTAGTAACCCATGTAACCCTAGTTATGCAACAGCATATAATGTGAATTTGCTATTTGGTGGACCAATAAGGATTTAGGAACATTGAGGTGTAGCTCTGATGTCTTTCACAACCAGACAGCATTTGGTTCATTAGCTTACTCCTTTACAACTAGATGTGTACTAAGATGCTTTAGGAGATGCTATTTCTTGCTTGCAAGCACTCCACTTTTAACATCTGTTGGTCCTCGATAAACTACAACTACATCCTCACTGGACTACTACATCAAACAATGTAGTGTCTTAACTTCATGGTTACAGCTTTCCTTTTAGTGCTGCTCCTGTTTCCAACTAGGCAAGTAGAGAACACTCCCTATAAACAACGGTTGAAGGTAACACCCTGCCTTTCCCTTAAATTCTCCCATTTGGTCATGAAAAGGGGCACCAGGCCCTTCGTCATGTTGTGTATTCTGCTGCCATCATGTGGCTGTTTCTTTTCATTTACATCAAGATTTATAATAACGCAGTTTTTGCACCACGTGTAAATTGTAGAGACCACTCTCTGTCCTCAAATATCTATACAATTTTGCTCTAAGAAATATCTCCTTAGTTTTTAATATTGTTCATATTTATTGATAAGTGAAGCATCTGGCCCACACTTGCCTAAAAAACACTTTAGAAGTTTTCTGTTGGATGGCAAAAGTTATTGGACCAAAATACACATAATTTTGCACAATGAATAGTAACAGTGAGTGCACATATAATTTTACAATTCAGTAAAGCAACTTTGCTTTCATGATACTTTCCAGTGAGCTGACACAAAGGAAACTGCTCATAATGTTTGCTCTATGGCTTGGCACCTTGAGTTGCCTCAGGCAAATTCTATCTTTTTTCTATATAGTCAGTTTGAAATTGATGTCCAACCATTGAAGAAGCCCTCTGGATTTTTTTTGTCCTGAATTACACATTTGGAGACAGGGAAGAATTTTCTTCTCTAAATTTTTTTCCTCTGGTTTTAGACTTGAAGGCTTTATATGAAAGTGAAGAAGGTATGCTCAAGGCAGAAAACTCCTCCTGACCTCCATGATAGATCAGGTAACTTGTAACATCATCAGTCATCCTGTAATACATTAGTATTTTGGGGTTCAATTTGCAATCCCCTTTCTGGTGAATAGTCTCTTCTTCTGACCAGGCTAAACTGGAAGTGTAAGAGCTTCAGCAATTGAAGTGGACAAGTGGACAACCCCCAGCAGCGCTACAGGCTTGGGGAGGAGTGGCTGGAGAGCTGCCAGTCAGAGAGGGACCTGGGGGTGTTGACTGACAGCCGGCTGAACATGAGCCAGCAGTGTGCCCAGGTGGCCAAGAAGGCCAATGGCATCCTGGCTTGTATCAGAAATAGTGTGGCCAACAGGGACAGGGAAAGGATCTTACCCCTGGACTCAGCACTGGTGAGGCTGCACCTCGATTACTGTGTTCAGTTTTGGGACCCTCACTACAAAAAGGACATTGAATTACTCGAGCGTGTCCAAAGAAGGGCAGAGAAGCTGGTGAAGGGTCTGGAGGACAGGTCTTATGAGGAGTGGCTGAGGGAACTGGGGTTGTTTAATCTGGAGGAGGCTGAGGGGAGACCTCATCACCCTCTACAACTACCTGAAAGGAGGTTGCAGAGAGCTGAGGATGAGTCTCTTTAACCAAGTAACAAGCAATAGGACAAGAGGGAATGGCCTCAAGTTGTGCCAGGGAAGGTTTAGACTGGATATTAGGAAGTATTTCTTTACAGAACGGGTTGTTAGGTGTTGGAATGGGCTGTCCAGTGAGGTGGTGGAGTCCCCATCCCTGGAGGTGTTTAAGAGTTGGGTTGACATAGAGCTGAGGGATCTGGTGTAGTTGGGAACAGTCAGTGCTAGGTTAATGGTTGGACTAGATGATCTTCAAGGTCCTTTCCAACCTAGATGATTCTGTGAAGCACCTCAGCTGTTGAAGTCTGCCTGATAATGCCTCTCAACATACTTAGAATCATAGAATCATTCAGGTTGGAAAAGACCCTTGGGATCATCGAGTCCAACCATGAGCCCTACTCTACAAAGTTCTCCCCTCCACCATATCCCCCAACATCTCATCTAAACGACCCTTAAACACATCCAGGGATGGTGACTCCACCACCTCCCTGGGCAGCCTATTCCACTGTCTGACCACTCTTTCTGAGAAAGTTTTTTTCCTAATGTCCAGTCTAAACCTCCCCTGTTGCAGTTTAAAGGCGTTCCCTGTTGTTCTATCACTAATTACCTGTGAGAAGAGACCAGCATCAACCTCTCTACAATGTCCTTTCAGGTAGTTGTAGAGAGTGATGAGGTCTCCCCTCAGCCTTCTCTTCCTCAAACTGAACAGTCTCCTTCAACCTCTCCTCATAGGATCTGCTCTGCTCTCCAGGCCCTTCACCAGCTTCGTTGCCCTCCTCTGCACTTGCTCCAGCACCTCAATATCTCTCTCGTATTGAGGTGCCCCAAACTGGACACAATACTCCAGGTGTGGCCTCACCAGTGCAGAGTACAGGGGGACTATCACCTCCCTACTTCTGCTGGTGACACTATTTCTAATACAAGCCAGGATGCCGTTGGCTTTCTTGGCCACCTGGGCACACTGCCGGCTCATGTTCAGTTGCTTGTCAATTAGAACCCCCAGATCCTTCTCTTCCACACAGCTCTCCAGCCACACCTCCCCAAGCCTGTAGCCATGCATGGGGTTGTTGTGGCCCAAGTGCAGGACCTGGCACTTGTCCTTGTTGAAGCTTATGCCGTTAATGTTGGCCCACCGATCCAACCTATCCAAGTCCATCTGTAGTGCCTCCCTATCCTCATGCAGATCGACACTCCCGCTCAGCTTGGTGTCATCTGCGAATTTACTGATAATGCACTCTATGTCCTTATCAAGATCATCAATAAAGATGTTGAACAGAAATGGTCCCAACACCGAGCCCTGAGGAACACCACTTCTGACCGGCCGCCAGCTGGATTTAGCTCCATTGACCACCACTCTCTGGGACCATCCAGCCAGCCAGTGCTTGACCCAGCAGACCGTTCGCTCATCCAGGCCATGAGCAGCCAGTTTTTCTATGAGAATCCTATGGGGAACTGTGTCAAATGCTTTTCAAAAATCCCGGTAGACAATATCCACAGCTTTTCCCTCGTCCAATAGTAGGTCATTTTTTCATAAAAGGAGATCAGGTTTGTCAGGCAGGAGCTGCCTTTCATAAACCCATGCTGACTAGGCCTGATCCCCTGGTTGTCCATTATATGACTTTTAATGGCACTCAAGATGACCTGCTCCATGACCTTCCCTGGCACCGAGGTCAGACTGACAGGTCTATAGTTTCCTGGATCCTCCTTTCTGCCTTTTTTGTAGATGGATGTCACATTTGCCACCCTCCAGTCCAATAGGACCTCCCCAGTTAGCCATGACTTCAGGTAAATAATGGAAAGCGGCTTGGCGAGCACATCTGCCAACTCTTTCAGCACCCTTGGGTGTAACCCATCCGGTCCCACAGACTTGTGTGCATCCAAACGGTGTAGCAGGTCTCTGACCACCTCCTCTTCAACTGTGCTGACCTCAATCTGCTTCCCCTTCCTATCTCCCAGCTCATGAGGCTGGGTGTCCAGGGAACAGCCAGTTCCACTGCTAAAGACCGAGGCAAAGTAGGCGTTGAGCACCTCAGCCTTTTCCTCATCCTTAGTTACCATGTTTCCCTCTGCATCCAATAAAGGAGGGAGATTTTCCCTAATCCTCCTTTTGCTGTTAACAAATTTATAGAAACATTTTTTATTATCCTTAAGAGCTGTAGCCAAGCTGAACTTTAGCTGCGCTTTGGCTCTCTTAATGTTCTCCCTGCATAGCTTCCCTACATCTTTATAGTCTTCATGAGAGACCTGGCCCCTCTTCCAAAGGCAATAGATTCTCCTTTTGTTCTTGAGATCCAGCCAAAGATCCCTGTTTAACCAGGCTGGTCTCCTTCCCCTCCTGCTTGTTTTTCGGCACACGGTAACAGCCTGCTCCTGTGCCTTTAAGACTTCTCTCTTGAAGTATGTCCAGCCTTCCTGGACTCCCATATCCTTCAAGGGAGCCTCCCAAGGGATTTTGTTAATCAGTCTTTTGAACAGGTCAAAGTTAGCCTTCTGGAAGTCTAAGGTGGCAGTTTTACTAACCCCTCTCTTTGTTTTTCCAAGGATCAAAAACTCAATCATCTCATGATCACTGCATCCTAGATGGCCTCCAACCTTTACTTCCCCCACAAGCTCTTCCCTGTTCACAAGAAGCAGGTCCAGGAGGGCACCTTCCCTGGTCGGCTCACTCACCAGCTGTGATCTTGGAACTATAAATGTGAACTTAAAAGAACTCCATAAGATTATTAGACCTATTCCTGTCTGCACAGGCAAAAAAGCCAGCCTCGAATGGCTGAGGCAGCACATTGTCTCTAAAATGTTTGTGAAACACAGTTCTTTGTGGAGTGTACTGGAAGCCCACAAGAAAAACCTGCCCTCATTGCACTCTTTGCAGAGTTCTCAAAGTTCACATTGCTGCTGATGAGCCACCACTTATGAATTAGCATATTATATAAATCATGCTCAATTATAAGGGTATATTCCCACTCCTTAACCAGCACAATGAAAATAGAACAGGAAAAAAGAACTGCATGACTGTTTTATTTACGTAAAGAAATGTCATTAAAATTCTTTTGATTTTCCTGAAGGCAAATTTTTGCATTAGTAGGAATATAGATCTGGCCTAATTTCCTAACTGCAAATTAATGAGGATTGGAGATATTTAAATTACAGTTAGTGAACTCAGATATTTAGAAAAGGGAATATCTTTGGTGAAAGAGATGTGTAAGGAAAAATACTGCAGTGAAGTTGGAAAAGAGAAGAACTTTTTGTAGACTGGTTGTATGCCAATTTTCTATATATAGTGTTAAGATATTTATTTGGAGCAGCAAGTTCAGAGGTATTGCAATAGAGACATAAATGGATGTTTGGCAAATCTGGGCAGTGTTGGATTTTTTTTAAGAGTAAGAAGCTATTTTATTTTTTCTACTCTTTTGCCTTTATTTCTGTATATGGTTTTCAGCCAAGGTTACATATCCACCCTAATTTGAACTGTCAGAGACATTGTCATATACTTTACTTCTCCAGTAGTGTACTGGACCTAATTATGGCAGAGCTGAACAGGGGGAAGTGAACTGGTTCCTGGAGGCAGTGTGCTGCTCAGGGGAGGAGGTGGTGGGCAGTCGAAGAACCTTTATAACAGCTGTAGTGAGTGCAGTCTCACGCAGACACAGGCCCCCTATCTATTAGCTTCAATGTCTACAATTTCTCTGTGCTCTGTAGGGAGGCACTGCCGACATGCACCGCACAAACACGCTGTTGTATATTGTGCTGCCTCTGTGCTCTTTCCTTAGGACACATTCTTGAACCTACCAGAATCCCAGGCAATTTTTTCTCATTTATAATAATTGAAATTATTCAATTTTTTTCCTTCTTCTTTACTGATTTCTTTGAAATATTTGGGGAGGCAGGTTTGTTGGAACACTGATAATTTAAAGCTTACAAATATTTGAAGTTAGAAAACTGACTTTTCAAAAAACCTTCCCTTTTTTATGATACAAATTTGCAAGTTGATAAAGAAATATTAAACCCTTGACCAAAAAAAATTAAATTTGTTGTAATATTGATTTTGATTATCCCTTTCAGTTGCTAATTCTATTAATTTAATTTCTAAATCATATCTACTCTGTGACTATGTATGTTTCCTTTATACTTTTGTATCTAGTGCTTCAGAGCAGTAAGTTTCTGACAGCTTATTTCACACAGTCCAATGTTCTACCATTACATCCATCTTGCAAAATCATTACTACATTCTTGGAAACAGACTGCAGAGAAATGAATGAAACTTGAGGAGTGGGTTGGCAAGCAGCAGGTGATGACAGAAGAAGAAGGTGGGCAAGCTAATTTTTGTTGTGCATACAAGAAATAATTGAAATTTTTCAAACTCTGGTTATCTGCATTTAGCTTTGATTTCTCCACTGCACTTATATGCACAGAAGACTCTTCATGCTCTGAAAGCTTTTGAATAGGCCTAGAGTTTTCTTATTTTTGAGCAAAAAGAATAAATAACCACTTTTCTGAATACCCTGTATGTCACCAGCAGAAAGCCCAAATATTCAGGCGGTATAGAGAGGTGTGGCAAAGTGGCTTCACCTTCCTTGCATTTGTGTGTCCTTTACCTGGCAGTCCGGGGAGGATCTTTCTCTGCTTCAACTTCTGGGTGGCTAAAGGAAGGAACCACAGAACAAACTTGGGTGCAAGAGATAAGCAGAGATATTCTGCTTATGCTTGGGAAATCACCAGAATGAAACACCAATTCAAGACTGTGTAAATCGAATTTCCCTGAAAGCTAGAAGCCAGCCCCTTCTATGGGAGTTTCTACCCAAGGATCTTGCAGATGGCTGATCTCATTTCCTGCAGGACCCTGTGCTGTCAGGTGGTTCCTCAAACAGCCACTTACTGAAAACAGGGACCATGGTGGCAAAGTTGAATTAATTCAGCTAGAAAACTAAAACCCTGGTGGGTTAAATGAGGTGAGTCTCTGGCAAGACACAAAAGGTCTTTCCACACAGAATTCCAGCCGATGTCTTCTAAGGATTTAATGGAAGTCCTGCCACAGACAGCAAGTCATGTGTGGACACTTATGGGTCACACACTCTGAATTAGTGACTTCTGCCAAAGTTGCCATGGAGCACTGTGTTAGTTATAATCTCTGTGGAGATATGATGCTGCTTCAGTACATGGAGCTGGAGTAGTTGTTCTGCGGCCTAAATTTCTCTTATTTCAGTATATTGTTGTGATGTTTGTCTCTATATAGGTTTTGTCCGCCTGGCCCCTAAAGAAGTGTAGTATAGCATCTCAGTATTAGTAGGTGAGAAGGTATTTTATTGAAAGTATGCAAGGAAGCTGACAATGTTTCTCAGTCTTTAGGAGTGAACTCTCAGTAATTAACTATGTCATTTGCTGCTGATGACATGGCAGAAAGATTATGTGTACATATTAAAATCAGCAGGAATATTGGCTGGCAAGGATTTTTTGACCAATATATGCTCGATCTACCAATGACAGCCTACCAGCATCAAAAGAAAATGAAACCCTTGCAAAGGTCATCCCTTTCCAAACCTGGTCTTTAATCCAGGCTGTTTCTTATAAATCTTTCCATGTGTCAAACTGGTGTGACACACTTACCTGGCATCCTCCATAAGAGAATGAATTTGAAAACTACCCCAGTAATAATACTGTATAGTTACTGCATACTACAAATATTAATATAAGATAAAAAATAATTAAATCAGTTTAAGTTGTATGATAGCGCTTGATATCTTTGTTACTTTAAGCTGTGGAAACTTATTTTTTTACTAAGACTAAATAGTGTTGAGTCAGTAAGACAGCAGGGAGAATGGGTAAGGGAAAATTGATGCAACAAAGCTCTGTTGTATTCACGAAGAATTCACCATGAAGATCTTAAATTTTCTCTAGAGATAAGTTGAACTAGCAAGCATACAGCTGAGATACATTTTTACATCTTTCAGGGAAAAAATCTTCCTCAAAGACCATAAATAATTCTCAAATGAAAACTGAATGCTGAGAAATTCACTAAGATTTCGGGGACACCCTGTTAGTTGTCTATTTAGATAACCTCAAAACAGCAACAAAACATTAAGCACTGATGTAGTTACAGTTCCCAGACATTGAATTAGTTATATATATTTGTTTATTTAATTTTAAAAATAAACTTATTCATACATGTGTTATCTCTCATTGCCAAAAGTGTTCAAAGTCATGTCTACATGAATCTTCACCTGGGGAAATTCCCTACATATATACTTAAGATCCACTGTTTCATGAAAACACATGCTTAGATCTTGAAATGATGACCTAGAGATTTTTACCCCAAGGCTTTGTAGAATAAGTATTGAGAAGCTGTATAAATACAAACTAATTAGGGATTTACCTAAAAGTCTGTAACAAATGTGAGACCATTTTCTATGACAAAAAAGAAGTGTCACAGTCCAGCGCAGCCAAGCCCACCCTCCAGTCCTACTCATCCCTTGCCCAGGCAATGTCTCTGACTGCTCTCCCAGCAATTGCTTTTTCATCTTTAAAATGGAGGTTTTAAAATCTTCTATTTTATCTCTTGCCTCCTCTGTAGGGGAGAAGGGCTATCCTGGCTGAGATAAAAACAGAGGAAATATGATAAGGTCCAGGGTGGGTAGAGTCAGTCCCACCCATAGACCCACCAAGGCTTGGGCTGGATAAGCTCATTTCTGCTGCTCTGGGATTCACCAGTCCAAGTATAGAACAGCTTAAATACAAAGGAGTCCCAGCTCCCCTCTCCCTCTGGTACATTTAGCTTCCCTGAGCTGGAGAAACTGTGTTAAAGAACAGTTTCAATTTGGCTGGAAAAAGCAAGTGGTACAGGAAAAGAAAATCATGAAATCATTCACTTTTGTAGTATTTGAGATAACAACGAGGATCTGGAGACTAGCAAATTTAATTCATTCTTTCATTTGCAAAGTCATCTATAAAACAGCACACATATATATATAAACAAACATAGTCCCATTGGGTGCATTTTGATCTGCTTGCCTACAGTCTTACAAACTTGAGCTGAGTTCCAGCTTCAAAGATAGAGTGTAAAGACATGCAACCCATTCAGTTACAGTCATTTATAATACATCAGTTTATTCTGGTGATAAAGCATCATTAATTGTTTGAAAAAAGCAAAAAGGAACTTTCAGGTGTCCTAAGAAATTACAATATATTGAACTGCAAATATTGGTAAGTGAAGACAGTGAATGTCTAAAGGGTTCCAGAGAAATCAAGGTATTGGGAAGAAGGAATAAGCTTGGTCCTGCAAACTGCTTTATTGTGCAGCAACTCTGAGCACAGTGCCACAAAATCTACCCCAGAGAGCTATGCAGAAAAAACTCTCTGAGGAGATCAGCTGGGAGACACATGTCCTCCTGCCCATGCAGGCAGCTAAGCACAGAGCTCCAAGGGGCTGCTACTGTCCCCATTCTCTCTAAGTGGGACACCTGAGCAAAGTGTGTTCGGGAAGTGCAATCTAGACCTTCATGAGAAAAAAAATTGCAACTCCTATGAACCTGTGGATCTTGTTAGCCTTGGGCATCGGTCTTCCAGCTTTTCTGTCTCATAACAGACCCTTTTCATCTAACTGTAGACAGCAGAAAAGGGGGACTGTGCCTATCAGTGCCTGTTACCAACTGGATACTAACAGAGTTTCTGCACATATATTTGAAGATAGTGGTCCTAATTCAAACAGCTTAATTCCTACTGTATAAAATTGGATGGATAGTAAAACATACTTTAGAAAAGCTAAGAAACTGATGCTTTATTTTTAGATATAAATCCTATTGTTTTTAAAGGGATTTACTGTAAGAGGTCAACTTGTACTTAGTATTTGTAGCTTAGTCACTTAGTGAGGTAGAAGGTAGAATTAGAGCTTGGGTGGTCATTCTTCACCAGCAGCTGGTCTCCCTTACCAGCTGATACTTCATATTAAATTGTAGTCCCTGTGTTTCATCAAAATGAGTTACAGTTTATATCCTACATTTACCTCATGTCCTTTAGTCAGCTCATTGTGAAACTGCACAAAAGGAGAGTGAGGGAAGCAGCTGTGATATCTGTGCTCTTCAATACAGACAACATATTTGCAAGCAATTACTTTTCAGCATCTTTTCTGAGTTCACATCCTCTATGCCCATCAGAGATGGCAAATTAATTAATATAATGGGTAATATAACGTAATAAGAAACCAAGTACCTTCAAATCTAGAGGTGAGTTTTGGGGATTTTCTGTTTTCCCAAAGAAAAAACAACAAAGCTTTAAGTTATTTCTTTCCTTTTAAGAAACCCTTCCCAAATAAGCTGTTTTTTCTTTTTGCTTGCTTTAATTTCTAAGAGATGGAGAGGCCAGATGTGCACCATGGGACAGAAGATGCCATTCACCAAATCACTAATGCATCACAACAGCAAGCATTAGTCTATCTATCCAAAATTTAGTACTTCCTTCCACAAATAGTTCTGAATTTCATAAGCTCTTCCTGAAAACTTTCATGGCAGGTTTTCCCTTTCTTTTGTCATTTTACCAGCTAGGACTTGCTATGTTGGGAAAGAGAGGTGATACGGGGAAGGGAGGCTCTATGTGTACACAGAAGTTTAGGGGAAGTCATAGCTTTCCATACCATGAAGTTCACAGATTATATGTCTCATCACCTAAGTCTCCTGGAGAAACCTATGTCAAGGCTGCCAGTTTGGAATTTGCCTGGAAAGGGATTTGTTAACACCTCATGAAGCAGAAAGTCCCAAACTATTTCATCAAGCTACATTTCTCTACATTTTAATATAGCCAGGTCTTGAATGTCTCGATTTTGATTCCTTTGTAATCACAGACAGTTAGCATCTGTGTAAGAAGAGAGCAAAGCTTTAGCTGTGCCCCAAAATGAAGTTGTTTTTAGGAAGCTTTACTATATACAGAGCTTAACTTCACTTGTCTGTTTATTTTGATATATAAATAGAAGATTCAGTTTCTATCTTGCTATCTTTTCTGGTAACCAAATAAGTTTAAACCTCAGAAACATTTGGTTTTATCAGAAAACTTTCAGGAAACATTTTGAAGTAGGAAGTTACAAACACCATTTCTTTTCTGTAGACAAAAAGTAAGTCAAATATTCACTTGGCATAAATTCATATACCTTCACTTGACTTCAGATACATTGAATTATATTGCTGAAGGAATTTGGTTAGGTTGAATCCATAATTACTCTCATAGAAATTAGAAGGAACTCCCCTGAAATCTCTCAAGTTACACCAATGTATAGCTAGGCTTATCAAGTATGGTCTTTAGAGTTTTGTTTCTGTTCCTGTGGTAACTGATCTCTTAATTATCTGCTAGGAGTTTAATTTAATACTGTTAACCTGAAGAAAGAGCAGGCTAGAGACCATCTGGCAAGGCAAAGTTTAACGTAAAACAATAGGTCTGAGATCTAGGCAAGAAATACAACTATGGAAATGTCCTGATCAGCACTTTCCTGGAGTAGATGTCCAGTCCATCTTTGGGTGATTGAGCATCACAAGGTGCCTTGTTGTCACAGCTTAGGCAACTTCAAAAATCTTGACTTGTGGTTGATTACTTGTAATCCTTACCATGTCCAGGATGCATGCCTTGTTCAGCTGTCTACTTGCTGATTTTTTAATTGTTATGATTTGTTACATATATTTCTATGTAGTCTGATTAGAAACCCTACAACTCAAGAAAACTCATCCTTTCACATTCTAACAGACAAAAGCAACATGTAAATCTTTATGCATACATGTAACTTTTCCACGAGCTCTCTCAGCATCCAAGATTTGACAGCTAGGACAGAAAATCATGCCAGTACTCTAAGGTTTGGTCTTTGCTTTAAAGTTCATAACATTTCATCAGAGTGTCATGTTAGATCAGTCATGAGGGAAGTTGCAGATGCAGCTTATAAGAAAGACACAATAGGAATTTACCAACCTTGGACTTGTTTCTGTTACAATTAATGCTGAGGCTCTTTCTGACTTGGATGGTTTTTCTCAGTTAGGTTGTTAGCATATTTTCATCTGATCTTTTTATGGACAACTCTATTGTTTGTTTACATAGCAGAATAGTTGCATTAATCAGAGCAATGATCCCCTCCTTGCTAGAGAATAAAAATCACTAAATGATTTTTTTTCTTATTGTAGCTATTTTCTTTTATTTCCTAGTTCCTCCTTAGTAGGATTGTTGAGAAATGTCAGATATAATCACTGAAAAAAATACCAACAAAACTTCTAAAAAGAAAACAAGGTACACAATTCCATGGATGCTGGATGGGCTTTTAATAACAGAGCTTCTTATTTATGTGTAACATCAGTAGGAGACAGCAGAGTATGTAGGTCCTTTTCTCTATAATCTGCCCTCAGGGGAAGAATGTGAATTACAAAAAACTGAGGAGGTGTGATTGCATTTCTATTTCACATCTGAAAAACAGTGTGGGGTCAAGAGTCTTTATTTTATTTGCTTAGTGAGTGATACAGAAAATGTGCTTTCTGAAGAACACGAACACTTCAGAAAAACAGAGATCCATACAAACTGAATGAATTCTCTTTTCAAAGTGAATGTTCACTCAGTGCTTTCCTCCTACTTGGATGAAAATCTGAGTAAGCTGTGCCAAAGGTTGGAAACTCAAGAAGCCATTAGACATTTATTAGTTATTTGCTTTATTATATATTCTGCAGAATGAAGAAGATATCTGCTTTATTTCCTATAAATACGTAGACTTCAGACTGTCTTGCTATTATCCTACCTGAATGCACAGAGCTAAATCAGAGGAAGCTGTTAGTGCAAAAACAACAAGAAACAAAACTGCTTCAAACACCAGGTCCTTCAAAGAACAAAGGTGAGCTGCTATTTATCCTCGAGTGGCACTGGAGAACAGTCAGGACCACAAGCAGAATAACTTACATCCAAACAAGCTAGTGGCCTGCAGCATCATCATCCCTGAATTTAAGATCAAAACAAATTTTAAAACCTTACAGGTGCTGAGGTAGGCAGAAGGGAGAGCGAGTGGGTTTTCAACATGCTGACAGATATTGGGAGTAAGTGAAAGGCTGTAGCAATTTGCAGCCAGATTCACAAAGGCAGGAAGCAAGAAACTGGGTGGACAAAGCTTAGAGAAACTGGACAGGAAAGACTGGGATGCAGACTGAGTAAGAAGCCTGTTGCTGTTTTAATCCTTTTGCTTTATGCACTGCAGACAGAGTGACACAATAAACAACACTTTTGCTTTACAAAAACTGGTTTTGAGCCTCTGAGACCAAATGTTGTTGGGTTTATTGGATGTATCTGTCATTGCCACATGTTTTTGTTGCTTTACAGTGCTGGAAGGAGAGGTACAAAACTGAGCTGGCTGCACACAGCTCCTTTCCTGCTATTATTGGGCAGTGTCACTTGCAACAAGGATACTGAAGTTGCACCTCTCACTTAATGTGTGTTCTTGAGAGAAATGAACGATTTAAAAAAAAACACGTAACTGCAACTGTGACACTTCCCCATATGATCCTTCAGAGAAAGAGTGGCTGAATTCTAGTCCTGGATTTTCTCAGGTAGCAATGCCCTCCTTTGACCACAATTATGGATGTTTAGCACTTCATCAGGCCTTTGATGAAAGAAAATGTTACAGTTCAACACCTGGAAAAGCCCAGGTGAACCTTGGTTCCTAAAGAGTGCTTTTTTTAATTTGCCAATGTGTTGGTAGTGATGTGTTATTAGCATACATATGTTCTAGACTCAATCCTTTCATATCAAAGGTAAACTCTTAGTGTTGCTAATGGGACTGTTCAAATGAATTTTGAACCCCTTGAAGGCCTTTAATTGTTAAATGCTGCTTCTGTTTCTTAATCTTTCACTTGCAAGCCAAAAAGATATGCTATCTGCACCCAACATCAGAAAAACTGAGCTAGTTCACAAATTGCACTTAGTATTACAGCATCACGGTAAATATATGCTATGCTACTTTCATCTAGGATAACATACAGTAGAACACTCCACATGCCATTCCATTAACTGTTTATACACGGGATTCTCTGGAGGAATTTGATATATTTGTTTCACTTAACCCAGTCATGATTCAATTTCTCGCATTCTGAACAGCAGGCACAGATCTATATTTCTTTTCTTTATTTCATTACTAGCTGATAATTTTATTGTATCTCATTTTGAGATTCATCTCATGAACACAGTATGTGTTTTGCATTCAGCTAGATCTTTCTTATTTTCAGATCTTGTCTGATTCACAGTAATCTTTAAAAAAAAATTCCAGCCAGCCACCCAGTACCTTTTATTCTTGGAACCATTAAAAATCAATTTGGGATCCTCTCCACTCAATCTTTTTATTCAAAGCTGAGAATATTTTCTGCATGAAAAGTTGATGACTTGAGAACAATAATATATGTTAAAACCATACATGAGTTTTTCTTTTTAATTGGTTTTGTTATATCTGTATATTTTTTGTCACCTTCTTTGAAGATGGGATTCTGTCATGAAAAGCTCAGTACAAAAGAACAAATAAAGGGCCCACTCATTCCTTCTGTGACTTCATATACTGGAAAAGAGATCTCAGCTCAGGTAGTCATGTGGAAAAACTCTCCATCTTCCCTTTTACAGGCTACGGTAAAAGTCTTGGATTTTGCTCTCTAAGGTTCTGGGAGGAACAGAGGCAAGAAGTGTTTTCTTCTTGTGATCTATAACCTCTCAAGGAAGCCCCTCCATCTTCCAACTCATGAAGACTGCTTGGTCTTGTCTACAGCAAAGCACTCTAAAAGACAGGGCTGGTGAGCGCCCTTTGGTAATGCGTAAACTGAAGTATAAACACGGAGTATCTCATCTGTAAGATGCTAATGACAGACTGGATCCTGGTTTGGGGATATTCCAAGACCCACATCTGAAGCAGCCAGAACAGCAAAGTATGTGGTCCTGATGACATTTACTTCCACAAGGACTACCACCAAACTGCATCTGAACTTTGTCTCAATTTGATGCTCATTCAAATCCCCAAAGCTCAAAATCTTTTACTGCTACAATAGAGGAAAGACAAGATACAAGCTTAGAAGGTGGTGTGATTGTTTTGCTTTTTCTCCAATCTGTAAAGTGTTTGGGACTGGAATAGAAAGTCAACTAGAGTTGGAACCACAAAATTCTCCTACATTGTCATCCTCATGCATGAAAGTCACATTGCAGGCAAATGCCACAGGAAAGTAATACTGATATGAAATGTCTGAAATATCAAAACCCAAAGTACTTTAAACATTGTTTTCTTTTAGTCCAGATGTTCTTTTGGTAACACAGCATGCCATTAGACTTTATTGATATATGGAAGTGTTTTAATATTTAATATTCTATGAATACCTGGCAATGAGAAAATTTCTTTTAGGTTAATATATGGATGAAATCACTGGGGAAAGTATACCTTGGTTTTCAGGTTTAACAATAGCTAAGATTATTATTCAGAATTTATATATTCATTCATACTTATACTGAGGTCAAGTTGATATAACAATGAAAAAGTAAATAAATATACAGAAATATATTTTCTGAAATGCATTATCTTTAGTCATAAATTGATTTTGATTTAGTTTTCCTTGCAATCCCCAAAATGTTAACCACGTTAACCACTATTTTCAAAGAGCTGGCATACAGCAGTGCATATACCTCTATGAGTTCACAGGCACATAGAGGCCCATGAGGTTGTAACATTGTTTTTGACACCCCACATAGCACACCAGTGAGCTCATGAAGTTTTTCTTGGGTCTAGCATTTGCGAGACTGCACTGGTAAATTTGAGAAATTTACACGAGGTTTTCAGATCAAGAGTACAGCCTTTAGAGTTTGTCCAACCCTTCCTTACTATGCGGACAGACTTGCAGTGTTTAAATTCTTTGACACATGAGTATGTACTGAAGGGAAACATTCTGCAGAATAATTTAAGTAAGCCATATGGACAGAGATGTGATATGCAAATGCTTTCTTCAGCTATATTTTATTTAGCAATACGGACACAACCTATACCCACTGGAGGATCTGACGAGTGACCTCAAAGAATCACGGTCTTGTGACTTAACAGACTCTTTCAGCTCACTTGTGGCAAGAGACACTAAATACATTCACTAGAGTTTACGATTCTTTTTAATATTTTTTTTCTCAGTCTTTCATCTTTCATTTATGTAAAAGGACCAAAATGAGTATTGTTTGAAGAGATGCTGGTTAACCAGCTGACAATCATATGAGTTTAGTTGTCCAAATGTTGTAAATTGATTATTTTATTATAGAAAATACAACTTTTGATGGAAAAAAGAGAATACAGTGAACTACATAATGCAAGTTGTCACTTTCTTCTCAGGCCTTTGTATCTATCAGCTAATGCCAGAGGCAGTGCTCAGTAAGAACATCTGTAAGCATTTGAAGATGTAAATAATGTAGTCAGCTGTGTCCAAAAAAGAAAGATAGTTCTCTATCTTTCACATGCCTGTTTCTGGGGTCTATTGAGCTCAGGCTGTGTATCTTGGCTAATTATACCTAAGACACGATATCTGCTGTAAGCTCATAATTTTTCCTGCTGCACGGAGAAGCAGATGTTTTCAAGAATGTTTGAACAGCAACCTGAGCATAACCACATTACTATATACCATTCAGCCATGTAAGGTTACATAGTTATTGATATGCTGAAAACTAAGAGTATGGATTGTGTTTCATACACAATGTGATTGACTTGATCTATAACAAAGCAAGCACATACTCTGAACTGCAACCGTGGTAATTTTAATGTTTTTATAAAATTCTTGTTGCCACAGTACCGGGGCATCTCAGAGTTTACTATCAGGTGTCAAGGGAATTTCAAATGAAAGCAAACCTTCAGTGAAAGAAAGTTCTGGGACAGATTTCTGTTACAGGACTTTTACACATTAATTGTACTTTATTGGACTTCTTTGTGTTAGTGCAAGTGTTCAGTAGAAAGAATTTTAAACTAAAGACCATGGTAAGGGGAAAAATATTAAAAATACATGAGTAAAGATGATAACTGACAAAAAGAGGAAGTTTTCCTAGGGAAAGAGAGTCAGGAGGTCTCAGGTCCTCAGTGCAATCTCCTAGTGAAGGGACTCTGTCCAAATCTCCTCTGGATTCCCTTCGATATGAAGGTGATAGGATTTGTTTCTTTACAAGCACCGTCAGTGTGCTTTGCTAGACATGCAGTGTTGGGAGAGGGACCTGTCATTTTGTGAGAACATGAACAGTGAACAGGAGGGATGGTGCATTTTGAGAATAACCAGAGGAAAATCCTGATCTGGTGCAGCTTCAGTGAAATGTAGTGAACATTCAGGATTTTGGAGTAGACTGCTTACTTAAATGGGTCTTCTGTTGCATTTCCTTTACCTTAAAAATCAAAAATGTTTAGCTTTGGGTTTTTTTCACTTTTTTTGGCAGCACATAGTTATCAGTGTTTTGCATCAGCCTCTAATCTTGATTAGGCCCTCTAGGCAGTGTTAGAGCATAAATGCTAAATAAAAATTGTACAGAAATCATATCTCCCTCAAATACTATTTAAGATATAACAATATAGTATATTCAGATGGACTATCATATCTCTGTTTTTTTAAATTGCTTTCTGCTTTGATTGGTATTTCCCACTGATGTAAAAGTTAACAAAGTTTACATTTCTGAAATGTGACACAGACATGTGAATTCTGACCATGAGCTGCCAACATAAACTTTTAATAAGAATCTTAGCCTAGCCTACATTCCATCTTCAAGTATATTGTCCTAGGCCAGTAATTACAGTCTTTTATACAAGACTTATTTTATGGTACTATTTTTATATAATGTAATATTTTTATCTTGACTTTGAAAGATCAGATCCTGTTTGTTGTGTAAATTCTCCCTTGTGAATGCTTCAGTGACTTAAAGAAACATTGCAGCTCCCAAGAAATTGAAGCAGCAGTATTTTTTCTGTGATTGCCATGTACAGACAGTTTTCTTCAAAATCCTTCTGACTGAAAAAAAGGTGGTGGGGGGAGGGGGAAGAATATGTCATGGCAAACTTACAATAAAGCCCATTCGTAAATGAAACAAATAGATTTTATTTGGTTACATTTGGAGGCAAAAAAAAAAAAAAAAAGCAATGTACAGATTTGTATTTGTGATATACAGGCTGAATGTTCAGTTCAGATGCAGAGTTTAATTGAGGTCCTTCTACCTTTTCTTGTTCTGCTCAGTCTTCCACCGGGGTAAACTGGAACACAAGTAGCTTGCCTGAGGGATCCTGTGCTGAGTCACTGGTACAGGTCTCCCTGCCCAGGATCCTTTTGGCTTTTATGCATGTTGCTTCATTACTGTTGGGATCACCCAGGTCTGTGAGCAGCAGTTGATACAAAAAAAATAAAGTAGCATTTAAAACAGTTGTTTAAGAAATCAAGCAAACTGAATGTCCAAAGTCATGCTACAAAGAAATAATTCAAGACAGATGAATTCTCATCAGTTATGCTCATTTTCACCAACTGCAAATCTAAGCAAGTGTATTTTTTTATATTGGTACAGATGCTGGGTATAATAGATCTTTTGCACATGTTCCAGTAACTTAATCTGCTTTCCTTCTACTCTGCATACAGTATCTGCTTGGAATGAAAAGATGCTCCAATTGTAGTAGCCCTGGTCTTCATAAGTTCAGCAGCTGTTTTGAGATGTATATACACTGCTTATTTTTAAACATGTAAAATAACTGGGAGGAGAGCAAAGGAAAATGCAGAATTCAAATTGATTACCAGAGTACGTTATAAATAATATGTAAAACAATGGTATGTAAATGTACCATGGTATCACATAGTTATAATACATTGCAACAAAAACATTTTATTTAATTACAGACCATTGAAAATGAGTCTCCAAAGCTAGGCAGAATTTTAGACAAAGCTAAATAGTGTTTTAATGTTTCATAGAAGGGGCAACTGCTTTCTCACTTACTTCCTATTCTGAAAGCAAACTTAAGGTTAATAAAAGACATTAGAGTAACAAAATTCTTCCACTTGAGAACAAAACAATGAGTCTGGTCAAAAATCACATCATTTCCTCTGCATTGTCAGGATTTAGATCTATCTCTCAGCTTTAGGAAGACTGCCTGATTCCACAAGTAAATTACTACCTGTCACACAAGCCAATGGGATTCTGTACGTTTATGTTTCAAGTCAATGATAATGTCTTTGTAACAACCATTCATCTGCAACTGTACTGCTGAAAATGATCTGCTGAAGTGATAAAAACTTTCAAGATATCAGCAACTTTCTTATTACATTTAAATGATATTGACTGGACTACGGTCACATCCTGAATTCTATGGCCAAGTATGTTAGAAAAATATGCTGTATAAAAGAAGCTTTCTCTGATATCATCTATGTAAAGTAAAAAATTTTGAAAGACACTTTTAATAAGTATGTATAAGTGAAAGTACAATGGTTTTTACATTGTCAAATATGGCTCAACCAGCACATGCTTCTTATTCCACACATACCTGTGATTTCTTTTCCAGTCTAGGAAAAGTGATTTGAAATATGGGTGATACTACTTGGACAGTTGGGTATGTCTATGAATTCACTGTTTGAGTTCCTATTGCTGTTATTTTTCATTGCAAAACAGTCACAGTGGATTAGTTTTTTCCAGAGATGAAATCCACATGTTGGTAAATTAGGCTGTTACATTTCCTACTTCTTCAGAGGTAATTAGTAGTTAATTCATATAGCAGAATTAAAACTAATACTGAAGTTGACAAACTGGTTCCTCAGTTACTATGAATCAGTAAATTTTAAATGTAAGCTGCATTTTATATAAGTCTGTGGGAATAGGCATTGTGCTGAGAACTTTTGATATTATTAGTATCACTCAATGATTTATTTTGATGGCTAACCATCTTTTATTCTTTTTTCTTTTTTTAACTTTATGGTAGGACATGAAGAAGACTCATGAATACTCAAACAGAAAGCCTGCCTGCATATGAAAGAGAGAAATCCTTTCCACTAGCTGATTTAAGTATGGCCTTAAACACAGCAGTCAGATCACCCCTCTACCACACTTGAACCTGGACAGAATTTAAGATATGCTAACATGATATCATTATAGCTTTTTAAAAGAAGATTTTCTTGCTGTGGTCCATTTTATCTTTGACAGTTATAAGTTATTTCATATTGGAGTTGACTATCCTCAGCTCCCGAGGCACGCCAGCTGCCATACTGCAGTGCAGCATTGACCTCTGCATTCTGGATGACTCCAACAGAATTGTTTGAGTCATTTGACATTAAAATAATGTTCAGTGACTCTGTCATTTTCAAGTAATTTCCTGAATAATTTCAAATCTATTAATATACAGGAAACTGCTGCTTAACAAAGGTTGGATTCAGTGAATCCAGGAGCACCAGCTAATTATTAACTTCCCTTATTATCTGACCTGCTACAACACAGACTCATTTTCAATACCAGATAGTGAAGAATATGGAAGTAATGCACATAACTGACATCCGTGTCTGAAAAATTGCAGTGATCTATTTTCCTCGTAGTCCAATGTTTTACATGGAAAAAGAAAGCTAAGCTACATATATAGTGCTATTGCACCAGACTTAGGACACTTTGCTCCAAAACCTCATGGAAATATGGAGAGGAATAAAAGCCAAAGTGTAGCCCAAGCCTGTACAGAACAGGAAAAAAAATATCTATTTGAGTTTAAATACTATTTTCTTCTTTACACTTGCAGCTTGACTTGTTAATTGATCCTGTTGATTACAGTCATAAAAAGCCCAGGTAACATTTTCTTTCCTTGGCAGGCTTCTTGACCAGAATTAAAACAGAGGAGCTAACTAATCTATAATAGGCACAACCTAGATGCTGTGACTGCTTCTTTCAATGCTACCCCTGGTTTTGGTTTATTGATGTTAGTTAATGACAATATTAACAAACAAGCCAACATAGAGCCTGACTCTTTAAGGTGCTGAGCTCCCTTAAACATTATGTCCAATGCATTTTGAACTTACCTATTACATTTTAGATAGCTAACAATTCCAGCTGTGAAGTGTATACCTGATTATTTTTTCATGGTATCTTAGAGTATATGCACTAAAAGATGCTTCAAGCTTGGTGAAAAGATCATTGCTTCACTGACATGACTGACTATATATTGTGAGCCAGTAAGAACTGGATCATTAAAGAGTTTATTTTCAGCAGCCAGAACAAGGAATGGTGCTGGTGGATTGAAAGATATGACATTTTGTTGTATCTTGATGAATACTGAAGATAGTCTCTTCAAGAAAAATTGAAGACCACAGATGTTCCCATGTCAAAAAATAGATAAGCCCAAGGGGAAAAAGGAAAGGGAACCACAAGATAAAAATTTAACTGTTGAAACGTGGTGAGTGAAATGTGATGATTATTGTAGTCATTATACTGTTGTCAATTAGATTAGGAAGTAGCTCTGGAAATGGTGTTGGATGAAGAAGGAATGGAAAACTTATTTTAACTGCAACCAATTGGCTTACAGCAAATTAGATAATGAGTGACTTGAGTTTTCAACTCAAATGTGGTTTTCTCAAACTCTGAACTTCTGGATAAATACCTAAAATAAGCTGGATCATTCTCTACTTACAAGTAATATATCTGGAAGGCAGAAAAGAAACAAAAACTCTTGTTGAATTTTTCCCAAATACTTCTGGAGAAATGGAAAACATGCACCTCTCTTCTCCTTTGAAATAGGCAGACTCTGAATGCTTCTTTCATAGCAATTCCCAGCACTGACAGAGGAACTCATAGAAACACATTAGGCTTCTGGTCAGGAGACCAGCTTTAGCATTTGGTGTAGGAAAATGGAAGACAATAGAGGAGGACAACTTAAGGGCAAGTGCCTTGAGAATGTCTAGTCTGAGTCCACAGTTCAATGAACACAAGCCCATGACCATGTAACAAGAATGTGACCATATGCAAGGACACGGCAAATTACTTTGTAATCTTCAAAGCATGACACATCTCTTTCTTTACCCTCTGTGCATGCTGGGTGCAGTTTGGTTTCTGGCAGGAGCTAGAGATCACGTTTGTAGTTTCTGTTTGACAATGCTACACAAAATCTGGCAGTTTTTTAGTATATGTAGTTAATGTTAGGTCTGCAAGAAGCGGAAAAATATGCCAGAGAGATAGAAAGGCTATTAAAACATAACTTCAGCTCCTCACCTCTAGTCAGAGCTGAATCAATCTATGTGAAGGTTTCACTTTATGCCATGACTTCAAAAAAGATATTGCTCTTAGGGATATTCTTAATCTAATCACAACATGGCAGATATGAAAGTCCATTAGCTCAGTTATTTATTTAAAATTAATTGATATAAACTAGTTTGAAATTTAAGTATATGTATCCATACAGGCTTTGTGTGTGCATACCTAAGTTATTTTTTCAAGAAATGTAAGTTAAACTGGTACATCTTTTAGTACAGGAAAACATTTCTTTGTAGTTTAAAATATGGTGTTGAATAGCAGAATTTCTGTTGTGTTTGTCTCACATAGAGTAGAAAAGTAGTAATAATAGCCATGAGTCAAAGCCATGGTAGCAGGCTTCAAACTGGAGCATCTGTACATGTTTGCTGAAAATATGGCTCTAATAATTGCAAAATCATTCTGTCCAGAATTTATTACAGTGATGATGTACTGATGACACAGTACAATTTTATAAAACTTGGACTCTTTAATCTATTTTTGTTGTCTCTTTAGATGGTGACTATACTTCAGATGCATTGCACTGCTGACAAATGAGTGGAGAATGCAGAATGCCTTTTCTGTTAGTAGCTTCACAGCAGGTTTTTCTAATTCTTACTATAGCTAAAAAAAATGGCATGAATACGCAGCCATGATGGAGACAGGGAACCTGAAATGCTTCCCTATAGCTTGAATAAGAGTAATTCAGTCAGGTGATACAGAGTTTTACATTTCATTCATCTCATCTCTGAGGATTACACGTATTATTTAAAAATGTAGGTGTTAACCACACTGTACTGAAAATGGAGTGGAGAAAAGCAGAAGAGTTTGGGTAGAATTAAAGCCCATTTCAGCTGTGAATTCTGGCCCTTTTTTTGAGGAATCATAAATTAAAGCTTGTTTTGAGTTCATTAAATGCATTTTCGTACAGTTAATTTCAGTTCCTTATTTCTTGTGGAAGAAATACCAAATTCTAGGATAAATCTCACTACTCAGAAAATAGGTCACTGTAGAATAAAGATATTTCTTAGGCTTACCTTAACAAGCAATTTGGCACAGCAGAAGCAGGTCAGTTATAATTTATGTCTACCATATGGAGAGTTTGAGAAGGGATGTTCTATCATAGTGAACTTGGCCACATCCCTTAAACGAAACGTTCATTGTGCACAAGATGCAAGGGCTTTTGTGTTTCCATTAGGTGTGGGGATGGAGCTGGAATAAATCTTCCAAATGTAGTTTCTCTTTGGTGAATAGATGGTGTAAATCTTCATATGTAGATTTCAGAAAAGGAATTTTGTTTGTGTGCATCAAAGCTGATCTTTGAACTGAACTGATGCCCATCAAATCAGGATGAATGGAAGATTTGTTTCAGAATTGCCCTACTGCTCAGAAGCACAATGTTAACATAGATGCAGCTAGTGAGCACTGTTCCTATGATGGAAAAAGGTAGTAGGCTCAGTATTTGATTTAATTACATGTCAGCATGACTAGTCTATTTTTTATTGAATTTTTATAATCACTTTTTCTGCATCTTATTTCACTTTTTTTCTTTGTTACTACTTTTGTTTATTTTTGTAGAAAACAATAAGAAAGTCTACCTTACAGCATACCCTACCTTAAAGCATCCTCAAATCCTCAGTAGGCAAGAATTAGGTGTACTGAGATCACTACCAGCCTTGCTGACTAACATCAATTTATCTGTGTTGTCTGGGATTAAGAACTGTCTTTTTATTCTACGTACTTCTGAATGACACTTAGTACACTGACTGTCAGCACCCAGCAGAACAGTCCGAGAAAATGTAAAAGCTAATAATATATCATTCTGTACAGGACAGCAATGTTGTGATCATCTATAAGAAAAATATAAGAATTTTGATTAGATACAGTGAATATCTACACTTGTGTCTTAATTATCTGTAGAAATGAAAAAGGTAGTAGTAATCATGTTTGCATTGGAAAAGCTGATAAAGGACACAGTTGTCTTTTTCATCCTTGAATGTTGAAATGAATGAAAAACATGCAATCACTTCTGTCAAGTGAAAAGGTCTTTCACAGGAGAACAGTAGTTGCTCTTCAGGAATAAGTTGACAAGAGAACATTGCCCTTTACCCTACATGGAACAACTTGTATGAAAATTACTTTTTATTGATGAATTCGTAAGAGTTAATACTGACCATACACATTTCTTAAAAGAATATTAACCTGATAACAAGAAGGCAATAAAACACATACCCTAACATATGATCCAATCCAATCCCAACTGAAAGGATTAGAAAGATTCCCACTTACTTAAAAAGGATTCAGTCAAGCCATTAGGGAGGAAGGCTTTTGAAGTTCAAGTGGTTTGTTATTAGAATGAAAATTTCAAACCATTCCTAAATTAAAAAAATACTAATACTTTTTAAAAAGCAGCATTTAAGTAAACAGCAGAAAACCTGCAGCAAAGACTGGTAATCTGAGTGCAGTTTTTAATCAAATTTTAGTGCAGCAGATAACACAATTGATGATACACAGCTCATGGTTTAATTGTCTCAAATTACTGATATGATTGAAACAGAGCAGTGGCTATATACTTCTGCTGCTTGTCTGTCCGAACACTGTTTCTAAAACACTATGCACTTCTAACATAACACAGGACAGACTACTTTCTTTTTGCCAGTCAGTCTGTAGGAACTTTGCAGCTGCCAAAACAGGGCAGTTTATCTATCCAGCCACTAATGATGGCATGTAATATATACCATTAGGGGAAGACAAGCTGCCTCCACTGCGTGGTGGTGTTTCTGGCCTGGATTGCATGCATACTTTTCAGAGAGGAAAAGTTTTTTTTATCTATTTCCCGAAACCAGTCATCAGCTTAAAACAGCACCAGAAACTTACTTGAGGTGCCCAGAGCATTAATGTCAGGATCTCTTCAAATATTTCTCTTAGTACAGAGTTTCTTTATTTTACTGAACTGCATTTCTACAATATTATTACCCAGTATCTAGGTCATGAAAAAAAGGTGTCTGCAAAAACTGATTGCAAAGTCAGTGGTGAGAAGACTAATTTCTTCAATTCTTAAGCATAATAATAATAATGATGATGTATACAGTAACTAGACAGTCCCTAAAGTGGGGTATAAATAGGAGTACAATCAGTCATAAAAATATTAATTGATTAAACTTTTTTAGACAGTAGGAGGCTTTCAGCAACATGCAGTAGTATTTGCCTGAACCTAAAAGGTTGCAATTACAGTTCCTCATTCTGCAAGGAGTGTGGGAGATGAAAACTGCATCACAGAGAGAAGAAAAATATTCAGTTGCCCTGGATTTACACAGAGCTAAAATTTGCAAAATGCAGAAAATTGACCTCTTGCTGATGGTCATAATAGGAACTTGTCTAATAACACCCCTTTGTAGGAACTCCAAGTATGTTTAGTGTGCAATCAAATAAATTGGATAGCCTATTTTGTTAAGGGTCTTGTACTCCCTGAAGATTCAGCTACTTTCAGGTATTCTGCATGTTTGTTTTGTAGCGTAAAAATAATAGGTGAACTCCACATTGCTTCAGACTGTTCCATAAATGAAAAAATGATGGGCTTGTCATACTTATCTGATTAAACTTGACCTATAGCAGTTTTTCCATCACTTAAGTAATACGTAGAAAGCAGAGGAGGGGGGCAGAATTTAGTATGTTTTTAATGTATTGAGCACTTGGTTTGATGTTTAATAATTAAGAATACAAATCTAGTAGGCACCACTACAATGTTTCTTCAGAAGAAGTGTTATTAATAAACCTGTATATCACTATTTGCTCAGTACTTTTGTCCTCCCTTTGCCAAATCCCATTTGTGTGCTCAGCACTGTAAACTGATTATTCCCTGAATCAAGCTAATTGACCAATTATCTGAAAGTAAAGGTAAATTAGACATTGTAAGTATTGCATAATTTGATTTACTGTCAGTTAATCAACTGCTGCAGATACAGCACATCCACAACGGCATATCAGGAAGAGGAATAAAAAAGACCTATCTCAAAGTATAAATTATTAAACAGTATTGTGCTGAAAAGGATCATTTTCATTCATCTTTCTTTTGATTGCTATCAACATTGCTATATTGTTATCAATGACAAAGTATATAAGCAAAAAAATTACTGTCTTTTCTAAAACATGTAGTACAGGCTGTTGCTGAGTAGCAGATCTTTACCACTGATAGCTTCAGATGTAATAAGTGTACTCTATTGACACTATTAGATCTATCAAGTACTTAACAGTCATTGTGAAGGTCAAAGAGTAAAATAAGGATTGTCAACAGGAATTTCAAGGTATATCTAAGTAGCTTTGGATGTTTGTTGCAAATAAACATTGCAAATCCTGAATACTCAAAGCTTACAAAAAAATATTTGAGATCATAATTCCTTCCTTTCATCCCTTTCCCTTTTCCACCCTCATTCCTCACAGCTTTTAGCCACAAATCCATCAAATATCCTGGTTCTCTCCCTACTTCTTTTAAAACACTTATGCTTACTAGATCTAGCTCTTGGATGACATCTTGGCATTTGAGATGCCCTGGTATCATCTGAATTGGATAATCATTGGCAGGTACAAGGTATGCAAGACAACTCATAGTGCCTAAATGGTGTCAAATCCTTTCTTTAGGCAACTGAATCCAACCTCTCATGTCACTTCAGGCATCTAAGAATATGGACTGGAATCCAGTCTGAGGTTAAGGTGGGACTAAAATTTGGGATCTGGAGACAGGAGTCTAGGTGAGTGCCAGATGCCCTTGCTACCTTTCCAGTCAGGAGGCTTGGTTTAGCTGCCAAAATGCGAGCTCCTTGTGCCATGGCAGGCACTCTGAGGTATCTGATCCAATGGGTATCTATCTCCCCTAGGTCCTGCAACATTTATTTGGCAGTCCTGTGGGACTGTATAGGATGCCACAGGGCATTTCAAATGGCACAAGGTAGGTATATACATGGACAGCTGAGTTGGGCACCAGCTGGCCTTTTGATATATAAATGTGGTCAGATAAATTAGTTGTTTTGAACTGAATCCCACTGTTAAGGCCAGTATGAATCACAGAATCACAGAATCATCTAGGTTGGAAAGGACCTTGAAGATCATCTAGTCCAACCGTTAACCTAATACTGACAGTTCCCAGCTACACCAGATCCCTCAGCGCTATGTCAACCGAACTCTTAAACACCTCCAGGGATGGGGACTCCACCACCTCACTGGGCAGCCCATTCCAACACCTAACAACCCGTTCTGTAAAGAAATACTTCCTAATATCCAGTCTAAACCTTCCCTGGCACAACTTGAGGCCATTCCCTCTTGTCCTATTGCTTGTTACTTGGTTAAAGAGACTCATCCCCAGCTCTCTGCAACCTCCTTTCAGGTAGTTGTAGAGGGTGATGAGGTCTCCCCTCAGCCCCCTCTTCTCCAGACTAAACAACCCCAGTTCCCTCAGCCGCTCCTCATACGACATGTGCTCCAGACCCTTCACCAGCTTCGTTGCCCTTCTCTGGACACGCTCGAGTAATTCAATGTCCTTTTTGTGGTGAGGGGCCCAAAACTGAACACAGTAGTCGAGGTGTGGCCTCACCAGTGCTGAGTATGGGGGTAAGATCCCTTCCCTGTCCCTGCTGGCCACGCTATTTCTGATACAAGCCAGGATGCCATTGGGCTTCTTGGCCACCTGGGCACACTGCTGGCTCATGTTCAGCCGGCTGTCAATCAACACCCCCAGGTCCCTCTCTGACTGGCAGCTCTCCAGCCACTCCTCCCCAAGCCTGTAGCGCTGCTGGGGGTTGTTGTGGCCCAAGTGCAGCACTCGGCATTTGGCCTTATTGAAACTCCTACCTTTGGCCTTAGCCCATCGCTCCAGCCTGTCCAGATCTCTCTGCAGAGCCTCCCTACCCTCGAGCAGATCAACACTCCCACCCAACTTGGTGTCATCTGCAAACTTACTGAGGGTGCACTCGATCCCCTTGTCTAGGTCATCAATAAAGATGTTAAACAGGAGTGGCCCCAAAACCGAGCCCTGGGGGACACCACTCGTGACCGGCCGCCAACCGGATTTAACTCCATTCACCACAACTCTTTGGGCCCGGCCATCCAGCCAGTTTTTTACCCAGCAAAGCGTGTGCCCATCCAAGCCACGAGCAGCCAGTTTTGCCAGGAGAATGCTGTGGGAAATGGTGTCAAAGGCCTTATTAAAGTCAAGGTAAACAACATCCACAGCCTTTCCCTCATCCAATAAGCAGGTCACCCTGTCATAGAAGGAGATCAGGTTTGTCAAGCAGGACCTGCCTTTCATAAACCCATGCTGACTGGGCCTGATCATCTGGTTGTCCTGCATGTGTTGTAAGATGGTACTCAGGATGAGCTGCTCCATCAGCTTCCCGGGCACTGAAGTCAAGCTGACAGGCCTGTAATTTCCCGGATCATCCTTCCAACCCTTCTTATAGATGGGCGTCACATTGGCCAATTTCCAATCTGTCGGGACCTCCCTCATCAGCCAGGACTGCTGGTAAATGATGGAAAGCGACTTGGCGAGCACCCCAGCCAGCTCCTTCAGCACCCTCGGGTGTATCCCGTCTGGTCTCATAGACTTGTGTGTGTCTATGTGATGCAGTAGGTCACTGACTATCTCCTCCTGGAATGCGGGGCGGGGTCATTCTCCCAGTCTGAAATAACCATTTTCCTCCTAAAGTCAGCAGGGAAAACCAGGCCCTTCCAGAGAATGGTTTGTGCTGAAAAATTGACTTTCCACTTTGAGGAGGACATAGTTCTGAAGTGGCCTGCAGCTCCTACACTGGAGCTGACAGTCCACGTGGGTGTCTCAGGTGGCACTAGGACACATGGCTCTAGACCCCTCTGTGTGACCTCTGTACCCCATCTAATGATGAGCTGGCAGCAGGAGACACACACGTAAGCAGTGGCTGAGTCTGGGAGAAGGTCCAAAGCTGATGGGGATCTATAGGAAATAAGTTCAGGGCCCACAGACAAGGTTCCCCAGCTGATCAGCAATCAGCTGTGAATGGTAGAAAGGAAGGGTGTGACCAAGAAAAATCTTTTGATCTTTTGCATCCTCCTCTGTGAGGGTGCCCTGAGTTGTTGTCTAGGCAGCAATATTCAGCCTGTCCAGGACTTTGGGAAGACTTGTAATTCATTCCTAATTCTGGACAGTCAGAGCAGTTACAGTACTAACTTAGGTTGTAATGCTAAGTTATAATGTTGATTTAGCAGGTCAACATTATCTATGCATTACTATAGGTATTCAGTGTTTGGCTAATTTTATAAATGTACTTAGTGCCTTAAAGGATTTGAATAGATTTTGTTTCATTTTTGTCCCACAAAACCACTTTAAAATTTCACCTATATGCCATTCAAGATGAAGTCTTCAAGTCTGTTGACTCAGTTTTTTACTGGTAAGGAGGTATAAATCTCCTTTTTTCATTACAGGGTGTTTTCATGGACATACGCATTAAAGAGTGTGAAGTTAGCTATAATGTATGTTTTATACTTATCATACTAATTAATTTGCTTTAGAAACTCAGATTATCAGATTACCCTTCCAATATTCATATAGTTCAAACAGAAAAATTAGCTTTAAAAAAAAGGACAGGAAAGGTACCCTAGCATTCAGATATTCTGATATTAGTACACTGCAGTAAAATTGTTTCTTGTTCATTTTATGGCATCCACCAGTTCAAGAGTTCATATATTTCCTGGTCATTTCAGAAATTCTCATTAACTGTCATGGTGCTATTTCAAAATATACTTTATGCTATATGGTATATAAATTACTATGTTTGCATAGCTGAGTCTCATACATATATTCTGTTGATGTAAAGCACTTGTATTAGGTATGTTGTGGGAGTCAGAAGTAAATTCTGAAAGCAATGTTATGTCAGTGTAAAGGCCCCTTTCCCCAAAGGCAAACTCCTGCCTATATTTAGTATTATCTGGAGATATCTGCAAATGTCATATACAGACCTTCTGTTTTCACTTGACCACTCCAAGCTGCATACAAGGTAAATATTTAGCTAAACGCTTTTCTGCTTTTATGAATCCAAACTATTTCCTGCCCAAAGCCCACCTTGTAGTCTCTGCAAATATTTCCCTGTCTGGCTGTGCAAAGAGCTTTACCTGACTGCAGTTTAATAACTTTTTACTCACCTCTTTCAAAACATAAAGGTCATTAGTGTGCTCTTTCTTCTTTTTCCCTCCTGAGATAAAAATTATTCTGAGGACAAATTTAAAACAAAAACCAAAAGAATAACATGACTTAGGGTTCTAATATTTAGCTAAGGCTATTAAACTCTTTTTGTCCAACCTATCACAAAATTTTAGACATAGAGCAGATTCTACACAGCAGCTAGTGAACTCTGCTATAGTTCTCTAAAGCCAAGAAGAGTTTTAGGACCACAGGAAAATTCAGTCTGGAGGGGATCTCAGGAAGTCTGTAGTCCAATAGCCTGCTCAGAGTAGGGTCAGCTGTGAGGTCAAACTAAGTTGTTCAGGGCTTTATCCAGTGGGATCATGAAAACCTCCAAGGGTGCTGACTCCATAGTCAGCAAAACATTTTGGGCAACCTGGTCCAGTGCCTGTCTGTCCTTATGGGGAAAAGGATTTTTTTTCATATACAGTTTGAACCTTTCATTTTAGCTTCTGCCCATTGTCTCATCCTCCCACCATGCTCTGCTTTGAAGAGCCCGGATCCATCTTCTTGCTGATGTTCCCAGAGGTAATAGGGAGATGTTTTTAGGTCCTCTTGAAGCTGTCTCTGCCTGAGGCTCAACTGGCCCTGGTTCTTCAGCTTCTCCTCACAGAGTGAGTGCTTCAGTTCCTGACCATCTTGGTGGCCCTCCACTAAATCCACTCCAGTTTATTTATGTCTTTCCTGTATTTGGGAGCCCAAAATGGAACTTGATACTGTAGATGCAGTCTGAAGAGTGCTGAGTAAAGGGTCATGATCATTTTGCTCCACCTCTTGGCTATTTTTCTGGTCATACAGACCAAGATGTTGTTGGCCCTCTTTGCTGCTAGGTCACATTGCTGCTTATGCTCAGCTTCCTGTCTGCCAACCCCCCAGGGCCTTTTCAGCAAAGCTGCTCCCCTCAGTCAAGCACTAGTCTGCATTGCTGCAGAGGACTCATCCTTCCTGGGTGCAGGACCCTGCACTTGTCCTTGTTGAATTTCATAACATCCTTATCTGCCTGTTCCTATAGTCTGTCTAGGTCCCCATGGAAAGCAGCTCTGCCCTTGAGTATATCAACTGATCCCTCCAGTTTGGTGTTGTCTACAGTCTTGATAATATATGCTCCATTGCCTCTTTCAACTCAGTGATAAAGTTATTAAACAGGACAGGTCCCAAAGTAAAACCCTGCAATACTCCACTTGTTACGGGCTCAACCAATAGCTTCTCAAATCAATCATCCAAGCAGTTTTTTACCCATCTAATTGCCCATTCATCCAGACTGGAATACCTTGGATATAAGAGTATTGTAGGAGACATTGTCGAAAGCTAAGGTCAAAATAAATGACCTTCCCTGTTTTCCCCTTGATCACAAATCCAATTATTCTATCATGGAAGACAGGTTGATAAGACATGATTTATTTTTGGTAAAACCATGTTGACTGTACCAAATCACTCAGTTCTGTCTTGTGTACCCAGAAATGGCTTTCAACATGACTTGCTCCATGATCTCCCAAGACTGACCAACCTTTAGTTCCCTGGATTGTCCTTTTGACTTTTTTTTTTTTTTAATATGGGTGCAACATTTTCCTTCTTCCGCTCATCAAGGATTCCCCTCTTCACATTGTCTCCATGATCTTTCAAAGGTGATAGCCATTGCAGTGGTACTGGCCAGATCACTCAGCACCCTTGGATAAACCCTATTTGTTCCCATGGTCTTGTATAGGTCACATTCTTGCAAGTAAAACCTGACTCAATCCACATCCACTGCTCGTAGTTCTCCTTCACTAAGCACAGAAGATTAATCAGTGAAGACTGAGGCAAAGACAACATTGAATACCTGTCATAAACTGTTTGTAAACAAGAAACTGTTCATAAAGAGGATGTCTCAAACAACTCGAGTGGGATGCCCTGTGGGGGAGAAGTGGAGAGAGCTCTGTGGAGGTGGGGTGGTGGGCCATTTCTTTTCCCCTCCCTACTGTTGTTGCCCAGAGACAGAACTTGTCTAACTGCACAGGTACAAGCCAGAGAAAATGAGAATCTCTGGAACAATCTATTGTGCATGTGTAAGACAGACTATAGAAAGGCAACACCCCACGTGTGTCTTTGTCGACCCACCACCTATGGACGAAGCTGGCTATTCTGCAACAACGTGGGATCCAAGGGTGGTGACTCCCCTTTTCCTATCCCCTCCTCCTCTCTTTTCTCTTTCTTCTTTCTGCTCTCTCTCCCTCTTTCTTCCATATATTCATGTGAGTAAGTTCTGAAGGAATTTAATTGCGATTGGTTGATCATTGATGGGTTATTAGGAAAATAGTCTCATCATCAAAGTGCTTTTATTTGTTCCCCAGACGGTTATCAGCTGATTGTTGCCAAATTGTCTCCATTCATTCATTAAAGTGGTCAGTTAATAATGTCACCAGCACAATCGTTCCTCTGAGTCATTGTGGTGACTCGGCGCACCCTGCAGCTCTGCTGAGCAGAGACAAGCTCTTCCACCAGCACGCAGGCTCTCAGGGAATTCAAAATATTCACCCCCCTTGTAACCCACCGCGTGGGATGAGACAGTACTTTAGCCTCATCTATGTCTACTGTCACTAAATCAACCATCCTGAAGGTCCATATTTTCCTTGTTCAACCTTTTATCATTAACACAGTGATAGAAGCTCTTCTTTTTGCCTTTGATGTCCCTGAGACTCTGATCTCCAGTTCAATTTTGGCTCTTCTGACACTTTTTCCTACATGGCCAGCCAATGTTCCTAAATTCTTCCTCTATAGCCTGTTCTGCTTTCACCTCCTTTTTGCACTGAAGTTTGCGTCACAAGTTCCCTGCTGAGCCAAAGCAGTCTCCTGATACATTTGCTTGTCTTCCTGATGGACAGTTCCTGCACTTGGAGGATGCTGTCCTTAAAACCTTCCAGATTTTCTGAGATACTTTGACCTTCAGAGCTGCCTCCCATGTGCTCCCATCTACCAGTTTTCTGAATGAGCTGAAATCTGCCCTCCTGAACTCCAGGGTCTGTGGTCTGCTACTCTCCTTTCTCTCTTCATGATATTGAACTTCACTGTTTCATGGCCACTACAGACAGGGCTTACATAGACTACCAGATCTCCAGTTCATTCTTCCTTATCAATGACTAGCAGAACCAGATGTGTGTCACCTGTTTGGTCCATTCAGTACCTCTATCAAGAATTTATTCCCAGTCACCATCTGGAAATCTTGCTGACTGCCCTCATCCTGTGATGTTTCTCTTTTAGCAGACATCTGCCTATGAGAACCAGGATCTGTGATGCAGAGAACATCTTGAGTTGGTTAAAAAAGGCTTTACCTACTTCCTTACCCTGATCCAGTGGTCTTCAGCACTAGAACAGTGACAGTTTCCCCCAGGTGAGGACCTTCTTCTCTGAACCATAGCTGACCAGCTCAACAAGGGCTCAACCCTCTGAAGTTCCAAGCTCCCCAAACTCCTTTTGAAACAAACTGGTGGTGAAGAACTTCTAGCAGCCTCCACAGATTTTAGTAGGGAATGAGAGGTGCTCAGCAGCTTACAGGCTCAACCCAGATAAAAGAATAAAGCATAACATTCTTAGAGGAGGTTTCTTACAAGGGATTCTTTCTCTTTTTTTTTTTTTTTTTTTCCTTGGTACACCAATTAAAGAGCTCTCCCCTGGGCTACCAGAAACACTGAAAATTTTGTGAGCCTATGTCCTTTCAGCAGATGAATAAATACATAGGGGGCTTGCTCCAGAAAGCCCAATCAATTTCAAAGTTAGTGACTCATGAGCCTTTGTTGAATTTAGTGCAAGAACAAACAGTTGTTTCAAGGAAATAAACAGCACGATTGAAAGTACAAGCTTTAAATTGTTTCCTGGAGGGGGTCGGCATACAGATGATTCAAAAAAAAAAAAAAAAAAAAAAGAAAAAAAATGTGTACTCTCAGTGTAGTTATCTTTCTTTTTAAAATCTTTAAAATCATAACATAACAGTTAAGATAAGGGTAATGTCGGGGCCTGGAGTCCACTGTGTCTCCTGTAGGTTCCAAGAATCTACACAACTCTTCATCTAGCCCTCAGGTAGAGCTATCCAGAGCCTCCTCTGGATTTTGCTGGAACTAACCCTAACAAAAGATAGTTATACCCTTTCAGACCAGGTACCTCAACAGTAAGGCAGCTGAACAGAATAGTCCCTGAATAGTCACCCTCACTTTATAATGTAGAGAGAACCTGGTTTTGGAGCCTTTAACAAATTTTACTAGAAAATAAAGCAGTTGTAATAAATGCTACTCCTAGAATAAATATATAAAATCCCATTGAAAATTCCCTTCCTTAGCATAAAAAAAAGAATCTTCCCCTGTGCCTCACAGAATTCAATAAAATATTCATTGATGTTGAAAGGGTGGAAGGGATAATCTCATCACTTGTGTTTGCTCTTTTTCCTTAACTCTTACCTGTCATATTCTTTTCTCAAAGATAAAGGTGATTTATACTGATTCTTTTATTTAATTTGAGCTTTAAAAAGTGAATTTACTTGCCATTTATAAGAAATACATTAGCTGAATTCCTACTGTTTTCACTCTGTGGAGGACAGTTATGATGTCTTTATACCCACTGGTTGCAGACGAAAGACCCCAGGATACCTTTGGAAAAAACCAGTGGAGAATAGTTGAATGGGTAATTAGGTCCATGGCTAAACTATGACTGTGGCAAGATGTGGCTCTAGACAATCTTTTGACAACATGATGTAATAGAATTTTATGGATCCCTCCAAAAGCAAAACTAAACTGGTTTTATCTATAGTGGACTTGGAAGAAAAAATTATCTCTGCCTAAAAAGTTACTGCTCCCTCATCTGAAGAGCAGTACAGTGACCCTTCATCTCTAATCTGACATATAATTTGCTCAGTCATTCGCCATAAATTAATGTTTTGGCCTTGGATTTATTCACATCTCCCTTGAAATACGAAACACCTGTATCCAGACACTTTACTCTGGCTGAGCAGGTAACTAACACTAGTGCTGTGATAGTTGCAGCTCTTCATGATCTCTATTACAACGAAGATTTTAGTCTCGCAATTGGATCTGTGTGGGTAGATCCTTTCTATCTAGATGCAGCCCAACTGGCCTAATTCACCAAACAAAGGCAGTTGGAACCAAGAAGAGTGTTAGTTTCTAGATCAGATTTGTATGGGGTTTAGTGAGATAGGACACATCCTGTCTTCTGGAACGTATTCCATTACCTAACCAGTCTGACCTTGAATTTATGTACTTGTTTTAAAACAGCATTCTGCTTTCTTACACTGCTGCTTTAATTGTAATTCCATATTAGATTTTAGTATAGAATAGTACCAAAATGGTAGAGGCAAATACATGTGTCAGAAGGCTTGGACTGATCTAGTGTTTTCCCTTTGAAAATTATGCCCATATATAATTCCCAAGCTAAAAAATCCTGAACTTTTACAGCTAGCCAGCATTTTCACGAATTAAATATGTTCTATTTATGCTCCTGTAGAATATTTGCAATTCTTCTGGTTTTACTCTCTGTCCTTCACCACACAGTCGTACAAAAATCTGAATTTACTTCCAGGAAAGCTTGTGGAATTTTCACATTAGTTTGCATGATAGATTTATCAAACAATTTATGAGAAAATGTGAAAGACAATTATCTGGTTTGGATTTCTAGAAGAAATATTTTTAGAGAGAGTTTTGGAAAGGCAGAATATTCTGAACTTAATGAAGACAATTTCCTTGCTAGTAAGGAGGAAATCCCGTAAACAGAATGCTTTCAATGTGCACAGGAAGTGGGAAAAGAAATTTAAGCATTTCAAACTATAAATTAGAAAGAAATAAGATGTTAAATTTATTTAATATGATAGTAATAATCATATTATTACTATTAAAATTTCATAGAATTAAGTAAGTACTTTTCAAACATAGTATGGAAAGAATATAATTGACGTTTTATTGAGTTCTGTTCTGTACACTGACAGCACAACCACACTCCTTTGCAATGTTCTTGCCCGTGCATTCTCTTTTCATTTGGCTGTTGAGATTGTCCAGTCTACTCTAAACAAGGCTGATTTCCAGTTAACTGGTATACCTAAAATATATGTTGGCAAACCACAGTTCAAGAGAACTATTCCATGATAATACCTGGCTTAATATCTGATGCTTTTCCCATTTTATATGATCTTTGTAATTTTTCAATATTGTCTGAAGGGGAAATTATTTCTAATGTTATTTTACATTAAATAGATTAATATTAAGTACATAGTGCTACAATTTATACCTCTATACCAGGCATTGCAGAGGGTAAAAGTTTAGTTATCCATAAAAACACTCAAAAGCTTCAAAAGAATTTAGACTCCAACAGTACTGGTACAAATATAATACAGCTATAGCCCCACAGTATAGCCCATTACATTCCAAGGTTTTATTAACTATACTTATAATTCTCCATAAATGTTCATATTGCACTGCCATTTTTTTGTGATCTCTCTTACATTTTACTTGCTGCACACTGGTGACCTTTCCCCTCTTATTAATGGAGCAGCACAGTGGTCTCAAGCTTTACCTACTTACAAATTTATCAAATTTATTTCACTTGCTAGAGACATCAGGAAATATTTACAACCTTATATTAAGTATGAAAAACTGTCTTAATATTCCAACCAAACCTTATGTTTGCAGCTTTTGTGTTTCTATATATCTTTAAAGCTACCTCTTTTATCTGTGAGCTCTCTGCAGATGTTTAAAACATCCCATTAATGTGTCATCAGAGCATTAGTTATATGAGAATATATCTCTTGTGATCCACTGAAATACTTAAAGGAGTGTTGTCTCAGACCCTAGATGGCTGACAAGTATTTCTGTTTATTTTTGGTTTAATTTATTGTATAAATAAACTGATATTTCCTGTTTTACTTCATAGGAAGAAATTATAATTGAGATTCTTGTATTTTAATAAAGATGTTTTGGTAAAACATTTTCACAAGTCAATGGCCCATCCTTTTTCAGTGTGAATCCTTCACACTGAATTCTACTTCCACTTCCTCAGTCTGCGTAAACAAGAAGAGAACACTGAGGCAATATTCCTCAAGTGTTGGTCAAAAGCAGAAATTTTACTGAACTTGGTATCTGCCCTACTAAAGGGGCAGTACCAACCCTCTTAAAACTAGGATAGAAACTAGTGAATGTATAACTCATCTCAAATTGTTAGACATTCATTGTGTGAAATTGGCAGCTCCTGAAACTAGCCTATAACATCTCATGGTTCAAGTACACATAGCTGGATGTGATGATTTAAGGGAAAGATGTCTCATAAGAATGGAAAATGCAAGAAGTGCAAACAGCATGAATAACAAAGAGGCTTAAATTCTATCTTCCCATAAAGATACCCTTGAGAAGGAATATCTCTGGAGGACACTGAGAGATGAAGAAACTCTACAGGCCTCAGATATGTTTATACATTGAAGTAGGAACAAATTTTATTAATTTTATAGTTCCAAATGCACTCTTCATTTTGATTTTAACAGGAAAGAGTCTTTCAATCTCTTCTATCATCTAGTTATCTGCCTATAGTTTGACTTCAGTTCTCTTGCAACTGATGACATATGTGAAACTTTCCCTAACTTCTTGATCTGAAAAACAGTCTTGGATTGTTCTCCAATTGTTATCTCATTTACAAACATCATTTGAACAAAACTGGTTAAGTTACATTACAGAATTACAGAATTGGACCTTCTTGCCTACTAAAGCATTCATATCCTCATGTAACGTTGCCTGGATGGTATTATTTCTACACACAACTGAGATCTGCCCTTCCCATAGTGGTTGTAGGACTCTCTTTCTGAGCTGCACGGTATAAAATTCACACATAACATGTTTTGTTCTAAAGGCAAGAATACTCATACAGTTCAGACCATCTTCATATCGCTGTGATGTAACAACTATTTGGGGCATGCTTAAATTAAGAAATTTCCTGAATTTTTTTCTACATCGAACTGTTAGCATCCTGTCAAATGCCCATAGAATAACTGTTCCCCACAGGTCAGTGAGCTGAGGCGTATTTTCAGCAGTAGAACATTGGTATTGAAGAGTGAAGAACAGTGCAACTAGATAACAAAAAATTGACTCAAAAGAAGAAAAGAGTTTCTAATTAACTTTCCAGCCACCCTTCACCCACTGTGCTCTTACTGACAACACCCAAAGAAGTACTTATCTACTCTTCTTCATCTGTTGGTAATTGCAAGACATCTGAAGTCAAATCATGGACAGGTAACTAAACGTTTAGAGAAATAAAAATACTGTTTCCTCTTAAAAAGGCTCTGGTTGAGAAATTTTGGCATTTTCAAATCTAAATGAACACTTTCACAAATTTCTGGAGTGCTGTAGGATTGTAAGATGAACTGCAATGACTTAATGTAAATTGAGTTAAACACAGGCACACAAGCTGAAGGTTCTCATTAGCACAGCTAGGAACATACAGTAAAATAAAATGTAGAACCTAGCATTTTATAACAGCATTTTCCCTATGAGAAATTCCTGTGATATAATCTAAATTGCAGTAGTCAGCACATCCCAAAGTGCAGGACTTGCCAAAGAAAATCCCTGTTTCTTTTCCTTCATATATATATATATATATATTTGCAAGACACAAATCTGCCCTTAAGCCCAAACCTTTGCTATGTATCATTACAGTATTGCCTTCTCAGGTGACTTTATCACAAGTCTAATGAGTAACATAGAAGGTAAAGAAAAAGAACAAATTGTAATAATAATTAGTAGTAGCAACCATTATTAGGATTAGAAACCTCACATATCAAACTAGTCTTTGCTAAACTGAGATTTGTTAGCAATCATGACTATAAACTACAGCTTTTAAATCATATTACATGAAAAGCAGAAAGTGCAGTATTAATACTTTATTAGAAATAAGTTTTGTGGTGAATAGTCAAAGCTGCAGGAAGGACACATAACTGAGCATAATTAATGGCTACATTAAGATACGTGTACTGTGCAACTGAGATGTGTGAGTAAAGCGTATCAGCCATTTTCAGTCTAGTCAGTATGTGTATGAAATACAACAGCACCATGGCACACAGACTTTAGTGGAAGCTAGCAAAAAGTATACAGATGCAAGTTCTCTGAACACATCCTGAAAGTGGTGCCACAGTGTTTGCACTGCTGTTACCTGTGCAGTTAGTGTGGCAGTGCTCTTCTCATACTACAGTCATGCCTTCAGCTGCAGTGTGGGCATACTCTTGGGATAAGCCTTCTTATGCATATTGTGGTCACACCTCGCAATTGCACAAGCAGACATACCTTAATGCTGTCATTCAGCATGTCAGTGAGACTGTCTTGCATGCCAACAGGCTTTGCTGGGTAGAAACTCCCTGCCTCGGGTGTTGTGCTGAACTTGATCCCTCCAGGCATCCATTTCTTTTTCTGCAGCTCCATGCATCCACTCAGAGTTAGCAATTGCTAACGTTAGGATATGATCTCTTTTCACAAGGGCAGACAGTCTTGTTATGTATTTTATTTGTACCATCTGGCTTTGTAGCATTATCTAAGGAAGAAACATATGGACAACTTCAGAACAAGTGAAAATAAAACATTATGTGCAACAGGCTGAGGAAAAAATCTGCCACTTCAATCTCTTACTTGCCAGATGCCTTCCACAAGTAAATGTCATTCAGGAACATAGCTGTCAAGCCAAAAGGTGGCCCATGCACTCCCAGGTGCCATGCTTGAAGTGTGTCTGTGGAAGGGGGGAGCTGTGGTGTGCAGGTGTGTCATGTACCTGTTCCTGGGCCAGCAGCCAGGGCACCTTCGTTCTCTGGAGAGGGCACTGCAAAACAAAACGCAGGGCGCTCTCTGCTGCTGGAGAGTGTAAGGGATGGGGGAAAAAGAAGCTCTAGTAGCACAACTCAGCTTCCAAATTCCTCTGAACTGATACAAAAATGTTATGCAGGCTTATGCCCTGAAGCCTGTCTGTTATTGAACTCACTGTGAAAAGTAAGTTTTTCTGGAAATAGATAAATATTCATCACAGTCCTGAGCTCTGTTTCTGAAAATCTCTGTAGATGATGTCAGCAGAAATGAAGGTGAAAACTATCAGTTTGGTTCTAATCTCTCAGAAAGCTTTAAAGGCAAAAGCAGTGTTCCAGATTCATATATATGTTTCCATATACATATATGTGCACTTATTAAATTTGTATAAAGGTACAAATAATTTCAAAAGAGATGAGGAAATGAGGGTAAAATAGAGTCCTTCCACCTTTCTTCTGAAAAAGACTGTGGCTGGCAGGATTTAAAGACACTTTGGATACTTTCCCTTTCTAGCTAAGATTTTTCAGAGGTTCCCCTTGGGGCAGTAGTGGTGAAGATGGGTAGCACTGACCTCTTTTCTTCCTTTCCTGGGGCAAGACAGATCTTGGAATCCCTTTGCTCTGACTTCAGGGCACCACATCTGGTGTATTGTTAATTCTTTCTCCTGGTCTCAGGGACAGCAGCAAAGCCTGAATTTCTTGCACTTCCTCATGAGCCTCTGGCACTTTCACATTTATTCAGAGTTTGGTTGACCTCTGCTACCTTTATGTTTCTTTAAAGTTCATTCCTGTGCAACTGTCAATACATCTATTTTGCAGCTTTGAAATAAGAAGCTTTAGGGTGACTAAAATGACGCTTGTAACTGTTCAGTCAAGTGTGGTTATGATTTTAAAGATCTTGCTGTTTTCGGTTGACTTTTTACTAATATTGTATATATTTTCATCTGCATCTTGGGAAAATATGTTGTGTTTTCTAACCGTTTTACCTTGTATTTCATGAAGCAAACTATAAGGTAGAAATAGAAGTAGTTTTGGGGAACAAAATTTACCTTAAAAATATTTTCTGAACCAGTGTTTTGTTTACCTTTCAATTGTTCATAATTAAACAGCCAGCCTTTCCCAGAATGATTGAAGTGGTATCATCATAAAGCAGAAAGTAGACCTTAAGTAGTGTAGAATAGCTTTAATATGATATTGGAACAGAAGTAAGGCCCTCAGCTCAGACTATATAAAATGCACAAGTAATTGAGTGCTAAGATTGAGGTCGAGTTCTAGGAGAGCTCTCAAGGAAATAAGTGAATACCATGTATCAATTTAATTCTCTACTGAAAAGAGACACGACTGTTATCTAATTTGTTACATTATGTGTAACATTCTCATCTGAACACAGATGCAGGGGTTCTGGCACCAGCTCTGTTCCTGCTTTGCCCATTATAGGTCACTACAATAGCATGGTAAGTAACACAAAGATTTTAGGGTGTCTTTTCCAGCTTAGGACCACAAAAAACCACTGTGCTGTGCTTTATCTTTATCAGTCCCATGCAAGGAGTAAGCTGAGGGGGGTGCAAAGTCAATCGGCAACCTCAGGTGGGGTGCAGTAAGCTCAGCTGTTCTAGCTGAAAACAAGACCCATTCTGTTCTCTAGTCTATGACACGGGATACATGTACACTGCACCGATAGCATGAGAAGAGATGGAAAAGGGCATATTTGTTGCAAAAAATCTATTTTACCCTCAGAAAGCCTTGCCTTTCAAAGCTGTGTTTGCAATGCAAAGCTCCCATGTCCTCCATCTTCTTGGGTGTCTTTTAGACTGTCAGGGGATACAGAGGTCCAAGTGTGGCCTAATCGGCATTCTCATGAAGTTATTTTTTTGCCAGTCTGGAAATGTAGCTTAGTTGTGGGAAGCTGTGCTCTGCAACAACAGGGGATGGCTAGGGAGTGTCTCACAGGAAACTTTGTGATAATTGAACTTGGAGATGGTGTAGTCACAAGACTTATTCTGAACCACACAAAGTCACAATCTTTGCTCTGAAATGAAAAATATCTGCTATTCTTAATGACTTGTCCCAGAAGGCTGCCTGCAAACCCTGGGAACTGAGGAGGTGTCTCAGGAGGTTCACCTCACCAGCACCACTCCAGCCGGCTCCTCCTTTCAGCAAGGTGCACTTCAGGGACATTTCCCATTGTACCAGGCTGTGCAGAGCACCAGTGCCTAGTCTATTTGCCAACCACATTCATCTTGCTTAAACTGGCATACCTTTACTGACATTCTTGTGCAAATATTTGGCTTTTCCAAGTATATGGCTTTTCTTTTTTTTCCAAGTATATGGCTTTTCCACCTCCTATGGCTGGTCATATTATCTGATGCCTTCTGCATTTTATCAGACTATATCCCTTTCTAGCACAGACAACTTCCTTTGGTCTTTTTCTTCCTGGTATTTAATCTGATTTAGTTCTTTTAATTTTTTGCGTATTTCACACCTTTTTCTCCCCTGTTGTGATACTTCCATTCTCTTCTTTTCCTGTTTCTGTGTCTGCATCCTCACAGTTCTCTTTTCTCCCTTCTCTTTCCTGCTTCTTTTCATTTCTCTCATCTCTCCTACAGAGAAACCAGCAGATTTTATGAACCTCAGCATTTGAACCTCGGGGCCAGTTCTGTTTAATAACTTTATCAATGATCTGGATGAGGGGATCGAGTGCCCGCTCAGTAATAGTTTGCAGATGACACCAAGTTGAGTGGGGGTGTTGATCTGCTTGAGGGTATAAAGGCTCTACAAAGGTATCTGGACAGGTTGGATTGATGGGCTCAGGCCAATTGTATGCAGTTCAACAAGGCGAAGTGCCAGGTCCTGCGCCTGTGTCACAACAATCCCGTGCAACGCTACAGGTTTGGGGAAGAGTGTCTCGAATGCTGCCTGACAGACAGGACCTGGGGGTGTTGGTCAACAGCCAGCTGAATATGAGCCAGCAGTGTGCTCAGGTGGCCAATAAGACCAATGGCATCCTGGCTTGTATCAGAAATAGTGCACCCAGCAGGACTAAAGAAGTGATCATCCCCCTGTACCTACCCCCAGTGAGGCCAAACCTCGAACACCGTGTTCAGTTTTAGGTCCCTCACTGAAAGAAAGACATTGAGGTGCTGGAGCATGTCCAAAGAAGAGCAACAAAGCTGGTGAAGGTTCTAGAGAAGAAATCTTATGAGGAGTGGCTGAGGGAACTGGGATTGTTTAGCCTGGAAAAGAGGAGGCTGAGGGGAGACCTTATCATTCTCTACAACTACCTGAAAGGAGGTTGTAGTGAGGTGAGCATCAGTCACCCAAGTAAGAAGTGATAGGATGAGAGGAAATGGCTTCAAGTTGCACCAGGGGAGGTTTAAATTGGGTATTAGGAAAAATTTCTTCACTGAAAGCGTTGTTAAGCATTGGAACAGACTGCCCAGGGAAGTGGTTGAGTCACCATCCCTGGACATATTTAAAAGACGTGTAGATGTGGTGCTTAGGGACATGGTTTAGTGATGGACTTGGCAGTACTAGGTTAACAGTTGGACTCAATGATCTTACAGGTCTTTTCCAACCTAAATGATTCTATGAGTCTATGATTAACAATTTCTTGTGTCCTCCTTCCTGATCAGATTGATAGCACTATATCGTGGTATTGGATTAATCTTTTTTTCAGTGACATTTACAGGCTGAGAATTTAAATCAAACTAATTCATCCACTATGAATGTAAATCTCTGCTAGGAATTCTTTCGTATGAAGCTCTGATAAAAAACCATCTTCAAATCCAACTTCTTTAGTTAAAGCCAAATGCCGAATTTATGGTTAATCCCCTCCCACACATATATCCCACATTAAACACCTTTCCTCTGCTTAAGGTCATCACAACAGTTTTGTCTCTTAACTTCACAGTGCTGAGTCTAGAATTATTGCTTTTTAGATTTTTTTTTTCTATTCCTGAGGAGTTGTTTAGTTCATGAGCAATATCTTTTATTCAGGTTAATTGAAAAAGAATATCGTCTGGCACCATATGTTAGATGCACAATCTCTCATTCAGAATTCCTGAAACAAAACAGAAATTTAAAGAGTTTATTAAGTTCATTGAAATGTTTTCCATTTTTGAAGTTCTTTTACCAAAAGCAATAGCTAGAATAATAATTTCCAAGGAATATATTTTCCTGTCTCTTGAAAGAAAACAAAACATTAACAACAATCAGGTAGGTGTCAAAGTTTAATGCTTGTCCTTCAGTTTTCCAATGTCAATGATTTAAACAGGGCATTGCATTTCTGTAGTTTTAGGAAGATCTCTAAAGGACTTAGCAAATAGATGGTGGTCAAAAAAGCTGCATAATACAGCCTAAGCTCATGTGAATGACAAATCTGGGTGTCTGTGTCCTTTTGGAAACCCTCAGAGTCCTCATCTGTCAGGAGTAATATTAGCTGTCATCTTTAAATCATTCAAGCCTGAGATCAAACAAGGCTCCTAATCTTAACAATTCTTTTCCTGCATATGTCGGTGTAGTTGTCAAGGTCAGAACCTGCAGCTACAGTGCTTGTTCCTAAGTGCCAAGACAGTAGTGAAGGAAGTTACAAATGAATGGGAAGTACAGGTGGGGCAGTGGAGAGAGTCTCTTTCAGACAAGGGAACACAAATCTTCAAATATCCTGTATACACTGCATATGTAAAACAGAGTTTAAACCTCTTCTAAGTACTGAGTAACAAATCAGTTCAGCCTTTTTCCTTCCATCAATCTTTCTTAATACCTCCTCTGCCCTACACTGGGTTATACCTCTTGTGTCAGCCAAGGCTTTTCTCTCATCTTACTCTCTTTTACTATATCGGGTTTTATTATAAAAGGCACAGCACAATAAGAGGCAGTTACAATTAGATTATTATCTTCATTACCAATGACCGCTGTGAACTGTGAAAATTGTTTTCTGATAGCCCAGGTCCATAAAAATCTCTTCTAGAGAGCTCTACCCCTCACTCCAAGCAAAGGCTGTCTGTGCCTGAGCCAGCCCGCAGGAGGGCCCACAGCAGCAGAGGGAAGGAAGAGAACTCATGTGCCACTATATTAGGCTGAAACATCTCCTCAGGACTTAATATGCATTGGCAAACCAATATTTCCAGTTTTGAAGTCTTCCGCCTTGAGGGTGAAGGGCTGTACATGTCTGAGTGGTAGTTTTGAGGTAGAATAAATGTTTAAAATACAATGGTTGGGCCAATAAGCCACTCTTTGAGCAAAGACTAACCACCCCTTTGCATGTGTATGTAATTCATATTTCTCATTCTTTCCGTAGAAACAAGGACTGAATTAGTAAGTAACAAAACCACATTTCCTGCTGCAGGGGACAGACCTCGCATGGTTTTACTATCACTCTTTTGTTGAATGAATAGTGCAGTGAATGTTCTTTAGATTCCTGTGGTTGGAACTCATAACAGTCCTTTAGTACAGTGGTTTCCAAACTTTTTTGATCAAGGAAAAAACTTCTGAGTACTCACTCCAGTATATCTACAGTTATTTATTTATAAATTGTATGCATGTACTACCGTACTATATATGATGCACATTATAAACCAAGATAGAAATTTAAAAATGGGATTGTCTTGCACATGCCCTGGGGTGTACGCACACCCCCCACTTTGGAGATCACTGTTCTAATGGATGTGTTATAGTGGACTGTGCAACTTCTCAGTAGCAATGGTAACAGTAACAGTAACCAACTGTAACCTGTCCACAGATCACACACTTGAGTTTAACATAACATTCATATGAATTTTTCAATCTTTCAAGTCTAGTTCTTCTTCTGTTTTGAGTCTTCTGGAATATCTGTGGCTGGTTTGAGTTAAAAATATTGTTATTATGGTATTAGGAAGTGATGAAGACTTGACTGTAGCTGTCTGCTTGCTTCCTTTTGAATAGAATCAAAGAAATTAAATAAGATAGTGTTTGTCATTTATTTAATTGTTTGGAAATGACTGTTGATTAAAAAGTACTGGAAGAAGGCTGGTGTATTTCCAGTATTTTCAGTACATGAATCAACATTGTAATCTGAAACACTCTTGCATTTAGACCTGAATGATCAGTATATCATTTATCTTTGAGACTAACACAAATATTACCATTAATTCAAACCTACCTTTTAAATTCTGAAAAATTTTAAAATGTTCTTTGCACTTCCTACTTAAAATATTTATGTAAATCCTTTAAAGCATTGTTGTGTTGTGGGTTTTTTTTTAAATAAAGGCCAAACATTTGAACCCCTGAAATTTTGCCAGTAACAGAATACAGAAGGAGAGCAACCATGTCCAGAACTGTCATTCCCCAAACCAGGACTCTGATGTGCAGCCAGAGCACGATGGGAGAGGGTGACCTAGGCTGGATTGAAGTGCCACTGCAAAGAACAGACTTCAGCCCTTTGATCTGCTGTATCTGATGCACAGGTCACTGCAGCGTAAATCTCCCACAAAAACTCCAATGGCGGAAATTCAGCTTTTCAGGAAAAAGACCTTTAACATTTATTCCAAATAAATAAAACTGTAATCAACAAGTTTTGGAAGTCTAGTCTTTCAAACTGATTTTTCTGTTTCCTATCCCTTGGAAAATCAAGTGTGATGTTCAGCTTCTTATTTTTTTCATTGTAATATTCCCAGCTCCATTTACATACCCCTTGCCAAATTGTAATGGTCTGGGAAGAGTCATAACTGTCCTTAAGCATTATTAAGGAGCTGCTGAACCCCAACATGTGGGAAAACATGGATAGCAGGGAGTTCACTGAAAATCCCTTTCCCCGTTTGAACCAAGTAACATGTAAGCCATGTAAACAACTTACATGTAACAAATTTCTGCCACTGCTGGTTGTTCCTTCTACAGGTTAAAACTATTAAAGGAGTAACCATACATTATCTCTGACTAGCAATATCAACACTATCCCTCATTTAAAAGCTAGAAACTATTATCTTGCCAAATTAAGGCAATCTCCTAAGGATACCAATGATGGGATGGACACTTATTCATTCCTCTTCTGATTTTTGTTAGTGAAAAGGTATTCACGTTTCTCTCAAGCCACTTAAACAGCAGAGGGCCCAATTCTGCTCATACTTAAGTAAAAATGTTCCCACAGAGTTAATTGGAAATGGAGAGTAGACCATGGTCAAAAGCACTGTTGTGTACAGACATCACAGTAGCACCTGACTGGCAAGATTATTAGCAAGCACATCTGTTCTGAACCATTAAAATGATATAAAGAAATTGCCTTTAAACCACCTGCAGGACAGTAATTTCATGCAATCATTACAGAATCATCAAGAAAACAATATAGGCAAAAAAAACCCACTGTGGGAAATGTAATCTTTTTCTGTGTTTACTAGATACACTAAGGGTGTGAGCAGAGAACAGTCTGAAAACTACTGTGTCGGATGATTATGCCTTGTCTCCAGAACATATTGTCTCACATATTTCTTACGTCACAGGTTAGACTACTTTCAACATTTTCAAGCCATACTGAGAACTTCCATGTTGGACATGTAAATTTGATGAAAAACATAGACAGGACAGCAGGATTTGGGACCCCTGTTGACAAGATATTCTTGAAATTTGAAAGTGGTGTAGGCCTCTGAATGTCAGGCTTTGAAATCCTTTTATTCAAAGTAGAAACAACATCAGGCTGGGTATAAGCAATATGAACATGAAGAAAGATACAATAAAACTGGGGAGGGGACATAATTATTCATACTAGGAGCAAAGCAAGAATAGAGGGGGAAAAGCGATGGAAGGCAAAAGAGTAGCTAAATGTTTTAGATCAAAATAAGAATTACACCTTAAATGACATAACAGAGAACAGTATGATTCAATACTGGAATATTTGCTTATAATCCTTTATTTTATAAATAACATTTATGAGGAGGAAATGAGGAAAAGAAGAAATGTTGTTTTGTAGATGTGTTCATCTATTCTGAGGCACAGAAAGTTCTGGATGACAGACAAGCTGGAAGAGGTATATGGAAAGCAGTAGGTGTTGACTTTTAGGTAAGACTTTGACATCATTTCCCATGACAGTCTTGTAAACAAACCATGGAAATACAGGTTTGGACAAAAACATTGGGAGCAAGAAAGTTCCATGCACATGGGGAAAACCATATCGGATGTAGCATTGTGAGTATGCCACCATTAATTGGAGAACTACATTGGGTGGGGTATTTTCCTTAATGACTGAAAAGACAGAATAGAAAATCTTCTAATTAACTTTAAATAGGATTAGAGGCAAAGCACTTTGGAAGGAAAAAAAAAATAGAATGAAAAATTAGTTTGGCAGATTGGAGGAAAGATTTGAAATTAAGAGCATGTAATTTAAGAAGTAGTACAAACACTACATTAAATAGGAATAGTCAGCTCCGGTAACTTCATGGGGATCAACAGATTAAGCAGCAAATACAGAAGAAGCTCTGGATATTATAATGATTTAATTTAAAAAACACATGATATTGACATGTATAAGATTAAGTAAATTATATGTGTAAAATACACAATATGAAAAATGTTTGAAGTAGTCTTTTCAATCTACCAAAACTCATGTGGATTATTTGTTCTGTACTTCAAGAAAGTACAGAAAACAGTACATACATCGAAGTTGTAATTTCCACAAAACAAAATCCAGAGCAAAAACAATGGTAAGAGATATTGAAAATATAATTAACACAGAAAAACAGGGAGACCTGGTATGGAGAAAACTGGAGGGTGACATAATAGCTATTTATGAAATACAATCTATAAGATATAAATGCTGATTTTGAAAAAGTAAAATAATACTGCAATAAGTTGTTCTCCACATTGCTGAGAAGGGTACAAAAAAGTATACCTCAGTTGCAGCAAAGAGGCTTAGGTTGGATATCAGGGAAACAATCCATTAAGATAGTTGAATGACAGCAGACATTGCCCAGGGAAGCTGTGGAATCCCTATCACTGGAACTTTTAAAGCATTGGTTAGTCAAATATTGGTCAGGGATGGTATTGACGTAATTGACTCCTCTGTCAGTCAGAATCATGGCTGATGTCTGAGGACACTTCCCCTACCATCCTACAGTGTAGCAGCTGCTTGGACTTTTGGAAGAAAGCCATTTGTTCAATCCATACTAACAAAGCCAAAATATCAAACATATAGGAGAGAAAACTGTTGCAGGATTTTAAGACAGAAAACCCCATATCTTTACCCCATGGGTCAATTCTCATGGAAGTGTAGAAAGGACTCAACATGTTTGCAGACCTGGGAGAGGCTGAAAGGATTTCCTGCTTTATCTTGCCTAAAACAGATAATCGTAGTATTTTGTGGAAGGGCACATCAATACCATAGTGACAGGCTCATTAAAAAAAGTAAAATATGGAAGCCAGGCATAGTAGATGATCTACTACAACAGTCATAGAAACAAAAATGGAAAAATTGACTGCAACAGGGAGACAGTTGTTTATAGCATGTGGTGTGAAACTGAGGCCAGTTCCCATTGCAGACAGGCCATCACAGAAACTACCATTGCTGTTTGCCAACCTATATGAAGTGACATAGAGGGTTTCAGCTCAAGTCTCAGAGTTCATATTGCCCAAAATTGCTACTTGCATTGGCACAGAAAATCTCTTCAGAAGACACTACAGCACTTGGGGACGCAATATCTCTGGGAAACCTAGCAAAAGTACTGCTGGGAAGCCAAAGGATCTGTAAGAGATGGTAGAATGAAATTTAGCTTCTCAGATGTGACACATTCAGGTGAGGGATCTTCTCAAGGCCATATAAGGCACCTTCCTGGTGCTGTTAATATCAGTAGACAAAGCTCAAGCTAACTTCAGAGGGAAACAATTTTGCCACAGCTGCTGAAGAGAAAGATCGGGACTGGAAGGAGGAATGGAAGAAGGGCTGGAAAGCAGAGTGCCAGATAAACAACAGAACATTTCAAAATTTATAATTTAAAAAATGTCAGCAAATGCAATAAAATAATCAAATCAGTAGCAAAAATCTGGTCTTATGTCATTTAAACACACAAGCAAAAAGCCAGTCAAGTATTCCGTGAAGCCACTGAGGGATATACAGAAAGTGGGAAGTTAGTTAATGACGCTAGTATTGCTCTGAGCCTGAATAATTTCTCTGCTTTCGTCTTCATTAAATAAGCCAAAGGTCAGATTCTGAGGATTGGGATATTTTCCCAAGTGGGAGGGAAGGGAATGGAAGTGTTGAAAGACTTTATGAGTACATCAAAGCAGAAAGGCAATTAGAGCTGATAAAAGTTCACACAGAACCAGATACAGATAAATTGCATCCCAGATATTTTTTTTAACCTAGCAAGATGTAGAAAGATGTAGACACTTCCAGCTCTTAAGAACTAAGAAAGCATAATATATTTAGGATTCAAGAGCACAGAGATTCAAGAACAAAATCAGGTCAGCAATGATATTGAAGTTTATTTGTTTGCTGATTTATTTGTTTGTTTATTTATTGTCTCAGTGGGACATAAGGGAAAGCCCCTGTTATGAGACTCTGTGAGGTGAGTTACACACAAATGAAGGAATGAGGTAATGGTAAGCGTTGATCTGAAATCATGACTGTGGTCTTTTCCAAAGTAATTTGCACTTTGCACAGTCTCAAGTGTTTGCTACTGTTAAAGTTGGTTTGCTAGTATCTTATAGTTTGATTAAATGTATCTGAATTATTTGCTGCAGAATTAGGACAAAAGATAATTCACTGATATTCTATTATGATGATTTCAAATGCAATTTGTTTATATCTTTTTAGCTCTCTAGAATGAATGAGTTAAATAACATTTGCTGTCTTCTTCAGCCTATTCTAGCTTTGCTCAGTTGGCCCATCCTATGGAGAATATTACTTTTTACTTTATAAACCAAAACCAGGGAGCACAGCTGAGAGGCGAGAGTTAAAAGAAGCGTGTGGTTTCCCAGATAGATAACATCCTGATGCATTCAGCAGGGAGGACTACACTGACTTACAGAAAGAAACTGTGGGAAACCTAGCATCTACTGATGTGTTTATGTTAGAATGCATAGATACTGTGTTGTGCCCTACTGTTTAGTGATGAAGGTGTGCTTTCTGTAGCGCTCACAAATGTGTATTCTTTTTTCAATATTATTCATAATCTTTTAGTGTTTCTGCTCCCTCATCTATGGCACCCTGCAATTTGCTGGAAACAACTTTGCTGAAGAAAGCTGTAAAGTCGTTTTCTTTGGTTAGTAAAAAGTCAAAGTTCATCAGATGTTTAGAACGTGATTAGCCATTTGACCACAAAATATTAGCACAGAAATAACCATCAAAAGATTTATATTATTAACTGATTTTCTGAATACATAAAAAAAGATACATTGGCATTTCAGTCAGCAGAAATAAAAATAACAAAATTGATTGTTAAATCTGTCCTGTAATCCATAACCACTTAGCTTTGTTTATATTTAATAACAGACAACAAGGGCAAAAAGTCTGCACAGGAGGTCCCTTTTCTACAAAACTGTTACACCAAAAAACAGTTTCAAGTGAAAATGGCAAAGGGAAAGATAAAAGCCAAGGAAAACTTGAATATCTCTATTACAAATAGCTTCAGAATTTCTTACTTACACTTGTAAGGGTAGTTCCAGTTAGAACTGACTGAATTCAGTCTCCTCTTGTGTCTTCAGCAGTGGTAGTAAAAATTCCTAACAGAAAAAAATTACTTTTGAAACATTGTCTTTTTTGAGAAAAAATATAAAAAATATTTAAAATTGAAAAATAAGTCTTTTTAAAAAGCATTATAAACATATGACCTATGTGATTAGGAAAAATGTGAGTTAAAAATTAGCTTTAGAAGACTGAAATGCTGTGTAGCTCTTTGTGTGTGGTTTACTTGTTTACTGGAAAAGCATTCTCATTTAAAACACAATAGTTAAACAAAACAAAGATCTTATTCAGAATACCATTCTGAAATGGTGTAGGTCTGGTTTTAGTTTCTAAAAGACATTTCTGGTAGACTTCAATTGTTCTGATTGCAGGCATTTGAACTTAGTTTATTAAAAGTGTAGTTTTGAACAGAAAACATACAAGAATACATAGATTTTTCAAGAAAATTGAAATATCCAAAACTTATTGTTGAGGAATTTAATTTTTCATTGTGAATACCATGTACACTTCATATTTTAATCCATTGAGCTTTGATTAGATGACTGTACAATCCTTTTCACTCAGAGTTTATTAATGCCAGGGGGTTTCTGTAACAGTTGCAAGACATCTTTAGATGATGAAGCAGTCCATGTTCCCATAACATGCACTAAGTATATGAGCACTAAATGAACTATCCTTACAGACTAGTTGCTAAACTCAGTATTCTAATAAGTGAATGGTGCCTTACATTTCAAGTCACGCTGCAGCCATCAGCTTTGAGGGACTGGCAGTTTTGCAGCTTATTTTTATCTTTTGTTCTAGCTAGAGGAGTGGAGCCATGGGATGCCTCTCTGGTGTGTTGACACCACATACCTCTCTGCAAGACCTGCCCACTTGTAACTCCAGTTTAAGCAGTAAGGGGGTTGGATTTTTCAGTGGACATTTTTGATCTTTTAACATGTTTTAACTGTAAAAAGCTGGTTCCCAGCAACTACAACAATGAATTGACAACTGAGGATATTGCATTTAATTGCTGGCTTTGTGGGCTGTCAGATATGACACACATATTCTGTACTGCTTGGTTCCTCCTCCTCTGTCAGATGATTTTAATGATTCTAGCTGTTTCCCAGGAGTGTTGTGGATGAGCTTTAATTAATATCTCTGAAGTGTTCTGAGCTCCTCACCTATGCACTGTAATATCAACATGAAATATGATTAGATTTGAGAAACAATGACTATCCAAAAGTTTAATAATAACAAGATTAATAGTGTATAGAATTTTATGTCTTCTGTTAGCAGCTTACCTGTCAGATAATACGGTTTTATACCCATACCTACCTACAGGAAGAGAGTTTTTGACTGAAGATTTTTTCCACTCTATTTTTATGTATCATGTCTAAACCAGTTCTGATAAAAAGCCTCTGTTCCTTTCAGAGATCTCAATGGTTGTCAGAGATTTTCTTTTTAATAAGTAACATATTATTCATCACTGAGGTGGTGACCAAAAAAAACCGTCCAACTCCCACACAGCGAAATTTTATGAAAAGTGAATTTCATGCTTCTCACAAAACCTCACATCAATTAAGGCCTTCTTACTACTTTCTCAGGCAAGGCTGTTCAGTATAGTTTTCACTGCTTTCAGATTTAAAATGTAACTAATTATGCAGTTTCCCTCAGATTCGCAGTTTGAGGCTGACTCACATCCAGATTGGCCAGAAGTCATTTTCATCTAATGGCCACCCAATGGGGTGTTGAAGATGTTTTGATTGCCATGGTCTTAGCCTTCAGACTTCAGAGAAGTACCTGACACACTTGTATTAACTTCTCCCTCCTAAGTCTTTCAGCAGAAGTGCTAGCCACAGAAAGAAAACTAACGATGCCATGCTTTAAAACCTTCTTGTGGGAGGCGCGCTGCTGGATGGGTACTGAAAGTCTTTGGCCTCCACTGTTGCTCTGGTTGAAAAAACAAAGCTTCCAGCACATTTACATGGAAAAGGCAATCCAAAAATTGCCGACAGTGAGTGCCAGTGCTCCCCCGTACACAGCAGGACTCTCAACAGAACATCTGCAAAACCTGCATGTGCTGACCAAGGCATTCCCTAATCTAGGCCATCCCAATTCAAGGGATCTCAGGGGCTAGAACACTATTCAGAACACTATCAGGATTTATTTTCTTTATTTTCTTATATTCCAGAATATAGATGCCTGTACAATTCCCTTTCTTACAAAACTGAATGAGTCTATATTTTAATTCAAAACACATGAAATAAATATAAAGTCTTTGTAGTGTTACCCAGAATTCATGTTCCTCCTAAATTCCTTCATTTTTGCTGTTTCTCTGGCATCATGAAGTTTTTGTTAGCCTGTTTATAGCAAAAGCATTTTCAACAGGAGGGCTCAGGAACGTTCCTTTCCCCTGGTCATTGCCTGAACATATACATCCTGCTGGTTAGTTTACTAGAAAGCTGAGCTTCAACCTGCTCTGGCAGTAGCTGAGGACCCCTAAGTGCTCACACCCATAGGGTTGGAGAAGGGGGAATTCCACCACTCCTTGGGCATGTAGGAAGAAAACCGGGATGCTGATGTGTAGTTGATTTCAGAGAACAACCTTGTCTCAACACAGCCAGATGCAATAGGCAGCATCACATCTGCTCTGTGGATATTGATGAGACATAAGCATCAAATCTATTGCAACTCAAAGGCCTTCTGGACTCTTCCAGCAGTAGAACTTAAGACATCTGAGGAAATGTAAAACTTTGAATTACTTTAGGTGTCTTTAGGTTTCTTCAGGCTCAGACAAGAGTGGAAATGGCTTTTTTTCTCTTTTTTCCTTTTTTTTTTTTAAATGACTACCATCTTATGCTTACTTTCTGGTCCAGATATCAATGAGGTTTTGGGACTTAGCCTAAATTTAAAAAATAGTGAATTAATATAGCGATCTTAGTATTTGCCAGCATTGTTTCAGTTTCATCCAGTGTTAATGGCCTTATGATTAGTTTTTTGAATACTTATGTAAGATTTTATGTAATATTTATTAATTTTACTTTTACTTCCTATATTGTATAAATAATTATATGCAATACATAATTATTATACATTATATGTGTACATAGCTATTCTTGCTGTTGACCATTTTCAATTTAAAATATTTTACCCTCATGATATCTAGTCCCCTACTTGCTTTTTCTGTGGTACGATGGAAAATGTAAGATACCATTTATTATAGCTTGTTTTCAGCAAGACCATCATCTTGCATCAGACTTTCAGTGGCTATTGATCATTTCCTTGTTTGTTTTTAATTAATATTACCAATCATTCAACACATGACACTCAAAGTAAATGTTAAACCTCTGGCAGAAAAAAATCTGATTGGCACTTTATGTGCTGCAATAAAATGGCATGCAACAGTTGGTGTTGTTCAGGAAAAGGAGTGCTTTGCTAGGAAAACAGACCATGATGATCAACTATCCTGACATTGCAAGCCACTTGAGAGTTATCAGGCTTATAACACTGACTTCAGAGAGCTGAAAAGAAAGTACTTCCAACACGCTTGTTGGGACAACAGCATCATCCACGGCTCCCTGGCTCCAGGGAAACCTCTGCATCTGCAGTTCTTCTCCATCTCCTCCAATAAGGGAAATAGCTGCCCTGCAGCTCCCTCACCACAGCTTCTTCCCTGTGATAAACCAGAGCGCAGGACTCAGGCTGTCATTATTCAGGATCTGCAGATGAGTTACAAGCTATACTTTGGCCTCGCCTGAAATATGTCAGGTTTTTTAATAGAATTTTATTTTTATGAGAATCTAGCAGTATTATTATGTGTCATTGTTATCATCTAATGTAACTGAAAGTTATAAAGTCAACTCAATGATTATTATTACTATTACGATCGTCATTTTTTCAGGTTATACAGTTAACAGTGAGGAGTATCTATCATGAAAGTCTAAGAGAAGGACATAGAAAACATGGATTTATTGCATGTCTAACCCAGACTGCCTTTGTGTCTTGATTTTGTCACTGTACCACACTTCTCTGTTTTTCAAAAGTGTATGCAAATATCTATAGAAAATAATAAAAGCACAGCCTGCCAAACACACTCACCAGGATTACAGGTTGTTGAGATTCTGTACTGTACTGCCGAGGATAGGATGTTGGCAATACTACAGACACTCAGCCTTGGCAAGGTCCATGAAAGATGCCTTATCTCCTCCACTGCCCCTGCCTTGGCAATGAGCATGTCTCCTTGCAACATGTGATCAAAGAACCAGTTTACATCAAGCTCACTAATCTTTCGTAGTAAGTGTCACCAGTCACCACAAACAATAGTGTTTGATTGAGATTTCTTCTCTTTTGAAGGAATCAAATTGCAGTTTTGTCTCCCATAAAATAAGGCTCACTGGTCTGTGATTAAGATACATTATACATCATAATTAATTTCCTTGTTTATATGCCTATATATATGATGTGCTCAGCCAACATTCTCATAAACAGATTTCTTTCAAGAAAAATCTCTCATGCTATGAGGTGATAGCTTCTTACATTGTTTTCTGGCAACTGGAATTAACAACTCTTGTGTAAAATTTAATAAGAGTCACTTCCACACTATTAATGACTAACAGGTAACACTTGCTTAGAGGGAAATCTTATTTTCATGTAAATAGTTCTTCTAGCTTTTCTGTGCAAGCACAGCTCATGACAGAGAAGATACCAGAGGATGTACAGTTACAAAATGGAGGTCTAATGATGTGAAATAAGATTACAACAGGCTATTTTTGTTTTTCATTACAACTGACCGTGACTCAGATTAAAATATTTTTGCATATCTTACAATTTGTGTTAAGATGGTGCAGTAATACCTCTTCAGGGTTCTGCTGTGCTGTAGACTCCAACCATATTCAAACCACTCTTCATTTTATAAATAAGCAACAGAATGTCCCTATGAAACCTTTTATTTTAGGAATAAAGAGGCAGGGGGGTTGAAGTAGATGATCTCTAAAAGTCCCTTCCAACTGAAACCATTCTATAATTTTATGATTCTATGATTCTATGAATGGAAGGTTATTTTATATTAAGGTAATAAACATCTTTATATTAAAACACAAGAACTCCACCCATCCAAAACATATACACAAAAAACCTAGACCACATATAAATTCCAGAAGGGATTTATATACCTAACTTTATCTCAGTTCTTATGAAACTGAGAGAGGAGAAATATATTTCAATGTATTAACATAGATTCCTTTTTCCCAACTGAAACTGACGCAGATTTCCCATATCAAATAAAATATCAGAGTTCAGCTATCAGTAGTGCTGCTCCTATTTGTTCTTTGACTTTTTAATATACCTTCCACTTATTGTGTAAACACCAGCAGCATGTTGAATGTATAAAAGCAATTAGTTATGAATAATGTAATCATGGTTTTTACTACATTTTAAGTTTACTTATTCCAAAATATAGGACAGACTTTGGAGAGGTAGAAAGTGTCATGGCTTCTTCCCCAGTTGACTATGCATTAAAAAGCTGAATCCCATTATATATATCTACAACTCCATTTTACATTTGTGATACCAGAAAGACATAGATCATGATCATTATTTCAGGTATATGTATTTGTGTGGCGTCCTTTAAAACTGGACTCTTTTCACTGTAATTTTTTGCCTTGCCCTGAAAAGAAAAAAAAAAAAAAAACCAACAAAAAACCAAACAGTATAAGACAGCTAGAAAAAGGAGCTGAAATTTTCCATCAGCCCCTTGATACCTGTAATTTTTGTAGCAAGACTAATAAAAACTCATGTCAAGCTTTATAAGAGATGGATTAGATCCAAAATCCTGAGGCTGTGACAGCTATGCTGAGGGTCTAACCCATTACTCCTGATCATGAAGTGCATATAGTATAAATTCAAAATTTGCCTATAGTATGCTTAGCTCACTGGTAAGCAATTGCTGTTTCACTGGTATAATTCCTGTGAAATCATTGGTGTTAAACTAGCATAAAACTCAAGTACCAAAATTTTGATTGCAATAATGTATTGAAACAAAGGGAAAAAAAAGATATAATGAGTGCTAGGAAGCCTCCTGTGGCAAGACAACAGTTGGAGAGAAAACTAATCAGACACAATCAGAAACAGTTGTTTTTGATAGACTGTAAACAGTAAAAGTCATGATTTCTCTCTAAGTCATCGGACACTTTCATTACTGCAATTGCTTATTGTGAGCAAATCTGCTCACATCAAGAAGCAAATAAAGCTTTATTAGGCAGCTCGTGCAAGCTTATTTTTTCCTCTGTATTCTTCACCAGTACTTACCAATTAACACTGTGCATCAACAACCTGCTTTTGTAGCAGCTGCCGAGCTAAAAATGTATTTAGATAGTAGAACAGCATTCAGAACCGTCATACTCCTTCTAGGAACATGACCAAGTGAAGTTAATATGATGAAATACATTTTGAACCACAGCTATATGATACCTGAAAGGAAAATGTTTATCTGTAGACTTTCCATAGCTGTCCAGCTTAACAATCATTAAACTTTTATATTTCATTCTGTAAGTTCCTGATCCTACTTTGCAGATGTTCAGCTAAGTAAATATCTCAGGTATGGCCCGCAGGCATCTTACAAAATATTTAATTTTAAATCTTGACTTCTTATGGCACATCGGTTAACTCATCTGCAGAATCTTGGTAGCAGAGCTGTTGCAGCCAAAACAGACTAAGGAAGTAAGAGAAGCCAGGTTTGTAAGGAGAAACAAAACCTTTTAATAGAGCAACTGTTATACTTTACATGGAAAAGCATTCAGACTCTTAGCTTTTCTTAAAGTATGAACCAGAAATAGCTAAGAAACTTTTGGGATTGTGTAAGCGCATTTTGTGAGAATACAAATTTCCTGGATTCTAGCCACAGAGATCTGACAATTTTCAAAGACGTTGTTTCCACAGAGTTTTTATAACAGCTGTAGTTGTGGCTTTATTTAGCCAAATGTCTATAATACATGTTTATTTCCTTTCCAACACTGAGCCAGATGTCAAGTGGAAGGCTTGGAGGGATTTTTTTTCCTGTTGATTGATTGATTGAAACTTTTTCTGTCTTTCCACTTCCAGTAAATTGGTGCAGGTAAGAACACATTCGTATTACATACGAAATACCATTGAAATCTGAATAAATTACTGTAGTTAGCAAGAATGGTTGATGTATTCAATTATTGAAGGAAAATATCATCAGTGCATTTTAGTATCATCATATATTTTAATCTTTTAAACAAAGATTTTCATTGAGAATACTATAAAGTTCCTTCAAATTATAGGCTATATGTTGTAAGAGAAAATGAATGTATCTTCTTTGCTGTGTTAATTCCCCTTCTTTCTAGGCTGGCTGAAGCAAAAGTAGCTATATTCTCTATAGAACTGAAATGTGTTCCTTAATCTGTCTTTGCATGATGGAAAAATCATTGATCTGCACTTTGAGACTAATAGAAAGGTCTCAGATGGAGCTGAAGGCTTAAGTAGAGGCTTCAGAAAATGAAAGCCAACCACTTTTTTCTGAAGAGTCTTAAATGCAACAAATATAGAGCAGGTTGGAAAATGCAAAAGCTGAATCTATCACATGCTGCTCCTTTTTTTAAATTTTTTTTTTCATTTTCAACATTCCAGATAAACTTTAACAAAAACCTTCCTACACTGCAATTTTAGTAGATGAGTTTATCCAATAAAAGCTGTTCCTGTAAAGAATTATTGTGGAGTAGATAATGTTATATGTGCATACTGAGATGTAGTAATTTCTTCTGTACCTTAGAAGAGTACAACTCTTGTACTTTATGATCTCAAAGGAGGAAAGCAGACCTTGTGATTCAAGTCAGTCTCCATTAAACTCTTGTAATGCACGCTAATGCAATGTTCCTAAGGGAATGTCATGGTGATATTTATCCTCAGCACGCCTGCTAAGAAAATCCCTGCCAAGCAGGATAGGAGGCATCTGTATGCGTGGTTGAGCGGCATTTTTATGCTAGCAGATATTGGAGGGCTCTGAAAAGATTCAGATTCAGTAGGAATTGAATTTGAGAAAAACACCTGAGGAAAGGGTATTTGGATATATATTTTTTTCAGTTTGTAGGTTTAACTTGACATTTAAATTAATAAAACCATCTGTAAAATCATGTCTTGTCCAAGAATGCCATTATAACAAGTTGAACTCTTCTAGATTGGATGAAATAACAAGTTAATTGTGATCTTAATAGATTTCCCAGGTGCTGGCTGCAATCAGACCTACCTTTTTAATAGTCCTCATTGCTCATTAATTACATTTCCTCTCTTAATTTCTCTATTTCTTTCCTATTCCTTGAGGAGTATGGAAACCAGTACAACCAGTGACCTCTGAATTATGCATGTGAAACATCCCAGAAACATGTGGTTGGGATCTTTCTCTAGCTCAAGAGGCCATTTTAGATACAGAATAATTTCTCATCTTGTGGTAGGGGCTTATTGTGAACTTCAGTACAGCCAGAGGCTGTGTGTAGCAACTAGCTCTTAGGCAGGAATTTTCTAATTAATATACCTAAATCCTAAACTGCTGTAAATGAGAAATAATTTGAGATGACTGACTCACCTGATAATTCTTTTCTTTCCTATTAAGTGTATTGAAACTCTCTGAGAACTCTATCAAATGGACTTCAACTAACCTAACAACCCTACTGCTATGATTAAATACTATTTGCATTTTTTTTTTTTGTACCATATCATATTATGACATAAGTTTCAACTTTAAAGCTGTCACTTGGCACAATGTATTATTTATATATGGTGTGATTGCAATGGAGTTGTGATATGCAAATGGGAATACAATTAGAAGTAGAATGTGTGGCTAAAACTGTTATCTGTTTTCTTTAATATACTAGTTCAACACAATTGTTTAGCAAATGATTCAAGAATAGCACTCTCAGCATATCAAAATGGCATACCTGGATCCTGATCCACAGTATTTTCTTGTTGTCTTGAATGGGATTCAGTTCATATGGGCCTTTCTTTGGCTTACCCATAAAATCAGTGATCTATTCCATCTTAGTATCTATCCTCATTTCCTAAGTGTCAGAGTTTTTTGGGGCAACAATATCATATCTTATCAGGATATATCTTCAGTTTTTGAAGATCTATAGAGCCAGTCATATATTCTTTGTTTATCAACAACTGATTGTGACCTTGCAAGGACTTATGAAGTCTACAGAGAATCCACACCTTGATAGTTGCATTCGTCCCTGTGGAACTCAAAGGCAAATAATCAGAAAAAAACATAAATTTCTTTATAAGGAATTTTCTGAAGAGCAATGAAAATTGAGCTCCAATGATATAGTGACCCATTTCAATGATATAGTGAACCTGAAGGTAGCAGAAAATAAAGTTTAGATTAACATTGTTTATGCTTTATGCTGCAGAGTTTTCATCTGATTGTCATTTTCACTGGAAAGTCCAAGACCTGCCAAGAATTAGAAAAACAGCTATGTATGCAAGTGTGTGTGGGAATATACATGTGTGTATTGTTATGTACATTGAGTGAGTTAATAAACATGCAGCAAAGCACATTTGCCCAATGGTATCTGATTTATCATGCAACACTGAAAATGGTAATAGGTGTTCCATTTTTCTACCTAAAATTGTAGACTTCCTAAGTTTTGAGTTATATTTTTATATGTATGAGATTTCACTTTCTCTAGAAGTATTTTATGACCCAAAACACTGATTATTCTCTACATCTCTGCATTTACTGATAGTTTTAGAAAAGTAAAATCAATGCAGCTGCAATAATGTCAACCATCTAAGTTTCTCTGTATGTGTAAATCTACACAACAAAACAGCCAAAATGAAACTCAGAGATTTCCAAATCACAGACATCCATAATGAAAAGCTTTCTATTTGCTCATATGTAATTCTCTTATACGTTGAATTGGAATATATCACTCAGGTCCTTTAGATGACCAAGACCTAGTTCTTGCTATCATGGGAAAACCATATCAAATCACCAAATTCATAAATGTACTAAATTTATGAAATACCAGCTTAAAATTCAGTTTGGAATATACTTCCAGAATTTCATCTCTATGGTAGCTAGAAACTTCATCTCATTTCTCACCTAAATTTATTCTTTGCTAATTTACACAAATGTCTCCCTCAAGCATTATCCGTTTTGTTTAAATAGCTTTCCTTCTATGTGTTTATCCCTGATGGAATAAAAAAGAAAGGAAGGAAATTATGGAAGGATATTATGGAAATTATGGAAGGAAATTATATCAAATTTGAGCTGTCCTTTTATTTTGATGGTATTTAAAAGAAAAATAAATTAAAAGAAAAATCCAATCCACCAAGTTACTTTTTTTTTTTTTTAATATATATACATTGTGTACTTACTATAAGACTCTGAACAAATACAGAAGTGGTGGGTTTGATTACATCATACAGTTATAAGCACAGCTACTTATGTCTATAGGATTAAGGAAATCTTTTGAAGATCTCCATTACTAAAAGAAATTTAACCAGGAATATGAAGTGTCAGGAAAAACATTAAATCATAATCTTCATAATGATTATATGTACCTCCACACATTTTTGACATAATTAATAATAGTGTCCTCCATCTAAGATGTTGATTGTATGACTGCAGAAGGAGTGACATTTGTTCAACATCAGAGAAGTAACACCTGCCTGTGACAGGCTGTGAATGCAGTGTTTACTCCTGTAAGCCACAATAGTTCAGAGGAGTCATAGACATGCTGGGGACTTCATCAAAGTAGGAAGGTAATAGTGTATGTGGAAAATACTTTGCTTGCAACACATTCTCCAAATATTTTCTAGACTGGAGATGAGAGATCTGGACAGGCTGGAGCGATGGGCTAAGGCCAACTGTAGGAGTTTCAATAAGGCCAAATGCCGGGTGCTGCACTTGGGCCACAACAACCCCCATCAGCGCTACAGGCTTGGGGAGGAGTGGCTGGAGAGCTGCCAGTCAGAGAGGGACCTGGGGGTGTTGATTGACAGCTGGCTGAACATGAGCCAGCAGTGTGCCCAGGTGGCCAAGAAGGCCAATGGCATCCTGGCTTGCATCAGAAATAGCGTGGCCAGCAGGGACAGGGAAGTGATCTTACCCCTGTACTCGGCACTGGTGAGGCCGCACCTCGATTACTGTGTTCAGTTTTGGGCCCCTCACTACAAAAAGGACATTGAATTACTCGAGTGTGTCCAGAGAAGGGCAACGAAGCTGGTGAAGGGTCTGGAGCACATGTCATATGAGGAAGGGCTGAGGGAACTGGGGTTGTTTAGTCTGGAGAAGAGGAGGCTGAGGGGAGACCTCATTGCCCTCTACAACTACCTGAAAGGAGGTTTCAGAGAGCTGGGGATGAGTCTCTTTAACCAAGTAACAAGCGATAGGACAAGAGGGAATAGCCTCAGGTTGCGCCAGGGAAGGTTTGGACTGGATATTAGGAAGCATTTCTTTACAGAACGGGTTGTTAGGCGTTGGAATGGGCTGCCCAGGGCAGTGGTGGAGTCCCCATCCCTGGAGGTGTTTAAGAGTCGGGTTAACATAGCGCTGAGGGATCTGGTGTAGTTGAGAACGGTCAGTGTTAGGTTAATGGTTGGACTAGATGATCTTCAAGATCTTTTCCAACCTTGACGATTTTGTGATTCTGTGATGAACGGTTCATTAATTAAACAATGTCTCCCAACTAAATCAAGTTATTTGAGGCACTCTTCAAAATCCAGTCTCGGAGTTCTTGTTTGCTGGCAGTCAATAATAGCAAAAGGAAAGCAAGACTGAAAACATTCATTTTCTTGGGTTACAGTGCAACCATCTTTAAGAAGTCTAAATAAATTTTTGTATGTGTGTTTGAATGGTTCAGCTTAAAGCTTTCTATCACTGCCAAGTACAGATAGAGTATCAACTCTTTTTCCATTTACTTTTATTTGGTTTTATTTTGTTTAGTTTTATTTTGTTTCCTTGTACAAAACATTAGCAATATGTTCCAGTTTAAGCTTGTATCTAAGCTGCAGAATGCAAAGGAAAAATGACAGCTAGACAGCTGACCTTGGTAGCTTAATATTTGTATAATTTACTTAAAATTATTGTCTGAATTAAATTCTTTAATCAGTACATTTCTGAAAAGCCGTAATAGAAGAAACAGTTTAAAAAGCAAAAATAAAATTATGAAATAATTTTTGCTATTAGTTATGTCATATCTGTGCAATTACTCCAAGAGGTTTGTAGTGTGTATCTAGTGCATCTAAGCATTAAAAAACAGAAGGTTTTTGCAACATTTGAGCCAAAAACCTCAGGAAATTAGACCTGGCCAAGCCTCTGTTCCTGAATATGATAATGTAGAACTGGACAAAATATCTAAATGGTTAACAATTCTTAAATTAAGTATCAAATTTGATTTAAAAATTACTAAGGCATTGGATTGCTCTTATTTTTTCAGCAGCAGATTCTCCCATGATGAATAATACTCCACAAAGTTGTCTCTTTCTTGCAGTGTCAGACTTGTACTGTGTTTTTATGCAGATAAGTTACAATGAGATGCTCTTTCAAATTACTTTGTTTAGGTCCAGTAATACAAAGAAGTCTAAAATAATAGTGAGTACTCAGGGAAATCCACACTATAAAGAAGTCCTCAACTGGTGAAGAGCTAGCTAAAAAGAAAGCTCTTTAAGTTCTATGTATGTCATGGGCTGAATTTGGAAGACTGCAGTTTCCAAGACTGCCAGAGCTCCTCTATGATGCACAGTTCTTACAAAGTGTAATCAAACAGCCTAGATTACAGCAACCTAAAATCTGCTTCAAATTTACCAGATCCAGTGTAAAAGTCTTTGAAACCATAATCTTTTCCACTGTGGCCTACTGTTGCAGCCACAGAATAAAGCTGGGCAGGAGAGGTTCTCCTTCATTGATTTCTTCACTTTTTAATAGAAAATAATTTAATAATCTGTATGCATTGTAATTATGTAGCATGCTGATTTTACATTGAAGTTTATAATTCAGCAAACATAAAATTAGTATAAGACACAGTATCTCTTTGAAGCAGCATTTCTGATAGATTTCTCTCAGGGAATTGTTAAGTGGTGATGTAATTAGAAATACAAAATAGAACATTTATACGGATTAGTCCTTATTATAGAGATAAATTGTCTATTGACCACGGACTTATTTATTAATCAGATCCTGCAAACATATTTATAAAGAATAGCCAAGAAAAAGTCCCATTGAAATGTCATTCTGACTTTACCAGGTGAAGTTCTGTTTGTTCCATTGCTGAAAAGCAACCTAATTATCTCATATATGATTCCAGAACACTTCAGAATATTGTAAATGTGTAAAAGCTATTCAAATGGGCTAAGGCCAGGGAAATGAAATTTTGAATTAGCCATTCTTTGGGGAAACACATTTAAATGGAGCCTGAAAGTTACAGAACGTGCAATGACCAATTAAATTTCATCTTTACAGAATCAAGCCCCTTCTTTATGAAAGTAGGGTACATTAAGCACTTGTATTCTCACCTGTACTGAACAGAGAATGAATCATAAATCAAAGAGCGATGACCCAAGTAGTCCACTCAGCTGGGTTTCTTTATTCCTGCACAGCAGTAGACTAATGATCCAGAAGGTAATCCCTGTTGTAATCCTTTAGCTATGGATGAAAGGAGACCCTCAGCCCCTCATAGTCACTGGCACTACACTTTAGCATAATATTTTAATATACATGACATAAATACACAAATGAGTGCTTGCATGGCTCTCTTCCTTCTTCCTGTTGAAGAATTAATGCTGGTGACAGGCCAGTGTGTAACCTATACCACTCATTACTCACAGAGAAAGTCAAAGGGCATAGAGCTCTCTTTATCCTAATCTCCTCAATAACCTGCTAGGGTTTTGCTGTGAACTGACCACCATTCCCCCTTCCTTAGGCTGGCAAATGACAGGAGTGGGCCAGGGGTGCTGCTGCCATCACATGGGTGCCCAGTATCGCAGATGATGGAAAGACAGCATGAGGCGTTCATTTGTTATCTCCCTCAACTGCAGGATTAAGAAGTTGGATTAAAAAATACAGGCTCTAGCTACACAAAAGGATGCATTCAGAGATCTAGGTGAAACTACATGACAACTCAGGCATATTCCTGTTTAAGAATCCAGTTTTCCTTACACGTATTTTACAATGGATTGAGTGGCTCCCCCTCCACCTACCTCAAAAAAGGTATTGTATTTCAAGTGCTTGGTGATTCTGCTTCCTCAGATTTTGGAAACTCAAAAATGTTGAGAAGCAACAAAAAAATTATCTGGACTGAAAAATCAGCTCTTCCAGGGCCCTCAGAATAGAGGCCCTCAAAATCACTAGCCACTTTTCCAAAACGACTGCAATAAAGAAGAGACATTCAGAGTCATTTAGTAATTTTGAAGGTGAAGCTGCATCTGGTAAACTGTAGTTTAGGTGTGAAACTCACTCTGGATCATGACCCCACTGGGCATGGGGCTCCAGCACAGTCTCACAAACAGAGAGTCATTTATAAGATGACACAGACAGACTTTTTTTCTTTAGCCTAGCAAAGCAAAGGCTGGGAGGGAAGTGCAGTCAATAAATATATCTAGAAATACAACTCCCTGAGAAGAGTAATGGTACTCTTACAATGAGGACATTAGGATTGTAACAAATGGTTGGCAAGGTGTCTGTCAAATATTTAGCCTGCCAGTTAAAAAAAAGATTCCAAATGAGTACAGCTGCCGTGCAGCAGCAGAATTAGGGGACAAACAACCCAGCTGTGCTCCTGATGGATTTTGTTAAGTTAATGAACAGATTTGCATGATGTGAGGTCCTTGACAGGAAGAGATGACTCCTTGTTACTTCTCAAGGGAAGAGTCTCAAATCTACAGGCAACAAAAAGCCATATATATACTAGGTTTAACACCAGCTACTTTTTTGAAGACATAGTCTTCACCTGCTCTATCTCAACATTTACCAGTTTCTTCTTTCTTACTACATGCTTCACTTCTCAACACCAGAGCTCTGGCATCAACTTTGTAACGCCAACCACAATGCATTGCTCTGGAAGGAATCACCAGATGGGATTGGCACCAAATCTAGAATTTTTCAAACTCTTCTTATTTTTTAATCAAGATTCAGTCTTTCTGCATAAATTACATACCCCTAGCTTTGTCACGAAGAGTCTTCCTAGAATACAGCAGTTTGCTTTCTATACTCTCTAATAAGACGCAAAATTGCTTGCTTAAAACAGTGTGCAGATGTTCTGGCTGTGATTATGGGAAGAGGGATTGTCTGAAAGACAAAGATGAAGAGCTGTGTTAGAATAGCAATAAATGGTGATAAGGCATCTGTCAAACATATTTGACCACTTCCAGTAAAAAGCAGTTCAATAGTATATAAAATAAGCAAAAAACTAGGAGCCACCCAGGCTCCATGTAAATGATTTCTTCTCTATCAAAAAGCTGATGTGCAAGAACTTGATGCCTCCTACCATTTGGCCAGGTGGCAACACTATCAGGTAATTTTACAAGCAAAACTAGAGATCATTCTGTCTTTGTCCTGTCCAGTCAATAGCCTGGCTATTTCATATGCTACTGGCAAAAATTGCTGCTTTGTGCACATTTCCTAAGTAGAAAGGTCTTCACTGATCCATCTCATCTAACAATAGGAGACAGTGACTGTTTTTAGCTTCTCTTCTGTTTTCTGTCCATGCCAAAAAGAGGATATGTGTTGGATAAAAGCAAATTCTGACTTGACAACTATTAGAGTAATAGGAACAACATATTAAAAGCATTTATAACCCATGTTTGGAAATAACTTGGGCTCTTAGATGCTGTGGTCCCATTGAAAAGTGAAATAGGGCTTCTAAACGTCCAGGCCAGTTCCAGAAAATATCCAGAAAATAGATCTAATGCACCAACCTCACATATACTCTTTTAAGCATATTATTCTTTGCAAAACTCTATTTAATATTAAATAATTCACTTAGTGGGGAAGGGCAAGATATTTTTTCTCTTTTTTCCCCCTCATTATTGAAACGATCCCCATTCTTTCCCCAAAACCTGCTCTATTGAAAATATTGTTCTCACCATGACAATTTTGATATTTAGATAAGAGAATTATTTTTTTCACTGTACCATTATGATTTATGTCACTTTCAGCTTAATCTTTGAATAATCAGTGGTATTTTTATTTACAAATGTTGATCAGTGAAGTTATTGAACATACCGTCCTCACAAGGGAAAGCTGTTTTTTCCCTCCCTGCTAAGTGGCCTGCATGTATCTGTATATAAAACTGAAGTAAAACTTTTCCTGTTTGTTTATTTCAGAAGCAGAAGATGCATCAAATTGTTCTTCAGACTTTTTTAAAGACTGATTTAAAAGAACAGTGTCTAGTTTCCTACCCCCAATCCTAAACCAGCTTGTCAGCCTGGCAAGCATTTTGTCTGTGATGATTGTTCCAAAGCAGAAAGGAGAAAAGCTGAAAATATTGTAGTTGCCCAAGTCAGCACAAGCCCCAGGAGGCCGCACATTCTGTTTGTTGTATCCAAGGAAAGGTCATCCTTTTGCACCAGCCACAAACCAAATGGTAAATCTCCAGTGGGAAGTCAGGAGCTGTTTGTGAGAAGAACAGGTTGTTCCTGCAAATATGGTTGTGCCAGGTTCTCTGCAATACTCACCTCCAATAACCAAGGCTGGCAGTTATTAGATTGCTGCACCATAAATTTAAGGTCTGCTGTAATTGTTCCTCTCAAAAACATAGGTACACATTCATATACTAGCTTTGCAAACCAGAGGTGAGAGTATTATCAAAGAGTGGGGAAGCTTGTGGTAAGTGGAGGAGGGAGAGAGAAAATAAGGAAAAATAAAAGAGGTAGTGGAAAGCATAGGTAGTATCACAAGAGGCAATGGACAACCTTTTCTATCTACCTTCCCTAAAGTCCTGCAAGCAAATAAATTGTTCCTGTATACATACATCTCTTCCCAAAAGGTCTGTCTTTGGGGACAATTCAATATTCCTATACGTGAGGCCTTACTTATCTTTTGGATCCAGGTCACCCATTTTCATATTTTTAAACAGACTTTCAGGTGGAACAAATACTCATAGTCCCTCAAACCCATTTAAAATATCAGAGGAGCTGTTAGGGTTTTATTCATTTTAATGTGTTTTTACCAGCTGTAATTTTAAAATGTTTTGTCAACTTTTGTAATTCTCACGGTCTTATACGCAATCCTGAGGGCTGCACTTGAGTGGGTGATGATTGTACAGATGCACACAAGCATGCAAATCCTCTCTGTGGATTCAGGAGCAGAAAATATCCCCTTCCAGTACTGGTAAAGTCACACTTAAAGGTGATTCTGTCCTTTCTTTAACAGCTCCATGGGGTAGGTCCGAAAATCCCATTCAATAAAACAAAAAATAATGAGTTCTATCATCTACAATCGCAAGTATTCTTACCCTGTGTTAGAAGTGAAATTGTAGAGAAACAGAGTGAGGTGTTTCTTTAACATATACCCCTATAACCCTTCACAGTTCTGTTATTTCCTCCTGAGTGGTTGCATTCTCTCTGCCTGTGATGCTCTTCTAAATCACCCGGGTATTTGGTTTCCTCCTAGCAGTCCTCTTGACACTCCTTGAAGCTGCCCCTTTCATTCTCATAATTAACACAAGACTTTAATTCCACTCTTACAATGTTTTGCAGATGGGTTGTAAGATTGATGGCATGTGTCAAGACTCATTGACAGACTGAAAATTTGTCTCATTTAGTGAAGCGTTGCAATTTTCTCTTCAATTTTATCATTTAACCTTACCATAACCACTTGCTCAACTCCATGAGCAAGTGGTTATGGTACATCTTCCACAATTAATGAGTCTCAGTTGGGCCTTATATCTCCTATAGAATGTCAAAAGTTGCTATGACAAATTAAAAGCCATCCTTTAACACAAATATCAAATCAGATATATTATTCTGGAGGTTAGTATCTCTCCTTTCAGTGTTAGGTTCTCCTAAAATGTACATAAAATTTTGCATGCCTTTTAGACTGTTTCTATTTGCTAACCCTCTGAGGAAGCTAACACAGTATTATATTATTACAATGAGGGTATTAATTTTGTATTTTATATATAGATATATATGATTTCCTAGTAAGTGTCCCTTTCTTCTGTAACCCACTCCATCTCCATTGTAACAGAGAAAATACATGTTCTAAGGTTCTGCAGTTTTCTATGCAGAACAAAATATTGGGGAGATTAAACATTAGACATGGAGGACAAGCTCTTCCATCAGATGCCTTATTGGTAAACTGGAAACAAATTTTAAAAAGGCAAATTTAGAAAAAAAAAGATTTCTGGAATTGTGCAGTCAAAAGTTTGATCACTCCAATTTTTGTTACTTTAAATTGAGTAAATGAATATTATGTATATTTAAACAAAAGTCTGTGTATGAAGATCATATGTGGCTTTGCTTCTGGTTAATTTTTTTCTCTCTTTTTTTTAAAGATTACTTATGAAGAAATCCTAACAAAGGTCAAACTACACTGAAGAAAATTTCCAATTAAGTACTATAACATCACTCTGTTAGTACCCTTCAAGTATGTCCAAAACCACTTTTGCACTCAAATTTTCAGAATAAGATAAGAACTGAGAGTAGACTACTTTTCAAGAGAAGACTTCAAAATTATGTCTAACTTTTGTGAACAATTCATTGGCTTAGGCTAAAATAAATTCTGTCAAGGCTAGATAGAAGTAGCAATAATAGCATCTGATCTGTGCAAGCTCATTTTCTTTTGACATGCGGTTGCCAATACTCAAAAAAATTCCATCAGAAGGCTACATATTTATGAGAACTAGTCTCCATAAATCTCAAATTTTATCTTTGAAACTTCCTTCTAAATGAGAACAGTAAACTTGTAAGTGAAACTTGTAAATCAGTTTTATCACTATGTGTGCATAAGTATGATATATAAATATACTTGAAATTCCAAATTGAACTTGTAAGTAGGTCTGATAACTTTTTCTACTTCAAATTTCATCTCTTTCTAGGAGGTGGGAGGGGAGTCATGGGAGTGTTATGGCTGGTATCATGCATGAATATGCATTTCATATGTTGTACATGCAGTACTGCACATTTTCCTTACTGCAATAGAACTATCGTTCCTTACAACAGTAAATAATTCTTTAGAAAATGATCTAATTGGTTAAATCTACAATTTTAATAAAATACAAACAGATTCTGATTCACAGCACCAGTGAATCAGCTGCAAATTTCCTGTTCCATGCTAAGCTACAATGATATAAAGAAATGGGGACTGGAGGCTTACTTGCTTCTCTCTTTCTAATACAACTTAGTATACCTCAGTTAAAAGATATCTTCCTCTATTACTATAGTAGAGACAGCACTTACTGGGACCTCTACTGTTGCAGGTACCTGTAACACTGATTCAAACCAGTAATAACTTGCCATGATAATAAAATGATTTATTGTCTGCATATTCTGTAAATTACATTCATTCTGAAAAAATAGTAAAGTGTCTTCAGATCTATTTTATATATAAGGAATAATTTCATCATCAAAGCTACAGACAACTGAATGTAGAATAATCAGTGAGTTTAGGCATCAAAGAAATCAAGGGATAGCATTTTTTGTGTGCTTTGTCAGCTCCAGAGCATCCGAAACACAACTGAAAATAAAGGATACATTTCTGGTTTTAGTATAATTTGTATATTGTGAAATATTAAAAATGTGAACAGGAAGGAAAGATGCTGTCGGAGGTCAAATAATTTTTAATGCTTTTTCATTTTCTCTAGCTGCTTGGTAAGCAGCTAGAAAAGCATTCCCTTTTGCCTGCCAGTAATCTTCAGAGATGTTTGTAATGCAGTTTTATATACTGCACATTCTTTTACTCACATTTTTACACTTGTTTATGAAGCTATCTGGAAATGCATCCCTCTTATCATACAGGCTTATCTGAAGTTGTACCACACCTAAAATAAGCCAATTAAGTAGTAGTGATGGGCTCTTTTCAGCTGCACACTCATTTTCAAATGAATTTATTGAAGTAAAGGATTTACAGCATATGGACTCACAGACTTCTCATGAGTTAAACTGGCATCCATATGTACAGCTTTCAGTAGAGAACTCTAGAGTAATATTTACAATGTAAATATCAACTTTTATTACATAAGAAACAAATATATCACAACTTTCACTTCACAACATATTTGTTCTGGTTTGATGACTAAAGTCATCTCTTTGAAATACTATGTGGAACTCAAAAATAGCTTGTTCTTGTCATAGACTTTACCAGGTGTCCTTCAGAGGTCCTGAAAAGCAAGGGAGAAATATGTTTTAGAAGTCATTTTCGTAAGCAGTTACATCATCAGGTCTATAAAAGCAGACAGTGGACAAGAAGTAACACTTGATATAAAACAATTGCTGCTCTTTGGGACTGACAAGCATGAGATGGAGCTATTCACAGGGGCTTGGTAGGCATTACAGCCAGCAGACAAGGCTGTAGGCTGAGGAAGAATGGTTGAAGGATTAGGCAAAAATGTTACTTCACATTAGCCTACAGTGCAGAACAGCTCACTTTGAAAACAACTATATCCTTGAAATGGCTACATTAATTCAGGTTGCTTGATTCACACTACATCAGCAACCAGACACCGCAGTAACGTGACCAGTAACAGTCAACACTGAGTAAGCAATTCACCTATTGGGGGATCTGGATCATCAGTACACTCCATAAAAAGGAAAGGACTGAAAATAACTCCAGGAAGACGCGACCCGCTGCACCACTACTGTCTCCCATTTAGTAAATACCAGAAGTTTTAGAAGGTGCAAAATCCAGGAGCAGATATTTTTGCAATAACCTTTTATCTCCTTTCTAATCTTTGGGAACTTAAGAGAAATGGCCACATTTGTGGAAAGGAAAAGAACGTTTTCCTTCAGTCTTGGAAGGAAACAACCGTTTGGAAAAATGTCGTCTCCTCCCTCCACCCTGTTATCTTCAAGAGTAGCCTTTTTTCTTACTTGTAGCTGAGACACAGCTGAATGCCAAAAAACATCCTATCATCAATTTCATAATACACTTTCGAGAATACCAAGCCTGATTCACTTCTACCTTACCCTTTCAATTTATGCAAGTGCTGTGATGTAGAAGGGTTTACATTTCAGTAAACCAAAGAAACATATCTGTGAATGATTTCAGAAGAATAACGTTAGCTAAATGGAAAACAGTAACTGCAGTATTTGCATGTCAGACGATCTCTCTGCAGCACACCTTAGATGGGAGTCAAGTGCTTTCTTAATGCTTGGGGTTCATGTTGTTGATCCTCTTAGTTCCAGTGGCAACTCCCTTCTAATGAAATAGATGGTAAACAAAATGTGGAGCTTTTTTTTAAAAAAATTAAAAGAAATATCTTTGAGTTTGTTCACTGAAGAAATAATAATCTTTGTTGATAAAAAATGAGTAAATTCTGGTTTTATGCTGCAGTACACACAAGTCGAAACACCCAAGCAAGTTAGGTGCATTATTAACAGTGCCATTTAATTAGGAAATTTCAATAACAGCAATCATGGGTTAACTTAATTATTGTTGTTATTAAAATTATTGTTATATTAAGACACAATCCCTACAGAAACATGCAGTGTTCCATGGAACATGGCTCTTTCCTAGATGATTCTGCTTTTCTGATAGGCCACACTTCATGTACGATTAATCTCATTTTATGGGTCAAGTCAAGTAACAGATAGCAAGAGGAAAGAAAATCTGGGCATACCAGTGGGAGGTGGCTCAGCAGCTCATCTACGGAATCATAGTTTTCTGAAAAGGAAGGTTCAAGAAGTTCTGCTTCATCTCGAAGTTTAGCAGGGTTTAACTCTTCCTGGCTGTTGTGGACAGGAAACAAGTTTTATTGCTCTCAGAAGAGAAAGCAAACAGGCAAGCAAAGCCTTCTTCTAACTGTAGCTATTGCACATTGTGTTACACTTATACCAAAGTGTTATAAATCACATGAAATAGCATGTTTAATGGGTGAAGAGACATGATATTTAAAAGTCGTTGTCTAAATGAGTGAATATACAAACAGAATATAGCTCTACAAAAACATATTCTGGCACTTATCACCTATACTGGTTAGGACATACGGTCTTTCTGGGACATCTACATTTTCATTTTATGTGTTTACTTAAGGGCAAGTTTTCCATAAATAGTGCATTTTCTTTACAAAATTGTTGTTTGTGTTCCATAGCTCTGTGGATTTTTCCTTAAGAGGCTTTTTTATAAATAAAACCACATTAAGAATCTGTCAGAAGCTTTTTAAAATTGCCAGATGCTGTCCCCTCTTTATTCTTTTATTCTAATCTGATTGTAGTGTCTGTTCCAGTCTGGAAGAAAATGTTGTCTGTATTTGAAACCCATGTTATAAACTACGTTATAAAGTCATTAATGTTCATTGCATTTTGTTTGTCCTCTCTGTATACATACATGGGTATAAATCTTTTCTGTCTTAATACCATACAAGTATGGAAACAATATATATTTGCTTTCTTTTAGTACCTTCTTTTTCCAGTTAAAACCGAGTTTAAGTATTTCTTCACAGCCATTTGCTTTCGAAAGCGGCTGTAGTTGTCAGTGAAGACAGCATCAGAGTGGCGTTTGACAGGACTGTCCTGGGAGCTAGCAGTACAACAATTACAAAGAAAAAATTAATAGACAATATCTGTTTAAAAGAAGATACCATTAAATGAGCGAAACAAACTTCACAATGTTGATTAGCTAAATAAAATCAAATTTTCATTTCTGCTTTCATTTCCAAGTATGACTGGATCTTTCTTCTGCTGAACAGAAGTCACTGCTTCAATTGCTTACAATGTATTTTAGTAACAAGGACCATATTCTAAGGACTGGTATTCAGTCTTTTTGGGCACAACTTCCACCGATTTCTTTCTCCTGCTCAACTTTGCCACGGCCTGTGCAATTAGGATCTATACTCAATGATTTCTGGAGCCGCTTTCCCAGAAATTCTGCAGGATCAAATGGCTGAGTGTGGATTTCACGATTTCCTCCTGTCTGTTCTCATAGTCCAGGTTCCTCTTTTTAATAAACTGACTTTATTCTGATTTCTATCATTTGTGTAAATATATTTTAGTGCAATGCCAAGGTGCAGACTGGTTTAAGTCACAGTAAGCTCTTAAAGGACCTGACTGCTGTTCCTATTGAACTCAGTGAGGATGGAGCCTGCCTCTGGGGAAAGTAAGAGTGTATCATCACATACATAGCTACAAATGTTTGTTTTAAGGAGGTGTCAAGAAACAAAACACACCTTGTGAAACCCAAACTTGGAGACGTATTTTTCATGCATGATCTTGGGAAACCTCAGTGTGTTTGGCTTAAATGATCTATGTTAGTTTATAGCATATAAGAACCTGGCACTATATGTTCTGGAACAAAGGCAGCATCGACATAAATGCAGGACCTAATTTTCACTCAGCTTTTGAGTGTATGAAGTGGGCATTCAAAGGAACTGGCATATTGGGTCAGCCCAAAGTATTCTACTGTTCTCAAGAGCACCCAGTAGCTGCTGCTTAGGGATATGAAGACAAGGGAAGTATACAATGATCCTTCCCAGCATCCTGCAACCATTAGTTTATGAATGTCCTGGTCTGGAAGTTGCATCCAGATCCCTGTCCACAGATTTGCCTCATTCTTTTTTGAATCTGTCTAGAATGCAGATCTCCCAAACATCTGACAATATGTTCGACAGTAGGAAAAAAAATCATTCCTTTTTGTTTTCATCGTAAACCAATTGTTTCTTAATTCCATGGAGCATTCCCCTGTTGTTATGTAAGTACTGAGTAATCAGTCATTTTGTATTTACTTTTGCCATTCATCCACCAAGCTAGTAAAAACACTAACAGAGAAAAAAAAATTAGCCAATTGGCATGATAATCACTATAATATTGCCAGTATTTATTATCAGTGCTATGTGCAGTGTCTGTTGCTCTACCCCTCACAGCTGTATCAGGAATAAATAGTAACATATTCATTTAGTAACAAATACCACTAGGTGGTTACATAGGATTTTCAGCTCCCCCATCATTATATCAGTTTCTCTTTCATTATCTCTAAATCGCAAAAATGAGAACTTAGGTACAGAAGGGTAAAAAAATGCCAATGAAGCCAGCTAGGAAAAAACTCTACCTAATGTAAGTGTCACCTCACCTAACTCGTTTTCTAATAAGCGAATGCAGATATCTCTTCACAGCAAGTTTAGCCAAAAGATGGCTGTAGACACTGGTGAAAATTCCATCAGCATGCCTTGCATTTCTGAAATGGACAATAAATAAACTCTACAATACAACCTGGGTTCATACCACTTTGATAGCGTTCATTTTGTAAACATAATGCTTTCCTCAAGTTATCTATTGTACATATTAAATTAAGCTAATTTCATAAGAAAACTTCCAGATTTTCACAATATACATTTTAGCCCTCCCTGGGCAGTACATGAATTCATCATCCCAGAATGTCTGTGCAATCAACATTTCTGCAGACATTCCTACTGCTACCAGAGGCCATGCAGGTTCTTTTTTGTAACTGATTCTTCCTTTCCTATTTCTCAGTTTGAAAATGTGACTGATGTTTTTCAGCTGATCTAATTCAATTATCATTTGTATTTATGATAATAAAGAAACTCACCTATCAATAATTCTGGACAGATCAAAATAAAATTTCTCATTTTCAGGTAGCGTGTTCTGCAAAATGTCTGATTCAGTCTTTAATGACCCATGGGCATGGTCAGATTCACTGGCTCCACCAAATGGCATTCTGTTTCCCAATCTGTTGGAGAAGGAAACCATATGAAGTACAGTTAGCTGAGGACATGCAACACTTCACTGCAGCTTACATTCTGGTCTGTGTCAAAATGCACATCTACCTACTTTAATCTGTAAGACACGTTAAAGTAGTCTGGATAAAACAAAAATCACTTTCAGGTATAATCCATGCTCAGTGATAGAGTAACCTACATTACAGATCCTTCTCTCTAATGCATATTTTCTAGATATATGTTTTCATTGCACACAATTTATTCCAGTGAAGAGTGCATAATGTATGGCAATTACAGCTCAAGTGACAACCATGAAGCTTTTCATAACAACCATATTATATATAAACGATGGATGGAATTACCAGCCTCCACCCATGCAAAGTGAAAACAGTTCCTGTGAAGTACTTACCTTCCAACCAAGACTTAAAATGTGCATTGAAAGGCAGTATGAAACAGTTCTTAGGCCTTCTCTAAAGAAGGTAAATACACCCTCAAGAACTTCAAACTAAATATGAAGTGCAGCTGTGTATCTCTGTGTGGTTTTATTCTCTTGTTTAAATTAATTTGCTAGTTGCAAGTTAAAAAAGGTTCACATTTAATCTTTTAAAATGCATCAAGGCAATTGTTCTCTATAAACCGATTTACAGTTACTTCACATTTTGTGAACTGCTGTTTCTTATGCTGTGCCATATTTTATCAAGGGCAATCTGACTGCATAGCAGTAGTTTGGCATCAGGCGTTTCTTCTAGCTGCTCTGATGTTCTGTGGCAGACAACAGGCTCCCATCGTTACAGTAAACCCCTGCGTGTGATGATGTGCACAAATCACATACTAAAACAAGGATAGGCTATTGTTCTTGTAATTTTACAGTCATTATAACTATTAGTACTACTTATATGTCTGAGGCATGTAAGACTTCTGCCTGGTGTAAAAAGTAACACTGTTGTGTAAAATAGACCAAGTCAAGTCACACCTTTTGAAAATCAGTCACTATGCTGTTTTGCTATACCGTTTTTTGTTGGTCTTTCTATACTTTGTGTTCCTCTCACCTAAATGTAAAACGTACCCTTCTGCCATCTGGTTTAACTTTGTTGAACGATTAATAACAACAACAATAACAACTCGAAGCATGCAGCAGTACAAAAACTGCCCATCAGCCCGGGCAGACCACTTCCCCTCATTCAGGATTTCGGAATTTTCAGTGTGTTGGATTTTGCCTGAGTATGTCTCTGATTTTCAGAAAACGCGTCCACCTAGCTGAGCCTCGGAGGTGAAGCTGTGGGAGCTTTCCCCCAGGGAAAGCCGAGCCCGTTGTGACGGACACGCGTCACGGCCCGGAGCACACGTTAAGGCAGAGCCCCGCCACACGCGGTGGAACCGCTACCGGCTCTCGGGGCAGCACTGCCGCTGCTGCTACTGCCGCGGAAAGTGCCTGCGCGTCTCGGGGGGCTGATAAAGGGCCGGCTCGGCGGGCACCGGCCGCGCTTGAGCGAAGCCTCGGCGCGGAGATGCGCACCCGCGGGTTCCCGAGCAAGCACCGCCAGCGGGAGCGCCGCGCTGCGCGCTTGCTGGATGAGCACGGGGGATGGGAGACGGGCGCTCCGCGCAGCCCCCTCGACCTCCCCGCGGGCCGGCGGAGCGGAGCGGAGCGGAGCGCGGAGCGGAGCGGAGCGGAGCGGAGAGGAGCGGGGCGGCCCTTACCGCGGGACGGGGGCGAAGGCGGCCCCCCGCGGGGGCAGCGCCCGCGCCCGCCAGCAGAGGGCGCTGAGGAGCGCGAGGGCGAGGAGGAGCGGGGAGGCGCCGCGGTGCTCCATGGCCGCCACCTGCGGAGGGAAGAGCGGAGCCGTCACCACCGACCCGCCCGCGCCCACCCTCGGCCCGACGAGCAACCGCCCCGGCCCCATCCCCGGCCCCGGCCCCGGGAGACGCCGCCGGCAGCGGGGTGGCCGCGGCGGGGAAGCTGCCGGCGGGCAGGGAGAGGTGGCACCCCCCGGAGACGACCGCTGGCCCGGTGCAGGGGGGCAGCGGCGCCCGGGGCTTAGCGACTTTAAAAAAAAACATATATTTTTTAAGCGGTAAAAAGGAAGGGTCTCTCTCCGGCTGCCCTGGGCGGTCAGACACGCTCTCCGCGACCCGACGGCTGGGGCGCCTTCCCCGGAGGTCCGGGAGGGGAGAAGCGGGGGACGGGGGGACGGGACGGGACGGGGACACCCTCCCCATCCGCTGGGAAGTTGCCGCTGCGGCGGAGGGAAAGTTACTCACGGAGCCGCGAGTCCGTCGGTGGGGCTGGCTGGGCGGGCGCGGAGCGGAGCGGAGGGCTGTGCTGCTGGGGGCCTGCGCCCTGCCCCGCTGCGCGGCTGCCGGGGCGGCGGCGGAGGAGGAGGAGGATGAGGAGGAGGAAGAAGAGGAGAGCTCCGTCTCGCCGCACGCTCTGAGCTGCCGGCCGCGCCGCCGCGTTTTATAGCGTTTACACGTTTCTGCTTCCGAAGAAGCAATCACGTTACTGGGGAGACGTCACCCTTCCCAAGGGGACGGTCGCTTTGTTCAGGACAGTCAGAGACTTATATTTAACTCATGAGCAGCCTCGCACCCTACCTCCCCCCGCCCCCCCCCTCCCCCCCCCCCCCGGCCATTATTTGATTTATATTAATGAGTTAGTTTTGCGGGGACCAGGGCTCCGTCGCCCGCGTGATTCCGCCTCGCAAAGCAGGAGAGCAGGCGGCCGGCGGGGGCTGCGGGGGCACCGCGCATCCCTGCCCGCACCCGCGGCAGCCGGGGGGGGAGGTGGCTGCACCCCACGGGGCCCTTGGCTCCCGCCCCGAGTGCTTCCCCGCCGAGCCCCCTCCTCGGCCCCGGGGTTGTTCCTTTTCCCTAGCACTTCACCGGTGTTTTCGGGCTGAGTCGGTCCTTCTCTGTCCCCGGTACTTGCCCGTCCCTGCCGGGGGTTCCTGCTCAGGCGCTGCGCTGCGGGGATTTGGTCACAAAACCAAAATCTTTCTACGGGCTTTAGCTTGATTTTAGGAGGCGGCGGGGTCTTTGCTTTTTCGTTTAAACCGTGTGTATGCGTGGGAAAAGGATCAGCCCCCGCATCCAGGCACGGCTTGGTGCATCCAAACGCCGTAGGTGCGTGTAACCGTTCCGCTGATCCCAGCGCCGGCACCCGCTGCGCTGGCGCGCAGGGAGCGCGGCTGGAGCGCGTGTTAAAGCCCCAGGAGCGGGAAGGGGGTCAGGTCTTCCTTCTAACGTGTCTCAAGCCCAAACCTCGGGGCTGGAGTCACTGCCACAGCAAGGGAGAATCAGACAGTTTCAAGCCTTCGATTTTCTCCTTCGAATTTTCCCTGCCTGAGAGAGATCTCTGGGCAGCAGGGAAAAAAACACGGGGGAAGTGGGCGTGGGACCCACGGGCGGGCCGGCAGAGCAGGACTGTTCCCGCAAGCACCTCCTCAGTGTCTCACCGTGTCTTTTCAGTGCCTGTCCTGAAATACCTGCTAAAGAATTGCGGCAAGATTTTCAGCTGAAAAGATCACTATCGGTTTTTTCTTTTTTTTTTTTTTTTTTTTTTTTTCCCCCTTCCCTTGAGCTTTTGTGCCTCTAATCCTCCCACTCACTAACGATTGTACCAAATCCATACAGACTATTTCACCATTTCTTCTTACTTCTAATAAGTTTCTCTGTTTCATGTTTCACTAAAGATTAGGCAGGCTCAATGCCGAAGATTCTGCGATGCTTAATCTCATTTTCTAATTCAGTTACATAAAAATTAAGTGAATTAGATTAAAAATGCCTGGAAATTTGTTTCTCGGATGACAGCTGTGACTAAAACCAGAGTTCCTGCAGTAGTCTAATTTCAGGAAATTTTCCCCTTGTTACTACGTAACTGGAGGTCGAAGAAGCAATTCTGCTCTGGAATGGCGAGATGAGCATCAGTAGCACCGTACTCCCCTCACCCCGCAGAAGTACCCCGGCTAGGGCGGCCAGGCGTTGTGCTGTAGGCACCACCCGAGAAAGTGCAACGGGCTTCACCCAAGTGCTTGAACGAGCGAGGAGGAGAAACCCACCCCCCGGGCGAGCGGGACGGGAAGGGGGGGGTGGCTCTCGGGCCCGAGGGTGCGGGCACCCCGCGGCCAGCGCCGCGACGGCCGGCGGCCCCGCTCCTCAGCACCGCTCCTCGGCCCTTCAGCCGCCGCTCCTCGGCCCCGCTCCTCAGTCTCCTCTCCTCGGCCCCCGTTCCTCGGTCCCTCAGCCCCTCTCCCCAGCCCCTCTCCCCGACCCGGCTCCCGCCGAGGGCACCGCTGCGGGAAAAGCCCAAACGCTGCGGGCAGCAGGAGCCGGAGAAAGGAAAAGTTTCCTTTCAGCAGCCTGGGCTAGCGCAGCCTGGAGAGGGGGGGTCTCGAAGGAATCCTGAGGGCTGCAGTCCCTGGGAGGGAGGAGGGGAGCTGCCGACTAAGTCTAAGACATCTGGGAAAAACAAGTCTGTTGTCGGTTGCTATGTATGTGCTATATGGGTGGCTGCATGCTGTGAGGAAACGTATATAGACTGCACTTCCAAAAAAACCTGAGGATCACTGGTAAATCAGTACTTTTTTTACCACACCATACCCACTTATTTACCATACCTGGTCAAACTGGTTTGCTGTAACTTTGTTCCCCTTTTCACAGGTAGTAAGTAGTACACTAGCTTGGACAAGGACATGCTGTAGGGCTGGCCAAAATGACCTCAGAACCTCTCTAGGGGTGGCAGTATTACTGAAAAAAACCTCTCTATAGCCCCTTTAATGATCTGAGCAATCTTTAGTGCATCTAGTCTTACAATACCATCTATTTGCCCTGTTCTATAGACAAGAAACTGAGTCATAGGGAGATCAAGTGGATTCTCCCTGTTTACCCAGGAAATCTCCAGTAGAGCTTTGAATTGACCCCAGATGTCCCAAGCACTTTTCAATTGCACTAACAATTGTCTGCATTTCCCTTCAACACCCTGCTTCACCCACGGTCTCCTCCTCTTGAATCAAGATAAACTGAAGAGGAGATGTTACCTCTTCCTCTCTTTAGTCCTTCCTCTCATTTGTCAAGAGGATTTTCATTGAGGGAGTTTGTTTTGGGATGACTGAGAAGGGTTTGGGGTGGCAATCCAAATTCTATCTTTTCCAACTTTTTTTTTTTTTTTTTTTTTTGGTCCCTGAAGCTTATATACAGTATTATTTCCACATCATTTGGAAATGTTTTAATAAGAGCAAGTCATTAAAAATAAAATAATTTTTTATAAACCAACAGATGGAGAAAAGCCCCTTTTCTGTAGGAGTCCTAAGTGAGTCCTCTAAGATTGAGGCAAATGGACCCTTTCTAGATGGTAACTCCTCCTGTCTTCTACTGACAGAAACTCTACCCTTTCAGAAAAGTGTCACTTGGAAAAAACCAGTGCTTGGGAGCTTCTCCAGGATAATAATTAGACACAGGCAACTCCTGGGAAGCCAAGTATTTTGCAGTGGCTGTTGCAGGAATCCTGATGCATAACATCTCCACATTTACTGAACATTTCATCTTTGGTCTATATGTTAGCAAATAGTTACTCTTCACTCTTGCTTTATTTTCTTTGATGTTCTACTTAACAAAAAAAAAGGGGTTATAATCATAAAATGGCAATATTTGGGAATGATGGAAAACCAGTTAGACAAGATTGAGCAAAAAGCAGAAGCTTCTCTGAAAGTTTATCTCACCATTTGTATACAAAGTTGTGTGATGTACATATAAATCAAGTATTACCTAAAATAGCTACATCAGCTGGGAAAAAGAGATTTGGGAGTTTTTAGGTTTGTTAGTTAGATTTGATTACTATTTTTAGCATGTAAAACTCTGCTGAAATTGAGGGGCTAAAAAAAATCTTAAAGCCAAATCCTTAGCTGAGAGAAATCTGCTTAGTTCCCTGTAGGACCTGCTTAACCTTTGCCAGATTTATCATGTAATTGTATTTTAAAAACAGAAATTACATCAGCAACAGAAATATAGTTTTACTTGGAAAAAAAAAAGAAAAATAATAAAAGAGTTGTTTCAGGACTTGCGTATTATATCAGAAAAGGAAACTTCTACTGACTCATGAGCTCTGCCTCACAAATCATTGGGACTGCAGAATCTCCCTTGTGCATTACAGCTCATGTTCGTGTAGATGAGTTCAGAAACTCTGCCTTTGATCCCATAGCCATATCACATTGATCCATGAGTTTTTAGAGCTTATAGAGCAGATTGATGGAGCACTACCATTCAGCAGCTAGCAGAACAGCTTTTCCAGCTTCCACAAAAGAGAGAACAGAAGAAATGTCAAAAAACTGTATATGAGGAGTAAAAAATACAAATAAAAAGTGGTAAGCTAACCTGCCCTTCTCTAATCCTTTAATGGCATGATTAGCATAATTTCCAATTTCTGCTCTCAGCACCCTGTTGCATTGCTGGGTCCCACTATCCCATAAAGATTCATATTCCTCAGTATCACCTGGTTGGAAAAAATGGCTGGTCACTCGCTGAAACTTGTCCCAGCCTCATGCTCCTTGCTGCTATCTCTGAATGCTTCTCAGGAGAAATAAGGAGAAAACCATCAGTTTGGTTTTTAGGTAAGTTTTATTTCAAAAGCAGAGTCCCCGTTCCATCATACCTTTAGCCTGAGTCAGTTCTGCAGACTTAGAAATGTGATGATAACCAGAATAAAACACAAACAAATATTTTGTAATTGAAAACTCATGACTTGACTCCTGCAGCAGAAACATTCAGCAGAAGATTGTTTGTCTCCGCAGTTACCAGGGCATGGGGGAGTCACACAGGTGGAACAGGGGAGACTTCATTTCCTCTCTCACCCTTCTTGAGCCCTGCTTTCAGGTCACAAGCATGGATCCTCAGAGCTGTCATTAACTGGAGTAAACTCCTGCAACAAGTAAATTATATTAACGAACATGCCTATTGTGTACACCACTTGTACAAGTCCCTCCTGTTCCAGGTGGTACCTTTGCACTATGACTCTGTGTGGGTTAACAATTTTCAAAATCAGTTTTCAAAATCACTGGAACATTTGGATTATGCCCATGACTCCAAATCACTCTTCCACTTCTTGCATTAGTATGTCCTGATATGTCATTGACACTGACATGCTTGATTAAAACTTCCCAATGCATACCATGACGAGCAAAAGGTATGCAGGAGAGTTACTGACTCCAGTGGTACTCCCAAGGGTCTTTTCCTCTTGTCTATGATGCCCTCTAAGAAAACTCTTATCGCTTGTAGCTTAGTTCTATGTCTTTATACCCCCTGCTCCCTCACCCCAAAGTGCAATCTCAGCTTCTGTCAAAGACTCTAAAGCAGTCTGGGATAGACATTTTGTTCTCCAGGTGTTTATGCTGTGTGGTATGTGCTTGAACTACTGCTTCATGTCCACCTGGTTCATGGTAAGTAGCTGTCCTAGAAATGTGAGTTCAAATTCCTTCTCATTCTTTAGCACGGACAAAATGTTTCTGCTGTCTCCCTCTCAATAACAGACACATGTATTCTGCACTTATTCTTCAGGAAGATCCATGACTATGCAAGCTTTAATAGAAACTTTAATATTTCTGGGGTTTTTTTTCAAAACAATCTCTTTTTAATGCTTCACCTAACTTGTTTAAACAATTTCATTCACATTAAAAGCCATAAAATCTCATGGTAATACAAAGCTTGTCAGGAGGCAGAGTCGTTTCTGTTTTGGTCATGTTGGGTATTCTTTGTTTTTAACAAGCTATCTGAAATATGTCCTATTCCTACCGGCACTGTTATAATCATCAACCTTCAGCAAAGGATCAGAAGATATCACCAAGATGATATCTTAATCACCAGAAATGTGTTCCTCCTCCTACAGCTGCCCCAGCCCATTTCTATTCTCTGCAAATCTAAAACAACCTCTGTATATGTCAAGAATGCAGCAGCATTCAGACTCAACTTCCCACCCATTTTCAGTCAACTCTTTGCTTCACAGGATTTTGAGTTTTTCTATATAAATCAACTTGACTATACAAGACCAGATTTTCTATGGTGAACTTTTGAAAAATCACTTTATTTTTCATTATATAAATTACTCTAAGTTAATATCTAATTAACTAAACAGATATCAAGAATAATATTTCAAACATGCTTCCCTACCTTTTCCCCATGCTTTCAGGCCTGTGACCTGTACTCTATGATACCTTATGGATATCCTTTTGCCTCTACCTGTACAAAAGGAATACAAAATGGAAATAACCTCCAGAATCCCTTCAGATTACCTGTTAACAGTAAACCCTGTACAACAGCACCACAGTGGAGCTGAAAATTAGAAGGAAAGCCTGAGAGCAAACATGCCTGGGGGACCTTATCATGCCCTGGTTCAGTGTTGACACTCCCCTTATGGGGTTTGGCAGCAAATTTGTCAGAAGCTTGGGGAATCCAATAAATTAATTATGTTAATGGCTAGGAGCACATCTCCAGATGCAGCCAAGCTGTTAAAAGTCCCTTCGTCTTCTGACCTACTCCCTATACTGACTCAAAAAAATGATGAAGTGTCAGAGAATTCAGTCCATTCATACATTTGTAACTGTATGTTTGGAATCTTTCATGGAGTGAAAGATCTATGCTGAAAGGACTGGGATACTTCTCCAATTTTGCATAGATCTTTTTCCCTGTGTATAATACAAGATCCTGGTTCTAGACTGCATGGCCAAATTCTTTTTGTGTTCCCCAGTGAACACTGCTACCATTGCACTGTCTGGAAGCTTGTGAGAGCAGACGTATCATCTCAAGATAAAGAAAAACCCACGTCAGTTGGGCTGGAAGGCACATTTTAAGATGCTAATTATGCCAGGATAACTTTATCCCTTGAACTGACCTAATCATCACAAGTTCTTTATTTACCAAGCTGAAAAAAGCAACCATCTAAAAGCTATGGCAGAAACAAGCTAAAAATGCTTCAGTCTCAAGCAATTACCACTATTGTCTTTATGCAAAAAGTGCTGAGAGAGGTTTTCTAAAACTGTCCATGTGTATAAAGGGCATAGTGTAACGTGATGTCTCTTAGCACTACTCTAAGCCTAATGTACGTTATGATGGCTGTGAAAATCTACATTCACATTTAGTTCACATGAAGAAGCCATATAGAAGAAAGTATCAGCCTGTTAGTTTACCATCCTGAATAAATTATAGAATTTGGACTTAAAAGTTTCTGATATTAGTTACGGAAGAATTTTTGTAGTGTTCCTGGACAAGAGAGATACAGTTCCAACCTAGTTTATCATTTAGTTCAACTCCACAGGTCACCAGAACAACAATGAACTCCTACATCGTGTCTAATTGGCTTCTTGGCCAATACATCAATGGTTCATTATCCTTTTTGTTCTACATGAAGCATTAAGAACGTTCCAGTGAACATAGCACCGCAGTCAATATATTCCACTTTATTAAGTACACATAAATAGATCCAATACTAGTAGGATTCTAAGGGATTTTGGAAGGTGAAGATTGTCACAAAGATGAAAGAGATTAACAGGCACAGCAACACCTTTGATAGCCATCATATGTGCTGTCATCATGTATGTGTATAATTATATTCTGCAAGTTGTTTGGGTTTTTGAAATTGACTGATGAATGGAAGTGCTTTCTGCATAAGCAAGCGAAACATTCAGCACCAGTACTAAAACAACTAATGCAGTATTTTCATTTATATTGAATGTTAATATTAAAAGGTTGCTAACTGTTGAACCTAAGCTGTGGACCTTACACCTCGAAATCTGCTAAACTTTGTGCTCAAATTGTAACAAAGCATGAATTTATAAATTATTGATCTAAATTTGAATCTTGCTCCTGGTGACTCTGTGTCAATCATGCAGTTACATCAATAGCTGCACAGTAAAAATAACTGTATAACTCTTTTCCAGCATGTAACTAGGGGAGTTTTAATTATTATTTCATGGTAGTAGATTATTATTTTGTACAAGCTTTAAGTACAATTCCATCTCTCCAAGTTACAGATAATTTTTTGTTTTACCTGAGACATTTTCTGGCTTAATAGAAAGATATTCCCTAGATGTGGAATCACACAATGTCACAATAAAAAATTATGTCACACAACACTGGGTGTGGAAAGGGCAGAAGAGTTAATCTGTTGCCGGGATTCTTCCTTGCTCTGTTTTGAGAGTTGTTCTCTGGTTGCTTCTAGCAGCAGCAGTTCAGGTGGGAGAATTTCCACTTGGAGTTTTCCAGAATGATTAGAAGTTGATATCCAAAGGGGACTTCTTTGTTTATTGACATTATTCAATGAGTGTTGTAATTTTGAACACTGGCTTCAAAAGTCTCCAGAGTGAAGGAGTAAGAGAAGAGTTGGCCTTCTCTCAGTTTACCCTTCTCTCACATCTTGGAACAAATATTTGAATATTATAGCTACGCTTTTTGAGAGAGTGGATAGCATAAACTGAAGCTGAATCCATAGCCTTCTCTTGGCCTCTATTGCCTCACCTACAATGCTTCATCCAGAGTTTTATGGCTCAGAAAGCTCAGCACAACCTGTGGCCCAGGTTCTGTGACTGAACAAGGTCAAGGATCAGCCTCTTCCAAGCAGCAACTAGGTACTCTCCCAACTTGACTGACAACTGTCTGTCTGTCTAGGAAAAACTTACGGATTGTCAGCTTGGAAGGTAAAGAGCTTATTAATGTTCAGTGTAGTCATATTTTACTCCTACCTACCTACTATGTACAGTACCCAGTAAATAACTGTGTACTCAAGGTTGCATACCATTCTGCTTGCAGAGTTTGTGCACACAGTAAAAGGCACCCAAATAAAAGCGTCCTAAAGGTGAAAAGGTTGCAAGGTCACTCACCAATGCATGTCATGTACAGATTTATGAACATAAAAATAAGCCATAAGCAGGAGCTACTGAAACAATTCCAGACTCCTTTCTGCCTTGTCCTTCAGTCAGCTCCAGATGAAGCTGAACCCAAAGTGATATCTCTCAGGATCTATAAGAATGTAACGGCTTTTGTCAATTCCTCATGCTGTCTAGAGGCAGTAGAGATTAGAGAGTCTTTTTATAAGTCTGTAAGAGATTGTCCTGCTGGGGGCAGTTTGTTTTCAGACAGTCTCGATTACAAGCAGGATCGCTGTAACATTGGCCTCAACAGCCAGAGGAGAGACAGGCTATCTGATGCTAGAACTGTCTTTGCTCAGCATTGTTTTCCAAACCCACCTCTAAAATTTCCCGCTCTAATGGTGCTCAGAAGTGATCTTTAGCAGAGTGAGACTCTAAAAAAACTTCTCTTTAGTCTTTCTTGCTTCATTCTATTTCAAAGGCACATTATCCAGAGATGAGATGATGCAAAAAACACCTCTGTCAAACAACAGAAGTGCTGAGACTCAAACAAAACTGTGATTTGGGAGTTCCTAACCCTACTCTCACATCAAATAATAGAAAGGAATGTCCGAGCACTGATTGACCATGACCTCCATTGTCAGCCCCTCATATGTCTGCATAAGAACATAAGGATCTTACAACCTCACAGAACATTTTACATGCTCAAAAAGTGACTGGGAAGGTGAGATGAACAGAGTAATCATCTGTTTTTAAAGAGAAGAGACTTTCAACAAACAGAAATCACTTGGCACATACAAATTTTGTTCTTAAATTAGGTCTAAACTACTTAAACTAGAATTATGTGGTTTATGGAATTATATTCTAATTCAGCAGAGTTATTAAATACATGAGTAATCTCACTGCAGTCAATCATAGACCCATATAGATTAAATAGTGGTCAGTCAGAGCATTTGGAGGGTTAAGGGTTAAGTGTGAATGATCTGTTTTGCTGGATTTGGGTTGTACTGCAAGGCTCTCTGTTGTGTGTCTAGCACACTTCATTTGCAAATCTACCCCTAAAGAACAGCAATATATAATACAGTATATTTCTTACTTTCTTTTGATTCACTGTTCTCTTGTACTGATAAATGAACAGTTAGCCTTGAAAGTTTTTGATCACTAATGACTCAGATTTTGAGTACACTGTCAAGTTCAACAAGATTCTTGGTCTGTTTTTAAATCTTTGTAATGCCCAACACTGGAAGCAGCTAGTCATTCAGTGTCTTACAGGTGCATTGAGAGAAGCAGGAACACCTATTTATACCTCTATGAAATGAGTAAATCCATGTAAATGTACATGACAATATCTATCCTTCAGTACTTGTAAAATGTCTGTGAGAAGGCATGCAGATACATATGCTTTGTTATGGATTAGGGGAGACCGAATCAGGAGAGACCCTTTCAGGCATCTTTCAGGAACACTATCAGGACATTAAACAGTGTCACACTTCACTTAACTTTGCAAAGTCATGGTAAATCTGCCATTCTCCAACTTATTTGAATTAGTTGAAGCCTCTCTTAACCTAGACTGAGCTTTCTCAGTCCCAGTTTCTCTCCTCTATATTTTTGGTTTTACTGGGGATAGCTCTGGCCCAGAGCAGGTTCCCTGGGTTGGTGGAAGTGATGAAAATGTGCAGATGCTTAACTCTGGTGTCTCAGAGTTTAATTCTTTTTAAGCTAATAAATTTCAAACAAGGTTACATGATGTGGGAACACTTTTAATGTTCAATTTCCTTTTCAGAAGTGATTCAATGCCTAGAAGAATTTAGAAGTCTTGAAAGATTTTATTTAGTATATATACAAGCACACAAAATTATGTTTTTCAGCATGCAGAAATTTTTACAGGAGTCAGTTTTATGTTTCAAAAATATCTGCATCATTAATTAGTGCATTGCAGAGTTATAAGAATTTTGCAAGGCAATTCAAAGTTTTACTAAATGGCGTCTGTCATTTAGTACTGACAAAAAGGTGCCTGTATCTTTCCATGACATCTGCCCAAGAGATTACAGAAAAAAAAAAAGAAAAAAAAATCAGTGCTTTGATGCTGGCAAACTGGTGCTGGAGAGCTTATCACATGCAACCCAATCAATTCCTCAAAGTGATTCTCTGGATAACAAAGTCGTCTTCTTTGTTACTTGGCAAAACAACAAAAGAATGGGGTAGAGTGAAGATCTGTGTATTTTTATCATCATACTTATCCACAGAGAGAGATGGAACTTACTATGGAACTAAATAGAGAAGCACTAAATGTGGAAAAAATTCTACAATCCATCTAGAAAAAGTTTAAAGGGAATTCTTCCCTCCTACAAAAATAACAAGTTATAGAGCACAGGAACAGAGCATAGGCAGAGAGTGGGTACCCTCCTTGCTCTTCAGTCTGCTTCAACTCAAACCCTATACTAGTCAGTCTAGAGGCTGAAGATTCATTCAATTTCAGTGCACAGCTTATCATTGGCAACTTCATACATGTCCAAAGAAATGCAAATTACTGCTGACTGTTATTTGTGCTCTTGTCAAGTTGGAACAAGACAGCAGTGTCACCTTTCCTGTGTAGTCATCAATGTGTTGTCATAAAATAAAGGGGATCGATACGGATGCAGGTCTGCCCTGAACTAGATAGGAATAATTTTGCATTCCAGTGCTTTTCCATACTGTCCCTAGTCATAGGCACATCAGACAGTTATGTCCTAAATCAGCAAATCCAATTTCCTGCTATCTCAGTCCCATCACTGTGCGCAATCCCTTTCATGATTAAGCTACTCTTGTTTAGAAGAACTCCTTGCTCTAAAATAGTGCAACTGCTCCTTCACAGCCCTCAGCACACGATCACTTGATTCTGCTGCTAAATAGATGAAAACATGTCTCTGATGTGGAATGTCACCAGGAAAGCAGACAGCAAACATGTTTACTGAAATAGCTCTGCAATGCAGTCCATGCCCGTGAGACACTGCCACCCTCATGAAGTAACATTGTCGGAAATTTGATGGGAGCCAAAAGCTTCCGTAGAAGTTAAAAGCAGAAATGAGACATGCAAACCAGGCTTCTCTCTCAAGTTGCTTCCTCAGGCTGCAAACTGTTTGAGGGAATAACACATGGAATAACTCACAGCCCCCACCTAGAGCAGCGAGGCCAGGGATACTCAGTGGAGTCACTGGTGCTGCTGCTACAGTGTGAGGCAGAAAATCAAGCTGGAAAAGTCTCCTCTTTGTTGCCCTGTGTGCTTCAAAAAGATCTGCTGGCAGCAGTAGTTCACCTGTTGACTGCTGCAGTAGTTTTCTCAAAGCGCTCTAGCCCAGCTCGATGAAAAATACTGAGTCAATTCTAGTCACTATTAATATTCCACTGAAAAAAGAGGTTAGGGTCCTGTCATCCTTATCAGCATTCAAAAAGGTAAATAAATAATTCCTCACAAAGTCATACAGAAACTCCAAACACTTGACCCCTTTGAAAACTCACTTTTTTTAAGAGACCCAAATGAAGATATAGGTAATTTACCTGAGTTTTAAAACACTTTGTAAAGCTGGTTTCTAGAATTTTGTTCTCTGCTTTGTCAAGTTATATAGGCACTGTTTTCCTTAATCTACTCTGGACTTGGCAGGGGTAAATTTCCAATTAACATTTTCTTTCATTTTTTTCCAGAATCTGTACTGCATCATAGACACCACCTAATTTTATCAAGTGCCTATAGGTCAGGGATCTGGCATGTGTCATTTCACCTCTGGGAGGATACTTCCAGTAAATGTAGTTTTCAGTTTATACTTAAGAATGGATGTTGAGATGACTTAAAAACTTCATGGTAAATTACAAGTGAATTTTAAAGATTTGATTTGGCAAAGATGCTGCATGTTCAGTGTGTTAGAGTATGATAATCAGTAGCTGTGTGAAGAGGTGATCAGCAGTTCTTCAGTAGGAAAAGGTCAAGGAACATAGCACAAGCTACTTTTGTAAATATGCCGGAACATAACTATTCTCAGACAGAGAGCTGTCAAGTTTTGTCTCCTATATGAAACCAGAACTGGAGCAATTGTTCTTGTGCACATGGACAATAATAGAATAGTGTTTCTCTTTATGAAGAGAAGAAGTAGCTCTGTTCACTTCAGGACAAAGTGTCAGTATATCTGGAGGTTGATCAAAGCTCTGCCTATCACTCCCTGTGTGATTCTGGGAGCACCTTTTTAATCACTACCTCTCAGTGTGAAAATGTATTACATGCAAAATTGTTGTGAAGCTTAATTCATTGCTTGTGAATGCTTTGCAATCTTGAAATCTGCAGTAATACATTTTTTTTAAATTCAGCTCTTCTTTCCAGTAACAAATTGAAATAAAAGGCTAGAAAAGGCCATTACAATGAACAAGTAAAATCTTCTGTATATCAAACACCTGATGATTCCTGAATCCCGCAGTTCAGTTTGTGGGTTGATGGTGTGCAATATGTTTTGGTACTAATGCAATAAAATGTGCATGAGTCCATTTAAGGATGAACCTTATAATGATTGTCTATCTGCTTAACGCAAGCATTTGCTCAGACACTTTGTGTCTGAGGATTGAAGTCTAAGTACTTAGAAACCAGTGGATTTAAAATCTCTAAGCACTGTTATTTGTGAGAGACATTCTCACTTGCAATCCTTGGAAGGTGTTCTCATATAGCAAATTCCAACTCTGACTTCACATAACATCTTCGGCTTTGGGATGTCTCCCCACAGAAGCAGAGGAAGGACCAAGTCCTCATTCACACTCCCAACTGTATCAGCTTGAATAATTAAAGATGATACCCTTCCCTTTAAAGGATCTTTTATGCATGTCAACATATTTGTCTTTAAGGAAAAATATGAGCTTGAGATTATAGCATCTAACTTTATTTCACATTCTGAAGCTTCCAGAGTGCTTGCAAAACATTTATTTCAGACATTGTTTAAACTAGGTAGGTAACTGACAGCCACATTGGTTATGCACCAAACAATCTGTGTTTTTAATCTCCCTAAGCCAGGGGACATAGAAAAAAGGTTTTGATATCCGGTACAGATTTTAGGAGGAAAAAAATACAGTACATTTAAGCTTCCCTTTCTACATTGTTTGCTAAATATAGTGTAATACACATAATAATATGCTGTGGCAAGTTCTACTGTAATGTAATGTGCATTTACAATCCAGGAGTAAAAATTTACTCATCTATAATGATTTGACTCTCAAGGAACAAGGAGTTTTGGCCAGCTGGGTACACACTGTAGGCCAAGTTGTGTCTTCAAACAGTCCGCCAAACTCAATAAGCAAAGGGAGCAGGCTTGAATTCTGCTTTTCATAGGCACATTAGAGTTCCAGAGCTGTTCCAGAGCTAGGACACTGTGAACACGCTTGTGCATGCAATGAAGTTCACCAGACTCATAAGACTCTAAATGAAAAAAATATTATTAATGAATGAAATGCCACAACTATTGTTTTAAGTCTGTAGCCTGAGACCAGCCAAATGCAGTTCTGCAGTCTTATCAGCAAGTCCTCAGTGTACTAGAACCCATAGCATCTGCAAAGAAATGCTCTGTAAACTCTGTAAATGGTTGATCTTCTAGCAATAACATATATCTCTCCAGAAGGGAAAATGTTGCACACTAAAAATCAAACAATGAAAGCTGATCAGTAAATACATGCAAAATAATCTGCCTTTACAATAAGGAATACTTGCAGTTTACAGTAAGTAATGCTTGTAAGCTCAGTGTTTGTAGCAATATTTGCAAATGGAGTGATATTGGGCTGAAAGATTGCAGTTCAGAGATCAATACCAGTGCTTCTTGAGGGATGCTGAGTGCAGCAAAGGGATACACGATGCCAGTCTCCAAAAGCCTAGAAAGATGTTAAGCATTTTGCCTCTTCTCAAAAGCTACTGAATCTTTGTCCCTCCCAGAAGACAGATGGGGACTTGTTCTCTCTACAGAAGCACAGGACCAGCCCCCTCAGGATCAGGAATCCGGCGGCTGGTAGTTGCCCAGCCCTTTTAGGAACAACAGGTTTATTTGTAGGTGAGGAGTAGGACTGCTCCCCTACTTGTTGAAATTCTTTACCCTTTATTTAAACATCAAATACCTAGCAGGAAAGTTATACAGTAAGACTTAAATCAGGCTGCATTTGTCTGTGCTGTTCCCAAATCTTGGACTTCTCTCACATCAGAGCAATTAGTCTCTACTAAGCTTGACATGACACATGTATAAGAATTAAGAATATATGTTCACCTCAACTAAATATTCCAACTTTATCTTCATATTCCAGCTAATTGTACAATCTCAGTATTCAGCCATAGATGTTTAAAATCTTGCTTTAGTGAAAGACAAGATTTCAGTGAATAATTTGTCAGGAAGAATTAAATGTTGGTACAATTTGAGAAAAACAATTTGAAATAAGGAAATGAGTAATCCCATAGCAAAACAGGAAATTTAATTAAAAAAATAGTTGTCATTCATGCTGCTTATCTTGATAACCAGAACTAGAAAAATGAAACATGAGGAGTTCTGCTTGCATACAGCCTTATTGTGTATTAAAATGTGACTACCTGTTCTTCTGGCTGCAGACAGAAAATGCTTTATAATTGTTACCATGCATTTACTATGTTGTTCAAAACTTCTCTCTGTGTGAAGCTTCATATACTTCAATATTTTCCCACACAATGGGATATTTTTATACAAGCAGCCCTAATACAGAGTTCTCTACAATCAGCAGAACAAGATGCCTGTGACCACAGCCAGGACTGTAACGTTAAATCCTCTACAAGGTCTGTTTATAAGGTCAGAAGCTGATCTATGGTTATAGGAAGAAGGTAGGTGATGGGAGGTGTTCTCTGAAAATTTAACATCCTTGGGAAAATACATAAAACCAGAAACTTTTTTTTTTTTTTTAAAGAAACAGAATAGTGAAATTTGGAGAAATGTGTATATTAGTAATCCCTAACACGATCTGTTTCTTCAAGAAATGATCTACTTTTTATGTGGCATCATTTTCTTTCCTCTAAAGTAAAGATACAATGGTTACAATTAAAGATGCAACACTATAAATATTCAAGCATATGGCAGAGCAGTAAATTAGAGCCAGCAGTGCAATGAGAAATCTCTGCTACCTGCCTCTTGGCAGTGTATGTCCCCTCCATAACAGCAGCCAGAGACTTCTCAGAGATCTTCAGTATACACAGAAAATTGTTGAGATGACTGAATTTCCTCCTAAAATGCATGTGCATGTTTGCAGCAAGGACCTAGCTCAGGAGTCTGGGAAAGCTTTTATGATGGTTTCATAGGCAGGAGGGGGGGTTTGTGTGGAGTGGCAGATACGGAGGCTGTTGTTAGACCAGTGGAATTCGGGTCGACTTAAGCTGGTGGTGGTGCTTCCCACAAGGGTTGTGGTGGTATTTGTGGGAGTGAGGGTGATCAGCTGACTGTTCGTTTCCACGGGGAGGGGAGGGCACTGCAGGAAAGGGTGGAAGGTGGATGCTCGGAAGCTTGACTTCCTGGGGAAAGAGTTAGCTTGCTCCAAGGAGGCTTGCCTCTGGAAGGTGAGGCTGGCCAGGCTGAGATTGCTCCGGCGTTCACAGCTGCTGTTGCGGTAAAATCCAGTCCTGCCAGTAGTGTGGCCATGGGATGAAGGTCTGGACCGACGGCTGAAGGCTGAGGAGCTCCCCTGGGAAATGTGGGCACTAGCTCTGCGACGGGACAAGCAAGTGAACAAGGCCCAGATGATCCCTCCAATCACCAGTCCAACCGCCATGGACACTGTGAAGGCTATTGTTATCTGCTCTGAAATACAGCAAAAATATACAGCAAAGTTATTTCATTAACTCTGAAGGATTTTCCTGACAGAAAATGAAGATGGCAGCCTCCTTAAAAGATGAATAAACCCTAAGATCTTTATATGTAATACATGAATTTTACAACACAAACACAGCAGTTCAGATTGCTCTCACTATATGCTATTTTTTCTTTAAGTTGCATAATTCAACAACAACCAAAAAGTAGCTTGCATTTAATACCAGTTTCTGTATCAATGCAAGGGAAAAGTCTTTAGTCTCTCACAGAATCAGCCACCCACGAGCCCCTGGGTGTGTTATAAAACTGCCAAGCATTTGTTTCTGTGGGCAATATGAGGTGTGGATTTATGCAGACTTCTCGTTCTGTTTATAGATGTTTATGTTCTATGTGTACGTGTTTGCAGACTCACCTGTTACAACAGTGATGTAGCTTGTGCTTAATGGAGTGAGCCTTGCATTTATTACAACATGAGAACACATCCCAGCCTTTACTGCTGAGTAACAGATACTTTAAATCCTCATAGTAATTAATGTAAATTACTATATCCTAAAAGATTATGATCAGAGATAACTGTTAGTAATACTAAGTCTCTCGAATATTTCCCATCCCCAATGCCCAATCTAAAGATGCATTGATCTGCTAATAAGAAAAGTAACTTTCTCACTCTTTTATAAATTATTTCAAGAATTAAGAGATCTGAAAACAAAAAATAGCATGGCTGGGATTGTTTTCTCCCCCACATGGTTTCACAGTGTGGAGGAATAAGATCTTTTCCTTGTATAAATCTAAGAACAAGACAGTTACTTCAGAAAACTTCACTTACATTTGCAACTGAACACCAGTTTTATTGCTGTTCTGAAAAGTTTGGAGATACATTTGTAAACCTGGATAAGACCTGAAATGAATGGAAAACCTTTATAGATCACCTCAAAATCCAAGAAGGGATTGGATCTCAAACAAGAAAGAACACTGTGTTGACTACTGGTGGACCAAAGAGGGATTAAATGAAAAAGAGCCATGGGACAGCTTGAAACATGTTTATTCTGCCTGTGTTGTGTCATGTTTGTGAAGCATTTCTGTTAAAAAGGAAACTGTATTCATTAGATAAAGATGTGTAACTTCTATAGCATACAGAAGCACGCGCCAGCTAATGCTGTGTGTGGCTGATCACTGTAACAGAAGGTAGTAACTCCAGGACTGGGATGCAGATGTTGGAGCCCAAAAGGGCAAGATGAGACTAGTTTCAAAGTTCTCTTCCAAGGTAATAGCTGTTAAAGAGTTTCCTCTGAATTTATGGTGCTGCACAAACAGTCATTTCCAGAACCCGAAATAATGACACTGAGACCAAGCATTGGGAATTAGCCAAAGCAGGTGGTGGAGAGGCAAAGAGAGCAAGTGGTCTGAGGGACGACCATGGAGAGCAACCATCACTCAGCAGAGGGAGAGGAGAGGTGCCAGGCGGGACCAGTGGGACCAGCTTCCAGGCAGAGGCACCTCAGTATGTGCCAACAGGACCTTTGTTTAAGTCAGGCCTCGGTCCCTTCAACTTAGGGCAGGTCACTGCAGGAGGGGGAAAGAAATATTTGCTTTCCTTCCAGCAGGGGAGATGTAAATAATTATCAGTATAATTGCACCTTAAGAATTAGTTATTATTACCTTCTTTATTTACCTTCTTACTTTTCTCCGTTCAGTGAAAATTTGTTAGCTATGTGATGCAAACTTGAAGTTGGGGAAAATTACCTCCGTGATCACCAGAAAGTTTAGCATAAAATTTTTGTAGGTTTCTGGGTGAGGACTCCAAGCAACATTAAGTTTGAACCTAGCCCTTGTTGCTGCACATCAAACCCTGTCAGAGGGGCAGTACATTCAACCTATATGCCTTTGCAGGTTCAGTTCTAGACAGGACCAACATTACAATGAATTACTGACATCATCATGAATCTCTTATCCAAGTTGATTCACTTTACATTTTTCAGGATAGACTTAAAGTTCCATGAGACCCAGAAAATTTAAGCACTAATTAAGCCACTGATATTTTGGATGACTATACAATCCTACTGTTGCGTGCTTGTAACCTTGACTTTCAGATAGGCTTCTAACCATTATCCTTTTCAAATGGGAAAATAAAGCAAAGACTAGCGAGGATAAAGCATGGGATATTTTTGCAGAGCACTGCTCACTTTTGGGAATGCTCTGTTGTCCTTTGTTCAGAGGCAGACTAGACTTGACACTAAAACATAATTTTTCATTAAGTTCCTTATTTTAGAAACTCTTGACTGGGCACACTAAAGTCAAAGGATGATTGTCTGGTGTGCTTTTTGCAAGAACCCACAGGCAGCATCCTGTGTTGCAACTCCTGGCTGCAGATCAGAGCTTCATTACCATAAGCAGCCTTCTGACAAACCCATCATGATTCTGCCCTTTATAAAATATCTTCAGAGACATAGCAGGCCTTATTGTGCTCCTTTTGGTCAGAAATAGCCTATTATGCCATTTTAATGGATTTAATATGTTCTGTTACTTCCAAGTTCCTACTCATACTCCCAAAGGTGGGAAGGGAGAGCCAGGACTTGGCCACCTCCCGTTGAGTAAATCCTAGGGAGTGTCCTAAAGACAGCACTTCCCAAGCACCAGACTGCAGTCCAAGTATCCCATGAGTATCTTCATGGCTATGGGAAAGTGGAACAGGAGCTAATCCTTTCATAGGTTAATTTCTCTTGCACCTCAGCTGGGCTGTTAGTTCGTTATTATATTTTGAGACTTCCAAGGGATCCCCCAGGCACAGGGTTCTCTGCTGTCACCTGATATCCCTGCTCCTGTTTAGGCTCTCTGCTCCAGCAGGAGAAGGTGAAGGGGATCTCTGCAGGGCTCAGCAGCCTTGAGCAGAAGCAGAAGCACAGCAAGCCACGCAAGTGTACCTGGCCCTGGGGTTGCCATGCGCTGTGGTGAGGATTTGTCCCTGCATCCCTCTAGCCATAATTTTTACCACCTGCACAATCAAATCAGCATTTCACACTGTTAAAAGCAGATGAAAGAATTGACAAAAGTATTGAGTGCAGATCTTCAGTCCTTCCCACGTGCTGGTCCCCTGAGCTGGAGGTACAGCACAAACAATTATGCCTTTGGATAATGTCTTCGTTTCCTTTACCTTCTTTGATTCTTTTATTTTTCTACCTCTATATATGAATGTAAAAATAGAGGATCAAATTATTCCCTGGGGAAACTCAGCTGGGTTTACACTGACTATTGCAGTTGCCATATAGTACCCCAAATGCTCTCATTTCCATTTGGACCTACAATTAATCCTTTTGTTTCTTATTATAGAAATATCACTAGACACATTGGTTACAGACACTTTATTCTTTCTATTCCCAGACTGTCCCTGACTTCAGTGGGAACTGTGGGTCACACTAATAGGCCAAACTTGCTTTTTGTTCACTCCCTGCAGAGGATGAATTTCACTGAAATGTAATTCAGTTCTAAAAACTTACACTGAAGAATTGTAAATCTATGCCTATTGATTTCCTCTTTAGAATGTCCAGCGGTCACAGCCTTGAGGTACATTGAAGAAAATACTACCAAACAGAGAAAAAGATCAAAGGCAGAGTGGGACTTGTTGCACCTGGGATTTTGAGGGGAACAGCTGGCTTTCACAGAGTTGTTTTTCACTTCCTTAATCTGGGCAGTGCTGGGGCAGAACTACCCTTTCAGGAGAGTCAGAGCAATACTGACACAAAGTGTCTCCTAAGGAGACATTATAATATCTTGTGGTTTCCCGAGAGCTGTGAATGTAATTCTGCCCTCTGTTTTTAAGGAAAAAAAAAAAAAAAGAGCATAAGGGTGGGCCGCTGCCAATAAGAATAGCTCCCCACATGCTGGTCCCCTAAAAATGTTTTGATCTGTACATTTCTCAGTCTGCTTTATTTATACGCCATAACCGAAAAGATTTGGTACCCCACCTCAGTCAATTTTTTTCACTCTCACCTCTAGCACAAGCTGAGGTGAAGGATGAAGGTTTTTTTCAACAATGCAGGACAGACTTTGCGGTACAAAGTCATAAATAAAAGGATAAGAAAACAAAGCAACTTAATATCTTGGTTAGAGTACCTTTCTTATCCATGGTACTTCCAACGTGTCTGTGCAAAAAAAGGTTGGAGGTTCAGAACCCATAGTAACACCCATGACTTCTGGATGTTACCCCCAGATCTGAACACCAAGCCAACACACGTCTGTCAGCCCAACATCTGTCCAGATCAGGCAATTCCTTCTGAAGTCTCTCTGTTCCCTCCTCTCTGATTTCTACATGCAGTGTTAAGCAAATGCAGTGCTACAGGTTTGTACAGGGGATTGTTGTCTCTGCTATGCAAAGCTTTTTCTTGGTTGTAGCAGCTTTATTTAAGGCTTTCATGACTTTCCATGAGTTGTGTGCGACTTCAGAGCTGCTCTGCTTCTTTGTCAGAGAAGCAGCTGAGGGCTAGACCGGAGCCATGAAGTGTTAGTATATATCCTATCAAGTTGATAGCTTCTAGCAAGTCTTAAACACTCAATGGAATCCACACAGGAGAAATTTGGACATGTTATCAGTAAAGATGATAGACTGGCTGATAAGGTGCTTTTTCTAGTTATGGCACTGAAACAAATTCTTCCCATCCAGCCTGGACATCACTAGCAAGGCCAACTAAAGGGGATTCATACCAATCGATAAGTCTTCTGAAAAGTGGACTGCATTCTCTCCTTCCTTTCCTTGGGGTATACCTCACCAAAATTTAGCAACACAGTCCCTACCTAGACTTGTCAGTCCTTGGATCAATGAAAATCTTCATAAAATAGATTTGCTTTTTGTGATGGGGGATCCTGTCTCTGCCATGGAGCTTATCAGGATCCTTGCAGACATACTCAGGTCAATCTCTTACTTCTGTGAGGGTTTAATTTTCCTTTCATGTGTATGGAAAACATCAGACAGAAAGACACCCCTCTGAATTCAAAACACATTTGCATTGAGGATTCATTTTCCCAAGGAATCTCCCTCTCGCCCTCAGCTCTGTCTGCGATGGGCTGGAACAGCATTTTGCTCCCCAAACTCAGGAAATCCTTGGGATTTGCACCTTTCCTGTAGCCTTGTGATACTCTCCAAGGTGTAAAGTTAAGGTGGGCACAAGATCTTCCTTGCCACATGCTCATACATACATTTGTAAAATTTTCAGCTGGCCAAGTATATGAAGGGATAGTAGTACCTTTCAATGTCATGTAAGTAGCAGCTTCAATAAGAGCATCTCAGAGCAAGAACCAGGGCAGGGCAGGGGAAGAAGAGACAAAGTAATGAATACAAAGGAAAGAGAAATGGAAAAGCACCTTTTAGTCAGACTGTACACATGACCTGAATTTGAAATGCATCTTTGCCAATAATAGCTAAAAAAGTGAACAAAGAGCCAGTTAGCTTTCCAAGCATCTGTTCTGCTCATGCTATTGCTAAGCACAAGGGGGCAGAAAACACCCATAGGGTGAGATGATACCTACACATTTGATTTGATTTCTAGTGTGTGACTTTCAAATACTACAATTTTCTTTATGTTTTGGAGCTGTTAGTTTTTTGCTACTGCTTTATTAAAAGAAAAATAATTAAGTTGTTTTATCTTAAAGTTATTAGAAGTGCTAAGGTAGCTTCTCAGTCAAGACTGGTTCAGCATTCAAACTCACAGAATCACAGAATCACAGAATCGTCTAGGTTGGAAAAGACCTTGAAGATCATCCAGTCCAACCATCAACCCAACATTAACAGTTCCCAAATACACCATATCCCTCATCGCTAAGTCGACCTTACTCTTAAACACCTCCAGGGATGGGGACTCCACCACTTCCCTGGGCAGCCCATTCCAACGCCTGACTACCCGTTCTGTAAAGAAATGTTTCCTAATATCCAGTCTAAACCTGCCCTGGCACAACTTGAGGCCATTCCCTCTTGTCCTATCACTTGTTACTTGGTTAAAGAGACTCATCCCCAGCTCTCTGCAACCTCCTTTCAGGTAGTTGTAGAGGGCGATGAGGTCTCCCCTCAGCCTCCTCTTCTCCAGACTAAACAACCCCAGTTCCCTCAGCCGCTCCTCATACGACATGTGCTCCAGACCCTTCACCAGCTTCGTTGCCCTTCTCTGGACACGCTCCAGTAATTCAATGTCCTTTTTGTAGTGAGGGGCCCAAAACTGAACACAGTAGTCAAGGTGCGGCCTCACCAGTGCCGAGTCCAGGGATAACATCCCTGTCCCTGCTGGCCACGCTATTTCTGATACAAGCCAGGATGCCATTGGCCTTCTTGGCCACCTGGGCACACTGCTGGCTCCTGTTCAGCCGGCTGTCAATCAACACCCCCAGGTCCCTCTCTGACTGGCAGCTCTCCAGCCACTCCTCCCCAAGCCTGTAGCGCTGCTGGGGGTTGTTGTGGCCCAAGTGCAGCACCCGGCATTTGGCCTTACTGAAACTCCTACAGTTGGCCTTAACCCATCACTCCAGCCTGTGCAAGTCTCTCTGCAGAGCCTCCCTACCCTCGAGCAGATCAACACTCCCACCCACCTTGGTGTCATCTGCAAACTTACTGAGGGTGCACTCGATCCCCTCGTCTAGGTCATCAATAAAGATATTAAACAGGAGTGGCCCCAAAACTGAGGTGTTTTGCTTACGTTAGAGAAAGATTCTGTTCATTTACTTCAGCAACTGAGAGTAATTTTCGCATTTTTCTTTTCCTCCACCTGCCTGAAACTAGCATTAGACTTTGCTCACCTGACAAGCAAACTTTATTCCAGCAAGCTTGTATGCAGAACATACAAGCTCATCGATTTCAGCTGTATTATCAATGCAGAACATACCACTATGCTGTATAGTGGAAAATAGTTATTTTTATTGTTTGAATCAAACTTTTGGAATTCTAAATTTATTTCCATTTTAATTCTTTCCTTCTCACATTTTTGTGAGGTCCCTTCCCTTCATGTGATGTCATATACTAGTGACTCAAAACTTGTCTAAGTGAGCATTCCTCCCCCTGCACGCACACATGCTTTTACACAGACACATTGACTTGACCCAAAGCTGAAAAGTCTTGACAACTAGTAGAGGGTTTGATCTCAAATATGGAAAAATCCAGCTCAGCCTCTGTCTCACCCTATATTTTTTCCCAAAATGAAAGCTCAGTGACAAAAGCTGATATAAAACCCACACAAACCAATGTGTGAATATGTAAATTCATACCTGAACATTGCACAGCTTAGCATAGAGCACCAGCTAGCGTATTAAAGCATGAATTGCATTTTATAAATGACAAATCTAGTAATCTGACTGGTAAAAATGGTTCAGATACTGTTTTGCAGGAGCCTCAGTGTCTCAAGTTTCAAGTGAGGTTACAGCCTCATTTGTGCAAAACCAGGCAGGAGCAGCCAGGATCCATCAAAGTTTGAACAAGCTCATAGCATCTTCCTACAGCTGTAGCAAATGTGCATCTCTAAGCCAGACCTCTCCTCGTGCATCCTGAGCAGCAAGTTTGGAAAGGAAGAATACCCTGGGCCCAACAAGCCACCACTTTTTCCTACCATAGAAGGTTTGAAGTGGTTCGAACTACTGGAAATTTTGTGCCGGTTCTACCTACTCCAAGAAAACTTTGTTTGAAGCTGGGGCTGGTATCAGTGACCAATTCCTGTGCTGCTGTTGTCATGCTGAGTTCAAAAAAGCAATTTCTCTGTATCTGACAAGTGTTGACATTACTATCTTCCTGATCTTTGTCACTAATTGCATTAGCAAAACAGCCTTTCATTAATCATTTGTAGGCAGTCCATGATTCAGTTGGGTGGATGAATCAGTTGCTGTGTAATATCAACCAGCTGTGATCTTAGTCATGGCAAAAGCTTAAGAAAGGTCACACACAATTCTTGTGAGAAGAGTAAGAGGGTCAGGCTACCACGCAAGGTGGTTCAGGTAGTTGTGACGTCCAGAAAACAAACAGATGAGGACGGTGGCATCTGGAAAACAGAATCTGTGAAAAAAAAGCTGAAAGAAAAGCAGACTGAAGGACGTGAGAACTAATAAACAAAATAAGTAAGATAAGCTGTCAGAAACATCAGAAATGTGTCGGTGTTCAGACACAGCTTGCTAGAGGAATGTTTTATTTGACCGATGCTAGTGTGAGATTCTCTTCTGTAGCATCAGAGAGTAATTCTCCCACTTTACCTAATAACTAAACAGTTGTTTTTATATCCACTGTGGATAAAGAAAAAGTACTGGCCTTAAAATAGAGCAAAGGAAATTAAAAAAGGTATTTCTATCTGTGAGTACAGGTAAGAACTAGAATAGGTGGTGCATCTACCCCCATTAAATATTTTAAAAAACAGTATCAGTCAAGAGTTCTTGTAATATAGTTAATCCTGTCTTGAAAAAAGAAGGTGGAACAGATGACAGCTCAAGGTCCATACTGTCATTATTTTGTGCCGTTTCTAAGACTCAGGTAAGCAAATAGGCTCTGGAAGCATCTGAAAAATTAAGTAAATGACAAGGAAACAAAAATTCAATCTGTGTCCTTGGATTAATTCTCCGTGAAATGCAAAGGGTATGGCTGTTTATCAGAGGGTTAACGTCACAAACGAACAACCTACCTAGGAACAAGATTGCCCTCTGCTGGAAATTAATGAAAATATAAACAATACGTAAACCACTTCAATTCTAATAAATTAGAGCGTCAGAATATTCTAACGAAAGATTACAGGGACGTTAATAGTACCTCAAAACTCAGAAAAACCGAATTATCTTGCCATAAACACTTAGGACTAGCATTTTGCAGAGGCTTTGAAAGTAAGGGAGACTGGCACAGCAAAAGTTTTCAGAAGCTTAGTGAAGTAAAGCTTGTACAGTTCGTGGCTTTGTGCAAATATCTGTGCTGATGGAGAAGCACGAGTCTGTTCTTAAATTCATGTTTCTCACCGTTCACAGTGATGTCTAGAATGATCTCCATGCACCAGAGTACATTTGCTTTGTTTACTAGTACCATAATTCATTGTGATAAAAAGCCAGAAGAGTAGAATATGCCATCTCAATATCCCACAAACCATGTCAGAGTTAATGATGTTCCCTTGATATTACTGGCAGTGATTTTTACTGGAATGATAAATAAAGAGTAATTGTAATAATCAGAAGGAAACATCTAAGATAGAGATGTCAGCATGTTTAATTTAATGCCTTTGGCATAACTATATAAAAGAAAGCGAAGATTCCTTTATGCAGACAGAGATAGAAACTTTGTTACCACGTGGTTTCATTATGATTCCTAATGCATTACAAAGACAGTAATATAATTTTGATCTTTTCTGCATGTGCAGCAAACAATCCTCTGGCAAGACATTCTTACCAACCTCATAAAACCAGAGCATAGGCCTAAGCTATATGGCTGCATGAACCTAAATCAAACAGTAAATCACAATTTGCCGTGGTGAAATATGGCATTATGGTTATTACTTAATTGATAAGATTATTTTACAGAGCCTGAAAATAAAACCATTTTCTATATGAACAGCGCATGAATGACTAGAGTGAAATCTTAAAATTAAGTAGGATTTCCTAAAATTTTTAAAATTAAGGAGGAAATATCAAAATATGTATGCTACATTTAAGAAAATGGAAGACATCCAAGGTTAGAACAGAGCACAAGGTTTTCAGGTTACTGGGAAGACTGTAGGGTAAGGAATACATTGAAATCATCTTTGGTCCCACCACAGCAATTCTGTTGTCTGAGAAGAGCCTGCCTGACCCAGACAAAGCTTCAGGAGGAGCTTGTCCCTACTGTGAGAACCCACAAAAGGCCAGGAAGCATTTATACTGAAAGTCCATTTTGTCAGAACATAAATATTTTAAAAGAGAGAAGACTCAGAGTGACTAGGCACACTCTGAGTACCTTGAGATACTAGGTGTACTAGAAATAAAGACCATATTTCAGCCTGCCCAGTACATCCTATAAACAGTGTTTCTCAATGCAGGGCTTTTTGGAACTGCTGCAACCTCTGCATATTTGCCTCTGAGTCTCAAGTGTCACTTGCCATCACCCAAGAGGCAGGACCTTGTTTCTGTTCCTTGCTCTTAGCTGCGCAATGTCACTCACTCTACCCCTGCAACCTGCTCAGCTGCTTCCCAGGAGAGGAGCAATCTCCCCTTCCCAGTTCCATCCCTCTTACTCTCAATTTTGAATGTATATCATGTATTAACATAGACAAAATGAATGGTACAGATACGTACAGCATAGTATCTTGGCAGAAGCTGAAGGAAATCTACTGGGGTCCAACACTGTAAAGTTTCTCAGAAACAGTCTGTTCTCACTCAGAAATATACTGCCTTTGAAATACTGCCACAGAGTACTCTGATGACAGGTCTAACTTGTGTATTGCTTGTTCAAAAATAGCCATCAATGAAAATAGTGGTTAGTGTTCTACTTACAGTCTCTATTGAGATTGCTAAAACTAGGGCCTTCTTCAGGTGAAAATTAAGAAAATTGTACAAAGTTGAAGAATGGGAGGAAGAGGAGCTGTCCGTGAACTGTGCTGAACACTGAAGTATCCAATAAACAAGTATTCAAGGAGCAGGAAGGTCTGTATTTAAGTCAGATTTTCCTACTTTTTTCATTTCAGTAATACCTGAGCTATATCCAGTAATGTAGAAAATCTCCTGCTACATTTTTCTTACTCGAGGAACAGGTAGAATATTGAAGATTTAGAGAATACAGAGGTAAGTTCGATGTGGTAGTCCTGCACTCTTCAGTTAGTTATCTGCAGTTCAGAAATTTGAGCAAGCTTTCTCCCAGTACTTCCTGCATGACCATCAATCAGTTTCAGAGATTTCTCTTGTACCAAATATATCTATGTATATCTCTTTTGGTGTGGGCTAGGAGACCTAATTAAGTAGTACTCACAAGAATCTGTGCAACCACAAGCTGGTAAATGCTGGTATAATTTCTAAGTGAGACGATTACTGATCTGGAGTATTAGTCAACTCTTGATGACCTAGCACAGGTGATCCAGGCTGGAGACTCAGTGTGAAGTGGGACATTGGTGCTTGTCCCACATGAGCCAGTGGGGTCTGGAAGGCTGTGTTTGCACCAGGCTGGTCCAGGTTCTACTTGCCTAGAGACTCCCACACTTCTTAATCAACAGAACATCAGCGGTCTCCTTCTTCATTTACACTCTGCCTGCATAATATATGCACCTTTCACAGAAGCCATGTGACTGCTTGGTTGGCCCAACCTTCCACTACCCTGGATAACTGATAGATGGCATCAATATAACATAATTTTTTAAAGCAAAGGATTTAAAATTAGCAGATGTCAGTTGTGAATTCAAATGTCTGAAATGGGGAATTAATTTTCTTCTGCAAATAAGATGCCAGAGAAGCAAGGCAGAGGCCTCAGCTGAGAAGCAGAAACTGCCCTAGCTGTTTGCTCCAGCAAGCATCTGTCAGAGCCCAAAGAAGTTTTTGCATTGCATTGAACCGACTATTTTTTTCTCCCCTAATTATTTTGCTGAAAATTTCCTAGACAGTATTTCATAACAATGCTGTATATATTTGTATTGTTGATGAAATTTTGGTTGAGGTTATTTAACAGATAAATCTTAAGATATATTGTCCCATTTTCAATACATGCAAATTAAACTCATATAAGTAAGTCTCTTTTCTATCTCCTCAAGTTGAAGGGGAATAAATGATGTTAGAAGAATAATTTAGCATTGCTTCATGCAAACTTTACTATTCAGTAGGTTTCAAAATCTGAATAAGTACCTTCTATTAAGTTTGTATAGGAAGTGAAGCTTCTATCTTGAAAAGCAGAAAAAAATGTTTGTTATTGATGGTCTTTTCTGATTTTCTTTTTTTTTCCCCAGACAAAAGGATAAGGTTATGAAATAAATATAATCTTACAAAGACAAAAGGGTCAGTCTTGAGCCTTGATTTTACTTTGGCTCTTCTTTCATGATTGTGGACTTCTCATTCCATCTCCATGCTTCAGATCCATCTTCTGTATAAGGGAGATGGCACCACTCACATCCACTCATTTGGCTCACAAAGATTTTTGACTCCTGGTTAAGTGAATGACAATGGTAAAATGGGAAGTTGTGTATAAATACAGATCATTTTCCTTCAACAGGTTCTACAAGAAGAACTGAGGTAGAACCATTGCACCCACAATGTTCAGGGGACTAACTCATCTGAATACGAAACCTGCTAGGCTCTAACAGTTGAGGATGCAGCTACAGGGGGTTTGTTTTAGGGAGAAAGCACAGCACTAAGCTCCTTTTATTATGTGACACATTCACATGCCAACACATTCATTGGTGTGGTGCTTGAAAGAAGAAAAATACTTCATCTCTTAAAGACAAGATTTCTGTATTTGGTGGATAAATAAAGAATGATGCTTCTGGCAGCTCATGTGACAAGAAGCAGTACCACATACTCAGTCAATACAGCAGGTGTAATTGCCAAAATGTGTATGCACTGTATGTTTGATTAATATTTAAATAATACTCTGAAGAAACTTTGCCTCTTCCTTCTACCACCTCTGATCTGTGTCCTTCCTGCTAAAGATGGTTAAGCATTTGATAAATCAATGTCTCTGGAAGGGGGGGTGGGGGGGGGTGGAGAAAGCAGGAAAGAAGCAGTAATTAGGATGCAACAAAACACAGCCTGAGGATGACTGACTCACTTTAAAAGAATAATTTATACACAAGGAAGAAGTCGTGCTCTGAATAGACAGCGTGCAAGAATAAGACTGGTCTTTCCTTTTCATCATATAGTTTTTTGCTTTCATCCAACTACAATAATGCTCTTTTCTTTGGGCTTGCCAGAATAAGGGCAAGAAAAAAAATATATCCCTCATTATTATCTACTTTTATCTCTCTGACAAGACTGCACATAAGATCTTGGAATGGATTTACATATTATCTTCCTAAATGTAAGGTCTGACTATTGATATAAGCCCTTTGCTTCAGTAATGGAAGTGATAATTTTCACATGCTTGTCAAATCTTTACTTAACTGATAGCAAAATAAACATAATCATATTAAATTTGGAATCATTTGATCCTTCTGCCTCTTGAGAAGACAGTATATGATTTCTCTGATAAATTTTTAGGTAGGTTTTATACAAAACAATAGTCTAATAGTCGATTAAAAATGGTACCTCCAAAAGCTAGCTGGGAAATAAAACACAGTGTAAGGCCAAGACACAGTTCTGTCTCCTGAAGAAATCAGCATGGGCAGAGTATGTTTAGATATGACATATGACCTCAACTCCTGTCCCTGATGGAGTGAGCACAGAGGAAGTTCTGGCTTCCTACAATAGTTTGGCACCAGCATAAGTAGCATTAGAAGGTGCAGTGCAGTATCTCTTGCGTGGCTGCTTCAGGCTCTGTGGAGCAATACTGGAAGACAATGAAGCACACAGACACAGCTGCTCCAGCAAACAGTACTGCCACATGCATCAGAAATCCAGCTGAAAAGCTGCATACAAACCAGCCCTTCTCAAACACAGCTGAGGGGGAACAGAGACATGGTATATCCTGAAGCTGAGAGGGGGAAGATGAACAATGCCTTCCTTTTTGATTACATCACAAGTCATAGATTTATTTCTTGTTTGGTATAAGAATATTTCTGGAGGGCTTCAGAAGAGGAGCCAGGTACCCTGAATGTTACAGAAGAGTGAGATTCACTGCTGTCGTGTTGCCACTGAACGGCTGATATTCAAACACGGTTGCTGCCATTGCTTAATGCCTCACCATCACATGCTATCTTTTATCTTCCTTCAGTTAACCCCACACCCTTGTTGCCATTTTTCTCAGTATTAGCACTATTTATATGAAAGCTGTGTCCGGTTTGAGTCACTGTCCCAGACTGCTCTGCTGCTGCCTTGTGACACATCCCAAGTCAGCTCACACTGTGGTCAGGGCATCTGGAAACGGGAAGATCTTCTGGTGACCTTGACCTGGTAGATATGACAATAACCCTCTTCCTTGTAGAGATCTTAACAGGCTCAGGCAGAGGAAAGGTGGTATGTGTGGGTGTCCCTTGCCCCTGCAGCTCTCTAGCTAGCATGATCATTATCAAAATCATGTGGAATGCTTAAATCAGCTTCTGACCACTTGAGCAATTGAGAAGTAATTTAGTTATGTGACATCTTCTACATCTCAATCACAGGATTTTCATGTGGACCAGTATTTCATCTGAAGGCAAAAAAAGAGATTGCCATTAGTCAGGGGAAATGTCTGTTGCTCCAGAAGCCATACAGCAAAAGTTACTCTAATGCTGCGGGGCCTGGGAGGATGCACAACCCTACAGCCTTCTCCAAGAGGTGGAAAAAAAGTCTGTCTTAGTCCCTATATAGGTGAAACTGAGTTTTACTGGTGTTGCCATTATTTAGTTTTGTCTGTGTACTATGTTCTCATGGTCTGTCTAAGGTCCCATGTGTGGCATTTGTAACAGACAAAACCAAAAATTATCCCTGTCCTAAAAACTGCTGAGCTCTATAGGATTTTCACAGTCCCGATTTCTGCAAATTCACCATGCAGATACATTGCAATTATTCTTCATCAATATGAAAAAAATTACTCATTCAGGTGAGATCTTTGGTTAAGTAGTCTTGAAATATGGCTTCATTATTAAATTTGCCCCATCATGTAACATTTCACTGAGGAGCAGGAGGGAGAACTTGTAGGTACACTACATTAAGACTGGTATTAAGAAGTGAAACACTTCAGGGATGTAATATTACCCTAAAGAACTCATTGTCTTTCATAGTGTTGCTTAAATGTATCATATTTTATATCTGTGTTGTACATCTGCTTCTCAGATAAATGTACTTCAGAAAAATTCAGGGTGTTTGCAGGAAGGATTTGCAAAACCAGAACACTTCCTCTCTGATTGTGTGTCACATTTCACTTCATCGTCTTTCTCTTGTCAGCATTCCTACAAAGCAGCACAGGGAAGTTTTGTCTGTTTTTCAGATAGGGACCTGAAATGTGGAGGAACCATCTGTCTTACCTTCCAGAAACCCAACTAAAAATCTGCCTCCCAGTATGCTTATTTCCACAAACATCTTTTGGGGGATCCAGACTGCTCTAAGTTCAAGCTGACCATAGGAAAATAAAACAATTCTAGTTTCTCAGTGAATTTGGGAAGAATCAATGTGGTTTACTCCATTATAGGATCCTTACTCAGGAGTCTGAACACATGTTGAAGCTGACAAAAATTTTGTGTGGTGTTGGCAAGTTTCTTGTAGGATGAGTGGGAGTAGGCTTTATGTCACCATTGCCTTTACTCAACTCATCTACACAGCCGCTAAGGCAGGTATGTGTGCAGGTGCATTATTAGATAGAATTGAGGAAATCTGCAACCCCAAGGACATGGTCTGTCCATACCAGACTGACACAAAGGGATATAAGCATACTCTACTTCTTTCTGCACTATACCTTATATTATGCACTCACACCATTCATACAACCAGAAATTTCTAGTGTAGACAACATTTTGCACATATTTAAGAGGAATAATTCTCTAATTAGTCCATCTGATCAATACCTTCTGGGCTAAGAAACAGGGAAAAAGTCTTCAAGGCTATATTTTTCCACCAGTTTTCCTAGACATTTCATGGAGCAAATTCTGAGAGCTTTCTGACTAAACTAGGAAATGCATCCCTCCTTCCTATTTATTATTTTATGAGTTAGACTACTTTTATATTTGGCTGTACAAATCCATATACCACTGACATGTTCTAGAACCAATCAATGAGGGCATTTGGATTATATGCTCTTCAAAACAAGTTCTTTTTCTGCCATCAGTACATGTACTTGGCTGTGAAATGGGAATGAAAGACAAGCTGCTCTTTGTTATTAGAGGTCTTAAGGGTATGGAAAGGTAGCTTTGGAGATGTACAACTCTTGATTTTTTAAAAAGCTTGAATAAGTAAAGGAGAAAATATTAGTCAGATGGAAGGTTAGGCAAGCACTAAAGAACTATCAGGGCTCTGGAAAATCTATAATAACAAACCTGGAAGTATGAACCATTTATTTGACCCGAAAAGATAGATGGGGAGCTGGAAGATGGGTTCCTTCACCTACAGTTGGCTCTCATATTAACTCCATCATGATGGGGACAGAAGTCTGCTCAATGATTTGAGTCCTTTAATATCACACCCCATGATGTAAAGCACTGAGTTGCAAGCCTGAGTGATGGATCAGTATCCCTGATGAGCCAGAAGCCAGACTCTGAAATCCAAACAGACTTATTAAGATAGTGCATGGTAAAGCACTCTGGGAAGTCTGAGCAGGAAAGTTGTCACTGTAGATGTAGTCAGTGTATGCCAGATGGGAAGATGCAGATTCAATGTGAAGACTGCATTTTATATATATGGCCATCTGTGACATGGGAGAAGTATTAGTACAGGCTTCTGGAACTCAGATATATTCTTTCACCAAATCAATATGGATCATGCCTTACTCTGATGATACTTGCTGGGACCATTCTGCTCCTTTCCCTCTCAATCACCATGTATTAAGGAATTTGGCTTGTTTTTAATTTTTATTCATATTGGGTAATTTTATCTATTGTTTATATATCATTTTAACTACATGCAAAAAGGCAATGAAGTAATTCAAAATTGACAAAGTCAGTTATCACTGGAATGCAGTTTTCATTTATTGTGTCCAGTAGTATTATGAATGGAGAATAGCTTACTTAGTCATAAAAATAGTGTAGTGTTTGGGGTCCTAGCAATACTCATATTTGTGCACTAAAAGGCTCTATCCTAATTTCTAAAGGGGACAATGTCCTACAACTTTGGATAAGCACTGGAAGGAATTAGTCCCTAAAACACTAGAGCAGTACTGCACCATAGGTTGGAAGAAAGCATTTTGCCTCTCCCTCTCTCTGTTCTCCAATTGGGGCTGCTTCTAACAACAGGAGTATGTAATGTCTGAAGTTGTCTGACTCCATCAGAGTGATTTCAAAAGAAAGAGGTTCGCTTGCTCACATCCTATTTCCAAACTTTTACAGGCATCAGTGATCTAACCCAAAGACTCTGCAGAAAGAGATTATATCTCCTGTGAAGACATGTATTCCTCGTGCTATAAGCTCCTTATGTTGTGTGATACACTGCCAAGTATTGCACTTTTAAAATCACTAGGGTTTTCCAAAACACAGTGACAAAAGAGATCAACTGCAAGAAAAAATTCCAGCTGATGCAGTGTCTTCAATCACCTTGCTCCATTTTGGCTGATTGTCATGAATTAAAATACCAGGAAGAATATGCACGCCAGGGGGAAATTTTGAAAAGGCAGAAAAGGGAATGGAAGAGAAGAAAAATAGCAATTCAGGAAATGCATCCTTGAGGTTGATACTGCACCTGGATCCAAGGCTCTAATTTTGTTGTGTTTTCCTCCTACTTCGTTCCACTTCAACTCTGAATGTTTTCTCTACTAAGAAAAAAAATCTCCAGTGGTGTAAAGCATCTACAAGAGGCTCTATTCTTTCTTCCTCCTACCTGCCAGCAAAAGAATTGCATCTTCACCTTAATTAAGCCATCTGCCCTATTAGCAATGCCCAGTCTACCAGGATAAAGATCCTCTGGGGTACTCTGGTTTATACTGGTGTTTTCCAGCCATCAAACTAGGAAGAGTAGTAGCCTCATAGAAGCTACCACTGCCACATTTGCTGTCCAGTGCTCCACAGCTGGTTCCAGATTGTAACCTTTGTGTCTCCACATCTCCAGCATGACAGCTGAGGCAGCTCCCAAAGTCTTTATTTGCTGCTGCTAAAGCTAGACTGAAAGGGTACAAAGTGTGTGAAGAGGAGCAGAGGGAATGAGGAGAGACCACCCAGTGGGTATGCTGGAAATGCATTGACACAGTCACCAGAGTAGAAGTCAACATGCTTAACCTGGTCACCACACAGGTAGCCAAATGCTTCTTTTCTCACTTGCAAAGAACTGGGCTGGATTTGCTGCTGTTCCTTCTACTCTGCCATGGCTACCACACATGAAGGATCCAAGAAGAGAAATCAGGTCCCATGGCTGACTAGATTAGACTTGCCTGTGCTTGGTGGATGTGTTACTGTTCATGTCAGTGCTGCCCTTCATACGTTCATAAAGAGAATAACTCAAAGTCCTTAACCACCATTATTGCTACACCAGTAACATGATACCACAACAGTGTCAGACGTTAGAATATGCTCATCCCTAATGACCATCTTCTCCAGCACAGTATATAGTCTGACTTCTTTCAAGCAAAAAAAGACATTTAATGAGAAGACCAGTGGGTTGAGGGAGAGACAAGGCAAAATTTGACAATATATTTAAAACCTTGAGTTTATTTGTAGCTTATAAAGTCAAGTGATTATACTTGGAGTATTAGTGCAAGGCAGTTTGCAATCTTAAAATGCTGGAAGCCAGCTGATATATGGCATTGTTTCCACACACTGGACAAATAACACCCTGGATTCTGAATCAAGAAAAGAAAAATTGTCCTTAATGTTTTTAAGGTATTAAATTTTAATGTTGCATTTTTAGATAGATGCTTGAGTAAAACAAGACTGAAGGATTGTCTAGGGATCTAAGTTTGTGTTGATTAATATCTGCTTACACTTTTTGTCTCTGCTGCTGCTATATTGATCAAATGTACTATTTAAATTCAATTTCCTGATCTGAAAGCATATTACTATCTGCACTGGAGAAATAGGATTATCTCTAAGCCATTTATTGTATTTAATTGTATGCGACTGAAAATGCTTTTAGGAATTACAAGAAATGCACTCCTGGTTAAAATGGAAGCATCCTTGCTCCCTCTGTTAACTTACAAATCAAAATTAACTCAATAAAGACTATATTAAAACAGTAAAAAATGAGATTAGTAGTTGATGGATGGGTACCAAACCCCGAATTTCTCACTCAGCTATTGCCAAACCTCCTTTAGAAACTACCAATAAAAAAAAATAATCCAGATTCTCTGTCTACAGTCCCATGTGATACCAACGGTGCTGAAGTTCAGCAGAGGCTATCTTTAAGTGCTTCTCTTCCTACCTCTGCCAAAGTACCATACTATGTATTCCCACTGCACAGGAGGGTAACTGAAGGTTACATAGCTTCACAGAAGATGGTACCTGAAAGAGATGAGCTCCTGCATCCTTGCAGCAGCTCAGAAAACTTGTCTGAAACAGGCACATATAACTACAAAGGCTCTGCGCAACATCTGTAGTAGGGAACAGCTCCAGCAAAGTGAGAATCAGAATCCCCATTTTATGCTTGTGACACACTACACAGAGGATATTTGCTGACAGGGCCAGGACCACTACGATAAAACACATGATCTTAAACTAGAAGAGGAGGTTAATATTACTTTTTTTTTTTTTTTCTTTTCATTAGAATTTATTTTAGGCCAGCAAAACTACAGGTTTTCTTCTTCTGTTTTACTCTGCTGCATAATTTAGCATTTCAAAGATACTGCAGAATGATGATGGTGAAGACTGAATTCAAAAGAATTCCTGCAAGATCTGCAGCTACACAAGTTATCAACTCTCCAGGCTGTCACTGACTCTACACTGAGCTTACAAGAAAGTGTGCTAATTTTTTTTTTTTGTATTATTATTATTTGTTAAGGTCTTTGCATGAATATTGAGAGATGTTTTAGACTACTTATGTAATTGATACAGCATGACTTGTATCAAGGTGTGTATATGTTGTTTTTATCTACACAGATTTATTTATGCACATTTTCTCTAGCCTGGAGTAGTTGTAAAGATTTATATGTGCTCACACATAAATATGCAGAGGCCAGTTTAGTTTATTCATTGTTTTAAAATTCTTAGAGTCACTTTTAAGGTGCTATTGTGTGAAGTTACCATTGGAAACTGGACAGCTTTAGAAAAAAGGATGCCTGCATATTTTCCAGAGTAGGGAACCAGTTGTTAGAGAATAGACAGTTTATAAAACTGTAAGAGATTAAATATCATTATGAATAGTTGCTTTAACAATTTTTACAGCATTTCTTTTTTTCTCAGTTTGTCCCTCTCAGCAAACCTTTGCAGACATGTTGAAGTTTACACTTTGGCTGAGTCCATGGGAGTTGCTGAGAAGTCACACATGCATGGAAAATGATTGGCATCTTGGTAATGTATTCACACTCACAGTACTACATAGTGGGTGGCTTAAAAAAACTGAAACACCCTGTAAGCCATGTCCTGAAAAATCACAGGTTCAAGTACTGCATTCTCATTTAATAAAGAACTCCATTTTATTTATCTCTATTATGTGTAGTTTTATGTTTATCTCAGGTCATGTATCTCCATGGATGTCAGAAAATACACTTCTATCATTTTAAGTGAAGTTTCCTCTCAGTGAGCTTGTGTCAGTCATTGTCTTTTGACACAAACTATATAGTGTCCCTCCCCAGTCTACAACATACGATATGCCTACAGGACAGGAAGAGGAAATGTTGTTAACTCTTCTAAAATCTAACAGAAAAATATGAAAAACCTGAGGCATCTTCCCTTCCCAGGACCATGCAAGATCCTCAAAAAACCTCAAGCTGTGAGGTTCATCTGTTGTCAGAGCATGAGCAAGTTGGAGGCAATCAGGGCTGGGTATAGTATCAGTGCCTGGCAAGCCAGGTGGGCAATGCTGGTGAAAGGAGATGCTGGCCCTGTCAGCAACAGACAGCTCGCGTGTGTCCTGCTCTCTGTTATCAAAAGCAGCTCTTAATATTGAAGGACTGGGGTTTGGCACACCTGGAGAAGTACCTTAAATGGAACGACAGAGTAACACCAGCACCAGCAGGGCCAGCCTCATGCAATATGCTGTGGAATTTAAAAGGACATTTCTTAGGCGCTTTTTTTGACTCTTCATGAAGATGAAGAACACGTTGCCCACAGTCTGAGCAGTGTGGTTAATGAATTCTTAGAGGTTCATATAACTTTGCTGTTTCTTGTGTATGTTTCCATGACAGCGAAGCAATAATTTACCTCAGAATCTGCAGTTACAAAGGGCAGCACCTTTTATACAAGGATTCTTAAAGTACATGTTGATGAAAGCACTTTCATTTTTGTTCTGAAAGAGCCATTTTAGAATTACATGTAGTTCCACTGTACAAAAATGATAGTTATTCTTCAGAGTCCAGCAGACAACCTCCAGAAAACAAGAGACTCTGAAGAGTAACAACAATATTTTTTCCTCAGTTAATCTATAAATTTGTGAGATCTGTAATCTCAAAGATGTCCAGTATCATTATTCTACTCTTTAGCCCAAGACACAAAAATGAAGTGAGCTGTTCATGGTCTCCCAGTAGGAAAATATATGTCACTGCAGGAAACATGTGGATGGCATTTGACAGATTCTTGTTTCTTATGCTAAAGAAATGAAGGATCTTATTTAAATCTTTTTGTATAGTTATTTTCCACTCTTTTCCCAGGGCACTTCTATGCAAAAAAGTCCTATTTTGATAATGAATCTTACTTTTTAGTTTTAGATAGTGCACAGATTCTTGGAGGGGTCATTTCTCAATAGCAATAATAGACAAAAAAAGATCATATGATTCATGCTAATACTAAATGCTTAATAATTGTTAATGTTAAACATAGCAAGCAGTAGAGCTTTTTGAGGGGAAATGTTCTCCACAGCTGTTGTACAGAATCTTTTAGGATCAAGTCACTGAATCTAATTACCTTGAGTGAATTTCAGTGTAACATATACTTCCACTTCACACTCTATGTGTTTCAGTTAATGAGCCATTCCCAGGTTTGGGTGAAAGAAAACAGTCTTAATGGATAATAATCAAAATATACGTTGAGGAAAAAGTAAGGAAAATCTGATCATGAGGCACCACAACAAATTACAAATAATTTTTAATTTTAGAAAAGTAAGAGTTTATTCCAAAGGTTGCAACACATTTAGTTTTGTTATCTCTTTTTCATTAGACGATGAAACAGATCATGTCTCCTGTGTAGGTACATCCATTAAATGGCTGAGAATGTCTACCTGATCTGAAACATACTGAAGTCAATAGACACCTTTTCAACTGACTTCGGTAATGAACTTTGTCAAACAATCAATTCTGCCCTGGCAAATCCTGTTGTCTTGATTAGTTTAAAATCATGATAAAACTTTGACAAAGAAACATTTGGAAAACAATCTTTTGCACTGCAAGAAATACAAAATCTATTTATTACTTTTTGCTTTCAACATGAAGCTTGAAAGTATCTACATGTATTTTTTAAGGCAATCACCAGTGAATCTCAGCATCTACTTTAACAATATTCTAGGAAAATGAAACAAAATGCTTACCCCAAAACTTTGGTGGCCATGTGATTGGAGAGTAAGTACTGTTTCTATCCATAACATCCAAATAACAAATATAGAATGGTATGTCCACAGAGGAGCAATGGGTTTCTGAACGTTTGAGATTTAGCAGTAAAAGCAATGCTTTTGTGCTGCCAGTGAACTGTGTTGTTTGCCTGAAAGGAAATGGATGTATCATGCTTCCTGCTTGTGGACTCGAATTAGCAAGTGCTCGCCTTATCTTGGAACACCACATGGTTCCCGAGACAGGGAAACAGTTTCCTTCTCGTCATTTCCTCAGCCAGAGCAAATTGACTCAGAACAATACCAAATCTCCTCCGTCTCTGAAACTTTTTGAACCCCAAAATGTCCAGAGATAGAGAGATGAAAATTCCTTTCTCTTTCCTTTAATGATTTTCTGTGTTGAAGACTTTCCTTAAACATTCAAAAGCACTTGTATTCTGTGCAGATTTTCAATAAGGAAGAAATGTGTCAATAGGCTTTTAATAAACACCATTACATTAGCATATTAATTTAGAGTATGAGGATTGTTAAGTATTCGTTGTTGTTCCTTGGCTGGTTTGAGGAACTGGCTGGGCCTGACAGTGTAACTGTAGGCATTAATATTTTAATGAGTGTACTTCAAATTTCCTTTGCCAATTCTTTTCCTTTCCACACCCCATTCTAAAATACGAGTTCTCTGGAACACAAACAGGCTTTGAGCTAATTGTTTGGACAGTTTTGATACAATGCAGTGTTAATTCCCTGTTGGAATTTGTAGGTACTGCTGCTAAATATAACAAAGCAATAACACCCCCACAAGAGAAAATAGCCAAGATATTTAATAACACAGAGCCAGAATTAATAGAGAAAGTATGGGGATCAATAAAATATATGATTTTGTATTTATGTGATACATTCTGTAGGACCTGATTTTAACTATTTTCTTCTTACATATATTGCGCTTAATGGCTATCCATAAACATTCTGCTGTGAATGTCAAGCCTCTGTTCTCTGAAGAGTTATATGAGGTATTGTTTTGCCCATTGTTAAAAAAAAAAAAACCAGAATCAGCTACATCTATTTTTCATAATGAATATCAGGAGTCCCCCAAATTTAGGAATATCCCAATCTTAAGATTTTTATCTGACATAATTTTAATGTTTAATCTTATTTTGTTTTGTTTTGTTTGGGACTTTTTTGCATGAAACAGATTTTTAAAAATACTGGGTGAAGATACTCTGATGGTTAATAGAAGACTGGTGGCTTTCAAAGCCAATGCTTAAAATGACATAGCCAAATACCGAGTTAAGCACCTGAATTAAAAAGATCAGATTTTCAGATGTCTGTGAACAGGATACAACTTGATAAGAAATGCTGGGATTATTTAGTTTGGTTGGGACACAGATACCAGAACAGATGATAAAAATATATAAATTAAAGAATTCTATGACTAGGGTTAGTCCTGTGCTCTGAGTAGATGGAAATACAACAGAACTGAATTACTGTAAACTATAAAATGAAGAAATTTAATTATTTTAGTTTACTGAATGAATCTATTGAGATGATCATTGTAAAACAGAATTAAAGACTGACTTTAGTTGAAAAGCAGCTGAGTTCAGACATGGACACTTGTACAGATAATTAAATCTTCCATATTATCAGGTGTATGAAATATGAACCTCAATGCTTTGTGAAAAATTCAACAGCAGTGAGAAGAAGCATGACAGTTTCTCTCTGAACAGTGTATTCCAATGGGAGTTCTCTTGTTTTCCTCAGAAACAAACAGCTGACATGGGCAACTGTCAGCAGCAGCAGATCAGAGAAGCTGGACCACCAAAAGTGTTATCTGGGCCATACACCTGTAATGTTTATCAGTGAGTTGCTGCAAATAAAGTTTTAAATTAATCAAGGTGATGTGGGCTTACAATGACTTGCTAAGCAGGAGGCTCTCTCAGATCAGTTTCAAACTCTCTTTCCACTATTTACTCTTGCAAGAAAAAGAAAGAATTGCAAGTTTGTACAACAGAACTTATCTAAAATAGGTAGAGAATATCAAATCTTGAGATGTCATAATTAAAATGGAACTTTCTTCACTGAAAAGCTAAAGCAGGTTGATAGGTCATAAACTTTGTCTTAGTTTATTATTTCAAATATTAGACAAACTTTGTTTCTCTTCACTTTATTTCTGAGTATTGCAAAAATTTATTTTCTTAGTAACCCCATTAGTTCTTTCATTTTTCTCTTTTGAGAAGTATCTTTTCCTGAAAATAAAATGGTCATAACTCAAGGTACCCTCATGGATAAAAATGCTCATCACCATTCATTACACTGGCAAGTATAACACACTGTCACTTCTGGCTGGTGAGACACAGAGGTACATAGAGGACGAGCTGTCAAATACATTGCTGATGTAAGTGAGTTCATGTCCAATGAAATGGGTAGTCTTTTACTCCCTCTTGAAAAGAGGAACTGAATTCTGTCCTTAAAAGTTTTGAATGTATTGATTAAACGAGGGGGGGTGCTTTGAATTTACAACAGCACAAGCCTTAACCCTGAAGAAAGAGAAGAACTTTCAGGGAAAATATATGTCAAGGGTATCATCATGTATTAGAAAAATCATGGGCAACCAAACCATAGGTACATGAGGTAGTCCTGGCAGGTGACTACCTGCCTCCTTGGCCATGTCCAGCCATGGAGGGAGGACTTCGCACCATTGCCAGCCTGCTCTGGGAGTGGCAGTTACTTTCTCTCAGGCATTTATGCTTTCTCCATTGACATATTTTGATTCTTCTCTTTTTCTTTGCCCTCCAGTAAACCCCTGATCAGCTAGATGTTTTCTGTTTAACTTTACTGGTTGCGTGGAAATTAATTTACTGAGATACTTTACTGGGTGTGTAGAGATTAATTTAGTTGAGGCCATTTTTTCAGCTGGCCAGGGCTCATGGTGATGACATTTGAGTATGATCAATAAGCCCTACAAATTGAACCTAGATCTTAGCTACTGTCAATCACTGCCAGACAGAAGGGTCATACCACTGTCACTAGGAGCAAAGGAGGAACATCATGTCAGAATTTTAAAGCAACTGGCTGAAAACTACTTTTCAGTATTTCAGTTGTTTATTGTTACTGGCATTTCTTGAGAAAACATAGGTATATCCTGTGTGAACCCACAAAATCTTTTTATTTTAAATGTAAGCAGGGTTCACTGAAAAAAAAAGAATGAAAAAGCATAGAATGAGCATCCAATGAAACTTTTTTTTTACACTTTCCATCTGGAGATTATGATTTAGGCTGGGATTTCCTTTAATTGTTTCGTATTTCAGCAGCCTCATATTTGTCCTTGGTTAGTTTTACAGCTCTCCGGATGCATGGAGAAAAACTCTGGAATTTTTGTTCTTTGACCAGTGAAGAAAAATGTTTCCGTCTCCCATCAAACTATCCATTTTAAATGCTGCTCATAATGTGACAAAACACAGAGAAACTACAGCTTGAATTTACTGCTTTTGATGATTCACTTCAACCCTCTTCAAGATCAAACAGCAGATTTTTTCAGTTTACCTGCCTACGTCCACATGCTGGTTCTATCCAAATACACCTTTTGATATATTATGCCTACTATGAATGAAAAGAAATATGGCTGCAGTAACATCGTCATCTCAGAAAAGCCCTTAGTTTCCAGGAGTGTATTAGATGTTAGTATTTTTTCTCCAGATTTTTCAGAGAAAGAATTGTGGGTAGGAAACAAATGAGGATTTCAGACATTCAATATTTTTAGGAGGTGTGAAATCCTAAGGACATAACATAAAAAGAAGGTCCCCTATTGCTAATTATGTACCAGTACATGATTGGGAAGATAACGCCACTGTGCAGAATGTGAACACACTTTGTATTTAATGGAACATGTATAACATTTTTCGATCCAATATTCAACTCAAAACTCTGAAACCATAATTTTTCCCTAACATGGAAGTCTTACGTAGTCTGGTGAAAGATAACTGAGAGACATGAAAAGAGGCAGAGGAGAGCCCCCCCCTTCTGCCAGCCACACGCTTTCAGATTACTGATCTTTTTCATGATATTTGTGATATTGAAGACTGTGCTTGTTTATTTATATGTGTGTGGGAAAGTGTGCAGGAGGGAATTAAAAAAGGGTACGCAGCAATATATATCTTATGTTAATGCATTTCAGCACTGGTTAATCTTAAGGTCAGAGAGAAAAAAAAATTGTTTGAGTCAGGTTTATATATCTCAAATACTTAATGTTTAAAGGGGCAATGCATCCTGCTGGAAGCAATAGTGGTAAGTTGTGTGGGCAAAAGCCAGTTTAGCATCTCTGCGCTCTATTCCCACAGCCAAGTAATAGCTAGGGAGTATGGTGCTGAGAGTTGACATGATGGGGCTTCTGTGGGTACAGCTGCACACCAGGGTAGTGGGGGTCACCCTTGGGAACACAAGGAAGTGAAAGCGGGAGGGGGCAATGATGAGCTCTTCAGGGCTAGCAGAAAGTCAGGAACTTCCTCTCTTGCTGTTTCGTATCTAACACCTTGCATGATATTTTGTGGTGGTCCATGTGGAGCTAGCAGTATGGAATTAATTAGATTAAATGGAGGCATAAACTTACTAGCTTCAACTTTCAAGTTGAAGCTTGCTAAATTACTAAAGAGGATTAAATGACATGATTGCTCATAGGGACAGAGAACTGGAGACAGCAAGCCAAAAAATCCTTCTTGGTTCTCTGTTCTCCTACAAATGCATCCTGTGAACCACTTCTCTTTCAGCAGATTAAAATGAAATTTTCCAATATGTTTTCCAAAGGGTGGAAAATTTTTATCCAATGGCCTAATTTGCAAGTTTTGCACAAATTTACAATCTAAGAAAGAGATTTGCCATTATGTCCTCAGAGTAGAGTATTTCTTTGTCTTCAGCTATGATGCTAGAGGTAAAAGGACAGGACAATAGATTTCAGAGTCTTTCTACCCAGTTCTGCTCCCCTGAACCTCCTGAGACCTGCAGTACTGAAGCATGACATTTAGTACACTCATCACCTTAATTCAGATTATCATCCTATTCTTTCTACTGCCCATTAAGAAAGGGATCAAGTAAGGGGAGAAAAAGAAACAACACCCAAACACAATTCAGTATGACAACAAAATCGTATTTTAACACTTTTGTAGTAACTGATAGAGCTCTGCAGTTGAGCTGTATATTTTGCACACAGCTATCAGCACTAGATAAAAAAATAATCTCTTGCTGTTTTTTTCTGTCCTATCTGCTGTTAAAACGATGGTATGAAATTGAATCAATTTTTCCCACATCCTAAGGTGGTCAAAAATTTTTAATTTCATTGACAAATAATGTTCACAGAGATATCTGTATTTGTTCATACTGAGAGACACTTCTCTTTCACAGACATCAGTTTGCTGTTGTGAGCAGCATGTGTCTCATTTACTTTCACAGTGGATGAACTGTTTAGGAGCAGAATTATATTTGTCCCAAGTTGTCACATGGAATTTAATGGACTTGACTCATCATGCAGCATTGCATTAGAACAGGAAAAAGTATTCCTATGTGCCACCATTTGCACATGGGCTTGTGCATCTGTGGATCTGTGTGGATGTTCAGTACCTTTGCAGTGTTGCTGTCCCTAGGTGGGCAGAGCCTATCATCTGTAATCTTTTTGCTGAGATGCAAACTAGGATTTACCATTGACATGGTCTTCATTTTGTCACACAGTTAGGCATACCAAGAAACATAGCAGAATGGATTCAAGGTATGTTTCTGGAACCCATTTTTTTATTCATTTTAGCAGAAACAGTTCCCTGCTGTCATTTCATTACATGTGTTAGAGAGGAGCCTAATCCAAACACATTGTTGCTAATGAAAATATCCCTACACACACTGAGATATCAAAATAGGTGCATCACGGGAAGATAAGCATTTAGAGGGTATTTCTATCTTCTGTATATCTGAAATATCTTCCAAAAATGAGAATAGAAGGATGGTAAGAACAAAATCTTTACTGTTGATATGCTTTTAGTAAGGCTGCCACTAAACCTAATTCTTCTACAGATTCCAATGCTAAAAAAAAATAATTCAGAGCCACTTTATAACAGGATTTTTTCCCAGTCTAATGCATTATACCTGGATTACTTCATTATTTTTTCCAGATCTATAACTGTTCTACCAGGCTAGCCACAAAAAAAATAGTCTTTGAGGAATCATATGCCACCACAGATACCATTTGTGTTTGATTTAGTTATATTTACTGCTTAATTTTCATGACTGTATTTGTTTGATAGATGAACAGATTGAGAATTCTTTAATTTTTCCAGGCAAATGGCTTAAGATAGTAAAAATTGGCTTTCTGAGTCACACCATAGGTAAATGAGTAATGTGAAGCAAAACAACAAATATTTGATCATTATGGCCCCCTTCATCAGTTTACTAGTACCATAAAAAAATTCAAGAAAAACAAAAACTTTTCTGAAGTTTAGAGCAAGAGGAAATCCTACAGGGAAAGTTAAGAATGGAGGCATGATGAACAATTGAAGGAAATTGCCTTTCAGTAGCCATGAATGTTTAATCTTCTCTTCCTCTGATTGACAGAATCACACCATAGTCACGGAATACCCATTTATTCCTATAAATCCAACAGGCTTGGAATGCAACTCATGAGGAAATTAGCTGGAGTTGTATTTCTGTTACAGTACTTTTAATATGCCCAAGGAAAATTAAAATGTACATGATGTCAGAGTGTTCTAAAGTATATAAAGCCAAGATTAATCACCTGGAAAAGTACAGAGTGCCACAATACCTCATAACACTGTAAGTAAAGATTATGAGGACTATAAAGTCCAGGGGAAATGCCTTGTATGCCAACTTATCTTGCATACGGGGTTTTGTTATTATTTATATTCTTTTTATAGTTTCCCTAAGGCATCCCATATGGCAATCACAACTCTGTTGTACTTCAGAACTGTACAAACAAATTACAGTGAGACTAGGGGATTTGCATTTCTTCTTTGTTGTGCAAATGATTGTTTCCTGTACTCTGCAGGAAAACGTGATATTGAAAAGCAAAAGTCCAAGCCTCCAGTCACTGATACGTTTTCTTTTGACGATTTTCTTTGCCCTTCCCCTGAGAGCAGTATTCGAGGTTTAAAGGCATTTCACAGTGTGCGTATTTGGCCGGTGTGTCATCCTTGCCTTGCATGTCAAGCTGTAGTTCATTAGAGCAAGCCCATTAGCAACTGCTGAGAAGACAAGATGCTGGCAACAAGCTGTTTGTCTGTCTCACCTCAGCTTAAGCAGAGAAGTAGCCAAAAGCAGAAGCAGGTGCTTAATCAGTTTTTAGTGGTAAAAAGATAGAAGTGCCCTGTCAAGGAAGCTGTATTTCCATCAGTGTACCCACAAGTCCTAGAGAATTTCTCTCCCAAACTAACTACAGAAATTTTGCGCAGATGAAAGACAGCGGTAGTTGCTCCTTCCACATATCCCTTCATTCTTATTGCAGCAAACCTAGCCATCCCAGCACTTTTCAGAGCCACAAAACATCTAAACCTTTGCCCTCACCCTCACCCATATAGCCACCCTAGCCACCCCTGGTAGTCCCCGCTACTCCCTCTCTCCCGAGCACCCACACAAACATCTGTACTTGTAACCTCCCTGCCACTGAGCACCCCAGTCCCTCAGCAAGATGATCGGCGAGCTCCATGGAGAATGGAAATGCAATTATGGTCCTTTGGAAACTGGTGAATAATTAATTTAACCATTTTCTATTGAAGATCATTAATTTTTACTGCTCTTGGATGGCTTGTTATTACAGAATCACAGAATCATCAAGGTTGGAAAAGACCTTGAAGATCATCTAGTCCAACCGTTAACCTAGCACTGACAGTTCCCAACTACACCATATCCCTCAGCGCTATGTCGACCCGACTCTTAAACACATCCAGGGATGGGGACTCCACCACCTCCCTGGGCAGCCCATTCCAATGCCTAACAACCCGTTCTGTAAAGAAATGTTTCCTAATATCCAGTCTAAACCTTCCCTGGCACAACTTGAGGCCATTCCCTCTTGTCCTATTGCTTGTTACTTGGTTAAAGAGACTCATCCCCAGCTCTCTGAAACCTCCTTTCAGGTAGTTGTAGAGGGCGATGAGGTCTCCCCTCAGCCTCCTCTTCTCCAGACTAAACAACCCCAGTTCCCTCAGCCGCTCCTCGTACGACATGTGCTCCAGACCCTTCATCAGTTTCGCTGCCCTTTTCTGGACATGCTCGAGTAATTCAATGTCCTTCTTGTAGTGAGGGGCCCAAAACTGAACACAGTAGTCAAGGTGTGGCCTCACCAGTGCTGAGTATGGGGGTAACATCACTTCCCTGTCCCTGCTGGCCACGCTATTTCTGACACAAGCCAGGCTGCCATTGGCCTTTATGGCCACCTGGGCACATTATAGAGAGGCATATTATAGAGAGTAAGCTTAATAAATCTTGAGCTGTAAGGGCCAGGAGTTGTGGACACTGACATCCAATCACGGAGTGACTGCAGAAACACCAGACGTAGAAAATAATTTACCAGTAAGTACAAGGAGCTTGATACTGGTTTCATGTACACTTTCAGGCCTGCTTTCAGTTTTACACTGATGCAACTTCCAGTACAATAACTCCTGATTCATTCTGGAAAAGACTTGGAGGATGAGCACTTCTAAGATATAAGACTTCTGAAGCAGATTTTTAGCATACAGAAATCTGCATCAGTAAATTGAATTTCAACTTACAATGATGATCTCAACAATTAAAAAGATCAGGAAATAAAATGATGAGAGATAGTCAACAATATGACTACTTGACATGGGCCAGCCAAAATTAAGAAAGCAAGCATTTGGTAAGGCTAAAACGTGGAATTGAAGGGCATACACCAGAAATGTCTGCTGACTCTTTCAATTGAGATTACCTGATCTTAATCAAAGAGCTCTGAACTGATCAGGAAACGCTCCTAAGGCATAAATAAGACTGTCATGACAGGGCATGGATTGAGATTTTAAAAATAGGCAATACTGTGGAGATTTCATTAACTAGACAACTGTCAGAAATGGTAAGGGGAAGCAGTAATAGGGGAATTAACGTCAGCAAGAATGCTTCCACTTTCCAGTTTTGAAGACAAAGATAGTAGAGACAAAGATAGTCACATGTCTTTTGAAACAATGAGTATTGCCAGCTCTCAGGAATATATTATGAAAGATTCTTGTCTGATGATGACAACCTACATCTTGATCTTCAGATAAAATACCCTCTGACTGGTTGATTAACCGCTTACTACTGCCTTCTTTTGAGGAACACTCAATAAACCAAGCAGTCAGCTTTTACATTGCCACTCCTCAGCAACAGAAAGAAATCTGAACACAAAATCAGGTCATTCTGTTTTGGTAGTATTTTATACCTGCTCTGAATTCGTTTTGTAAAAACTGTGTCAACAACAAAAAAACCTGTCTCTGGAGAACTCTCAATTTATGAAATCTCTGGAGATAAGTACTGAGGAGCTAGATTCATCTGGACTTTAATCCCATAAATTTAACTCTGACTCTGACAGACATCTGCAAACAGCACTACCAAAATCAAAGTGCATAGTGCTCCCATTAATATGGAAGACCAGTTTTAGAAAAGGTGCTATTGTCAATTTAAAGGAAAACACTGTAGGGGTATAAATAACCAGTGGGCTGTATGAGCTTCTCTTTCAGCTATAAATCTTAATTTTTGGAGGTCAGAGAGACACAGTTAGGATATATTTTTGTCAAGAGATGCACTTTTCCAAAAGCTTGTTTGTCCTCCCAAGCACATCATTTAGCAATGATTTGCTCTAGACAGGAAAAGATATTCACCCAAAGCAGTGAGATAGCCAGAAAGAGTTTTCCTGGGGACTTTCTGTCTTAGTGGAGAAGCATATTTACTGAATAATTATTGTATTTAAACTACATTTTGTGTTGTTATAACACAGTGTTTTCCTGAAATAAACATTGCAGTGCAGAAGAGTTGTAGTCTTGAAACTGCCTAATTTACTCCTAGGCACAGTTGAACAGGGGAGACGTACAGTGAAAAAATAGTCAGGCACTGTAGGGATGAATGACTCACATGAAATGCAGCCACCTTCTGGATAAAGCACAACTCTGTGAAACAGCAGAGACAGTTAAAGCCCAGAGATTGGTAACACGTAATTTTGGAAAGCAAAGAAAGTAATTTTGTAGGCATGCTAACTTATTATTTCAATATTGCTTGACCTTTCTACAAACCGATTAGAAATCTTATAATTTCATTCTTGGATTTGATCAATTAATTCAAAAAGTGTTTGTTCTTAGTCACATTCCTGTTTCTGTATATGTGAGATTTGTGTACCATCATTTTTCTCTGTTTCTGTATTCTGTTATACTCTTCCTTCTTAAAATTCTTCTTCTAAGTAAGTATTTTTTTACAAATTTGTAATATTGTTTTAAACAACACCATCTGAAAAAAAAAGTCTCTCTATGCTTCAGCTTTTCATAGAAAACACCAAGCTTCCTATTCATTATGTGCTATTACACAAGACATAGAGTTTCACACACCTGAATGAAAATTATCATGATGAAAGCATGGATGTCTCATAGAAGAATCCTGCTGCTGTTCAGAATAACTTCTGGTGTATCTGTCAACAGATAATAGGTAGAAAATAATATCTGATAAGATTAATTGCGCAGAGATGACAGATTTCTGCCCATGGAAGTTCTTATGAATACCAAGATGCTTCTCTTACCTAATGAATTCAAGATATATTGAATATGAGATCAGAAAAGACTTCCAGTAAATACTTTCACTCACACATAGTGTACAGTGGCTTGGCTACATCCCTTGTCATTTCAAATATTTAACATATTTTAAATATTTTTTTAAATAGTTTTTTGCTACATTTTATATCAAGACCAGTATAGAAGTCAGAAAATATAGATTTGGAATTGCAAGCATAATGACAGTGACAGAGAACAGTCAGTTACTGACTATCAGTCAGTTGAGAGTCAAGTAATAATAGCAGTGGATAAGAATCCTAAATGTGTTGATTACACATCATAAAAAAAATCACATGACTGGGGTTTCCTCCACGTAGATATTGTATGATCAGGGTGCTAAGACTCACATTAGACCCATATACTGCTTGGAACAGCTGAAGTAAAGCAAAGAGGTTCAAAAAGCAATTCTTCTTAAAAAACAGTGCTTTCCTAAGGGGTACTGGCCTATTTAATCTTCCTTCTCATGTCTTGGCAACATCAGGTTTGTTCCTGTCAGGTGCTGTAACTGCCTCAGGTGCCACACCAAGCTTCTCACCCTTTATTAATCACCCTGTTCTCCAGTTCTGTTTAGATGTCACAGAATCACAGAATCGTCTGTGTTGGAAAAGACCTTGAAGATCATCTAGTCCAACCATTAACATTGACAGTTCCCAACTACATCATGTCCCTAAGCGCTATGTCGACCCAACTCTTAAACACATCCAGGGATGGGGACTCCACCACCTCCCTGGGCAGCCCATTCCAATGCCTAACAACCCGTTCTGTAAAGAAATGCTTCCTAATATCCAGTCTAATCCTTCCCTGGCGCAACTTGAGGCCATTCCCTCTTGTCCTATTGCTTGTTACTTGGTTAAAGAGAGTCATCCCCAGCTCTCTGCAACCTCCTTTCAGGTAGTTGTAGAGGGCGATGAGGTCTCCCCTCAGCCTCCTCTTCTCCAGACTAAACAACCCCAGTTCCCTCAGCCGCTCCTCGTACGACATGTGCTCCAGACCCTTCACCAGCTTCGTTGCCCTTCTCTGGACACACTCGAGTAATTCAATGTCCTTTTTGTAGTGAGGGGCCCAAAACTGAACACAGTAGTCGAGGCGCGGCCTCACCAGTGCTGAGTACAGGGGTAAGATCACTTCCCTGTCCCTGCTGGCCACGCTATTTCTGATGTCCTTTCAGATTAGCCCTTACAAGACACCTCCACATCTTCTAATGTCCCTAACATACCTGTGAGCCCCCTCTTCCTACCAGGTTAGTGTTAGTCTCCAAATCATCATTTTACTGTGACCACTGACATATTTTGTGGTTTCAGTCTTGTTTATGATTTTTACCACAAGGAAATTATGTTTGACTATAGTATTGTACTTCAGAGAATTGTTTTAATTTCTTTATATTTTCAGCTAAATTATTTTCCTGTTCACACATGTAATTCCGAACAAGCAAAGAAATGCAATTATTCTGCCAAGTGTTACATAACAAGATAACTCACCAAGTTTTTATGACTTTCCCTCATAAGATATTTGCTTGAGATTGGTGCCAGCTGAAATTATGAACTTCCCGGTGCCGTTCAAAGGCACAGTTCACATCTTTTCTCTATTAGAATGTAAGGAAATTCATAACTTCAGTTTTGATAGCTGAGAGTTTCTTGTACTGTTCCTGCATCTTTTTAGCCCAGCACGAAAGACCTTTTTGATATAGTCCACACGGTGGCACTATCGGATCATGTTTGCTTTGTACTACTGGTTCATGTCAAAAAAATTACTCTTACGGTGTTCGATCTGAATTTTTAAACAGATTTTTTGTCTTTATTTAAGCTGAAGCATTGTTAAAAAATGTCAGGTTATGTGTTTAAAGACTCATCTCCACAACACACAGGAGCATGGAGGCACAAGGGTGCGTGGAGGAGTGTGGGAAAGGAGATAAAATGTATCCTGCAAACTGGTCAGTACGCTGGTTTGGCCATTCCCTGCACCTATCAGCGCAGTCTGCCCTGGCTTCTCATTAAACTAGCTATTCTAGCTATTTTCCTGTCTCCCTATTCTGTGTGCACGGGGGTGTGCAGCGACTGGAGTGGGACCAGGGGCCACAGGGGCCCAGGCAACTCTGCTGCCAGCACCTGGAGAGACTGGGGAATCTGCACAGTGGGTGTGGGTGTGAATGTCGGTGTGTGTGCTCACAAAAAGCCGTCAAACTGCATCATCCACAAAGTAGGATAGAAGCCGAGGAACCAAATACTGGAGTGTCTGTAATACAGGGGGTCTGAGAGCTGGCTACTGGAGGACCAGGCCAGGTCAGCTTGAGATCCAGTAAGGCCGTAGGTCTGGGCCAGTTACAGGAGAGACTTTTGCGCAGGAGAGTGTCAGTGTAAGGGGCAAGTAGGAGAGGAGAGGAGCATGGGGTCAGCTGCTGGAGAGACCAAATGGCTAAAGCCAGCCCTTCGAGGTGAGTATGGCGTGTCCCTGTGTGTGTCCATGCCTGTGATGCGAGTCTGCACCAGCAGGTGAAGCAGGGCTCTGACCTCGGGAGCTGGCAAGCCCAGGTGCTGGCAGCTGGGCAGACTGGGATCCAGGGGCCAGGCACTGGCCCATCTGAGTGTTTAATGTCAGCTACTGGAGGGATCCACACTTTATGGATGAATATGTATTTGCATATATTTTCCACTGACAGGCTTTCACCCTGATCAGCTAGGAGGGAAACAGGATCGGGCCAGTTCTGTCTGCATTAGACCATTAGTATCTGCAGATGTGCTGTGGTTTTGGTCCCCACTGGACATGTAGACATGTATATATGTGTATGTATATGGTGAGTATGTGCACCTATTGGGAGTACATACTCAGCCTTGCTACTGTCTGCATGTGGGGATGTGGAGCTGTGGCAGCCGTGCTGCTATTCAACTGCTGGATTTGGCAGCTTCTACCAGAATGTATATAATTTTTAGATTGGTAGCACTTCTGCTTGCTTATAACCTTTAAATAGTAACTTTCTAGTCCTATTTAAAACAATATTGGGCTATCCACTTTTCATTCCTGTTTAGGAGTTTGATATTTTAGAATTGTTTTCCATTCTAGTGTAATTTATGAAGCATAAATGTAGAAAAACTGACATAACAATAAATTTCAGATAGATATAATGAGTTTCTTGACAATAATGAGGTGACTAACATTAGAAATAAATGCCATTTGTGTTATCTAGACTCTGCCATATGCTAGACTGAGCTCATTCTGTGCATTTACTGAGCTTTAAATCCTGTTTGGGCATTTCTAAACCCAGAAGTTTGATAAGTTCACTTACAAGAACATGTTGTATACCATGGTATTATATACTAGCTGATGATTTTTTTTCCTGAATTTTTTCTACTCCCACTTCACTTTTGAATAATGTCATCCCATGACTTTCATTCATTTCAGCACAATGCAAGGGAAGTTAAATGGTCTATTGCTATACTTCATGTAATTCAGTATAATGTGTGTTACAGGGGATATATACTCTGGCTTCTAATTGTATCTTTATCATCAAAGTTTGTTCACCCAAGTTTTGTTACATTTAAATATAAAACATAAACACATACAACTATATTTACATACAATACGCAACACCTTTATGTAGAAAAATTCATAGTTATACAGCTTATACATTTACACTTGATTCAGTATGTGAAGAGGAGATGTAGAACTGCGCGCATCTCTCAGGAGGTGTGTGGCAATGTTTTAAGGTTGCACATCGATACTGTGTGGCAGTTTAGGACAGGAAGGAAGTGGCAACTACTGCTTGCTGCAAAACCTGCAGAAAGAAGAGTATGCTCTGTTGCCCAAACCAGTCTCAACATTCACAGAGTCACAGCAAATAGATTTGGAAGAGATCAAGACACCTAAAGAGATATCCTGTTCTTCACCCTGACGAGGTATCAAAACTAAAAAAATGCTTTCCAGGAAGACGCTTGTGTAGTCTGTACTTTAAAATCTCCCGTGATGCTAAATCCCACTTCCTCCTTACAGTATGTGGTACAAAGCTTTATTTCCTCCTAAAATTTTCAGTTCTGATATGACAGTATCATCTTCTGCAAGGTAGGCAAGTTACTTGTCCTATCCACTATGGACACTGAGAAGAGATTATTCCCTGCCTTTTGTAGTGCTCCTTTATGGTTTTGAATGCTTTTATACATCCCATCACTTTCTAATCTCTAGATTAAACAGCTATTTCAGTCTTTTCTCTTGGATCATGTTTTCTAGACCTTCCACCATTCTCACGGCTGTCCTCTGGATTGTCTCCACTTGATTTAGATCTTTCTTGAAGTCTAGTGACCAGAATTGGACCAAGCACAGAGTGATACAACAGGGAGGCAAACCAAAACATTACTTTACCTCCTTTAAAGGCAGTGTTTCTCTTCTGAGGAAGAGTGCGCTGAATTCTTCAGTGCCAAAGAAAGGCCTGACTCATGTCTCAGCCAAAAGCAGCAGCGCTCAGTGGTGCTGTGTCGTCCACGACACAGAGCCAGTGTTGGTGATACTGACTGTATTTCCTTGTGGTTTGTCGTGCTTTACCAGAGCACTTAGAAGATGGGTTTGTTAGAGGAGGAACACACTAGCCTTCCTTCAGTGCCTGGCTAGACTTGTTCACTGGGGCAGTTCATCTGGCTGACACCTGGTCTTAGCTGAGGCCTTCTTACCTGAGGGCTCTTGGAAGTGTGCTGCATGCTAAATAATTTGCTTTGGACACAGTAAGAGGCCTCTAATTCCCTGTTACTCTACTTCTTCTTTTCTTTCTTGTCTCTGCAGTGGAAGTAATACTTCTTGCCTTAACCAATGCCAACATCTAGTAAAGAATCCTCATTTAATATGACCATTTAACATTAAGCATGTTTAAAATCATAATGGAATCAAGTAGATGCTTAGACTAAGGATGTCATTAATTTAAAATGAATAAAAATATCTGAATATGTTTCTAGCTTTTCCTTTCCAAAAATTCCCAGTCATGATGTGAGAGCATGCATGGAAAGTGAGGGGACCCCTTGCCAGAATTGCTATATATTAGCAAATGCAATCCCCTTTCCTTCCAGAAGGGCTATCTACAAACACCCTAGTGGCAACAGTTTCAGTTTGTAATTTTTTTAACAAAATAACAAAATAAAATAAAGTAAGTAATGGTGATAAGTTGTAGTAAGTTGTCCCTAGGATAGTGAAGACAACCTTTTTTCTCACAAAAAAGTCTGGGTAAATGCAGTGAAGCTTATAATGTCTATCACCTTACTTTTCGTACAAGGTGGACTCCAGCTCTGTCCACAGCTGGAGTTGATTGTTTGGTATAAGAACAAATAGGATGAAGTGGAGTGTCATTATATTCTCATGTAATATACAAAGAGGAAAATATTTAAATAAGCCACATCTTCTTTTCTGCATATGAAACTCAAAATAGCTATACAGAAATCAGTAAGGTTTCTATGGGTTTCCTGCTATAACTTATAGGCAGAATATACCTCAATCATTTTAGCTGAACATTTAAAACACGCAGCTCAGCATATAGTACTGCAATTTAGAGAATGGAGAAAGCTTACACTAGCAAGTACTTTTCTTTGCTGAATTGCTTCAAATGATAGTAGTATTATTGTACGAAGCCTAAGCTTCTGTAGTGAAGTTGTTCTCTCATGTTAATACTCATACTCTTAACCTAGGAAGATAAAATAAAATGGTATTTTCTGAAAGAGACAGCAAAGTGAGAAATCTATTCAGCAAAAAGATGTAAGTGGAGGGGAATCTCAGAAGCATGTCAGCATTCACTTCTTTTGCCATCTTTGATGCTTGAACTGGCATGGGGTAAGGCAAAGAAGCAGGACAAACAACAGAGATAAGAAAGCACTGGATGAAAAAGGCTTTGCAGTTCCCCTCCTGCACACACACACACACACACACACACAAATGAAACCAAAACAGAAACCCCACAACCCTCAAGAGTAGAAAAATTTCAGGTCCAATAAGCCTGGCTACACTCATCATCAGGAAGAGAGAATTTTTGTGGATGGCTGGATGTGACCTAGATACATACACCCCAGTTTCACAAGAATCCTTGCTGTGGCTTCGGGTATGTCTGCTTCTTCCACACAGTATCCTGGCTCCAAGCGTGTGATCCGTAACTGCGTATTGTGTTGGGATATGTGCCACAGGTGTAAGTGTTCATATCAGAAGGGTAGCACCAATGTCAACGTGACTAGCGCTAACGGGAGGGATGATGCTGAGTAATCTCTGCTGCCTAACTCAGATTTCATCCATCCACTCAGTAAACACCCTGCATGCTAATGTTGTAGAATCACTGCAGCACTGCCAGAAAAGATGAAAACTAAGAGGTGCATTGGCACCGTTTCTCCCAACTTCTCCATTTCAGCTCTGGATGAGTGTTTTTCTTTCCCAATGATCCCTCTCTTAAGCAGAAAAATATCCTTCTGTCTCCAGCATGAAACTAGCCTTATGTGTATCAATAAAAATGAAGGAGGGAAAAAGCATAACCAGGGCTGGGGGGTTGTGCAATGTCTTTTGAAGAGGCAGAATCACATTTCATACCAGTGGCATAAGCACTGTTGCATGGCCAGTGTGGTTTGAGCTCAGAAGTGGCAGACCGTCTCGCTACCTCCTTCGAATATTTCTGTCCTGCTGCTGTTACGTAAGTGCCGGTGCCCCAGTTTGCTTGTGCAGCTCCCTGCCTTATGCACGATGATGCGCTGGAGCCTACGCCAAAGGTAATGCCCTGCAGCAGGCTACGAAACGCAACAATAATGACAGTTATATGACTAGTGACAGTAATTAGCAGTGACGGCTCGAAGTACTGCGGCTACCGGCCAGAGCGCACTTCGGGGGCGTTGAGGCTCGGGGCTGAGGCCGGTGCCCCATCCCCCGGTTCCCCGGCACTGCGGCCAAAGCAGCCGCCCCCGGACAAGCTGCCCCGGCCTTGCTGCAGCCGCGGCGGGGCGGGGCGGGGCGCGGCCCCCCGCCATGCGCCCAAGGACAGCGGCGGGCGCCGGGGCAGGGCACGGCACGGCGGGGCACGGCACGGTGGGGGGCGGCGGGGGGGGGGGCCGGGCTGCAGCCCGAAGGAGGCGGCCGCGGCCTGGGCAGCGCCGCAAGGGCACGGCAGAGGCCCCCGCGCCCCACGCACACGCGGCCCCGCTCGCCGCCTTCTCCCCACCCCCGCACCTGCTTCCTCGCCGCGGGGCGGGGCGGCGCGTCGTGCTCGGTAACCAGGGAGGCGCACCGAGGCGCGGAGCGGCGCGGAGCAGCGCGGAGCGGCGGGCGGAGGTAGGAGGTAGGGCGCGGCGGTGCGGAGCGGGGCCCGGGCTGGAGCTCCCCGGGATCTGCGGGCGTTCGGTGGGGGCCGCCGCCGCGGTGAGCCCAGGGTGAGCCCGCGGGTGGCTGCATCGCGGCCAGGAACGAGGGACCCCCACGGGGCAGCCGCTCCCGGCTGCGCCCCCGCACCCCCCATCCGCCTCCTCCCCAACGCCAAACTCTCTTGAGGTTAATCCGAAACTCGCTGCCGTGATTGCGGAGTTCGTCAGTTTTCCTGGGGGTGGATTTGAGGTTTTGCCCTTTCTGAGTACGGGGGTAGAAGACCCAGGAGGAGGGCTGTGGTTCGCCTCCTCAAGTGCACGTGTGTGTGTTGCGGAGATCCCCGTTTTTCTGCTCAGTCACACGCTGCAGGCCAAAACGTAGTTAATCGAGGAAGATGTGGCTATGCCTGTGCACTCCCGAGAAGCCGGTTTTAGGCTGGGCTGCATGTAGTGGTGATGCAAAAAGGACAAGTGCACCGCAACAAAGATGCATAGAGTCCATATGTTCCCTGGTATGTGTGGTAACTCCCCAGAGGTAAGACCTGCTGAAATACTAACAGACAAGGTTGTTACTAGGATTTTGACAACCATATTTTCAACCATATTCATGCTGGGGAAAAGTGCATGTAAGGACTGTTAGTAGTCTGCTATAATAGACCAGATTTTGCAAACTGATGAGGAATTACTTATGTAAATCACCTATGTGACGCTGAGGGAAACTCCAGTGCTCATCACTGTGAGGGGTTTATACCTATGTGGCTTGTAGGGAAATTGTATGTGGTGTTTCTGGCTGCTTGCCAGCACTTTCCAAGTGCTGAGCCTGTTGCAAGACTCTTAACAGGCACTGACTTTCCTGTAGTAGTACTAGTGATGGCCTGTCTGCTTTCTATGATCTCTGGTAATTATTTTTGTGATTCTTATGTGCACTTTAACATTTAAAGAGATCCCAAACTATAAATGCTGATGAGCTATGTTAAAATATTGCCACTGCACAGAGAATATCAGAATATATTATTTTAATTGGCAAACAGAAAGGCTTTTTTGTTTGTTGTACTGTTTCATGTGCTGAATAACATGACAAAGCTGGTTTATGAGGTACAGTGTTAATTGTAGAGTTACCCACTTTTCTCTGGTAGGAGTCCATATCCACTGTCATATGGGATGTTTGACATATTCCTTAAAGCACCGAAGTTTCCTCTGGAAAAAGGAGCTCTCCAGAATGAGCATGGTGCTGCACCCTGGAGTGATTCAATTCTCACCTTTGCAAAGTCTGCTAGATGTGAAAGCAGAAGTAATAATCTCTCCACTTCCCTCCTGTTCTTTTAATTCCTGTTCTAGCATCTGAGTTTGTTTGTTTGTTTAATATTACCTTTGGAGATTATATATGTCAATGGCAATTCTGTGTTGCTGAGTATAAAATACCAGTGGATAGGTATAAATTACCGATGAACCCGAATACATTTGAGACTTTAAAAAAAAAAACCAACCTATTTTATTTTTACTTTAAGTAATTGTGCTAAGTGCTAGTAGTGGTTTGAACTGCTGCACTTAATAAAGACACAAGAATCTCATCACGACTGTACACCTTCATGCAGCATTACTTTCTCTTCATTAAATATGAGAATCCTCAAAGGATTTTTTTGTACTTTGTGACCTTAGGAGCATCTTCCTGTGAACTTCACTAGAGCCACGCTGAGTTCCACAGCCCGACAGCGAGTACACTGCTCAAAGAAACTAGTGCTTTGATATTGGGTCAGGGAGAGCAGAAGTGCACAGGGAAGGAGCAGCACCCTGTTAGTATTTAAATGCATCTGGGGAGAAGGTTAAGAGTGCCTGACCCCAAGGAGGATCTGGCTGGGTGAGGCACCGAACAAAGCGTGAGTCCCTGGAGAACTTCCAAGGTCAGCGTGAGAGTGATCGTTGTGGGTCTATGGGGCTTTGGTGGATCAGGCCCCAGGAAACATACACATACGTTCATGCTTCGGGTAGACACCACATTAACCCATCTTAGTCACGCTTTGTTAAAGGAAGTCAGTTGTGGCTCAATTTTTTTCTTTTCAAGTGGTGGCTGTAGTTACTGGGAAAGTACATACATCAAACGTAAACAATTATTTCCATACTTCCTCATTACCATGGCTAGTGACAAAACTTTAGGGCTCTTGTGTCTCCTTAGAGGTCACAAAAATAACAGCAGCAGTGTATCTCTGAAGCAACTGAACTTTTGCCTTTGTTTCACTCAAAGGCACAGATTTAATGGGGAAAACAGAGGTGTTTCTGCTTTTCCATTCATATGGAGCTGTATCTGCCTCTTGCTCACATGTTATACTTCAGTTAAGCTTTCTTGTTTGGGAGATGTGCAGAAATACCAAAGAATTGATGCTTACTTGCTTATCTCAAACTTGGTTTGACCCACCCTTTCCTGAGATGCTTCAGTGTTTTCTATTTTAGCAGTCTTTCTTTTTTCTTCTCCTACAGATGTACCTCTGCAAGAGCCTTCTGCTATGGGTCATATTATGCCACAGAAGTCCTAGGTGCCATATCAGTATTAAAACAGAAAAATCAGAACAGCTCTCCTACTGTTAACCAGTTTACACATTATATCCGAACTTCGCTCTGTCCTATTTGCTTCTGTGTTGTGACCTCTGATCTTAATCTTGGCCTGTCTTTGTGCAGATAGTAAGCTCTTTGAGGCAAGGATTATATCCTGTGTTTGTAGAAGGTAATGAGCTACTGATCCCAGTCTCCTGCTGTTACCAACATCTATATAAACTGTAATATATTCCTGCAGAATTTCAGTAGCAGGATTACTAAACTGTAGTGTACATTGTATTTAACCTTTCATATCAGAAAGACAGTGAATGACCTTTCCTTGAATATATCTAACTATGTTCTGCCAATTTTTCTAAAAAATAACAAGTCTCTGACTTCTGTTTTCTCCTCAAACACTTCACAGTTTCCATTCAAACGGAATTACAGCTTTCAAGACAAGAATCAGTTTCACACCACTGGATTTTTGCCCATCCCCCCAAAAAACCTAATAGAAAGTAGAAAATAAAATGCTCACTTGCTGAAATGTTAATACATACATAGACGTGTGTATCACTAGAGTCCTAAAAATAGTCTTTAAATACTAGAGTACAGTTATAGGTAAAACATAGAAAAACTGTGTGCCATATATGCCACAGAGTTAAATGTCAGATGTGCAAATTACTTTGAATCTTCCAAATTATTAATTGTTGTTGCAAACCCCCAACCTTCTACGAAATGAAGAACTTCTGTTCAGCTCCAAACAATGCTGAAGCATAACTAGAGGAACCAAAATAATCTGAAGCTCCAGAAAGGATCCAAACTTCTCTCTCTCTTCCTCCCCACACTCAGCAAGAAAAACAAATTTAAATACTGCCAAGTAACTACTGCACATCAAGTCAGTTTGGAGTTGGATGGTCAGCAAGAACATCTTGTTTCAGTGTTCCTGTTCCAATGTGTTCTTTGTCAAAGGTCATAATCTGTCTCTTCTTCCACCTTTTTCTATTCAAAGCAATCCATGCAGTGGAGAAAGGAAGCACAGACTGACAGTGTTGGGATGCAGTTATCAAAAACACCTTTCAGAGCCAAAATTGCATTTTCCATGATCTTATGTGGTGCACAGTTATGTCCCATTGGACTTGGGAAAGTTCCAGTATGCACTGACTTATGCTACATTGCTCTTCAGTGAACTAAAGATTTGCAACTCAACCATCTGTAACAATTACCAAAGAGACTTCTTCTGTTGGCCTGGATTTTGGCAGACCAGTGAGGAGGTACTGCATTTTCTTTGAAGATATTATAAGAGTCATTTTGGATCACTCTACCCCACTTCTTCATCCTAGCTCCTAATTTTAATATATCCCATAGGCATTACCTGCAGTTTGACAGATTTATTCAAATTGATTTTTACAAATGGATTCATCAGCTACAAGTTTTCAGTATTCTTGGATTAATTTTAATTAATTGTATCAAGTTTTTCCACTTTTAACTTTGATTTTATCTCAGATGATGCTGTTTCCATTTCTGTTGTGCTTTTGTCTATCAGAATTGTCTTCAGTAGAAAAATCAGTATAATGCTAACTGAGGCAAATTAATCTCCACTTGAACCTATTTTCTACTTTCTTTTTACTTACCCGGCTAAGAACCCTTTGCTTTCTGTCTTTACTTTCTTAGTCTAACTCAGCTGGTCTTTCCGCAAGTCTTTCATCATCCCTGTAGACAGCACATACTATGGCAGGACTCTTCACTTCTCATCCGTTATCTCTGCCTGCTTATTTCTGAGTGATGGCTTTTCCAATTATATCTGGAGCAGTTTTAATCTGCCCTGCATAAGTGTACAGTTACTGGACCCTGGATTTAAAGAAATCCCCATCCTGCTTCACAGGGAAGACACTGTGCTCTACAGTCTAGTTGACTTCTGTAACTCATTTCCATTTTATTTATTTTTTAAGCACTGTATCTAGATCATCTCCTGACCTGCTTATGTGCTTTGGATTATTCTAATAGTTTGGACTACATCAGTCACTTCCTTAGGCAAAGCTATTTCCTATGATTAGCTTTTTGTTTTCCCACTACTAACTAAAACCCAACCTTGATGTTTAAAAATGCAGTTATGACCTCCAGAAAATTCCAGTTCCTACCTTTATGTGAATCATTTATTCCTGATTGACATGAGGATCACTGCTGTCTCATAGAATTGCATCTGTTCCAGCAGCATCTATGCCTCTGGCAGCGTTTCCAAGACATCTTATGTTTCAGAAACAGAACCTGTGGATCAAAGTGGACCTGTAGCACTACAGCAGTAAACCATGCTCAGAAATTCTTTCCTGGAAATATTTTTTGACTTGATCAGTTCTGTACCACTGTTTCTTACCAGGGAAGTCTGCCTCTTTGTTAACAAAGAATGGGCAATCCAGCACTTGACTGACTTCTGTTGTTCCTGAGATTCTGTTCAGTTCATGTGCTATAGTTATTTTAGTTATTCCACTGCATTTCTTACATCAGTGTAACATTTGGAAATTGCTTCTAGCTGCAGGAGTTCCTTAAATTTATTACTCTGCTTTTTGTCTTCTCAAAGATCTCTTTTTGATATGTCCCAGATTAGAAACAGTCCTTCCACTGCCTGCCACCTGTCTATTTCTTCCTCTTATCAATATCTTTACTTATTTATCCTTGTTTGTCTGGAGTTTCTTTCTCCATTGTGGCTATAATGGAAGATTATAGAAGTCTAAAACTCTTCAGGTACAGATATGCTCTCACATCAGTAGCAATCTTCCCCAGGCTGCTATATGTGGCATTAACCCAGTGTCGTGAGAATCTGCAATTTGTGCCAACATGAAGGACAGTCAGAGAATTTTTTACTGTTTTTCGGTAAGGTTTATTGTCAGCCATTGTTGCATATCTTATATGTTGTCTGCACCTAGCAGATGTCTCTTTGGTTTTCTGGAACCATGCTACTGACAGGCCTGTCTGTTTTCCTTTAATATATTTTATAAACTTTAAGAACTAAAAGACAAAATGCAATCTGATCTTACCAATGGTGCTCTAGGTTTACCAATAAAAGGAAAATATATTCCCTTTTTTAATTGCAGATAATTCAAAGCACTCCCGAGCACAATGAAAAAATGAGAATTACTCTGGGGACCTGGAAAAATTAACCTGTAATAGATCTAGTGTTTTTCTTATCTCTTCCATAGAACAGACATCCTACTTTTCTGGCATTTGAAGAGACAATACAGTCCAGAGAATTGTAAATTGCATATTACTATAGCAGATTGCTAGGCCTAATCGTTTTTATATGAGATAAGTAGTTCACATTTCCTCTTTTCATCTAAAAACAGAGTACTAGGATATTAATATAAGAAAATGGTATAAGCATAACTTTATGCATTAAATCCAGATAAGTGGCAAATGCAATAAAAAATTTATCTAATTTATATGCAAAACCATTTCATTTCACTCTTGTGTATTCATTCCCTGTAAGGACCAAAAAATTAGTAATTAATAATAATGAATAATCACTTGTTGAATGCTAAAGCAGCTCATATAGTCCTTCAGGTTTATTGCAGGCTAAGATTTATGAGATTGAAGCCATATACTTTTTAAAAAACCTGTACATTTTGAAAACATATCCACCTGAAGATACATCTTTGTGTCTGGCACTGAAATGAAAAAGTCATTCCATTTATTACAAATTATTTTGTGTAGCAGCTATGAGAATATTTAATTAATATTTTAACGTTTACAAATCTGAAAAATATAATCTTTTGATAGGAAAAAAGATCTTTTGTTGCAGGCTTTAACTATTTCTAGAAGTCAGGAAAATTTTCTTCTCTGCATTACATTGAATTGCTGACTGTGCATTTCTTGTTCTATGGAGCTTTAGATGTTGGCTGAAGACAGGTGAGAAGGGTATGTGAAGCTTTGTTTCATCTGTTCCACTGATGTCTTTACTATGCTCTGAGCTGTGATTTTTCTGCCTGTGGAGGTGACTATGCACATGAGAATCTTTCCTTCCCACCTGTACTAACTTAGTGTATTCTTTAATTCCCACTTCTTGCAAAGGAGCTTTTGAATGAGGAGCCATATTTAGAACCGCAGATTCTTCTTATGCAGCATATAATTTAATATCAGCTAGATAAATTTTTAATTGCAAGTCTGCCATTTATCGCTGTACAGTGACTCAGCCTGCTGTATGAGTAGATTGAACGTATATCTTCATTACAATTTCCCAGAGACTTTTAACTTGGAGTTGGATCAGCATCTTGCACAGCTCCTCTAAATCTGCTCATGTACAGCTCATTTACACCAGCTCCGCCACGGTGTGAGTGGGCTGGTATTCTGATATTGTTGCTGTTAGCCAAAAAACAGTCAGACGAGGCATTTTTAATACCCCTTATCTCTGCCCAACAATTAGTCTAGCAGCTTGCTATTAAAAGTTGCTGTACCTCACTTTCAGTACTGCTCAAAATGTTATCAGTGCCACTGCTGCAGAAACAAGGCTTCATGTAACCCACTTTATTGCAAATATTTCTGGTCTGGATGCAGTTAGACAACCTCATGTTTCATTTAAGTATTGCAGAGCAAACAGTTCACCAAGCTGACATATGTGGGCACAAACAACAGAAAACCTCCTCCTGCTCCCTGTCCACCAAGTCAGGCTCTTTTTGGTGTTGGCTGTGGAAGAGAGCTCTGGTTGCTGATGCTCTGTGTGGTGATTCAGCAATGCTAGGGGACCATCAGCCCCAGCCACTGTTTAAGCTGAGAGATGTGATGGTGGCACCTTCTCGTGCCTAGTGGTCACAAGGATGAGGCTTCCTAGATGCCAGGGTGCCTTTCCATGTTTGAGAAATGGTGACTGGTATGCACGGTCTCTGTGCACCCAGAGAAAGGTACAGGGCAAAGCCTGAAAGGTGGGAAGGCGAAGGCAAGGGAGGAGGCCCCTGAAGGAGGGGAAGAGAGCAGGGATACGAGCGTGCAGATGTCTTGTGCAAGGTGCAGACATGCAAAAATAGTAGTAATGTGGCTGGAGTAGGTCTTGGTACCAGTCTGGCCGTGGCACATAAAAGCGCAGCCCATGCACATGGGTGGACTTTAAAGTCTGTTCTGCACCTTGATCCATCAGAAGCGTGCTCCCCTCAACTCCACTAACTTAAAGCCAGCTTGGGTCTGCTGATCTGAGCAGCGCTTGTGTATCCAAAATACAAGGTAAACATACAATGAAAACAGCAGTAAGCAGGAAAGCAGGGACTTCCTTGGGTCAGGCAGGGTTTGAAGGGTCGGAATAGGAAATGTTGAAATGTGATTTCCCCTGGAAGCCCTTTACATGTTGACACAACTCTGTTGGGACAGTTCAGTGTGCCTAAAGCTGTGCAGCATAACTGCTTGTTTCCATGACATTGGGGCACTCTATTCTCTGACAGACTTTGGGGCCAGGAAGAGAGGAAAATGTGCAGCGCCGGTAAACCCACTCGTATTTGTGATATTGATCAACTGCATATCATCTTGAATTTGGGATGCACCCAGTGTGTGTAGTATGAATCCAATTATTCTTGGTGTCTATACGCTCAGTTCGTTCTTAACAGGGAAACAGGTGCATACATCCACAACATGTACTTGTTCCTCAGAAGATAAGATGTTACTGATAATATTATCTGAAGAATCTAATTTGGGTTTCTTTAGACCAGTTTTATAGTCACATAGATCTTATTAGAGTTACAAATGTTAAGTTCATGTAGCAGTTCTAGTTCACAGCTTTTGATGTTAAATGACTCAAAATACAACATCATACACTAGAAAAGTGAATGTAAATACAATTTGATTTAATAATAAAGTATATGAATCTCAGTATTTCAGATCAGAGCACATGGTCCAGTGGAGTTAGGGATTATCTGGATCAATGAGTTACTATTATACGCTCCTTTCTAGCATGATGAAATAGAGAGTTGTGCAGATTTTGGACTTTACAAGTGGTTTCATTTTTCGTCCTTTATGCTTAATGTTATTTATGTTAAGAAGTATTACAGTATTACTTTTAATATGTATAACATTATATTTTTTTCTAAAACAACATCCACAAGCATCCTCAGGAAGGCATTGATGTCTGGTGCATTGCCAATTGTTTTTAATGATTTGTTTTTGCAGCTTCATTCCACCGATGATTGCCAAGCAAGCTTTCAGAATTAATTGTGTCTCTGGCTGGAGTGTACGCTATGGGCAAAACATACCACCTTTCACGTGTTAAAATAGTTATGAAGACTCAGGCTTCTTAGTTTTGAAGAGCTGGTAAAAGTTTCCTCTAAGCCTTGGTACTTTCCTTCCAGGCGCTGAGGTTGCTTGCTGGTGCTGTTCCGGGCCCTGCGAGGGCTGGCGCTGGGGCAGAGGTGCCTGACTGACTGCCCCAGGCATGCTGTGCCAGGGCTGAAGGTTGAAGGCTGAAAGGAAGCTGTCCAAGATCCCCACCTCGCCAAGGACAGCGGCTTGCAGGGAGAATTCTGTCAGGGGAAGTGGATTCGCTGCAAAGAGATCATGGCCTCATCCCGACTAGTGGCAAGATCTAGAGATATTGCCAATGTCATGCAACGACTTCAAGGTAAGAGACTGACTCGAGCTGACGCGCTTTGACATCCATTCATAAATGGAGGTTCCTGTTTTTTGCTATAGTATGCAGTCAGGACAATACTTCTGAAGTTCAATAACTGTTCTAAACTTATCTACCAGAAAATATTCATAGTGTATCTGGGGCTCTGATTATGAGTCCTTTGGTATAGCATTAATAGTGGTGTTTGAAAGCAGCTGATATGAATGTGGATCCATGGGACAGGGCACTGAATTGAAGATTATGAGACTTTGGTTCTGTTTCTCCCATGTGACCTGATTGTGCATCAGTTTTCTTATAGAAAAGAGAACGCAAATTATATGTATCTTCTCAGCTGTGAAGTCTACAGGTAGAACTGCGCTACTGATAATCTAGTATTTATTAGTTTATCAATACTTGCTGTCTCCAGACGAGAACTGCACCTCATTATACTAAGCACTGAAGAATTCATAGTTCAATGAGCTAGTTATTAGTGTTGAAGTTGGTGACCTTTTAGATAACATATCACAGGATGTCTTTGCAGCATTCATTGAGTATTCATTATGGTTTTAAGTTCTTATAATAAAGCATTATTAAATAAAGTTATTGTCTTATTTTTTTAGACATTATACACCTAAATGCTGCAGCTAAAAGCTTGCATTCAGAATGCATGTTATTGTTCAAATGATACTGCCAGAAACTGGAAGTGCTGCTGTAGGTTTCACTCCTGTTAACTTTTAAACTTGATCATAAATCCCTGACCTCTTCCTTTCTTCACACACCAGCTTCCCCTGACTTCAACAAAAGCTCGTATGCACAGAACCCTTGCTACCCCCTTCTGCATCTTCTAAATCTGGAAGCTTTATCTTCCCATGGCTTTTACTTCGATTTATTGTTTTTCAGTTCAGGTTATCTGAACTCATCTTCCCAGCCACCAGCTACAACTAGCGCACATAATTTCCATGTAGCCTCAGTAGGTAAATATAAGAATAAATAAAGATTCAGAGTCGATGCAATTTAGACCTGCTACAGCACTTCTCCAATTCCAAAATGCTTCTGCTTGATGTTACTCAGCCTTTTGTACAGTTACTATCTTTTTCCTTTCTATTTTTGTGTCTGCTAATTCTTAGGTCACAATCTTGGACAGTGGTTGTTCAAAGTGCCCACAAACATAGAGCAAGGAAATATTCCCTGCCCAGAGAATTTGTGGTTTAAACATTAGGTTAAGACACTCCAGGTAGACACAAACAAATGAGAGAATAGAAGGGTACAGTGAGGTAACCTTGCTCACAGAACAAGGGGTTTTAGTACACTGTGTATCTATATATGCATCTATATGTCTGTATACTATATATTTTAAAGAAGTCATGTTCTTAATAAGGATTCCAGAAAAAAAATAATGAGAGATTTGAAGCAAGAAATTAAATAATTATGAAACTGTGAGACCTTCTGAGGAATATGAAGAAATGCATGTAAGAAACGGCAGAAGTGCTCAAAGGTTATGGAGGCATATTGCAAAAGAAAGGATCAGGGAGCTGAGCTGTGTTCAGGAAAGATTATCCAGCCTGGTACTCTGAAGCAGTGAGTAAGGAGGATGCTACAGGAGGTATTTACAGAGCATGTGGACTATTAATTATTAGGCTGCTATGTACTAGCTTACTAAACATCTGTAAAGCTGTTGCTGACAAAATGGCTGTTCTGTTTATTTGCACTTTGTTTTCTTTACATAATTGTTTCTTATTTTTATGTATTTTGCTCTGATGAAATCTGATACATAGTTCAGTCAGCTACATGTTTGTGGTTTTTTTTTTTTTAATTAAGCAAAAATAATTAAATGACCTCTTAAGTGAAGATATTTTAAAAGAAAACGTACAAAATAAATGCAAATTTGGCATTGCATATTAAATTGAAGTCATACCTATAACTGGATTCTTTGCTTCTCAGATGAAATCAGTTCAACTTGGTGTTGCTGGGATCTGAGTTTTACTGCAGAAACACTACTTCAATAAATTACCTGTGCCAAGACTGGAGTACTTGAAGCCTGTCTTTTTTTAGACTGTAGTTCTGCATTATGGATGAGCAGGCGATCTACACTGCGACTACCTTAACCCTTGTGAATTAAGGTTGCTTTACCTTTCAGAAATTATAGTCAGCTGAAATAGGAGCAGGTATGGACATAGGAACATATGGACATAGAACACAGAGATATTTCTTGGCATGCTTGCATGGCAGCCCAGAGTCGGTGCAGTTGGAGCTGGGTGTGTAGCTCAAGGTGAGAGTGGAATTGACAGTATTCACAGTGTAACAGGAACAGAGATGGTTTGGGGGATCCTCAGTCAGTGCCGAGCAGCAGTTGTGCTTTACAAGCCCTGCTTTTGTAACTGGCTGTAAGCTGAGGCAGAAGAGTTCTTCTGTGACACTGTCAGAAAACACTGCAGGATGTCAGTGCTGGGACCTCGCCAGCATTGAGGAAGAGAGGTAAAGCAAGCTGTGCTCCCTCCTCCACATTGTTTCGTGTTCACCTCACGGGCTTCCAGTAAGTGTGATGGGTGTGTATAGGAAACACCAGAAAAATGCTACTCTTCACTGGGATTCTCAACACCAGTTTTGAAATCTCTGCTGTACATACTGTAAGTGAATGCAATTATATCAGCTCTCCTAAAAACTGTCAGCAACAAAGTTGGTTCTGGTGTTTTTTGGTTTGTTTTTTTAAATAAATAAAAAATACTTCCAGCCACTTCCCTTTGGTGACTATGACACTTGCAGTACACTCTGTAAATGTTACAGAGTTTTGGAATAAGACTGCATATCACTGCCTCAGAAATCCACTTGGGACAAACAATCATAAAGATGTGCAGGGTGCTGAACTGGGGGTTTGTATGCAAGTGTTTATGCAACCTGTCTATTATCACCCTCTACAACTACCTGAAAGGAGGTTGCAGAGAACTGGGGATGAGCCTCTTTAACCAAGTAACAAGTGATAGGACAAGAGGGAATGGCCTCAAGTTGTGCCAGGGAAGGTTTAGGCTAGATATAAGGAAGTATTTCTTTACAGAATGGGTTGTTAGGCGTTGGAATGGGCTGCCCAGGGAGGTGGTGGAGTCCCCATCCCTGGAGGTGTTTAAGAGTCGGGTTGACATAGCGCTTAGGGATATGGTGTAGCTGGGAACTGTCAGTGTTAGGTTAACGGTTGGACTAGATGATCTTCAAGGTCCTTTCCAACCTAGATGATTCTGTGATTCTGTCTTCCCTGTGGTGCCCAGGCAAAGTTATTTTTCAGTATTACTCTCTCTGCCCAGAAGAATGGAGAATCTGCTCCTTTAGTCCTGGCCAGGCAGGGCACAGGAGAGAGGTGGCACTGAGAATAAGATTTACCATCTCTAACTTCATCATCCCTGTATCCTAATAAAAATTGAGACATAGGGCTATTCATTATATCTCAGTCTGCACTTAAGGGAGAAAGACCCCTCCAGAAGGAGTGTGATCCCTTGTCACTTGAATTTTAATTAATAACAGTATGTGTTTGAAGTAAAAATCCTTCCTATTATATTTTAATTCTGGGAATTTTATAACATATGTAATAGGCAAGGGTTACAGAAAAGAGTGGCCTTGCCACACTTAAATGGAGAAAAGGTTGGTGGCTCTGAGGAAAGGTCAGTATAAATCCACAGAAGTCACAGTCGCCTTCTATCTCATTCTTTTGCGAGATGCATACCCTTAGCTGCATGCGGTATCTTCCCACTAGCTTCTGCTTGCTGCTTATCCCTCTCTCAGTGCTAACTGGAATGGTGCTACCCTGCTCGGTGCTCAGCAGCTGCCAGATCTGTCCCGCCTGGCTCAGGCAAGTTGGGCTTTCAGGGACTTAAACAGTGGTGTGACTACTACAGGAACGAATGCAAACTAAGGCAAGTGTTTAAGAAGGGTGTAATTAATTTTCTTGAAGTGCCTATCTCTCCTCACTGGCTGCAGAGATGAGAGAGTATAGAGATGACACCCTAATTTTTGTTGCTGAGTTTAAGCATGAGGAACCCAGAATGAACTGATGTCATCCTTTCATGTATTTGTCTTTGCATAATTTATTCCTTGCTAGCAGAATTCAAAGTTTTCTACAGTACCTTATGCTTCCTAGTTTACATTGATATTATAAAAGCACTCACAAAACTCAAGTAGAACTGGCGTACACCACCACTTTGAGTTACGTTCCTGGGATTGTCTTCTGGATTCCTCAGGGAATTAAATGCCCGGTGTCACAAAAGAACTGCTGCTTAGCCTATAGGATGTGCAAGTTTCACTAGCACTATAGCTGGTCATACATTAAAGATTCTTATAGCATTTTAATAGCTGCAAAAATCAAAGTGAGGAGTGCCAGAAAACAAGCCAGTAAGTCTCTTACGTGTTCATAGTCTCTGCTGTCATGAAATTCAGTCTTTTATGTAAGCACTGCACTGTTACAGGCAAACTGCAGTCATGCTCATGCTGTTCTGAAAAAAAAGGGAAAAAAGACAGTGTCCCTTTCTTCTGGACCTTCTCACTCCTGTATGCTGACTTGCTCTTACTGGCTTGTACAGTGATGTTGAACAGTCACTGTCTCATACTAGCACTGCAGGCTTTTCTCATTCCCATTCTATTTGTTTCCTCCAATTTCTCCTTTAGTACTCTGTGTTGGGTAGAGATTTTTCTGAGCGGTATTGCATTCATTATTGGGTGGTCCATTTAGTCAAGTAGGACATTTTTGCCCTTATCTATAGTGGATGACAAAAATTCAGTCTGCACTACAATCCTAATATATATGCCACCCCAATTATGTTCCTCTGGTATCACTGATATTTAGAGACTGTTATCCATTTTAACCCCATTCAGTAAAACCAGTTCTAGGGTGTACAAAGTACAGCAAGTTAAACAATATAATGTTACAGGACAATCACTTTGTCTTTAAAAAACTCTACAAATTATATGAAAGCATAAAATATTTCTTCTCAATCTTCTGTTTGGTTCTGGGTTGCACCACTGCTCTTATCAGGCTCCTAAACTCATTCTGGTTTGTGGATATGTTAGGCTTTTGTAAACTCCCTGTAGAGGCACTTCATTATGTAGGAAAAGCTACGGTGGGAAAGCAAACAGCATGGACATTTGTGAAGACCTGCTATGATGGAAAGGAGCCGTAGTTCTAGTAATCCATACACTCCTGAAAAGCTTCAGTACACACATGTCAAATTAAAGTCCAGTCCTTGTTTTATGTAAAGTTACATGCAACTGAGTTGATCTGTAATTTTAATGCCTTCTTTATATTAGCACTATTCACAGAATGCTGTGGGTTGGTTTTCTTCTGGATTGTCCTTCCTTCCCCTGCTCCTTTCCCCCTTAAGTTTTGGCTCTTCTTTTCCTTCCTTTTGCATTCTAGCATTTCTTTTCCATGCCATGGTAGCAGTAGCTATTAACCAAACAGTAGATTTTTTTTCTATTTAGCTGATAGGTACTTTGTTAATATGTACCTTTACTGGTATTTTCCTTTTGTTGTTTTCTAAGTCAACAGTGCCAAGAGCCACAGTTTAACATTAAGCTAAACTGATTTAACAGATACCTGCTACCTCGCTTCACTTTGTGCATATTCCCAACTGTCTTTACACCAGTACTCTTCCTCCTCTTACTTTAGACCTGAACCAGCTGAAAATTGGTTTGTAGAGGTCAGATGAGCTCCTGGCAAAAAGGCAAGTGGCAGGGTCTCCCCTTTCAGTGTCATTTACTGTTTTATCATCTGCAAAAACAAACTGAAAGATCACATTTGTAAATGTGAGTGCAATTGAAAAGGTGTGCTTTGTCAGGAGGGGCGTGCTGTGTACCTTGTACAGTTGAGTTTTACCCCCTCATCACAAATACCACCCTGGTTAAGGTTTCCTTCTGTCCAGTTTGCTGGTATATACTGGTTCCATGTAGTCCTGCTGCTGCTGCCTTTTCTTTGCAGTCTTTCACTCTCTGAAATGTCAAAGCTCGATTCCAGCAGCTGTCTTGGGTTTAAAAGATTCTAGATTCTTCAGTTACAGAAGATGCCATTGTAGATTATTAATCTCTCAGGTGAGCAAGTCTTGTAACTAAGGCAATTCATTACTCATTGACAATGCATTAAGGAGGAATAGACTCTTTTGACTCTATTGACTCTGTAGACTATATCACCTGAAGGCCAAGTAAATCTAAATGATGAACTTGGAATCTGAGTAACATTACAGCCCACGTGTTACTTAACAGGAGGAATTCAAGCAGGATTTTTTTTTTTTTTTCCAGTGTGAGAAGATTTAACTTGATACTATTTCAGAATAAAATGTTGAAACATAAGGTTTATATGTGAATGTTAAGACAGCCAGAAAAAACATCATAGCTGAAAAGAAAATCATTAAAGGATAGAAAAGAAAGAGAAAAGAGATCAAGTGTTTTGATTTACTATAAGAAAAACATGTGAAAGGGTTAGGCTGCAGCCAGGGGTATTCAGGTTAAATATTAGTTAACATTGGATAAGGAAAGTTGCTAAGGCTAGCTGTAAAATCACCATTGCTAGAACTATTTAGTTCTGGTTTATGCATATGGAAACAAGTCCTGTAAGAATCCACTTCAGGTTCTTCTGACCCAGGTATCTGATAGTAATAATCTGATGTATTGCTGGCAAAGATAAGTTGTGAGCTATCTGTAGGTATTGCAAAAACATAGGGGAGAGGATACAATCAAAACATTTCACTAGTAGCACAAATGACTGAAGTATGCACTGAATTCTAGGTATCACGTTGTATTATTATGTTTTGTCATACAGAACAAAAAGTATGTTAGTGAAAAGAACCATATGATTTTTTTTTTTTTTTTTCTGTACTTAGCTTTCATTTTGTGTTCTCAATGAGAACACAGTCCTGGCACAGTGTGTGCAATGCAGCGTTTGTTTTAGTGAAGCATGGACCTATTTTTTTTAGAGTTTTTACTTTGTTAACAAATCCCAAGTTAGTAATTTAAAATACATTTTTAATTTTTTTTTAAAGTTAATATTGCCATCTCATTGCTTACACTTTTTTACTGCTTTTTCTTCCAAAATTAATAATGTAATCTAAATCAACATATTCCTACTTACTTTTTTTTCTTGCTTGCACTTTTGATGATCACAGCATGGTTCTCGTGGTTGGTAAACTAATCTGTTCTCCTCTTTCCATTTGGTTGATGGTCAACCAGGATACAAAGCACTAAAAATCACACAGGTGGTATAAATGACAAACATATATTTGCATTTGAGTTGCTATTCAACATATTTTTTTGATTTTCATCTGGGATAAAGTATATATTTAGAGCATAAAATGGTTGACATGGTAGTATCTCACACTGAGATTTCTTTGATTTGATTCTGGAGGAAGGCAGTTCAAAAATTGAAATTCTTCTCATATGCTACTATTAAAACACTGAGGACAAAATTCATTACACAAAATTCAGGAGGCAAAATGCAAGAGGAAAATCTTCCTTGGATCATTTTATAGGCAGTGGTTAAAAATGGTACTTCTGAAATATAGTGGATATCCAAAATATGTCAGGCAAATTGTGTTTTATACGAACCTGTCTTCAGCAGCTCCACTCTGCTCATTTTAGTTTGGCAAGTTCATATGTAGGCATCCACACTGCAGCTGTTTAATGTTGGTTGTGATAAATCCCTATCTGAGGCTCAAAAACTGTTTTCAGTTAAGACTTTATCTTAAAATAACATCTGCCATATTTGTTACTGGTGTGAAAGGGGTGATATTTCAAGAAGTCTAAATAGGAACAATTATGTGTCAATTTTGAGGGTTTAGTGAAGATAAAGATTTTTGAGAAGGAAAATATTACAGTGATGAGTATTTTTGAGAGCACCCTCTCTATTCTGACAGGCCGCCAGACAGACAGTTATTTTAGTAATACCATTGGGTTGGGGGTATCAGGAAGCAGAATATCTTCAAAGTACTATGATGTCAGGTTTTTCTGTGCAGGTTATGACATTTGTCATTTGTCTGTTTTGTGACATCTAATTAATTTCATGTTTATATTATTGTATACTGCAGGCTTGAAAAAATAAACTTTATCTTCTCACGGCTGTGCTGTAGTATCTTCCTACAATATATCTTGTACATTTTGGGTTTTTATTAAATTTTAACTAGCAAATTGTCATCATCATAAATAACCCTCTGTTTTAGAATGCCACATCTATTGTTTTTGAATACTAGAGGAACTGAAAATTACAGGAGAACATGTCTCTTGTTCCTAGTTACTAATTAATAAACATTAAAATAGTTTTGTAGAGGAACTATTGGTGGTCATGCTTGTATACTGATGTAGAGACTTCTGTAGTGTAAAGGCAAAATATTTCAGTGAGAAAGTTCTACTGTTTTCCTGTAATCCTGTTTTGCTCTCCAAGCTTCACCACCTTTAATTATCAGGGTGATAATATACTTCAGAGAATATACTTGCAGGTATATAAAACAGACAGATAAAAAATAACACCTAACAATTATTAGCAATTTACTCCACAAACTATTTCTAGAATGCAGTTTTTATTTTGCAGTTTAGACTTCATTTGCTTAAAAATATCCTAGTTCGTCACAAAGCTTCTCCTTGTGAGTCACATCACATAATTCTAATTTTAGACTCACACTGAGGTTTTTTTGATAGCAGTTGAATGTATCCAAGTGAATCGTCTATTACTGTGTGCAAGAAAACAGGCTGCTTGCTCTGTCTTTCATCTAAGATGAGAAGGAGCCTTATGAGGGAAGTGTCAACAACTTATTAAGAATCCAATAGTCTATTTAAAAGAGGAGAAAGAAAAAGAAAAAATCACACACACAAAGAGCAAAAAAACCCATCCAAACCACCAAAAAAAACCCCCCCCTAGCTCTTTGGAATTTATTTCTTCATAGTAAACTAAGAAGAAATGTTTAAAATATGTTAAATTTCACAGGAAGTTATAGCTGATTACTTAATTGCACAGCTAATGTTTATATTCAAATTCTGGTTGCTTGGTTTTTGGGGTGTATGTTTTATTTTTCTCATTTGTTAGTAGACTTTAATTTGGGGGTGGTCCACATATAATACTGTTTTCCGAAAGTGTGTGAAGGAACTAGGGCTAATTGTAAAAGCTAGCCTCCATCCTGTCCATTGAAACAGATACTGGTTTATTTTGGGTTCTCAGTGGTTATTTTAATTCAATATCAGAACTGTTAGGGAACTAGTAGAAAAGCATCCTGATATTTCGGGATAAGTAACCTCCAGGTAAGTGTGGAAGAAGGAGTAATGCTGAGTTACTACACGGTGAAGACAGTTCCTCTTAGGCTCCAGCCCAGCCTCGGCACAGCCTGCCTGGAGACCAAGATCCCACACCTCAACCTGCTCACCCCTCTCTCTCTGGTTTACCTATCTCTCATGCTTTCCCTGCTGAGGAGTCATTGTTGTTAATGTACAGCGTTGTGAAATATTGTTTGGAGTTTCATTATGTGGAATGTAAATATTAACATGTTAAAAGACATAATTTGTGAAGCTTCTTTTACTGTAATTTCACTTGATTTTATGTAATTGCATTTCAGTATTTGTTGCATAGTCTTTAGTACTTTTAAGAGGATTATGCCCTCACTGTTGCACATTGGTTTAAATGTCTATGGAGAATGTATGTAATCTCTGTAACAGTTAGGCTTTGACACAAACCTGCAAAGCCTATGAAACTCCAAGCTGAAGACTCACTGTATTAACCCTGATGCGAGATACATCTGGAACATTTAATAACATCTTGTATCTACATAGCTGTTGCTGCAGAATGAGAGTTTCAATTTAGTTTACCCAAATCACCGAGTTTCTTTTTCGCCATGCCAGTGTAATTCCCAGGGAAAATTCATCATCCCCTTAGAGAGATGCTGAAGGCCTGTACAAATGTGGTGTATTGTTCCTATGGTTTCTGCACCTTACTCATACAGGCCAGCTGGTGTAGACTGTCATAACTGCATAGACTGCCATGCATACACCAGCTTGCTTGGAGGTTATCACCGGCATACCAGGAGAGGTACAGCTTCTTCACTGTATAGCACAGGGACAGTATGTCAGTGTGGACTTTCTGTACGTCTTTACTCAAGACGCTATTGCGAGAAAGCTGCTCACTTCCAAACCTTGTGAATGCAGCAGCTGTTCTGTAAAGGCTTTATCTTAATCTCATTAAAACAAAGGAAAAATCTTCTTTCCATAAGGTGAGGGGAATGAACTATAACAGCAATAGTAGGTGAAGGGTATTACTGTTAGCTTTCCAGTCTAGGAGGGAAAAAAACCCCTTACATACAAGATCACAGTATTCAAGAAGATAAGAGGCCAAGCCAGTGTAGCAGAGCAAATTATTGCCTAATATTTTGCCTAATAGATGAAAAAAAGAAAAAGGCTCACTTAGGAGTGGAGACAGTAGTCTTCAGACTTGACTGTTCATAAGAAATGAGGTTTTTGTGGTAAATGGAGATTTTGGACTGTGCTTTCATTCTCCCAAGGAAATTAAAGTAAATCATTATTACAGTTGAGCTTGTGTAAAGGCACATCTCTTCATTCTCTTTGTTTTGGCCAGGGTTTCTATGCTGTTGTCTCATTTGCCAAGACGTCCTTGGGCTTTTCCAGGTTTAAGTGGTGCAGCCATTCCTGGTACTGAGTCAGAACTGAGACTGCAAACTGGTGCTTACTTAGTAGGTAGTTGTAGTTACAGATGAATTTGCTCTCTTACTTGACTCCTGATAATAACAACAACAAAAATATCCCATCTGTTTAGGTCCACTAGGTAGTCCAGAAATGCCACATGGTTTTTCAGGAGAGAATCAAGAATCAGCATCACCAATTACAATAGTTATAAGCTACTAAGCCAGTTACTGTAGCAGCCAAATCATTCTCTGTTATTGGTCGGATTGGCAAGTACTTGAGTGCTGTTTTGCGGCCTGGATGCTGCTATTCCATTCACACACTGCTGAAGCTGATGGGCCTTGTTACAGTGAGAAGGACAAGACAGACCTTTTAATGGAAGTCACAAAGCTTGTGCTCCCATACAAATGAGGAGAGAAATGTTCGGGAATGGACCACTCACTGAGATTTTCAGTCCAGCTGGCGTTTTTCCTCCAGTGGAGCGCATTGTCACAGAAACTCAGGACATGGTGGGGTGAGGTGATGCTTAAGGAAGCCAAAAGTCAAGTCAAGGTTGTGGACAGGAGAGACAGAGGTGAGACCATCCAATGATCAGTCACAAATCAGTGAAAAAGCAAATGTGATCAAGCTGCCGTGTTAGCAGAGGTCTTCTGAACATAAAGCTTTGTTAGCAGACGTGAGTTGTGGTAATAAACCATGGATAATCATACCCTGGTTTGAGACTGATTAGACAGGACATAAAGCTAATTAACCTGGATTTCTGGCTGCTTTGCATTACTGAAGTTGTGCAATGCAGGAAGAGTAAGATTTGAAAAGACATTTGGGTGCCTAGAGCTAGATATTGCCATAAAAAGGCATGATGTGCATTTTTCTATACCTCTTCATACGCCTTTCTTCAACTTCAAAGACTTAAATACTTTATAATCTGATCCATATACATACAAATAAAGTGGATTAAAAATCTTCAATGGTATTAGCATTCAGAAATTAGAAACATGTTATTTGTAAATGTATTTAGTACCCTCAACTTAGTTTCTAAACCTAAATACTTATTTATCAGCAGTTGTGAGCTAGTCAGTGGGCTATCCTGGAACTACTAATTTTGTTCTTTAGTGCCATGTCCATTATATAAAAGTAAAGCCATGTGACAACCTTGTTTACATTTCTAAAATACATATCCATCCTACCAAAAAACAATAGCTGTAATGAAAGATTGGATTGCTGATTTTTCATTCAATTTAAACCTTTTTTGAATCCAAAGTTCTGAATCTTACTGCTTTCTGATTCCCAAGGAGACAAATTAATTTTGCTTTTTTCTGGCTGAGTGTCTCAGGAGCAGAAAACCCACTGCTTCTCCATCGCAATGTATCGTGGAAGGGAGAACACTTTAGTTGTATAATCTGCTTTCTTGGTCTTGCTTTCCAGAATCGTCTTTTGTTTGGACATTTTGGTGAGCTTGTACACAGCCTCATTGCATAATTCTTCTTTTATAATCCTGAGCAGGCCTTTTCATTTGTGTGGTTACTAAGAAAGCTGGAGGTGTGACCAACTGCCAGAAGTGATTTGAATAAATAAAAGGAATCATGGACAGTTAATTGTTGTGTTTACATCTAGTTTCTAAGAGACTAATAGTTCATGCTTACTGTCTCTGTGTACTTGTATTTGAGATCTTGGCCACATTTAAATTCTGTGTTCCCTGGGGAAACTTGTGTCTGCACAAAAAAATTACACTTAGTATTTGTATTTATCAGTAAGAAGTCTTCTGGTTTGAATAGGAAGTGACATATATTTATGAATGAGACTCGATAATGGTATGGCATTGTGCTAATTCTTACGTAGTCAACTTTTTTTTTTTTCTACTTTTTGTTTGTTGGATTTTGAAAGAGGTATGCAAATATATAATGAAGTAGCACATTTTGACCTGTGAGTGTGGTAAGGATAGTTAGTATCACTTTCCAGATGGGAATTGAAACAGGTGGTGGTCTCATTCTCACCCACTACTACGAAAGTGTAGGATGCAACATGGCCTTTACTGAAGTTAGGAAGAATGAATCAGTTCCTAAAACTGTACTGAGTTGGTTAAGTACCAGCTTGGATCTACAAATCAGGTGCAGATCTATCTACAAGTAGAAATCAGGTGCACATGTACCTACCAGTAGCTAGTAATAACGGTTTCTGTTTATTATTAATAGCTGGTTGTTCCTATTGAAGGCCCAAAATAGTGGGAACTGTGTAATCAGGAATAGGAATTAGCTTGAAATTTGGCTTAAAATTGCAATTTACATATTCAGCAGCATGTTTGAAGAGTCGTACTGTGTTTCAACAGTATTTTCTTCAGGTTTTTTAAGTTATACATTAGTAACCATATAGTTTCTAAATTGTATAGGCTGTAGTGCTTTTTAAAAAAATAAATTATTCTTGGCATAGTTAAAATGGAAAACCTCATAGTCACAAATATGCAGCTATTTAAGACAACAGGAATGACAATACAATGATTGTTCTCCAACTGAAATGCAAACTGTCAGCAGATCTGTATTTTGAATGAGACCAAATCTGGAATCTATGCCATTTCTCTTACAGATTTCAGTGATGTAGTTAATTAACATAACATTAGTGCCACTGGGTAAGGAGCTCAGGTTATTCTCACAGGTTTATGATGAAATTTAAAAACTGAATTATGGTAATGTCACAGGTAATGCGAAAGAAAGATATAAACAGACTTACATGAAAATGTGCATTAAACTTTCTTTGTAGGGAAGGAAAAGATTGGAGTCAATTGATCAAAATTCTGGACACTTAGCTACTTCTTGTTGCCAAAAGAGAAAGTATAAAGCACAGAAATCAGAGCTCAGCAGAAGATTAAATGGCCTTAAAGAGAAAAAGGCCATTTCACAACAAAAAGTCTTTTCATGCTTTCTTTGCATCTATTAGCAAGATAAACTTGTAATTAAAAGTTAGGTAAAAAGCTATGACTAATGTTTTCAAGGAAACAGAACAAACTAACACATAGGAATACACATAGAAGTGAAAGAAAGAGTGAAATGAAAGCAAAAGGAACCCATATAGCCTTCTGACAAGCAGAAATGTTGAAAAAAACAATAGTGAGGGAAGGAGATTGGATATATTGAGAACAGCAATAACATTGCCTTGAAAAATGAAGATGGAGAGAGAAGACACTTTACATCTCTAAACATAAAAAATACCATACCGAGAGTTACTGGTTGTGAACTGTCTCATTCTCAGTCAACATCTAAGAGCGTGTTTGCCCTAAGATTTGGTTTTATTCTAGTAGTTTATTGTGGAGGCACTGTACTGCTAGCAAAAGACACATCTGTATTCCTCTGAGGATCTACCTCAGTGAGAAATCAAACCTAGATTTCTGACTATGGTCTTGGTATTCTGTCAAAATCTGTACACTCAAAAAGGAGAAGTCTTTCATCTGAATTAGTAATTTTAGTTCTGAGTACAATCTAAATGTCTATACCATCATTACTTGTTTGCTCTCTCTCAGGATTTGACTGTTAATTACTGGGTGATGGGTGGATGCTGCAGTGTGCTTCCCTGATCCTGCGGCATTCTCTTGCACTTGCTCTGGCGATGAGTTCTGCATTATACAGCAACAGCTGTTCATTAGTCTGTTATAAAGAAGTACCTCCATTTCTTCTCTCTTCCTGATAAAGGGGCCTTGTTTTCTAGGTCATTACTTTAGTTTCTAAATAATTTGAAGCCCTGAATCCATTTAATTAAACTAGTTTCAGACTAGTCAATTGTTACCTTCTGATTTTCTCTGGCCACTTTTACTTGGATTCATTTACTCTTTCAAAACTTCCAATCTCCTTACATCTTTTACTAATAATTAACTTGGATGAAAGAAAGTTACTTTAACATTTTCTAAATTTCAACATATTTTACTTTTTCACTGCAGAACCAGAAGCAGAAAGAATTAAAAGCTTGTTAATAGCTGATATTTGCATATAATTAAGACTGTGCAGTGATTATTGGTTCAGTTTTATTTTTAGGCATTTTCATCTAGATTTATATTCTGGTATAGAAACATTTAACCTGAAATGCTGAAATCTAAAGATACAACTCAGTAGCTGGTCACTGAAAGCCATATGCTGCATTTACACGACCTCTTTCATTCTGTCTCAGACCAGTGCTACAGGATGCTAATAATCTGTTCTCCAGAAATCTTTTTTCCTCAGTGACTGGACAGAATTGGTGGCTGATTGCCAGCAATGCTGGGCATAAGCTGCTTTGACAGATTTACCCTTTTAAAGGTGGGCTTTATTTGGAGGGAAAATTGTCTCATTTCCCACACACACAAAAAGCAAAGCCAAAGAAAAAAACCCTTCAGAATGAGGCTGAGATAAATCTAGTGCTAAAGAGAAAAAGTCACTATGGCAAATGAATTCCAAGCTTAAGATTTTTAAATTCACTAGGTCTCTGTAACCACAGTGAGGACTGGCTGTGCTTTGCTGTTCATCAGTAAAGATAAAATCAAATTAAGTTTTTTGCTAGTGATATAATGTATAATCAGATGTCTCTAGTTTCCCTTTCCTCACCCATCCTAGCATCAAAATTAAGAGAACGTACACATCTAAACTTTTTCCAGCACTCACATACAGATTGAAAATATAGTCGGTATACTAGTATAAGCCTTTTACTGCTGTATAGAAAACATGCAGGGCTTGCAGCTGATGTATTGTCCTTGAGGAAGAGCCTGGGTAATTTGTGAGGGCTGAGACAGATGTTTTGGAGAAGCTAGCACAAGATGCACCAGATAAGACTGTGACTTAAATGGAAAGAATTCATAACTGCAAAGACAGGAGAGTATGTGATCACCTTGTCCTCATCACCTACATAATGTCAGAATTCAGTCCTAAGTTATGGTGTGTCTCTTGTGAGCACGTAAAAGTGAGATGTGGAGTGGAAAAGGGCACAAGGAATCTCTTCTCCATTTGGCAAATATTAGCAGGTTGATTAACTTTACAGTGAAGTCAATGTGTGTGTTCATAGATCTGAAAGGCTGGATGCCTATGAAGGGACAGACCTCAAACTCTCAACTGAGCAGTGAACAGTGCACTTCACCATTTTTTTCTTATGCTCAAAAGGTAGTTGGAGCTTGGGCACATGCTACTTCAGGTCATCTGGACAAAAGGTACACAAGACTATGCAGGGAAAATGAAAAAGGGGACACATAAGGACATAAAAAGGAGGAAGCTGACCAAATTAATAAGTTCCTCTTACCTCTTTTGATGAGCAATTCGCATTTTGCAAGTCAAGATTACCTAACAGAGTAAATTTACAGAAATAGCAGAAGTTGCTCTCTTCAAATGGAACATCTCTCAGCATGAACTTAGGGGAGCCCAGATATAGTGAAACTATACTGGAGGGGAAAGTGAAAGTATAACTTCATATTGTGGATTTCAGTGTTTTACGGGCTGCATGTATTTGGACTTGTTGGCAGGAGTTTGTATGGATGGGAATCAGGAAGAGATCTCTGCTTGTTTACACTCTGCTAGTCAGGTTTTGGGACAGCTTGAATATTGATACTTGGATAGATACACAGTATGATAAACTCATCTTAATTTTTGTACTGATTTTTGTTAATATGAATACTGTGCTCCTGCACACTACTTTCTGCAAGTCTTGGGTTCCTGGTGGCCACTTTTAGATCTTCAGTCTGGAATTAAAATCTTAAGCAGTGTAAAGTTGGAGATTTGTTCTAACAGATTAATATGTAAATCTATGTGTGTGTCCATAAAGCAAGACACAGATGTTTCAAATCCAGTTGATCAAATTATTATCTAAACCAAAAATGTTTACTACATCCCAAATATAAAATAAGAGTACTTAAAGGAGTACATATTTCATTATCTAATTGGCAAAGCCTGAACACAGCAAATGTAGAAATGCTGTGACACTATGTTTAAATTAAGTACTAAAACCAATTGAAACACCTTTTTATTCCTTTTGATGAAGTAGAGCTCTGCTGACAAGCAATAGCAACATATTCATAGCAAATTCATAGCATTGTATTGCAATTATACGATCATCACTACTATGTTATATAAGTTTCTCCAAGTTTTTAAGGCATTTATCTTTACAACATCCCTGCTTGGAAGGCAAACCACCTTTTTTTACATACGTGGAGTAAAGACAGTAAAGATCTGCTTATGAGTATATGAAATACAAGAGATGCAGGCAGAAGCCAAGTACCTGCAGCTCCAGATTTCCATGCTTTTCTAGAATTATTATGTAATAATTATGACTGATAAATAAACATGATAAACACATTTCTGTATTCATCCTGCATCTCTGTCATATAGTAATGTGCAGTGACATTACGTTAAAAAAAAAAAAAATTACTGGGAAGTGCCACCCCATAAAGAGCCTCACAGACTGTAAACACTTAGCTGTGGAAAAGGCACTGACCCCTCTCCTTCTTTAACAAGAGCTGTAACTGAGGTCATCGCTGCCCTTTCCAGTCCATGTGGTACTCCACCCATACGTTGTTTTCATGAAGAACTTGAAATCATGACAAAAACATCAGAAGGAAATGATGCTTGTGTTGAATTTATGTTTGAATTTTTGTTTGTTTTCTTGAAAGGAGGTTCTTCTTCAGATGATGGTTATTTTTAGTGCTTATGAAACCAAAATACAATGAACACTGGATAGAGCCAGGAAAGCTGTGAACAAATAAGGTATTGGTGAAAACTTGCAGACATAGAATAACTCAGTTGCCTTTGTCCTAAGCACAACCAATTCCAGATATTGGCTTCTTCTAAAACAAAACTATTCTGTTGTTGGGAGATTGTGGTGTGGGTGGGTGGTCTTTCCTCAAGAGATCAAACTGTCTTCTGTAACCTAAGGCAAATGTTTCCCCCTATATTTAAAAATATCGGATTTTGTCCTGTTGCAGAATCCTATTTACTATATGCATTGTCAAATTAAGCCTCAAGATAATTTAATAATGCTACTGAGTTTTTTATAGTATTTTTAAAATATTTTATGATATGCTATACAGTTTGAAATTATATATTTTTTTATACAAGCCCGATACAATTTAGGTTTCATAGCTGCCTTAAAGTTCTCAGTATGAAACTCTCCTCTGAAACCTGAAAAGAGCAGAAGAGAGCAGAAAGTTCCACCATCTGTTAGCCACTGAGTCCAGTGACTGTGGTAAAATTTCTGTGGGCAGTATTTACCTTCAAATAATAGTCAGAGTTAGTCTTAACTAAATTGCAAAGTCTCCATATACAAGATCGTGGTTTTGTGATTTTTCGCTAGATATGATCTGGAAACATCTTCATGAAATTCTTTGTTCTATCAATTATGTAGTTAGGAGCTGTAGATGAAAAAATAAGTTTTCACTGAAAGAATCTAATCTGAATTTGCAAACTATATGTAAACACACCAGATGACTTTAGAAGGAGAAGATACTGTCTTTCAATATTTTTATTGAACCAATGAATGGCATAGATTCTTTGTATTTGTGAGCTTTAGGAAAAGGTAATTTCAAAAGGGATTTCAAAGCTGAGAGTGTCAACTGCTTGATACTGTGTGATGAGTCAGCCATTTGAGGTAGGCCATTTGAGTGGTCTGAAAGCAAAGAAAAGCAAGAGAAATAAACTATATGAAAGATGAGATTGCTATAAATGGCAGTGTAGGAACCAATGACAATTTAAAAGATCTATGGAGAGCCTTGTTTTTTTAAAAAAATATTATTTTTATTTGAAATGGCAGAAGAATAACAAAGAAAGTATCAGGGAAATCACATTGTCAAAGAGGTTGCTGAAGAAAATTATTTTAGTAGCTGCATGCACATTCATTAGAGAGCACAATGGGCTGTAGAAACAAAATACAAAAAGAAGGTGGGTTTGGGTAGGTAATAGATAGACCCAGCATGGACACACGTATTGTCTCTAGGGGAAGAAAGAATGTCTTTGGTATTTTAAGATGGTGTGAAGAAAGGGTGATACTGCAGAATGAAGAAAACCAAAATTTCTATACTGTAGCCAACTGACTGAAGTTAAATGTCTCTTCTGAGAAACTTAGTTGTAGCCATCAGGGACTAATATTCTGTCTTCAATTTACTGCAACTAGAATGCTGTAGAACTTCCTTCAAAGAACTTTGCTTTTTCCACCTTGAAAGCTTTGGAAATGCTGAAAGTGCAGAATGTACACTTCCTCCACAGTTTTGAATGATGTTAACTTTTTCACCTCTGTATCTCTTTTGTGCTTCAGTGTAGCTTATTTTATTGCAGTAGCTTCATTGCCATAGTTCCTCAGGCTGCTTGAAGCAGTCTGCTCAATCAGCAGTTATTGTAAGGGTGTCCGCTTGACCCGCATGGCCCTACAAAATCAGCCTGCCATGGTGCACTACTGATCTGCCCTGAAATAGAAAGACTGTCTTAGCCTTCAGGATGCTTCTATTATCTTTATGTGAAGCATGTGTTTATCATCCAGCTGGTGAGAAGAGCAATGCACACTTTATCCAGCAAAATCCAGCACACTGTTTATCCAGAGAAGTGAAAATATAAATATCACTGGGTTTTTTGGGTTTTTTTGTTTTTTTGGTTTTTTTTAAAGTAAGGTGTACATTAGTAGAAAATACTGCCTGGGATCTCACAGCACTTTCACTGACATGCTTGGCCACATGTCCATGTGTATGGATCTCCTTCTGGGAGGGGCCTCTCCTAGGGAAAACTTTGGACGCTGTCCTACAAATCTTTCACAACTACTAGTCCTGGCCCATGTGAGAATTTAGGAGCTTCTCTTTTAGGGCACCTCTGAGGTGTCTAAAAAGTTTCTGGAGGATGGGATGGGTGGGTAGTTCAGCAGCTGTTGCAAAGAGCCGGAGATGGGGCATCCTACAGGACAGTCCTACCACCCAGACCAAGTCACAGCTGATTACTTAATAGTTATTTGAACTCAGAATCTATTAAGTCTGATTCTACATAATATCCAAAGAGGGTTTATTTTAAGTAGTAACACCATAATAAAAAGTTAGTGTCTTAATCTGATGAGCAGTATTCTTTACTGTGAATTAACTATGAATGGTAGTGTTTCTGCATATTTACATTTAGAAAATTTGTAGATATCAAGAAACTGTTTAATACAAAATATCTGGAGAAGGTTATGTTAGTAATTTATGGTCCCAGATCTGTGCATTGGTACTTGTACAGCACTGGTCCTTGGGAACACTTTTCTAATATTCTGGTTTTCGGACTCGTTACTGAGTCATTTATGTTTCTCCAAATTTTCTTTATAATACTGTCAACACAGTGTGTAGTTTGTTCACGGGAGTTTGAAAACTGGATTATTTCCTCTAGGAAGCAAGCTGTTATTAATTAATCCAAATCTTAAATTAAAATTATCAAATCAAGTTTTCATTTTCAAATTCTTGTCAGTAGATTTTGAAGGGAGAGATTCTTTCATACAAAGCAATATTTAAGTTTGTATTTTTCCCATATGCTTCTTCAGCACTGCTGGGGGCATGTTTTACTGCCTCAGCATCCAGAAACCAATCCAAAGAAGTATTTGTATTAGTCAAGAAGACAATGCAAAGAATTGTTTGTATCAGGACAAAAGAAGATGTTTCAGCTGAAAACCTCAGTTCATCTATGTCTACATTAATTTATAGATGAAAGATGTTTATAACATGTAGGTTCAGTGACACAAGCAAGCCATATACAAATATAATTGTATCACAGTAATGATAATCATAATTGAAACTCTGTCTCAGGGAGGCCTTCTAACAAGATTGGTGAAGAAGTTTCTCCTGCATGAAAAAGTAGTGAGAGAGCAGATAGCCGAGAAGTACAATTAAGATGTATGCGCTTGGTTCAGTGGGAAGGATTCAAAAGTGAGAACCCAGAATTGTGGTAAGAAATTAAGGACGTGTGGAGGTACCCTGCCACTGAGGAGATGCTGGCAAATTTCTGAGGTTCAGAAGCTGCACTGGGAATCAGAAAGGGAGTACATGCAACAACAGGGCAGGGCCCTAAAGAAAATGCAGGTCAAGCTGGAGAAACTTCGGGAGGGGTAAGTGGGCGCAGGGACCAGATCTAGGTTGACAGGAGCAAGTGACAAGGAAAGGGTATTTCAGCCAAATGGCAAATGGAACATCTAAGAACAGCTGGTGGGATGACTCAGCCGACGTTTGGGGAAGCTCTCTATTCAGGCTCAGAGCCCAGGCATTGGCTTATAAGGCTTATCCCGGCTTTCAGTTCTTATTTGTTGGTAGAACCTGACTGCTGAGGCAAAGCCTGACAAAGGCTTACACAGAACTGTTACGCATTTATTTGTTTCCCTATTTATTCTCTGTGCAGAAAACTACATTTCCAAATGGAGATTTAGGGTGGCTTGTTTTTTTTTTCCCCAATTGGTGAAATTCTGTCTATGACATATTGTTAACACTGAAATGGTCACTTAAAATACTGATATCCTTCCCAAATTAACATGTGCATGTGCACACATATATTTATCTTGTGCATTCATGTGTACATGCATCAACATGTGCATGTAAGCTGAAGGATATTACCCAGGAGCACTGGCAGAAACACTGTCATATTTTATTATTCTTGCTTAAAATATTATTTGCTGTGGGGGATGAAGAGGAACTGTAATCAAACAGTTTATTTTGTAGGGACACATGCAGCTCTGTTAATCATATTTTTTAAATGGGGGATAATTTCAAGGTTACTTAGCCTATCTGCAATACTTTTGACTTGTAATATACCTCACTGTTTATTTTTTAGAGGCTACATTTTTAACTTGGAGCCCGAGAGCTATATCCATATTTCTGTACCTAAATACAAGTGGCCTCATTTTCAGAAATTAAGAGCACCTTCAGCCCCATTTAACATCACTGAGATTCCTGTGCTTCTCTAATAATAAAAAATGAAGGTACTTGCAAAATGTCCCATCATGCACTCCACACTAGCATTAAAATACCGAAGTTTTAATATCCTCTGCCTCTCAGGATTGTCTTCATGCAGTATTATATTGATTTGTCAGGAAGGCAGACCCATTTTGACCTTGATAGGATGTGACAGCACATTAGGACTCTGCTTGCTTTTACACTGGAAACTACTAAAACCCACCATTTTGCATTCCCTATTTCTGTGTGAAAACTTTAGCAGTTTTAATCGCCACAGCAATTGTCTCTGTTTGTTTATTCTTTTGTTGTTTTTTGTAAGAGTACACACCCAAAAGCTGTGGACGTCGTCCAACTTGGCTAAGACTTAGCACAAGATAGATCATTTTTCACATTCAGTTGTTCATATTTCCCAGTTTAGCTGTTCAGAATTTTTAATTTCTTTTAACACATTTTTACGTTGTGAAGCTCTACTGTTTTCTGGCCCAGGGAAATAACAGATACCCAGAAGTTTTGAATTAGATTTTTAAAAATTACATAAAACCAAACATAGTAACTTTTCCATCACCCAAGACTGTTCCATCTAGGAAGAACTCTGAATGTTTCAAGGGCTAACAAAATCTCTTGTTAAAATTTACTTTGAAGGAAGTATTTGTAATGGTACAGACAAAAATAGTTGTTGTAGGTTTTTTAATTACTGTGTTATATATTTATTATCTAGGCTTCAGGGTTATTTAAAACACAAATTTTCAAAAACATAAATTGTAATTTGTGCAACTCCTGGTAAACAAGTGTAAATCCATTTCTGTGTTTGCTTTGTACCCTCCTCATTTTCTGCCCTTTTTCCAATGTTTGATTGCATTATATTTTACCTAATGCAAAGACTTACATAAGGATGGAAATAACCTCAGTCAGGGTAAGTCAGCATTGCTCTATTTCACTTGAGTAGAGCACTGAGGAGCTGGCCTGTATCATTATGCACATGCAGCTAATGGTATCAGAGGGACTACTCATGTGTTAAAGGTCAAGGCAGACCCTTTGAGCATGCACTGTGTTTTGTCTGTGTCCATATGGCACCTACCAAGTGTTTGTATTACTAGGGCATAATGCCAGTATGAATCCTAAAAATATAAATATGCTTGATTAGAATTAAAAATGGGAGTTTTCTATAGGCACTCTACTAAGCTAAACGTACTGTATTAAGGCCACTACAGAGCATAATACAGTAAGTTGGTGTCCTAGAAATGACTGGGGCTTTAGCATAAAGGATTATCTTGCAGCTTGAATCGGTCAGTAATGATGCCTGGCTGGACCCACACTCTGGGAAGGTCTCAGCAAAGCACCTGGGAGAAGTTACAGAATTAATCACTTCCTCCCTGAGCTCCTCAGCCACACCCCTGCCCCTGCCCCTGCCCCTGCCCCTGCCCCTGCCCCTCCCCCTCTCCCTCTCCCTCTCCCTCTCCCTCTCCCTCTCCCTCTCCCTCTCCCTCTCCCTCTCGTGCTACATCTGGGGAGAGGAAAGAATAATGTAATTTTATCTGATCGACTTCTGATTTTGTATTACATGGAGAGCACTTCCTTGCAGGTATGCTGGTATAGAAAGGCTAACTTAATGATTCTGAAAGGGTTTCTGTTCCCTGAAGCATGAGTCCCATGGCCCCATCTTTGTTAAACACGTCCAAGTAAAAATTGGCATGCACACTTCATATAAGTGTGTAAATCCATAGATGGTCCTGTATTTTATTTTATTTTTGTTTAATATGTGAAGTATTCCAAACACACTTGCATTTACACTTAATTCTCTAGGTTTAGAAAACTTAACTATATATTGTAAGTATTTTTGGTAGATGCCTCTTTTTTCTGAGATGTGGATATAGTCCAAAAGTCCTGAATTTGTTTATTCTTGTGTGGCTTGATTGCTTACATTTCTTAAATCGAAGGGAGATCACTTTTTTAAAACCAGAATCAGATTGACATGAAGCCAGATTATGGAGCTCAAATGTTTCCCATTGCATGAATAATGGAATCTGTAAGGACATAGCAGGGTTGCAAAGAAAAATTATAGGTCTTGAAGAGCATTATATTGTGGAGAAGGCTTATTCTTACTCTCTGGTGTACCTTTTCTGGGAAGATATATAGGTGACAATGAGAAAAGTCTTGAGAGCAGTTGCACAAAGATTTTTTGAATAATTCACTTCATGCCTTCAAAACTTCCCAAGTAGTTCAGTTATATCAAAATAGCTTGAGGTTAAGGGGTACAGTAGAACAACATTTATTTTCACCAATTTCAGTTAAAGTAATGTAAGTACTACTTGGAGGAATCAGTGCTCTGCTCTTAGCCCATATTACCATTTTAAAGATCTTCCATACTGTAATTTATGCACCCTAATTTCTTTTCCCAATTTAAATTTTCAGGAATGGGGGAAGATGGATATGTGAAGTAATCAACAAGATGACATACATATAGGCACTGAGAAGCAAAACAGTGACTTGAGTGGACTGAGGTGTAGTCTTTTTTTCCCCTTAGTTTCAGATGTTTTTCACAATTTGCCTTTATTTTGTGACTGTTCAGTTTGAAAGGTATGGGAAATTCCTAACAAGAAGATGTTGGCAGTGTGTATTTTAGGCAGAGGCAGTGAGTGCTGTAAACTTTTATTTAACCAGTGAAGAATCTGAACTGTGCAGGTGTTAGAAATTACATTGTGTTAGAGTTCAGTGTTTTGGGTTGTGAGATATAATGCTTTTATTTTAATGTGGGTTTTTTTCAGTTTCAAAGCACTGAAAGACAAATTATACTGAAAGACAGAATTATAGTTGGAGAAAAGACTAGAAGCACTTTGGGGGATGTTCGGTTTCAGGTCTTCATATTTGTGTAATTTTTTTTGGCTCTGGGAGTGTCTGAAGTTGTCTACCATCAATATGTAGTTAAAATACCATTTTCAGCCTTTGATTACAGAGTGGCCAGCTCTCATAACACTTGATGCTTCTTGGATTCAGTTATTAGTAAAATATTAAAACACTAAATCATGTTCTGGTCTTCGTGGCTGAAGAATTTTGTGCCTCGGGTGTATGGTTCCAGAAGATAAAGATCTCATTTAAAAAAAAAAAAAAAAAATCACCATTTTGGGCAGTTGGTCCTTATATCGTATCCTGATATCTCAGTTAATCCTGAGAATGTAACTGGCTCTGGTGTGAACCCTGAAGGGGAGAATTTAAGAAACCTCTCTCATTCAGTTTGCAACTCAGATGTGAGCCTTTCTGTGGAAGCTGCCATTTCAGCTGATTCTCAGATAAAGCAGTTCCATCATGCTTTTGGCTGGGGGCTGCTCAGGATTATATCCATCTAACCTCATGATGAGTAAATGGGGCTGATCTGGTAACCATGGACTCTGGGAATGTTTTCTGCAATGGGTCACTCAGGTGATGCTTTTACTCAAACCTCTTGAATAATTACATTAATTATTTTTGCACTAATTGTGTTAATACTTTAATAGCAGTTACCCTCAAAAGTACTGGTTCAGTAGTTTTATTTTACACTGTGGAGGTGACAGAGTTGTCCTTCATCTGCTGAGAGCCTGAAGGGCCTACTCCTTTCTCTTAACCCTAATGAAAGGTGGTCTGTAGGATATCTGCAGATGTTTGCCTTCAGAATCACTCTTTAGTACTCTTCTCATCAGTGTAAAAAGTTTACCAGTAAGTTTGGACTAGTCTAGAGTAGCAATGTGATACTGATTTTTTCACAGCATTTCACTAATAAATTCTCTTTAGATTAGGACACATTTGTACCTGCTGAAGTTAATAAATGCTGCTTGGAGTTGGATCAAGGACTTTAAATCTTCAGTGTCTTTGAGGAAGTATAACTCCTTTGCCAGAACAATTAGAAAATACTGTGGTATGCAGCTATCAGTTTTTGAGGCACAGTTCAAGATACTAGGTTGTCGCACGTAATCATTTCCGTCTCTGTTTTTCTAGTTTCCTGGTATGAAATAATATCAGTAGTCAAACATCTATGCCAAGGATATAAACGGAGAGTGAGCTGAAAACACATTAAACAGTTAGTTGTAATGCTGTGAACGTTACGTCCCATTAAGCAGCTGAATGAACTGTTTGAGCTCTGTATGCCGTGGCAGACATGTTTGGGCTTGTTTGTTGACCAGACAGCATTTAATTTTTCTGCTGTGTCACAGATAAGAAATATTTCTTTCCCAGACTAGAGGAATAATTCAAAATTAAGAGGTGCAGTCTTTGAATGCAAACATTGCCATCATGAGAAAATCATAACCAAATTGATACAGAAAGAGTTTGCATAAGCCTGGTGTGAAACACAGCACTGGACTGGTAGGAAGGAATTCAGGTCTTGCAGTTATTTCACAGCCAGACATCTCTTGAGGAGGCTGTCAGTGTTCGATCCCTCTTGGGATCAGGTCCCACCTTCCCCTCAATGCCCAGCCTCTTTGCCAGTTCTGCTGCCAAATCCAGCCACTTACGCCATCCACTGTTGGCTGCTCTCTCCATGCAGTGCTCCCTGGCCCCCTTGCTCAGGGTGCTGCTACAAAGTTGTTGCTTCTAGGACGATTTAGTAGAGGTCACTCAAAATTAATTACTTGAGCTGTGTGCTTCATCTGGGGTATGGCTTCCCTTCATGAGTGAAGAGTCTGTTTCAGTAGATAGAAACCACACCAGGAATTAAAAAACAAGTAGCAAAGGGCTGGGTTCTCCCAAAAGTGTAGAGGTGGGAGAAATTCATCCAGTAATACATTTCTTTGTTAATGGGATGTCTTTCTGAGGTATGGTTTCATGCTGGTCAGTAATACTTAAATGTATAATAATGGCTTGTCTTGGGAAAAATAATAGAAATCAAAACTTTACACTGAAATTAGGAAAACTCATTACATGAACTACCAATAATACCACATAATATGAATTACCATAAGCAAATGTTTTATTATTCTGACATCATGTTGGTATTTAGATATTTATTTATTAGTTCTAAATGGGCTGAGGCCTCCTCTTCCTCTCCAGTGGATGTGCACAAAGCAGAATGAGCAGGTGACTTCTTAGGACAGCACAGACATCACCTTTTTTCTGAAACAAACCAGTTGTTATCTTCAATAGAGATGATGGATAGGCCAGGTACACATTCTTACCACAAAGTGCAGAGCAGCTGAACAAACTCTGTTTTCTTTTGTTTGAATAAATGTTAACAGAGAAATGCCAGCTATTTTTCCCCTTGTCATAAGGAGAGTAAGAGGCAAATGTTCCTGTGGTGCAAGGTCATGTTTAGTATTAGTTTTATTAGTTGTTGCAGCCTGGTAGGAAATACCTATCGGTGTTGTAAATCAGGTTCATTTGTTGTGTTCATGAGCCAGCACCACAGTTGCATCTCAGTTACAGCATATGGCCATGCAGCTATATTTCTAAACAGGAAATGAAATTCAGCTCTTGTACTATCTTTCCTGTTGCCATTGCATCCTTCTGCACCAGCAGTGTGCACGGAGCTTCTTTAACACCTCTTGAGAAAGTCATACATCTAACAGGAGTGCACTTGGCATACATAAAGTAAAGGCAGCATGTTGCTGGACAGAAACAAGGTCACCACTGTGCTGCCTATCTTGCTGGTGCCAGAGCCCTGAAAGCCCAAGCTGGAGCTGCTGCTTCCCCTGCGGAGGCAGGGTAGTGGCTACTGCTGTGGGAACAGAAGGGACGTGACTCTTTGGAAGCTGCAGTTGCTGCTCTGGCTTCTTACAGGTTCCTCTTACAGGGAGACAACTTTACTATAATGTGTCTTAACTGTTAGATACTTTGCCTAATAACCCAGACCTCAGTGTGTTTTTAAAAGTTAGTTTAAAACTAAAAATAAGCAAAATGTTTGGGAGCGGTAATTTTTGGTGAACTGCAGTTACCTTTCACTGAGTTCATCATCATGATCGTGATATTCTGATCTACATCACAGTCCTCATATTTTGCCTTTCAGTATTCTGTTATCTTCAGACAAAACTGACAAGTGCTTTTATGAGCCCTAAAGGGCCTCAGGGATTTTGTTTACTGATTACGAAACTCAGATTCTTTGTGTCTGTGTGGGTTCTCGTGATAATTTTGTTTTGCTATTTTGGGAATACAATAGAAGCATCCTAGGGAGTATCAAAAGGAAAAGGACTAATTAAAAAAGGTAAAGTTTAGATCTGTGTGGCCTGTTTTTCCTTTCATTTAGTTTGACTTTACAACTGAATGTAGACTCCAATCTACATAAGCTTGGCTCACTGTGGTTTTCATCTTGCTCTAATTTACTCTCGTGCAACCCTAATGATGTCAGGGGAATGGCTCAGTGTGAAATCACAGTCAGGCCAAGAACTTTTAAGCTTTCTAGAAGGTGACCTCAGGTATGTCATAAAACAATGACACAGAAAAGAGATATGTGCTAAATGTAATGACTAAAACAATAGTTGCACAAAACAAGCGCAATATATAGGTTAGATTTACAACTTTTTAAAAATTCTTCTTTATTTTTAATACTATGGTACCTAAAAACAAAAGGAAGAAACATATCCTAGACACAGCAAAAAAACCCCCAATAACAACAAAACACGATGTTGCTTTCTCAAGAATTGTTTTAATGTTTCACTCAGGTGTTTTTACCCTATGTTTCCGTAATATGTATAAATTTTAGGGAAGATGTTATGCTGCTAACCGTAGACTACTATTTAATCCTCTCATTTAAAAGTAAATGATGTAAGCAATGAAGTTTGATATAAATATAGAAGTTAATATCAGTGGATTTATGCACATTTTTATTTTGAGTTTATTGAAGATTTCTGGCTATTTCTTAGAAGATACATGCTTCTTAACAAACCACTGCATTTTTTGTGACTCAGTAACTATTTTTCATGTTAAGTGAGTTTGATGAAATATGATATTGCACAGTAATAAGGACTTCCTGTTGACTCTACTGAGCACGAAGTAAAACTTGTGAAGAGGTAACAAAACTTGGAGTCTGCAGTAATGTTTGTAACTATGTTGAACGTATGTCTCCTAGTCTCCTGGGGTCTTGATTACCCAGAAGAGAGATCAACTGGGTGGTGTCCTATGTCTTCTCTGATCCTTGCCCTTTACTAATGAAGCCAAGCTTGGGATAGTAGGGAGTTAATGCAGCCAAGTTGTCAACCCCTTATGAGTTGGGATATGTGCTTACATCTGGTGTATTTGAGGACCACCAGGTCCACTAGGTTAAAAATATCCAATGAGTTTCTGTAACACTTTTCCTGTGAAAGGCAGCAATTTAGGTAGAAGTGAAAGAGTTTGAGTTTGTAATTCAGCTCACACTTAGAGGGCCCACAGAAAATTTGGGAAGAAATTTTGCGTCCACAATGAACGTTCATGCACTCCATTCTTTTCTGGACCCACAGGTACATGGAAATCCTGCAGCACATGGATATTCTACCTACCGTATTCTCTCTTAGTTCATGAGGTTACTGTCTCTGTGCTTATGGATATAAACAGTATGTTGTACCCACTAGAACATGTATGGGTGTTATACTGATTGCTAATGTCTTCTGAACCTGTAATTAGCTGCCTAGTCATTGCCATTGATAGCAATCAGCATATGCTTGCACAACAGGAGTATTATAAAGACATTTGAAAAAAATACCAAACACAAACTATGCCAGCATTGATTTGACTTCATCTTTGGATGAGATCCTTGGTCCAAGGGAACTTACTTTCATACTGCTCCAGCAGAATAAAATGGATTTGGACTCTGGAGGGTCTGTTAGGGGTTTTCTTTCTGTAAAGAAAAGTGCAGTAATTTCCATGCTACTCTGCCTTCCCACTCTGCAGAAGAGTTGCATCAGGGCAGACCAAAGGTGGGAATAAATACAGCCAGAGCAGTATAATGTTCAGTGTAACTGTTCAACAAAATAGGAAAAATGTCAATAAATTGTTATGTTTATGGTGTGGTAGGCTTTATTGTTTACTTCACTTAGTTGCAGATAGTTCCATAGAGTGACTTATGAAACGCACATACACATGCATATTTAGCTTGTAAAGCTTCTCCTGAAGCTCATTATCTGGTGTAAGGTATGAATGAGCTGAAGGAAGGGGGTTTTTTTTTGTTCTTGAAAATGCATTCTTACTGTATTTTTCTGCTTGAGTATGAATTTGTGGCAAATCAAAATGTATGCACCTTACAGGTGTTCCTTGAGACTGATGTTCTTGTTACTTCCTTAACTACTAGCAGTGAAACATCAAGGGCTCTGAAATGTACCTGTCAGGTTTATGTGTTCCAGGGCTGGAGATTGAGCACTGGTGTTCCTGGCAGTGGGGAGTTTTCATTAGGATTATTTTGGAACCTTACATTCGGTGAAAATTAGATGGACCCAAGAAATTTCAAACTTCTGAGACTCAATAAAATAGCACTTTCAACAAAAACTTTCTAAATGTGTGTAGTTGTGACTACTCTTCTGTATGGATGAGTGAACAATCTCAGAACTGCTTTCTATTGTGCAGTTTCTATTTATGCCAGTATGGGATGAACAAGCCTCCTTAAAACAGCATGTCTGTATGTGTTCTTTCAGTTACTGTTCAGCTGTCTGGTCTACTGAATGAACTTCACTGGTGTTTGCTCCTATTAGTTAGCTCTTCATTATCTCTTTGTCAGGAGGATATATGCCATAGGATGATAGGAAAATTCAGACTGGAAGGAGGCCTGTAGTTCAACTTCCATCTTTCAGCTGGGTCAACTGTGAGCTTAGACCATGTTGCTCAGGGCTTTATTTCCATGGGCAGAGCCTGTACAGCCTCTCTGGGTGACCTGATCCACTGCCTGACAGTCCTTTGAGCGAGAAAGCGTTTCCTTTCCTGAAACAACATCTCTTGTTTCAACTTCTGCCCATTGTCTTTCATCCTTCCACCATGCTGCTGAAGAACCCAGCTCCATCTTCTTCCTGGCCTCCTCATAGGTGCAGCCTCTGGTCCCCCTGAAGCCATGTCTTCCCCAGGCTGAACCAGACCCCGTCCTTTAGCTTCTCCTTACAGGACAAGTGATGCAAGACATGGATTCCATATGCAAAAGGTCCCTTGTTTGGGGTGAAGTATTCAGGTTGCACATTGCTATCTGTGTGCCAGTGACTTAGTTTTAGAATTTTTAATAAAAACTATGCGTTAAGTTCTGGCACTGTTACTATCATTAGCAAGACATACTGTTACTTCAGTGGAGTGGGTTTTTTCTTCACCGTGTTTCAGATATCCCTGTAGATAGTCTGCAGTCATTCACTTATATCAAAGTTGTGATGAAACCTTGAAGAATTTTTCTGATTAAAAATATAAATAAGCACTGCTGAGTTTGACAAGGCATATATTAAATGTGAACAGTGCTTAGTCATAGCATGGTTCCTGGGGAAATTTGAGATGTCATTGCCTTTATGCATTTTATGGGAAGTTTCTTTTTGCTGTGATGATTGTTGCTCTTTTTTGTTTGTTTTTTTTTTTTTAATTGAACAACCTGCTCTGAATATGCTTTATTATCTCTTCTTTTTCATACCATTTTAATATATTTTTGGATATCCAGTACATGTGAAATGCCATATGAGGAAATATTTTTTTCTGCTTATTTTTGTACAGAAGAATACACCTGTCAACATCAAGATGCAGTCAGTTTAATTAGAATAGGGTTCCCACAGGAGAAGAGAAAGAAATTATTCCTGTGAGCAGTTGTGGACGTGATGAACCCAGTATATCTTCCAATTTTCAGGCTTCTTGCAAAAATACTATTTGTAGTAAAAATTGATGCTAGGAGGTGATAAGTACAGGACTTTATTCAGCAGGGCTCAGTAATAGCAACACTTTTTGTGTGACAGGGAAATATCTTCTCTTTACAAATGCATATGCTACAAAAAATAATACAAAAGAAGTGTACCTTTGTATTTCTCATGAGAAATGCTTGCCAATCTGAGGTATAATCCAATGACAAATGCTTGTTTCATTCACTGGCAAAATTCTCATTCGTTTGCATGGTGCAGGGCATGAACAATGACTAAGGTAATGGTTATGTTTAAGTAAAGGATTAAGAAAGTCATTTATTGCTAAAAAAGAAGGAACAGATATAAGAGAGATAGTAGCATAGTAGGTCTTTTAAAAATAATTGTCATAATGCAAAATTAACATCTCGCTTCTGTCTAAAGGGCAGTCCCCATGTATCATAAATGCTAAGCCTCACTTGCCCCTGGCTATTAGGTATGAGGAGGATTATTTGCTCGCAGGCCACCACTGCCTTTCCCTTCACAGCAGCATTACCCAGAAGCCCCATGTTTTGCTGTGCTGACTCTCCCTCTGAACTCCTTAAGCTGGATTTCTGCTGAGCTGGCAAGGACAGAGATGGGCAGGAGGCTGCTCTCCCTCCCCCAGGGCACGGGCACTACTGCTGCTGCCCTACAACAAGGCTAAGGACTTCATCATTCTAACAAGATGGCCAAGATTTACTTCTTGTCCTTTTAAGTGACGTAGTTGCTACAAATGTTCTGTTACCTGCATGGTGGTGTCTGTGATTTGATACTACAAAAAGGACTGTTTAAGGCAAACACAGTAGTGACAATCCCATTTTGATCTACTTTCTATTTCAAATTGCTTACTGTGGTGTTTTACAGGAGCATGACAAATCACCTTTAAAAATACTAATTAATGCCTAGACAAGTACATTTTAATCTGAACAATGTTCTGTTTTATGCCAGTTATTCCATTCAGATCAATGCAGTTCCATTGAATAAACTGACATAGTATACGAATGAATGAAACTCGTAAGTGAAGATAAATAGTTGTTGATTATCAGCTTACATCCTACGATTTTGGGGTGGAATGATATTCAGAGAACATGATATTCAGACTCTGATTTTGATGTACGATCAAGTCCATAATTCCTAAAATTTGTTTTCAGCTGATTAAATTGTTTTCATGAACATTATTAACCAATTTTCTTTTGCATTTTTCTCTTCGAAAGAGTTGCGCTTTAGAGATTTTTTTGGTGCTTTTTTTTAAAATGAACTTAATTACCCCCTCATTATTTTTGATAGATTTTTAATATCATAGAGAAACAATGTTACAGAAATAGTACAAGAATAGCAAAGTCACATGGTTAATCATTAAGTCTGATTGGGAGGGCAAAATAGTAAACAACACAAAAAATCTCAATTTATTAATTGACCATTTTCCATGTATGCATCAAAAATGGTAGGGAACATTTGGATAAAACCTGTGTGGTTGTGTAATTAAAGGCTGATCTTATCACATGTACAGAAGGGGAGAAAATAAAGTTTGTACAGACACAATTACATCTGGCATATGTAACTTCTGTGAGTTGTCTTGGCAATGACAATAGTATCATATGTTCCAGGACAAAATTTCCATAGCATGAGCAGATTCTGCCCGTTTCTTTCACTTTCCAGCTGCCAGTCAGAGGTTTCTCCCAATTTCTGGGTACATGCTCTGTAAATAATTCACACCTTTCTTCTTTCCTTCTCAGATTCCTCCCTGTAACCCAGCTTTTGTCCCCTGTGTGTCTGAAACAGAGCGCTAAATCCAGCTGCCGTCATGGGGATGGGAGGGAAAGTGGGGATAAGTGTTGAACATGCAGAAGAGTTTCTTTCTGGGATTACTTGGATCTGAAGCAATTATGGGCAGTAAAGATTGATTTCTACCCTATATTCCCTGAGCTGAAGCATGTTCAGCCACTCTTTGTGGCAACAGAATATGTGCAGTCTGCTTAGTTCTTCATCAGGGTTTTGAAGGTGGGCTGTCAGAGAGTGTAAGTGCTAAAATTCAAGGGCATGTTAGAATTTGAAAAGACTTGTAATTTGGACACATTAGGATAGATTTTTGCAGTGATAGCCAGAGCTCTGCTTCTTGCCAAATGTGTAAGTCTGAAGTTCCTGTTTATTTATTCATGCATTGAGAAAAAAGTGATGAAACAGCCAATCTAAAATTAAGACTCTCTGCATCACAAATAGCTTCTAGATGGATAGACAAAAAATAATTTTGTTTCCATTGGCTTGTTAAAGCATTGCTTGCAGTAAATCATAAGGTTGTTTGTATTTCTTCATGCTTGTAGCTCTTTATCAGATAGTTTCTTTATTAGCTCCTTTTATCTTTCCATGGTTGAGCAATTATACAGCCTTCCAGGCCTTGACAGTCCTTAGTTACCATAATAGAATTGTCTGTAGGAATCAAGTTTTAAGTGAAACAAATCCTAATAGAATTGCACTTTGTAGCTCACCAATTCGTCTTGAAGTTTTAGCAGCCTCTTTTACCTTTGGCTGGCTGAAGTGAAAACACAGACCAGGCTATGATTCTTATCATTTTGAGGGCTCCTGGAATGTTTAGGCAATTAGATGTTTTCAGTGGGGTATTTGATGTTTAACTTGAGCATGACAGTGTTTGAAGTTCAAAATGGTTGATCCTATGCAGCTTTCATGAAAAGAACTCACTGATGGTGAATGGGCTTTATCAGACAAAGTAGTCAAAGCAGTGCATTTTTTCAAGATGTTCATCTTTCATGTAACATTGAGAGCACAGAGACTGCGAGAATGAGGATCACAAAAGTAACTGTCACTGCAGGGAAATCTCAGTTCACATTCAGGATATTGCCTAATTTGTCTTCCTTGAAAATCCCTCACTTTTGGATAATTAGCATTTCGCATTGCTGCCTGGTTTTCATTGGGCATCTGTCTGTCTTTCTATGTGGTGTGCTATGTTTCATCGTACAACATAGCAGGATATATGATTTGGTGCCAAAAAAGTTAGTATTACTTTAACCTTGTTACCATGTCTATCTTTGTTTCTTACTGAATTTGAGCTGTTCTGTTGTTTTGTTCTTTTTATTAGTATTAGGATTATTACTAGATTTGTTACTAGAAACAAATAGAAATCTTTACTATAATTATTGGTGAATAGTCTGAATTTATGAACAGCATACTAAAAATCCCAATAAAATAAAGGAATTGATTATGAGATCACATGTAGAACCCTCACAAGAAACTAATATTTAGTCCCCATTTTATCAGGTTTATGGAAGCCTTGGAATACTAAATAGCAACGTGATCCAGCAACATACCCTTGCTGCAAAGGGTATGCTGATGATATCCTAGGCTGCATTGGACAAAGCATTGCCAGCAGGTTGAGGGAGATGATCTCTCCCCTCTTCTCAGTGCTGGTGAGGCCACCACTGGAGCACTGTGTCCAGTTCTGGGCTCCTCAGTACAAGAGAGACATGGACATAATGGAGAGAGTCTAACTTGTTAAAGGACCACAAGGATGAGGAAGGGACTGGAGCATCTCTCCTATGAGGAAAGGTTGAATGCTGGGACTGTTCAGCCTGGAGAAGAGAAAGCTCAGAGGGGTCTTATTAATGCATGTAAATACATGAAGAGAGGGTGCAAAGAGATGGAGACAGGATCTTCTTAGTGGTGCCCAGTGACAGCACCAGAGGCAGTGGGCACAAACTGAAACACAGGAGGTTCTCTCTGAACATCAGGAATCACTTTTTCACTCTGAGGGTAACTGAACTCTGGTATAAATTGCCCAGAGAGGCTGTGGAGTCTCCATCCTTGGAGATATTCAGAAGCTATCTGGACATGGTCCTGGGCACCTGACTGTAGGTGGCCCTGTGTGAGAAGGGCGGTTGGACCAGGTGACCTCCAGAGGTACCTTCCAACCTCAACCATTCTGTGATTCTGTGAGGTTAACTGGAATCTTGCTTTTGTCTAAGGTGTACTTAGCAGTGAAATTGATACTCTGTTTCTACACTTGAAAGGAAAAAGTACTCAGGGACTGAGCACTTCACAGTTTTGGGTGTGGTTTATTTGTCTTTCATTGTTTATTCATATCAAATTGTATACAAATACATAAGATTTCACAATTTATATTCCACACTAAAGTACATAAATATAACTTTTCCTCTCTGAGTCAGTGCAGTAAAATTCTGCTGACAGCAGTTGATGTAGCTCAGTTTAAACCAACTAAATTTTACCAATTCACATCTACAGAATGTGTCTTTAAGTATATAGGAAAAAATAATTTTATCTGTGGTGTTTGATTCCCACAGAAGGACTCAAGCAGTAATTAATTTACAGTGAATAGTATAAAAATCTGCAGAAGATATTAAACAGCAGTGGGCCTACATTTTTCAGCCTCTGGTTTTCAAATACAATTTTTGCTAGCAAGATCTGCATGCTTCACATTACATTGTAATACTAATATATTTTTAGCACAGAATATTGTTAATACTCAGTAGTAACAATGTTAACTTTTAATTTCCATAATTATGGTGCTTTTTAAAATTCTGTTTTGTTTTGTTTTGCTTTTCTTCTGTTCAACTGATTTTTGGGTAAACTGGAACACTGTGTAATAAGGTCCTAAAATCCTACTTTAAAGGACTTCTGTCTTGTCATCAGAAAAGCTTACATGCTACCCAGTACAGGGGGACAGATTCAGCCACACAGTGGAGAGTAACATCATGTGCACTTCTCCCATACTGCAGTGCTACTTTTGCATAGATAATTTCACCTCATTTGGAAGTTTGTATTTTTGTGGTAGGTGTACAGGACAGGTTAGAAAATAGGACTGGAAAAGTCTTCTAAGACATCTATTATCTGCCTTTATAGGCTACCACACCAATACAATGGTGTTGGAGACCTGGGAGATTGTTTCAGAGCATTGTTCTTCTTAAGGGAGAAAATGTTCCTCTAAGTCCAGCCTAAATATATTCATATCCCATCACAGCCTTCTGCTCTGGTGCTTTTGCATGGTTTTTAATTTCAAGAGGTTTTTCCTTTTCTGATGCTCATTCCTTTCTCTAATATATTTGCAGAGAGCAATTACTGTCTTTCTGAGAGTAAGCAATCTACACAGTTTTAGTTTTCTCTTATATCAGCTCTTCAGCCTATTGCTCTCAGTATTCCAGGTGCTCACAAGTTTTGAACATGGGTTGCCAGAACTCTATAATAATCCATGTGTGTGCTTATTGTCTGGTACAATAATTTTTACTCTCCAGTTCAGCTGATTCTATCTTACCTGATAGCATCATAAGATTCCATTTGCCTTTTGACACACTAGTGGCTTACATCATTCCTGTAGCAGAACTACAAAAGTGTGTCTTCCTCTAGTTTGGTTTCTATATAATGAGTTTCCACCTCACAGCAGAAATTCATGTTACTTCCTGAGTATGTAGCCTTGCATTTTGAGCTGCTTAGGAATAGTAATCTATTTCCAGTCTTCAATCAGATCAATTTCTTTAAGATATTCTGATCCCATTGTAATGGTGTTTCCCAAATATGAGTCACTGGTAAACTTTATAAGCACTGTTGTGATTTTTCCTGCCAAAATCATGGCTGAAATGTTACTTAGACTTAGACTAGTCTTTGAGGAACTCCAACCTTTGTTCCTACTTATATAAGCATTTAAGGGCGCTCCTTCATCAAAATAGCCCTGGTTTTGACTTCTCCACCTGCACAGTAACTTGCTTTGTGAATAGTTTCAGTGGTAGATGGTGGGACAACTCTCCAAGTTAGGTGCTCAGTGTAAAAGTGGCAGAATTTGTCGTGTATTATTTGGTAGAGAAGTATCACATCTAAAATACCAGTGACTGATTGTTCTCACTGTAAAAAATTTATTTCTTATATCAAGATAAATCCTCTCCCAGTGCAACTTTTACCTGTTGCCCCTTGTCTTCTCTATGTGACTTCTTGTGAAGACACAGTCTCTGTCCTCTTTGTAGCCACCCTTTAAGTGCTTAGCCCTTTAATTTACTTCTAATACTGAACCTATTGAGTTGAAATTAACTAAATATGTGAGTAAAGGATTCATAATTTAATTCTAAGTGTATTTAAAATTATCATGCCTCCAAGCATTCAAAAATAGTAATTGCATTCTTTCCCTTAGGCAGACTTTCATAGAGCTTCATGTCTACCGTATGTGTAACTATAGTAAAAATGATCTTAAGAGTAGAACCGCCCAGGCTTTCCGTAGAATAAAGAGAGGATTCTATGTTTTTGTAAACCTTTAGTAAACCGTTGTCATTTCACTGAGCTTAGGCATAAACAGAACTAAGATATGAGTGTAGAATGTCTTTTTCTGTAAGACAAGAATCATTATGTATCTTTTGGTTTTCTGCACAGATTTATGTATAAGTTACAGATGCTGTACCCCGACATCCTGATTTAATCTCTTGGACAGCATGTCCCTAGTATGTCTTCATTAGTTTTGATTTATTTCAGTAGATTCTGAGCTCTTCCATGTCTGAGCCAAATTTTATCTACTGCTTTTAGGTTGTTGAATTCACTGTAGGCATAGAAAAATAGTAAGCTTACCACTGGTAGTAGAAAATTGCTCCATGCGGTGCATTTGGTGCAGTGCATTTAAGTTTCTGTGCCTTAATAGAGACATTAGGCATTCAAATTCAGACGTTTTTCAGTCTCTCCAGGTTGCAGTGCTTAATGTTGTGAACAATCCTATTAATGTCATATAATATTAGCAAATCTACTGAAAATCAATGACAACTGTTACAGTAAGTTGCCAACCTGACATGGTTGGCTTCAGGAAAAAAGAACTTTCCATTGTTTTAGGAGCTCATGTAAGTGCCATACAGTGAGTAAAAGATGGAATTGGAGCCTATGCTTTCAATTTTCAAACATATGCTACCTTCAATCTGATCTCATAGATCTTTTTGTATAACTGCATGTTAAGTACCCTTCTTGACTGTAGAATGTCTACTTAGAGCCCTAACTAAGAAAGATACTTGTAGACATACTGGAACTGATCTGGGCAGATTTCAACATTTTTAAGGACCTTCTTTAAATGATATGGTATGAGTAACTGCTTGTCTTTAAGACTTCTGTTAAAAATTAAATTTCTTTTCAATAAGACGTCTTGTTCAATGTGACTGTATAAAATCCTCTAGGCAAGTGGACCAACAACACACAAAGATTATACACAAGCTTTTCATGTCAATGGAAAGAACTGCTGCATGGTAACATGATGCAAGCTGCAGAACTGCAGTGAACTGAAAAAACCCACAAATATTTGTTTAGGTCATTTTTCATATTATGGTCATTGCAGATGCAGAGTTTATAGTCAAGGGAATGATTTTTCATCTGAGTCTTTATGAAAAATTTATTCTTAAACTGGTGTGCCTATTTATTAGCATGGATGGATTGAATTTTGAATGCAATGTAGAATAGTTATTAATGAACTTCACTGGATTGTCTAGATTTCTAAATGATTTGTCACCATCCAAACCATCTCTTTAAGTACACAATTAAGGAAAATAGATAATTAAAAGCACAAATGCCAAGTTGGCTCAGATCTGTTGTATTGGGCTGTTTTCACCTTGTGTCTTGGTCCAGGAAAAGATATGTGCATGTGAACACTAAGTTCACTGTCATCCATGCCAGACTGGTGAATAAACAGACACCTGTAGAGCCGCGAATCCTGAATCTTTCAGAAGGCACTGAAGCCATTGCACATAATCATCTCAAATGTTGGGTATCCTGATTTTAGTTAATATCTTCTTCAGAATACTGCTTTTAAAAATTAATTAAGTGAGCTCATAATGCTTTTCTAATAGGTGTTCTTTTTGTTTCTGACTGTATTCAGTCAAGTGCAGATACTGTGAAAGTGAGTAATATATTTACAGCCACGTGGAGATCAAGACAATGGTTAATGGAGACAATGAGAATAACAGTAGTGCAGCAGCACAGGAAGAAATGCAGTTAACATAAAATGCAAATAAATTCATTGATTAGTTCTGAATACATTCTGCTTCTACATGTGGAGAATAAAATGCAGCCCACCCAGGCAAAATGTGGAGCAGAACAATTTTATTACAGTTATTTTTTTTTAGTCACTCAAAACACAAAGTAGGAACAAGTACGCTGCAAGGACTGGGCATGGGAGAGATGCACAAAGTCATAAAAATGACATTTTGGGCATATCTTCCAATCCACTGCAGAATTTGTGCTGTTCTCATTTCCCCAAATGCTGAGGGAAGCCCTTCTGATCAAAGTGAAGAGCAGTTACGGGCAGTACAGTTATGTCTGGACTATGTCCTGGCTCATAAGGATCAAGGTTATATCAGTGCATCATGCTCTGCTCCTGCTCTGTTCCTTCCTGTGAAAACCAGAACACAGGAGAGGAGGGGATAATATGTGTCTGGATGGAGCAGGAACATTTGACTTGTGCATATGAGAATATGGGCAGAACAGGGCATGACCTTAGATTTAAGGACTGGAAGTCTCCCAAGTCCCACAGAATAAACATATTGTGTGACAGTTTAAGTGCTGCTGCGAGGTGGAGCCAATAGCCTGAGTTAAAGCACACGCTCTCTGGCGCTGGCTAAACTTTTGGGTTTCCAGGTTTCAAAAATTTAAACCACTTGCACAGTCCACAGCAAGTGCTTCCAGAGAGACTGACTGGTGAATGTGCTTATATAAGAATAAATTGACTAAGAACAAAAGAAGAGACATTGATTTGTCAGTTTGTATTTGATTATACCCAGATATTTTTTAAAATGCAAGCTTCTTTGGGTGATAAATTGAATCATTCTGTATACCTTTCTATCTAGTGGCCGGATAGACACCTTCTATGTCTTAGAAGTGAAGAAAATAAATCAGAAATGTGTAAAATCAAAATACATATTTTGTAAATACATTTCAGAGACAGTAGCAGCAGAAAGATCTCAGCAGCATGCCAATTGCTGTCCAGCAGCATGCTGCACCACAGGCGGTGTTTCTGCAGCTGTGAGGCTGCTTCTCCACACTTCAGTCTCCTGTAACTATTCCACCAGTATGTGGAGGTTTTTCCTCTACTTCCACTCTTCCAAATGACATAAAACCTTTGGCCCCCAAATTACCATACTAAGGTTACCTCTAGACTGTGCAATGTTATACGCTGGTGCAAACCCCAGAGAGCTGATACCCATCATTTTCCCCTAGTAGGGGTTTGGCCAAGGGTGACTGGTTGCCTTCTAGCCCTTGTGCATGGATTTCCTTTCTTCAGAAACTGATGGGGAGGTCACTGGTGCTCAGCAGTGGAGCAGGCTATGGCTGGTGTGTGCACCTAGTTCTCAAAGCTTGGAAATTTAGATAACATGTCTGTTAGTGGGACTGTCTCACTGCCTCTGATAAAATACATACAGAAGAGGCATATATCAAAAAGTCACACTTTAACAAATCCTGTCTTTCTTCTCAAAATATAAAAAGTCCTAACTAGACGAGGTATTTAAAAATATATTCCCATTCTTTGTATCAGTACTGCTAAATCGTTTTGTCAACTGCATTGCAGTGGCAGCTAAAATCAATTTTCCCCTGCTTGTTACTTTGCTCCCACTGCCCATAGCTCCCTCATCCTTTTTTTTTCCTGAAGTATATGGTGTTACTATTAAACTTAGCAGCTTTAAACAATATATCAGCTTTAGAGCTACCACCAAAGTTTTTTTGTTTTTAGTTGTTTTTTTAAAAAGCAAAACTGTCCTGGCATTCTCCCATAAAAAACCATTAACTGGAGACTTAAAGGAAAAGAAATGAGCTTGCATTGCCTCTGTGCAGTCCTCCTGAATGGGGTAATCCATCTGTTACGGAGGTGTTGATTAAACTATGTAGCTTAAAATGTTGCTCCTTTTCATAAATTGAGTCTCCATATTATTGCTTTGACTCTGCAAGCTGTTCTGCAGCTGCTTTAAGTTAAGAATGTCCTTAATGAAGATGGAAATTGCTATATAACATATCTTACTGAAATCTGTAGAGAATTTATGTCATACTGCTGACCAAACAAAATTTCCCAGAGGGGTACTGCTTGCCTCTTTCTGTGCTGTGTTGTGTTCTCAAGTGATATCTTGAAGCATTCCAGCTGGTTTGGCATGCGTTTTCTGCACTTCCACATTGTCTTAGCAGTATTCCTGAAGGCGCCAAAGTCCTGGAGAACAAAACAAAACAAAACAAGTTCCTTGGTGTTTTTAGGACAACTATCAAAATGAAAGAAAACAAAAAAGGGTGCTGAAAATGAAGAGCTGTGAGCAACTTGAATTTCACTAAAGTAAGAAACAAAACAAATCTCCACAATACGTCACTGACACTCAGTCAAGATGCTTTTATTAGACATGCGTGAACTCGGCTCTGTCGTGTCTCTCACTGTGCATGAGACTCCTTGCAGAACCCTGTATTTGCAACCCTGCACTGCAGCCGCCTTCCCACCATCCAATCCCTGAGCACCCAAGGCAAGAGATGCTTGATGCGGGATCTGCTGTTGCACACCCCACACCTGTGACACACAGAGCTCTGCAGCTGAGGGGGGGCTGTTGCCACAGCCGGCATGTGGGAACTCAGCTGCTTAGGAAGCCTGTTTCTAGAAAACCTCTGCTAGAAAGCATGCTACTACTCTCTGTATGTTGATCTATATATATGATATGCATGATACTAGTCATTATAATATGTATGCATGATGAATATTTCATCAGCATATTCATAACTGTCTGAAGATACAGGATTGGTTTTGTTCATCTTTCAGAATAACTTGTTCTAAATGTTTTTAAGTAAATATATCCAATTACATTTGTCTTTGTTTTCTAATCGACCTAAAAATGCAGTCTGTTGGTGGTGCTTTAGCAGAGAAGAGGTTTGTAAAAATATGAAGATGTTTCCAGTCAATCAAAGGAAGACATCTGATTAAACAAAACCAAACTTTCTTGCAATGTTTGTTTCAGATGCAGAATGATCTTGTCAGAGTCATCATTTTACAAAAACAGAAATGTGAATTCAACTTCTAGAAAGATACATTTAGTGTAATGGCATAATAAAAGTGGGCCTTTTATTCTTATTTCAATAATGTGTACTACTCTGTTAGCCCCTGTGGGTGAACAACATATGAGAATCTCCACACATAGTGTTTCATAACTGCCTTCGTTTTACCAGAGTAAACCAGACTTTGTTCAAATGCTCTGGTGCTCTAATTTAATGAAAATACTGCATATTAGAAATTGTGAGTATGTTTCAGGCTGATCTAGGTGCACTCTAGGAATTCTGTGCATCCTTACATATGTTTCATCCTTCTTGTACAACAGTTCAAATACATTAGTAAAAGCTGAGTGGGGCAGTGCCCTCCATGTCTGTTCAGATTCATTGCTTGCTGTTTCTTCCACTTCACTGTTCCAGTTGCAAAGCTGAAGGACATCCATGACTAACTAGAGTATGCAGTGATGAATCAAAGTGATTGCTTTTAAAAGCTGCTTTCCTTTATATGTATGACAACCTAGAGCAGGGCTATGCCATTCAGCCATTTTTGCGCTTACTGAGCAGTATATTGTTACAAAAGCACTGGTGAGAAGACTGCATCGCTTTTTTGCAGCCACACATCTTGCTGCTTTAGGATATCGGCAGTGTAGTTGGGTTGTCCCAGTCCCTGGATGAATTATTCAGGCTCTTGACATCAGAGGTTTCCGCTAGCGGATTGGCTGGTGCTCGGATAATAAAATCTTCCACAGGAAAACAGTGAAGAAGGATGATGGCAGTGAGACCAGCAGAACTGCTACTTCCAATACAGCTGGCTTTGTCTGGCTGTTGCATCTCTGCAAGAATACATAAAGATGTTTTTAAGGTTTGGCTTCATGTGAATTCTCCGATAAGAGCAGGTGGAGGGATTTGTGTAAGAGGCCTGCATTTCCAGTGAAGGAAAAAAATCAGATTGTTCTTGAAAAATCACTTCTGGCTGTATTCTAAAGAAACGCAACGCACTACAAGAGGCAAGAGTAGCAGCCTCAGCAGCCACAACAGCAGCGGCAGCAGCAGCAGCAGTGCTTATGGCTCGCTACAAAGGTGCTGGTGGCAGAAATGTTACATCGTTAAATCTGCTCCCTGGGTCCTTTCAGTACCGGCAGGGTAAGTGGTGCAAAGAAGGAGCTGACAGTCCTTGCAAGTGGGGAGAGCGTAAGAAACTGTATGACACATGCATCTTGTGGGTATAGATAAACGGTACCTCTGCAGAGAATTTACATCAGTTCAATGAAAATAACACATTTGCTTCCAGGGAAGCTTGTAAAAAGCATATTTATAATGGAATTTGTAAAATCAATGCACTACTTGTGTTATGCTCAGGCATAGGTTTTACGGTGGTGAAATCTGTTCCTTTTAAGCCTATACAAAATAAGTGCTAAGAAAAAGGAAACTTTATTATTGATAGTTGCTCTTGGGCTCATAAAGAATATATTGCTCACATACACTCCCTTGAAACAGATTATTTTGAAATGCTATTTCTGCTGTTGTTGATACGACTGAAACTGAGTATGTCTTCTGCTGGTAAACATTTAGAAGCTGGGAGCTGGTTCTCTGATTTCCAGTTCCTGTCAGAAGGCTGTTTCTTAAATCACTTAAATGCACTAGACCTACAAATCAGGAAATCATTTTCACTCATTTCTTTGATCAGAAGTTTAGCTTCTAAAGGCCTGATTCTTTTCTTCTGGGATGCCATTGTTGTATTGAGGTTGCTGGGGAATTTTAAGTTACGGAGGTGAGAATGAAGCCAGAGCTGGACTGATTTTGTGCATGCTTGATCTTCACCCCCACACCTATTCACACACAACGCAATTCAAGTGTGCAAGTACTTCCATTGAAATTGGGCTACCTGTGTATGTAATTGCTTGTCAGAGCACAGCTGACAGTTACTGCATGTCACAAGGGAAACATCTTGTTCATGGTTAGAAACCATACAGCGAGAAGTCTGTTTTCCGGAATGTAGAAACAATTGTCACATATAAAGTCAAAACACCCCCTTCCAAAAATAGTCAGTGTTGAATGAAGCATGATGTGCTATTTTGAGTGATATTTTTCATAACTTGCCTGCCAGTGCAACAAGTAGATTCTGAGAATGTAATGAATGTTTTAAAAATGATGTAAGACAGCCTGCCCAATGAAATCAAAGAAAAGGAAAATAAAGAATGCAAAATTATTTTCTTAGACATGAAGTGTGCTAATCTAGCAATAGATGCTGGAGAGTGTATGTATCTTTTATTTCCTCTGGTATTTCTTATATGTGAGATATCATTTATATGTAAAGAAAATATCCCTGAGTCATAATGCACACTTCTTGGGACCTTGTATGTAGTCAGGGACCCATTGTTGTCCCACAATATTTTGGCTGATGAATTTTATGTGGCGAATTATATCTTTATGTATCCTCATTGTAGACCAGCATTGCATGGGTGTAAATCAGGTAGCTTATTATTTGTAGTGCATCAAACTTAGTAGTTACCTATTTCAGAACTTTAAAGGGGATTAAAGAATATTTCCTTTTAATTATACAGATGTGAAAGAGATCAAAGCACTGCTCAGTGCTGCACAAGTCAGTAGCAAAGGCAGTCACTTAAATTAGATTTTCCATCTGTAGGTTTTGGGACATGCATGTGTTCTTTTAAAAAGTAAGTACTTAACAGCAATTTTATTTATTTGGATTTTCTGTAGGCACATGAAGGTGCTCCAGCAGAACTGATGATGTTTATAACATGATTTGGTTTTCAATGAAATAGATATTTCCTTTTATTTTTGAAAGAAAAATCTCCAACATAAAGACTTAAATGGCCCTGTTGTGAAATTATTCCATGTGTCAACACTGATTTTTCCATGATGTCAAAACAGCTAGAAATTAATCTGGCTTCAGCAATCAAGGACAACAAGAAATGTTTCTATAAATATGTCAACAGCAAAAGAAAGACCAGGGAGAGCCTCCATCCCCTGCTAGACGCAGGAGGAAACATGGTAACAAGTGATGAGGAAAAGGCTGAGGTGCTTAATGCCTTCTTTGCCTCAGTCTTTAATAACAGACTAGTTGTACTGAGGGAATCCAGCCTCCTCAGCCAGAGGACAAAGACTGGGAGAACGACCCCCCCGCATTCCAGGAGGAGACAGTCAGTGACTACTGCATCACGTAGACATACGCAAATCTATGGGACTGGACGGGATACACCCAAGGGTGCTGAAGGAGCTGGCTGGGGTGCTTGCCAAGCCACTTTCCATCATTTACCAGCAGTCCTGGCTGACCGGGGAGGTCCCGACAGATTGGAAATTGGCCAATGTGACGCCCATCTATAAGAAGGGTCGGAAGGATGATCCGGGAAATTACAGGCCTGTCAGCTTGACATTGGTGCCTAGGAAGCTGATGGAGCAGCTCATCCTGAGTGCCATCATACAACACATGCAGGACAACCAGGGGATCAGGCCCAGTCAGCATGGGTTTATGAAAGACAGGTCCTGCTTGACAAACCTGATCTCCTTCTACGACAGGGCGACCTGCTTATTGGATGAGGGAAAGGCTGTGGATGTTGTCTACCTTGACTTTAGTAAGGCCTTTGACACTGTTTCCCACAGCATTCTCCTGGCAAAACTGGCTGCTCGTGGCTTGGATGGGCACAGGCTTTGCTGGGTAAAAAACTGGCTGGATGGCCGGGCCCAAAGAGTTGTGGTGAATGGAGTTAAATCCGGTTGGCGGCCGGTCACGAGTGATGTCCCCCAGGGCTCAGTTTTGGGGCCACTCCTGTTTAACATCTTTATTGATGATCTAGACGAGGGGATCGAGTACACCCTCAGTAAGTTTGCAGACGACACCAAGTTGGGTGGGAGTGTTGATTTGCTCGAGGGTAGGGAGGCTCTGCAGAGAGATCTGCACAGGCTGGAGTGATGGGTTAAGGCCAACTGTAGGAGTTTCAGTAAGGCCAAATGCCGGGTGCTGCACTTGGGCCACAACAACCCCCAGCAGCGCTACAGGCTTGGGGAGGAGTGGCTGGAGAGCTGCCAGTCAGAGAGGGACCTGGGGGTGTTGATTGACAGCCGGCTGAACATGAGCCAGCAGTGTGCCCAGGTGGCCAAGAAGGCCAATGGCATCCTGGCTTGCATCAGAAATAGCGTGGCCAGCAGGGACAGGGAAGTGATCTTAACCCCATACTCAGCACTGGTGAGGCCACACCTTGATTACTGTGTTCAGTTTTGGGCCCCTCACCACAAAAAGGACGTTGAATTACTGGAGCGTGTCCAGAGAAGGGCAACGAAGCTGGTGAAGGGTCTGGAGCACATGTCGTATGAGGAGCGGCTGAGGGAACTGGGGTTGTTTAGTCTGGAGAAGAGGAGGCTGAGGGGAGACCTCATCGCCCTCTACAACTACCTGAAAGGAGGTTGTAGAGAGCTGGGGATGAGTCTCTTTAACCAAGTAACAAGTGATAGGACAAGAGATAATGGCCTCAAGTTGCACCAGGGAAGGTTTAGACTGGATATTAGGAAGTATTTATTCAGAGAGTGGGTTGTTAGGCATTGGAATGGGCTGCCCAGGGCAGTGGTGGAGTCCCCATCCCTGGAGGTGTTTAAGAGTCGGGTTGACATAGCACTGAGGGATATGGTGTAGTTCAGAATGCTCAATGTTAGGTTAATGGTTGGATTAGGTGATCTTCAAGGTCTTTTTCCATCTGGAATGATTCTGTGATTCTGTGATCCCTCCTCACAAAGAAGGGACAGGACTTTGTGGATTGGTTACAGCGCTGTGATTCTCTTCCCTCTGCAGCCATGACCCTGGCTGCTGAAGTTGGAGGAGCTATTTTTGTCTATGCAGCTGCCAATGGTGCCTGAGGGACTATCTGAGAATCAGTGAAATTCGGTATAATTCAGACAAGTGCTTCAAGATAGGACTAAGGGAGGTAGTAACTAGCAGTATAGAAACTGCCTGAACTAGCTAATGGTTCCCCCAGAGCACAAATAAGCTTGATAATGCAATTTCAAATCTTTAATTCAAGATTCTAAAAATTTTCAAAGATACATGCTGAGTATTTTTTCTAAGTCCTTAGCTGACTTTCTACATAAAAGCAACTCGACTGTCAGAGACATGGACTCTAGTTAAAAAGTACAGAGAAGTTCTAGGTGCTCAGACCTTGGGTAAATATTGTATGGACTTGGAAGTCAAATTTATCTTGGCATTCAGGTTTGAAATTGTGTCTTACTGGTCATTGACTCATTAAGACTTGAACTTTGCTGTGAAACTCTTCAAGTAAGTAAGTGTCAGAGCATTATTGTAAGTATATGAAGTGTTTTTTATGGGTACAGGCATAATTAACAGTCTCAAGAAACTGCAGTGGCATTTCTGGCAAATGCAGAATGCATTTGTTGTCACTAGGAAATACTACTCTTCTATCATGTAAATCCAGAAGTATTCAGCAATGTGTAATCAAACTTATCTTCTTTTTTTTTTTCTCAGATGAACAAGAGTCAGTGCAGAAAAGGACTTTCACAAAATGGATCAATACTCATCTGGCTAAGGTAATATATGGCTTTGAAATGTATTCTTTTTTTTAAAATCAAACCTTTTATCTATGTCTGTACAGGCTCTGGAGTATAGAATATGTCAGATTTGTCTGAGCAGAATGCCATAAACTTAAAAAGGTATCCCCATTACCAGTACACCATGGAGAATGAATCCATTTCAGCATTATAGTGGTTAGGTGCAGCAGTGTAAGTGGCATCTACAGGCAACCACCCAGCTCCTTTGGCCAAAACTGAAAGGCAACACAGGAGGTGCTATTTCAGCCAGAGGAAATATTTGAAACTGCTTTCTATGAAACAGAAGTATTAGCCTTATTACATACACTGTATTTGAATAAAACTTGAGTCCGTTGTGTAGTTTCATAGAGGCATCCTGAACTGGTTATAAACATAAATAATGCTTCATGAATCCAGTGCCAAATTAATTATCTGATGCACCTTGGGATTTATCATGAAACTATTATTTCTTCTTTTACCACAACCTAAAACTCCTTTTTTGGTTTTAGCAGATTAAAGACAATTATTTACACACAATTTTAAAAGTATTAAGCTATAACTGGTACCAACTTTATCTGACGACATAAGCAGTGAAAGATAATTTGGCATTTCTGAAGTTTTCACATACACAGCTCTAACCATAGTTATCGATGAGTCCAGTAAATTAAAATATTTAAACACCAGAGGTACTCTTTGAAATGCATATTTTTAAATCATGAAGATTAATGAACTTGAAAATTGAGCAAGGAATAGCTGCAAAAGCACTGTTTTAGCTTCTGTGTAAGGATTTGGCTACTAATGCCCTCAGAAATTATCAGGAAGCCCATATAATGCTACATCATGTGATTTGGTCTAATGAGACTGTATGGTAGAGCAACGGCATTTATTTACATTACTGAGGAATGTAATTGAGGAATTTACTGTGAAATGAACTGCACTGGCATTGTAAAATTCAACTGCAAGAACAAGGTTATCTTCAGGACTTCTTGACAGTGGATCCTTGCTGGGAATGAGGTCTGTCCCCCCATTCTCTTTGAAATAATTTGGAAAAGGCCCCTGCATAGCAGAGAACTTAAGCACTCTATGTATGTTCCATTTACTTCAACCGAGGTGGAAAGACATTCAGTATTTGCTAAAGTGTTAGTAAAGCGGGCTATGAATATGTGTCAGAGAACTCTTACTTTATGTTCTTTTATTTCTTAACTGTATTGACATTAATAATTGATCAGTAATACCTGATAATAATTGACAAGTAGATCTATGTACATATTGTTAGGTATATGTATGTGTGTTTGTGCATGTAATGATAATTTGCTAGTAATAACTGACTAATCCTTGGGAAGAGACAAAGTTGTGGTGGAAGTTCCATTAAGAGATTTTGGTCTGAATTGAGAGTTGTGAATGCTACCTTCACTATACTAGTCCCTTTGGGCCATGAGGGCTCAGGTAAACCTTTTGACTTGTGTGATGTAGACATATATTTCTTTAATGGGTCTGATATTGTAAAGGCTAATCAAATATTCACATTCAAACCAAGCAGTTAACCAGGAACAGCCTTCACTTTCAGATTCCTGAGCCACCCTGTAGTAATTAGTTTGTGTTAGTTCACCCTTTAACAGGAAAGTTGTTTCTGTGGTACTTTTATTGATGTCTGTCAGCAAGTTTGCCTCACTGCCTAAGTCAGATGTACAGATTAGCTGGCTTTGCTTCCCATTTGTGCTGTTATGGTGCCACAGGAGAAGCACTGTTTATAGATTATAGAGATTAAACAGAAGGGGAGTGACCCATGCCATTCAAATTTTTAAGTTTTTAAAGCTTAAGCTTTTAAATCTTTGTTAGTCATATTTTTGGAAAGTGTGGAAATATGTTTTCTGAGCTCATCACAGCTGTAGAAAATACTGATGGGTCTGTGAAATGCACAGGACTCCCCTTGCACTCGTGTTCCAAATTGTAACCCAGAAATTTGATATTTAAGTTATTTGATTCTTGTAAAAGAGTGTTGCAGGTTTTATTATTTCAGAAGATACTGGAAACTTGTAACATCTCCATTGTCTGGAGTCCTTTTAAATGTGATAAGGAAAAATCCTGGAAGGAGACCGACTCTTAGGCAGCATTGTCTGCATTCTGCTCTCATCTGTGAACCCAATAAAATGTGGAGCACCTGCCAAAATGGTACCTAGCATGGAACACCGTGAAGCACGGGCCTCACACTGATAGCAAAGAAACAGCAATACACGCTTCTACATTTGGGATTGTGTCTGTTAAAACCAGTGAAGTTACACTGGGGTTAAATAATACCGAAGGAGATGTAGGACCAGACTGGGTGTGCAGGGGTTGGGGTGCTGGTGGCGGGAGTCTGCAGGGAGGCCTCTGTGAGGAGGGGATGGGGCTGCCCCGTGCTGGACATGACCAGTTCCAGCTGGCTCCAGAGGGCCCATTTCAGGACATGGCCAGTTCCAGCTGGCTCCAGAGGGCCCATTTCAGGACATGGCCAGTTCCAACTGGCTCCAGAGGGCCCATTTCAGGACATGGCGGAGCCCTTCAGCCAAGCTGGTGGTGCTTCCAGAAAGGTGTATTTAAGAAAGGGCAAAATGCTGCACAGGCAGTGAGAAGCAAGGGGAAAAGCATGAGAAACAGCCCTGCAGCCACCAAGGTGGGAGCAGAAGGAGGGAGGAGGAGCCCAAGGCACTGGATCGGAGACTCCCCTGACTCCCCTGCAAAGCCCACGCTGGAGCAGGCTCCTGACAAGAACTGCAGTCTGTGGAGAGAAGCCCATGCAGAAGCAGGTTTATCCCGAAGGACTGTATCCCGCGGGAGGGACCCCACGCTGGCACAGGGGAAAAGGAGAAGGAAGGAAGAGCAGAGAGGAGCTGTTATGGGCTGACCCCAAGCCCTATTCCCCATCTCTCTGTGCCACTGTGGGGTAGACGAGCTGGGAGTGAAGGAGTGAAGTTGAGCGTGGGGAGAAAAGAGGTCATTGGTGGGCAGATGATTTGAATTTTGTCTTTGTTTCTCACCATCAATCCGAAATTACTGTGCTGAATATGACTTAGTATACAGAAGCTTCAAAATTAACAGGAACTTCACTTTAAATTGGATCTCTGTTTCTTGGCTACTCTTGGAAAACTTTGGGTTTCTTTCCTTTCATTTTTGGAGGAAAGATTAATAGTTGCCATTTTTACTAATCTAGTAAAATTATTAACGAAAAATGTAATAGGAGGAAATAAGAAAAAACCTAAAAACTATAATTAAAGTGTCTGTAACTAACACCATGGCTATTTGGAGGAATGTTCCATCATGAATAAGTTTCAATGCTTTTGAAAAAGTACTGGTGAGTATCTCCATGAAACCTCAAAACCAGGAGAAATTAATGTTTTCTAAGCAAAGGTTGGTGGGGTTTCACTGTAGCAATTTGAAAGATGGGTTTACTGATGGCAAAGGGAAGGAAACTCTGCCAAGGTAGAGTTTTCATCCTTACACTGTGTCGGTTGAGTAAAGCAAAGGAGGATTAAAGAAAGAGTGGTTTCTAACATTGTGAAGGGTAGTGGTTTGAAAGAAATGGAAATGCAGAACTGATTTGTTTGTGTTAGGTAGAACCGAGAACAATTAACAGTTTGGGAATATAAAGCAGGATGTGATAGTTTGTCAGGGTTTTTGCTATGAGTGAAAGATTCTTCACTGCTAATCTTTAAGATCTTAGTGTATGCTTTTCTTCTAAGAAGTCATGCTCTAATTGAAACAGAAACCAATTAAATAACTAAGTTAAGTCTATCAAGTAGATTTTAAAAAATCATTTTTGGCTTTTTAACTGTAAAGTTAAGAATGGGTTTGAGACTGTAGATACAAATAAATAAGAATGAACAAAACAGGTAAATGAAATGAGAATACCGGTGAAATCTCTTGACTGAAAGGATTGTTAAGCACTGGAACAGGCTGCCCCAGGGAAGTAAGTGGTTGAGTCACCATCCCTGGAGGTGTTTAAGAGACCTGTAGATGTGGCACTTAGGGACATGGTTTAGTGGTGGACATGGTAGTGTTAGGTTTATGGTTGGTCTCAATGATTTTAAGGGTCTTTTCCAACCTAAATGATTCTATGAATTGGGCTTTATGAAAGACAGTAGGAGAGAGGTACAAATTTTTTTTTCTCTCTTGCTCTTACAATAGAATGATACCTTTTTAAAATTATGTTTCCTAATTCAAAGGTATGTTCTTTCACAAGCAGAAGCCAGGTAAAGGACTTGGCATCAGCTAATTATGGGACACCTCAAAGAAAGATTGAGGTAAAACAGCCCTGGTGCAAGCTGTGCCCTCCACAAGGGATGAACACAGAGGAAAGAGCTGCAAGTATGATAACTAGCAGGTAGTATAATGCAGCTTCATTTTGAGTCAGCTGTTAGCACTAGGTTGCCTCCGTCCCTCTGCTGTCTGTCTCCCTAACCCCAGCTGAATTTGTTCTGTGACTCTGACTCAGGAATCTGGTGAGACTCATCAACTGGAAATAATCTCTTTTCTCTGCCACCCACTTGCAGAAACTGGGTCACAATCTATCAAATGAATGTTATCTATTTTCTGGCTATCCAGTTTAATTTTTGTGCATCTGTGCAGTTCTACTTATGATAAATGATAAATGAGACATGCCTGTGTAAAAGCCCAAGAATTTTTCTAATTGCATGTTATTTATTCATATTTCTCTAAGGTTGTAGAACTGGACCTCCCTCCTCTCAGTCTCAGCCTTCAAAGACATAGAAATAATTTGAGTATGCTTCTGAGTATCTTTTGAGGCATCTTTTCAAAATCTAAGTTTAAAATACAGAACAACATTACACCAAATATTTCAAAAAGGAGGTATTATATCCATTCAGAACAGCAATTACTTAAATGTTTTTCATTTCATTGCCTATGCCAATTTTTTAGATAGTTCATTAGATGAGTAAAGAAGAAAAACATGCCTCTGTAAAAAAAAACAGAGGCATATACCTTTTATTGCTTTTGTCATATTTGATGAAAGTGTTGGGAAACAGTAGTTTCAGAGTTTTGGAACACAGACTGTAAATTGGTTTAATCCAAGCAAATAACACTTTTATTCCCAGGTGTAGGGGTAACTTCAGTATTTGTACTCACCAAAGTATTGTAAACTCACCAAATAGAGTGAACAACAAATACATACTGAAAGAAATTATTATTCATTTTGTATTTCCATTAAAAGGATGCACACACCAATAAACAAAAGTGGAGGATAGATATCAAATAAAAATAAAACTAAGAATGGGTGAACATTTTAAAATTATACTTACACAGTGTTTTCTTAATGCTGAATTAAACCTGGGCATTAAACCTTACATTACGGCTTTTGAAATTGCAAAATGGTATGTTTTATAGCAAAGAAAGAAAGAAAAAGAAATGGATACATCAAGATTTACAGTTCTCACACACAATTCTGTCAGTGATGGTAGTTTGCTCTTAGAATGTAACTTGGTCTTCATACAAGGACCTCATCAATTTTCATCAGTTAACTAAGTATTTCTGTGTGGTTTTGACTTTTTCAAATGGGAAAACAGAGGCTTCCAGTATCTTAGTCACTGACACAGAAAAAATTTAAGCTGATGTCCATCTTGACTGCATGATGAGGAAAATTTGGTTGTCTGTTTTCCACTCCAGCAGTCACTGTATGTTTCCTCTTGGTATTTCATGTAACCTCTAATGTTAAACAGTGAATGTTAAATTAATTTGTGTGACAAAACTAATCACATAAAACTTAGAGCTGAGCCCCTCAGACTTTCATCACAAAAATAGTCATTAACAGGAAGGAACATGAAAACCTATCTGCTTAAGGATTTAGGAATTAAATTGGGGCAGAGGAGGGGGCCAGCTATTACAGAGTAACTCTGAAATTTCATGTTCTCCTTCCTGTTCCCGCATGTTATTTCCCTGCAGAGGCAAATTCAGTAGTTACACAGAATTGTTCCTGTTTGTGCATGTGGATAGGTTTTCATACATTTTTTCAGCAGTATTTGAAACAATATTTCAAAATTAATGTAGCAAAGGTAATTTCCAATGTTTGCATAGGCATTCATTATGATGCAGATACTATTGTTTGTATAGTATGATTTATTCATTGCAGAAGTATAGGATGTGAGGGAAAGATTCCTGTAGCAAAGATGCAAATGAGAAATGAGATGCAAGAAAGTGTTGGAAAGGGAGGGTGAAGCCTAGCAAATATACATTGGTTCCATATCTGAGGTTTGGATTTTACAAAATTTATTTTACTATGTCAGAGGAGGAATGTCTAGAGATTGCAGGTCTGTTATAAATCTCTTTTTTTTGAGGCTTGTCAGTCAAATACTTTTCATATGTACTGATATTCAGTTCTTTAAATCATTCAGAATATTTCCTGAACACTACAGCAAATTAGGTAAGTTTGTAAGAGCAACAAGTTTAAGCAAAGCATTTCCTCTTCAGTTCTGATTTGTGATCAATTCTGAACACAGTTACTTAAATAAATATTTAATATGGGAAAAATCTGGTTCATTAACCTTTAAGATTCATTCCCAATTAATTCATATTCCTCCTACAGAGCACATGAATTTACTTGTACTGAGTGTGCCCCCCTCTTTGTGACATGACTGTTCCTAAATGTCGTTGTCACTATAAACTACCCTACTGTGATTGCATATACTGCAATAAATGAGTGTTTAATAGAATACTTGCAATGCAGTGTGTCATTAGTATTATTTTGCTATTTTGCTTTCTTGAAGAAGCTTACGAAAAAACAAAATCAAATACTAAGGCATCTGAAAAGTTAATGTAGACCTGGTAAGCTGTAGATTTAATGTCTAATTATTCATCGAAGTATATTCTGAGTTCCCCCAAAGAATTTTGTTCAAGAAGTTTATAAATAACAGCTTTTCTGTAGTATTATAGGGTTTTGAGATGTTACTTCTGGTCTTTTTTTCTGGTTTAAAATGACTTCATTAAATTCTTTGCATGGAGTTTCCAACATTCAAAATATAGTGTAATAGGATCGTTGCAGTTGATTTCACTGCTAGAGCTATACATTTGTATGCCAAAAGCCAAAATCTGGAGTACATGCAACATTTTCAAGATTACAAAATTTTAAGTTAATTTTCTTTCCTTGCTTTTACTGATTTACAGTTAGTATTTTGGCAGTGCATTAAGACAACTGAATAGGTGTTAAGTCCCGTTGAGTCTCCAGAAAAAAAAAATTCAATAGATTTTAACTGAATACAGCTTAAAAAAAAATCCATTTCTTCTCTGGAAGCTAATAAGTAAGCAGTGTATAGCTTCACTTTCTCCTTTCATTTCATTTGACATTATACTCCAGCCAAGGAGTAGGTATTTATCCATTCCAACAGAAGATGTTGTGTTAATCTCAGTAGAGGATCTGCCTGGGAAAAACAGGTAGCTTGAGTCACCCTGTGCCATAGTCCATATACAATAAAAGGGTGTATTAACTTCCCAGTACCGACGAGTGGATGTATATCTTCCTGAATTGTATCAGCATGGGGAATAAGATTGGTATCTGTGGAATCACTCCGTAAAAAGGAATCTATTCTTCTATATATGCCACTAAAAATATAACTTATTCCATACTTCTGAGAGAGACTGGAGTCATAATAATAGGGTAAATTCTATGCTATGTGCCCAGAGTAGTAAAAAAGTGATTTATGAAACACAATGAGGGTCTTACCTCCTTGTAATTAGGTGTTAACATCTTCAGAGTAGTGAAAAACATTATATTATAAAGTGTATTATGGAGAACATTTTTGTCAGTCTGTATAATTAACTAATTTTCCATATTAAAAGAGTCTCATACAGGAGATCTTGTGACACAGCTGTTGTACCTGCCTTTTGTTCCTCTTTTATTGGTGTTAAGGTACATGGTGTGTGCTGCTAAACACTGGCAGTGTTTGTAATTATGCAACCTTCCAGCAATAAAAAGTACATTTCAGCCTGCTGATTTATAGACAATTGTTGTGGTCCTCACACTTAAGCGCAGCAGGTCTTACTAACTTCAGTGTAAGTCATTTGATGGTTTCTTTGCTGCTTCTCATTTTATTCAATGCTTTCTCATACTTCCCCTAGTTTTCCCCAAACCAATGTTTGATTCATGTTGAAAGGAAAGTGCTGTAGGTGTTAATTTATGTCTGAACCCCAACTGAAACCAGTATAATTTACTTGGATGATGTCTTCAGGGATACTTTCACTGCCTAACCTTAGTACCATGCCTCAGTTAGGGTGAAAATCTAGTTTTTGGGATTTCTGTCACTGAGGAGTGACCAGTGACTCAGTGATGGGTGATCAGAGGTTTTTGTCTATAGTGTGAAGCTACACACTGTGGAAACCACAGGTATTTCCCAGGCTTGGTTTGCATATGAATTCCAGATGATTTTTGACTTCATGTTGGGATGAGGCAAATTCTGGCCTGAACCCTGATATGAGAGTAAGAATACCAAACTGCTCAAGATGGAAGGGAGCTGTGTTGTGCTCAAATAGCTTGTCTGATGGGCACATTATGGGCACCAGGGTTACAGTGCACTGTAAATCTCACTTAGCCTTCCATTTAAATGTATCCTATACCCTCTATAAGAACCCGCCTCTCTTCATTACTGTAGAGTGAATTTCAAGAGATGAACCTCACTACTGGGGCATTTAGATAGGTGGTGATATTTTTTTAGGCCTTCACCTCCTGTTGGATTAAGATGGCAGCTGCTTATAATTGTCTTTATTGCTGAATTACTTTAGTACATAATTCTTCAGTATTATATCATGCAGTAAGACCGATAAAGCTGCTCCAAACTTCAAACAGGAAATTATAACATAGAAGGTGAGGAAAATTAATTGCATTTATGTCAACTGCCTGTGATGCAAGACTGGGACAAATTAATCTCCAGTGACCTGTTTGCTCCATTGATTTCTTTGGTGTTATATTAAGGAGGAACATGATCCATTATCTATTTCATTGCTAGGAAGTAAAAAAGAACATTGATTAAATATACCCTCATAATGAGTTTTAATGCTGCTTACTTTATTTTAAATACATGAGAAAATAGACTTTTTAATTATTGTGGCTATTAGAGCATGTCAAATCTCAGATGAAGTCTGCTTTCAGCAGACTTCTTTTTCCACTTTATGCCAAAACTGTGTCTCATTGAAATATTAGTTCATCCAAGCTGAACAATGAAGGCAGGATGTTTTGATTTTGGAGACTAGAAACCTTTGCTTTCTCCTGATTTGTATAACATTTCTACCTTTTCAAGAGCAGTGTTTCATTTGTTAAGTTCATCTTTTCAAATCTGTGTTTTCACAGAACAGAAGTAATAGATCAAGTTGTTGTACAAGCATCCTTTTTTCAGAAGGAAAACCCTGAAAATAAATTATTAAACCTAAAGTAATTTCAAGAATTTTGTATTCTGATTGTCATTTTAGTGAATCAGCAGGTATGAATATTAGGATTATGTTATTTAGCAGGTCTATGAATGCTGACAAGTCATGGAAGCTAAAGGGTGTTTATTTCATTTATTTCAGCTGGACCAAGTTTAAACTTTTTGTTTCTATGAGACATTTTGTGATCATTAAAGTACTGACCAGCTGAGAGCCATAAGTTCCACAAACTGGGATGTATTTAAGAAGATAGAGTTCAGTGATGTAACCTTGCTATTCAAAAATTCCTAAAACATCATCTGTTTGCATATTTTTCAGTATTATCATTGCTGTGTTTGTGAATGGAAAGACATATGCTAAGCAATTTGTCTTAAGTAGAAGCTGACACAGTGCTAACAGCACTGGAAGCCTGCAAGGCCTGGAGGAGAGGAGAGAAAATACAGCAACTTAGTGTAACAACTGTCAGCTGTGAGAAAGTAGCAGCGTTGCTCAACCAGCTACACCGCTTTAGGGATCTTTCCTTCATACAGCTCCTCATATTGCTCAGACTGAGAGTGAAATTTCTCTGACATACTAACACTAGGCAAAATATGCTGGTAGATTGAAGTATAACTGTAACAGTACATCCATAAGTTGTGTGTATTTTGTAGACTCATAGGCAGTTGTTGGTGTGTTTCTTTGCTTGTTTTAGGGAGCAGGAGGTTTTTTCATTGTATCATTAGTGGCAGAAAGCATCTAGTGTTACAGTCCTGCACCAGAAGTGTTAAATAGTTAAACAATATGGTGGCAAAGCAATGGTTAAATGATACATTGATATTAAACATTATAAAATGTAAAGAAGGGGACCAGCCTCTCTTTGTGCTTCTGTTCAAAAGGAAGGGAGGTAGGATGTAATGCTGGTGAGCCTTTTAATATCTGAAGTCTTCTCCCTTTTCAGCGCAATCCTCCCATGCTGGTGAATGATCTGTTTGAAGATATCAAAGATGGGGTAATGCTAATTGCCCTTTTGGAGGTACTTTCAGGGCAGAAGCTGGTAAGAACTTCCTTCCTTCTCAATATACAAGATAGTTGCATAACTACTCTAGGATACAATTTTTGAATATGTTTCTCTATTTGTATACTGTAAAAAGCCTCAGTGCTACATAGCAAAATAAGTTTATTCACAGAGTGGGCTATCTGGTTACAGAACAACAACAACAAAAGAGTATTACAGACTGATATTCTTAATTTTATGCATTTTCTATTAATTTTGTCTTAGTAGTTCATAAAAATTGCTTATTTGTAGTAGTCTTTGCAGTTTATCTGGGTATTACTACTATGACACAAACAAGGTCCAAACCACAAGCTATTTCTACACATCTTGAAGAAATGACAGTTTTTCTTGTTAAATTTAGGGCTTTCTCTCTAAAAAAAAAAATAAAATTGATCCCCTCAAATTTTATGGGGTCTTATATCCATTTACCTTGACAGCTGCTCTGCTACTGTAAAGAACCTTAAATGATGCCAAATGGCTTTTTCAAGTTGTGTGCAGAGGCCACATTGTGTACATGGCAAATAGGCTGCCTCTTGGGAGCCAGGCTAATTTTGTGTGTGTGATGTGGGAGAAAAATGAAAGGGTTTTAGGCCAAGGGCTCTCACTTTTTCCAAACCAGCTCGCAGAGCGGATGGAGTAAGTCCGTCATTTATCTTGCTCTAGGGTTCAGACATCACCTGTTCCCACACATGCAGGCAATCTGCAAGTGTCACAATTTTGCCTCTTTTTCATATTTAACGTCTGTTGCGATTGCAGGTGATAACCAAAATTAGATACTTTATTGTAAGATGGGAAAAGACCTATACTTTGAAGTGTGTTTCTGCTCTGTTGAAATACACCCATTTCTGTTTCTGTTCGTCTAAGACAGAAAGTCTCCCTCTTGTGGCAAAACAGAAGTAGTAAAACAAGAAAATTTTAATGACAGCACTGGATTGTATCCTGCCTATATTAATTAGTGAAAGACAAAAAATATTACAGAACCAGAATAATGTCTGGTTAAGTTAAAGGTTATGTATACCAGAATATGATATTCTGTAGTAACTGCAAGAGGAATTTCAGAATCCATAGCAGGCCTTTGTTAAATCCATTTGTAACTTTATGAACACAAATTTAAATGATAGTAGTTAAATATTTGCATTATAATATAAGATTCAGTGGGGAATTTAATTACACTGTAGAGTATTAGAAGCCTATGATATGTTCTTGATTTAATTCAAAGGGTTCTGTCTGTTTTTAGCCTACATGTCTGAAGTTCATTGTTCGGTGAGAGTTTGTTTGGGTTATTTAGTCACCAGCAAAGTACTAAAGAGAATGGATAAAAATTCCCTAGATAAAATGTCTTCACTACAGCCTGATTTTTAAAAATAACAATGACGTTGACGTCTGCTTTGTATGCAGAAATATTTTACTGAGTGAATGTTGCCTTCTCTCAAATACATATATGTGTGTGTGTGTATAAAAATAGTAGTAGTTTATTTTACATAAGAAAAACAGTTCTCTGATTTGAGAAAGTTTATGGGCTGAAGCCGACAGCTTACATCCTGAAGTTATTAAGACATATGTAACATTTTTATAATAGAAGTATCACATTTATGTCCCCTATATCTGTTAGTCCTCCCTATTGGTATATGCAAAGACACAATTTGACTGTACATTTTTACATGTGAGTCAAAGCATACCATAGCAGACTATGGTACGTACTTGCAGTTTACCCTGTTCTTTCTCTTTAAGCCTTGTGAGCAGGGACGTCAGCTGAAGAGAATTCACTGGGTTGCCAACATTGGCACAGCTCTTAAGTTTCTAGAAGGAAGACGGGTAAGTTTGGTAACTCTTAGTCCTGTTTTTTCCTTCTTTTCTTCTTTCTTTCCTTAAATGTATGATTTGTATCCACCTGCCTGTTCTTACTCTCCAAAATTTGAGCTGTGTATGCAGTCTTCAGTTTCTACCCAGTGCCTGAAAACTGCAGTAAAGTAAAAATGACAAGATCCAACACTAATATGTAACAATGCATAGGGTAAAATTCCTTTTTAAAATTTTTCTAGTTAGAATCACCTAGGATGATCTCCTTTTTTTTTTTTTTTTTTAACGTTCTCTTCCACTCTTCATGTTCTCTACTTTCCTGTTGCTTTTCTCAGCAAAGAACAATGATCTTCAGTTCAGTAGATGCATTCATTTATAATTGAAAGAGTAGATTTATGGACTTCACTAGGTTATACATGCAAAATTCTACTCCTTGAAAGTATAGATGAGAAAATTTAGAACAGTATGACCCCTTATTAGCTTGTTGGGATTTAAGACTAGTTCCTGGATTGATTCTGGTGAAGTCAGTGCTGTGGCCATTTTAGAAATAAAACAAAATATTTTATAAATTTAACAAAAGACAGAAAACCTAAAAGCTCAATGTCATCTAGGTATGAATGTCAAATAAAAGCAATCTACTTCTACCTTTTCCCCTGACTTTTCTCTCTGTATTGTAATGACTTGTACCTATCTAGTTTTTTAATTAAATTGCAGATACATTGTTCTTCTAATTTCTGCATTTTAGTTCAATTTTTCTCAAGGCAGATGTAGCACCTGATGAATTTTATGTCTCCACAATGCTGCACGCCAGTAGTTATTGGATTTTGGCATTCTTTCCCTCTCTTTAATCCTATGGCATCTTGACCTAATTATATTTCTGTTATATGGGAAACTTAGGAGATGCCTGTAGAAAGAAATCTGTGAGAACTTTTTTTAATTGAAGAATGCATAACCAAAGCAAAGACAAATATATTCCTAAAGCAAAATTCAGCTTTAGCTCACAATTTCACTATTTTATGTAGTACAGTTTGTTAATACAATGCATATCATATTCAGCCTGAGAGTGGAGACAAAGAGAGCTGCTTTCTGGTGAGACCTGTATAACCTAAGACAAGGCTGGGGTGAAGTGCAAAAAACCCATGTTTCCTAGTTTACATGTCACAACGTAGTGGATGACTCGAACTTTGAATGACCCAGCTTAGGTCCCAGAAATAATACAGCAGTGCAGCTAGATAACTGACCCTGCTGATGATCAAGATAGACTGCCAGAAATGGAGCACTGTGTTCTTGCTTCTGCTGAGTATTTCTGTCTGGACTTAAGTTATTTTTTTATGTACTTTGTATCAGTATGCCAGATTTTGTTCTAGAGGGTGTTGAAATACACAGTGTGTTAGGTAGATTGGTGTGCATTAGCAGGTGGTCTCTAGGTTAAATCCAGCCGGAAGGGTGCATCTATCCAGTCTGTCACCTTTTTCCTCGCAGAGGAGGTGGGGATGCTGTTTGGACAACAAATGCTTCTTCACCAGCTGAGTGCAGTCCCTGATCTGTACTCAAAGGTGAACAAATGGAGATGGGTGGCTGTGTGCAGCACTTTGGGGAGTGCCAGCAGGGTCTCCTTCTTCCATGGGCTCTCCATAAGTAAAGTTTATTACACATTTAATCAACTTCCTATTTTCACTGTCCAAACAGACTTCTGCATATACTCCTGTAATACTGCAAAATGCAGCTGGAAATTAACAGTTATCATTCTGGACCAAACTGTTTTTTTCTGTGATTCTGAAAAGTTTAATTTGTAGTTTTAGATCCATTTTGATGGAGTATAAGACAAAAGTAACACAATAACTTGACTAGAGAGGCTATGCTTCTGTGAAGAGTAGCCTAATCAGAAGCTTAGCAGAGTCCCTGTAAATCTTTTGATCTGTACCACATATAAGAAAAACCTCGCTTTCCAGAAAAAGAGAAGCTTCTGTTGGAATTGGTCCAGCAGAGAGAATGAGACTCTTGGTATATTTTTCTTTAGGTAGGTAATAGAAAATTTTCCTTATTGACAGGTAGAGAAGCAAGTAATGTCAATTTTCCCAGTTTTGTCAGATTTCTTTGTAGAGAGGATTGGAAATATAACCTGTGGGGATTTCTCCTCTGCCTCTTCCCAAGCATCTCTGTGGAGTTTTAATTCTGAAAAGAGCTTCACAGCCCTGAACAACATTTTTTTTTTCTCTTGACATTATCTAGTGGATTTCCAGCTTCTGATTCAGAGAACTGCAGTATTTTCTCTATTTTGGGGAGATAAATGAGGTCACATGAAGTCATTCTCCTGCTTCTCTTTAACCTGTTCTCCAAGGTTGTTCCATAACCTTTGTCCATGAACAAGATTGCAGTGCATGAACACTTTAGGAGCCGTTCATAGTTATATCATGATTGATGGCAGACTCTTAGTTTTGCTGAGGAAGTAAGTATTAGCATATTTGCTAATTTTCCAATACTACCTGTTTTATTCCATTTCCTTGAGCATTAGCTACCATTAATTTCTTTATGATATACTTTTTATACCCTCCTTTACTGCCTTTTATCTTATGAGCTTATTTTAGTGTGATAATATATTCAGACTATAGATTAACATTTGGAGGTTAAGAGTCATGGAATCTGTTCCTATTTTTGTTGAAAATCTTCATGTGACCTTGGACAACTCATTTTTTCCAACTCTTTTCTTGTTTTAAAAAAGCTATAGTCAGGTTTGTCTTGCAAGGGAGCCTTAATCAGTGGTGGTACTGGAGAACTTTGGCATTCTTTTTTCCTTTATCTTTCTTTTATGCTTTCTCCCCTGATTTTCCTTTTCTTGTTTATTCTTAAATTCACTTTTCTTTCCATTAAATCTATTAGAACTGTAGTAAGAAACCCCTGTATAATTTAAAATCTGTTACCGAGTATTTAATTTGCTTTCCTTATTAATTGTCTTGTAAGATGTGCCAAAACAGTGATTTCTTTGCATTATAAAATTAAATTAATTCATTTACCTAATAATTATTCATTTAAAACTTTTTTTGTATCATCTTTTTTCCTTTACTTTTCATGCTAGTCCATATACAGAGGATCTCCGGTTTGTACAATGGTTCTATGTAATTTTTATTGTTCTTTCTGCTTGAAATTAAATTTTTTTTCTACAAATAATAGCATGCAATGGTCTTAAAAATCTTTCATTATCTATAGCTATACTTGTTTAAAAGCACCATTCAATTATTTTCTTTAATTAAGAAACTTGTAATTTGATTGCGAAGTGCGTTACAAATATAAAACCTATCTGAAATTAATTTCAGAATTTTTATCATTCATTGTATGTGGTAATGTTTTCTTTCCTATATAGATTAAGCTTGTCAACATAAATTCAACTGATATTGCTGATGGCAGGCCTTCTATTGTGCTTGGCTTGGTGTGGACCATAATTTTGTATTTCCAGGTACTACGTTTTTTTATACTTCAGTGTAGCTTGCTCAAATAATGACTCTGATCATTATTTCATATGAACTGGTGTGATTCCAGTCTTTCACCATAGCTAAGTGACTTTGTAATTAGCTGAGGATTTGATCCTGCATAAAGAAACAGCTGATGGTAGGGGTGCTTCACATTGGGTAAAATTAGATACTTGTCTTTGGAATAGATCGGTCTGGGCCTAGAATGGACTTCCTTCATCACTGGAACATATTCTTCCACTTTCTCTGAAGCATTCAACAGAGCAACAAAAGAAAATAATAGAATTGTGAATTCTTGTTACAAGTGCCTTTAGCAACCTCAGTGGTGATTGTGCTGTATGTCTAATTTCAGTGCACTTGATGTCAGGCAGTAATTATATTCAAACAATACATGTAAACACCCTGATTTCACTGGGAGATGCAGATATTTACAAAGATAAAATTTAGCTGTGAATGGTGTAGATTGAGAGGGGTTTGAATTTGTAGAGGAGAAATGATTTGCATTCTGTTGAAGTTAGGTGGGAGGAAGAAATGGTTTTCTAAATCCTGTCCATATGAGTTAACAAAATGAGTCACTGCTCAACAACTAAAAAAACAACTGATGCTGCTCTTTATGGAGTTCTTTGGCTTTGGCTCTCTTGTGATGCAGCTTTCATGTCAGAGATGAACATATTTAAGTTTAAAAAAGAAAATTAGATAGCATGTTTAAAAGAGAATTAGATAGCAGGCAATTTAAACATGTTTCATGTCAGGGAGAACAGGGATGTTGATCTCCTAAGCACCAACCAGTGTGATGCCTCAGTGGTTCAGATCTCCTTCTCAGAAGAAAAGTTAGCCAGAATGATATTAACATTTTTATTTTAATTTATAGCTCATTGAGATGAACAGGGAAAATTATGCTTCTCAGAGTTATTGAAACTCTAGTTCTCTGCATCAGTTTTACTTGGGTCATTTTTTGAGCTTTTATTTAGTTGTCACAGGCAGATACATAATTTTAACATGAATGAAACCAGAAATGCATGAGAGTTGTGGTTCTCATTGTGGCAGACTCATTCTGTGATGTGACAAAACTTCGGGTTTTAAGTAGACAGCATAGACAATCTTGCAGCATCCTCTGGATATAACTTTTCCATGTTAAAGAACCAAATTGTTAGTCAATTTAATGTTCTTAAGAGTCAAGTTAATGATTTTCATTTGATGAAAGGCAGGATGCAAATAACTGTCATACACCCTCTGCAAGCACTACTAATGCACTTGGCCTGAAGTACTTTCACTGTTCCTTCACAAAGGTACTTCTAGGCAAAACTGCAATTGAATTTGTGCCAAAACAGTACAATGGTAAATAAAGAACTATCCAGATGAGATCATTGAGGTCACTTCCATTCTTTAATTGAATGAGCCTCCTCTGAAATTAGTGGATTATTTTATAATTTGAATACAAGCTAAATGTAAGCCATCGTCTCCTATTTCAATGGTAATTTGTGATAATAGATAACATGACACACTTGCATATTGTTCTAGCTGTAGGGTGTCAAGAAAGTCAATGATTGCTAGATGTCAAGTACTTCTGAAATTAAGACCATCATCTGGGTACGTACATTAGCATTTTTGAAGCTACTTTAATGTACAGTTAAATAAAACACAGCATAGCTTCTGCCCAACTTTCTTTTGTCAGTTGTATTAGGAAATGTAAGAAACTGGTGAGAATTAAGATTATCTACAAACAGTCTATTAACATTTTTTCCCCACAGATTGAAGAGCTTACCAGCAACCTCCCACAGCTGCAGTCGTTGTCTAGCAGCGCTTCTTCTGTGGAGAGTGTTGTCAGTTCAGAAACTGCGAGTCCCCCAAGCAAACGGAAGGTGGTAACCAAGGTCCAGGGAAGTGCCAGGAAGGCTTTGTTAAAATGGATTCAGTACACAGCAGCAAAGTAAGTAACTCAAATGAACTGAATTTATATCTTAAGTGCAAATTCTTCAGATTCTAAACTCTCTCGGTCAGGGATTGTCCTTTTGCTCTGTATTTATATAGCACCTCCCTGTGATCATACTCTTTTTGACATCTGAGGCTGCTAAACGTTACCACCATACAACAAGCAAGTAATAAATAACCAATTGCATTAATTTTACAAGCAATCATGTTTTACAGCTTCTGAATAATCAGTGGGATTACCTTTGACAGAATGAGGAAAGGGGAATTAGATTCCTGAATGGCAGGCTATTAGTCCTGCTGCCAAAACACTCAACGTGACAATGCAAGTCCCACACTGACTTAGCATTCCTCAGTGACAGAGCTTGTAAGAGCACTAAATTCTGGCACTTGATGTTGAAAGGTGAAGAAAAATTGTGAATATCCTTCTGCAGTTTTGAGATACAAGGAACATATTATTGCAAAAATTGCCCTGAATTTTCATTCTTTTTAATCCAAGTTATTTTGGAGTTATTTCTTGCTGCTGCTTGTTAACTTAAGAATCTTCTCCTTTATTTGGTGTAATTGTCCGACATTTAGTCTGCTTCCAAAAAGGCATTAAAAAAGTGCATAAATTGTATCAAAGATACAACAGTAGTTTGATGGATTCCACATTAAGAAAATAAAAATCAAAGATGTAAATGAATAAAATGGATTTATTTGTTCAAATTAAGGAATTACTGCTATTTAAAGAGGTCAATCATGCAAAATGTGGAGGGGAAATGGCCAGTCACAGAATGGTGCCTCAGAGAAAAGAAATATAATTGTAAAGATACAGACTTTCTCCAGTTCTCCAATAAATAGGTAGAATACAGTAGTTTATAGTGCAGTACAGTCTAATTTGGCATTCTTCCTATTGCACTGTTTTCAGTAAGACACAGACAACTGAAAGTGGTCAACTGCAATTTTCAGACATGTAAACAAAGAAAATACAAAGAAAGAGGTTCATAAATGAAACTGTCAACATTATTGGGAAGAGTAGGTGAAATGTGTTGAAAGAAGCCTAGAGGAAGGATGGTACACTTTGCCTAGCCCTGCTTCACACTGTAATTTGCAGGGATTTGCTCATTAAAGTCAGTGAAAGTGTTTCACTGATCACAGTGAGCTTTGAATGAAGCCTCATTCAGAGTTACTGCTGTGAACCTCCCAACAGCAAGACTACCTTAGCGTCTAAGTGTGTCCTCAAAGGAAGTTTTCATGCTCAGACAAAGTAAAACACAGTCTTGCAGCCTGTGGACAACCATACCTGTCAGAATTACTTTTAAAAGAAGGAGTCAGAAGTGTGATCCAGTTCTGATTACTTTCTCATTGTATGTTGCTATTTCTTGATCATTTGTGTTTAGTGGACATGTTATGGGTATATGAAATTATATTATCACTCATTCTTTTGGTAAGAATATAAAGAAATCTGTGTGTTACATTTTCACCTGAACAGTGGTGAGTCACTGTTCATTCTTTTATTTTAAAAATAACGGATTCATGCAGTCTATTTTTTTTTTGGTATGATACTGATGTACCTAACTGAACTGCAGTAGTTAGAGAGAAAATAATGAATGAAGCTGCATACTTCCACAGACTCTGTGTGTCATGTAAGAACCTTAAGAACATTAGCGCACTTCATCTGTTCAAAATACCGTTGGCTTATTTCCACTAGCAAGCCAACTGGGGGCAAATACAGCATGAATATCTTAAAAAAATCTTGGATTTCATAGGCAGAAGGGAGTTTATGCAATGGATGGTTGGAGCTGTAGTCAGCATGATTACCATTGCAGAAACAAGAACTGGTTTAGTTTTAATGATGATAGCCAGTGGGTGGACCAACCTATCTCCTCCTGGTATTGTTGCAAGTCACTTTCTTTTTTCTTTCATATCCTTTAGGCAAGTTGGAATTGAAATCAAAGATTTTGGACAAAGTTGGAGGAGTGGTGTTGCATTTCATTCCGTTATTCATGCTATCCGCCCAGATTTAGTGGACATGGAGAAAGTGAAGGGAAGGTCACATAGAGAGAACCTGGAAGAAGCCTTCACACTTGCAGAAGCAGAACTAGGAATTCCAAGGCTTCTTGATCCAGAAGGTATCTAATGCATAGTTGAAAAAAGTTTGAACTACTTGCTTGGGTTAAATCAGATGTGCTAATTCACAGTGTTTAGACATTTAAGCAGCATTTTGTGCCATTCAGCTAAAAATTAATTTACCATGTTCTATACTTGTCTAGACGTGGATGTTGACAAGCCAGATGAAAAGTCTGTCATGACCTATGTAGCCCAGTTTTTGAAGCACTATCCTGATCCTCATCATACAGTGACTGATGTGCAGGAGAATGAAGTAAGTTTGTCTTGCATAACTATACAAATCAGTTTATCATGAGGGGGGCTTTATAAATACATTTTGTAGCTTTGTCGTAGTTTATTATGTTTCCTTTCGATTATGTTTCCTTTCCTTTCAAGTGAAAAGCAAGCACAGTAGGAAAACTGGGGAAGATTAGCTGAGAATAAAGGAACCAGTGTTGCAGATGTTTACTAGTAGATGGAGCAAATAGAATGGTGATCCTGCAGAGATTTTCCTATTTTCAACAGTAGGAGCCAAAAAGAACACAAACAGTTATTGTAGATAGTAGCAAACCAATGGATCCTAAAGTTCCCTAGGAGGTTTTCAAGCATAACACCAATCAGATTGCAATAATTTGTTTTCTGAAGCAATGCACTGCTTCTGTTTCTATCACACTGGGTTTCTGGATAAGAACAAGAACAGCCCAAGAGATTGCTTAGGTATAGCCTCTGAGCTTTTAGGCTCAGGAGGCAGTTACAATTTTGACACAGGTTTCTTTCTATTGCACAGTGATGTTTGACTATTCACTCTAAGGAATTGTTTTCAGTCATGGTTTTTTCTTGTTTTTTGTTTTGTGTATGTTCTCGTGCATTGGCTTTGCACTAGAATGGCTACACTCAGTGATGCCAAGTGATCATGACTCACTTCCTAATCCTGATCATTTGCTTTCTTCATGTCAAACACAGGAAACACTGCTGAGACAATCTGCTCAGCCCCAGCAAGAGAGGAAGAGTAAGCACTTTTTAATCTGTGTTTCTTTGCATTCTCTACAGAGCTATAGAAGAGCTTTGAAAGGAGTGAATCTTCTTCCTTATCACTGTATGTGGCTAAGGCAGCTGTAGCTTTGCTGTCCAATACCAGTGCCTGAGCACTGGAATTTTTCATTTTCCTTGCTGCAAAATTGGTCTGAGGACATCCATGTGCTGATGCCACAGCATCCCACTGAGCAATGGGGCTGCTGAAGCAGAGGGAGTGAGCACTGAAGCCTCACGCTGTGGCCTGTGACAGGCTAAGGCCATCCCATCATCTCCATACCATGGCACACAATGCAGTTTCTGCTGCCAACAGCCTTGGGCAGGTCTGTTGCCTGTGCTGGGGTTGGATTTTGAGGAGCAGCCTCACCACCTTCTCCTGAGCTTTATGCAGAGGAGGTGCAGGAGAATGCAGGACTCAGCCACTCCACACTCTGCATGCCTCTGGCTATACCCACAGAGACAATAGCACATGAGCTGTGAAAGGGAAACTACTGAGTTGCCTCCAAAATTCCCAGTGAATTACTAGGAAGTGAAACAACACATATTCATCAGTTTGACATGCTTAGCTCAACACCACTTCCTCTTCCTAGTTATCACTAAGATATTCCAGTACCAACCCAGGTGAATTTTGGTAGAACTGCTGGTTCCCTGCATGTCACACGGAAGAAATCAGTAACTCCTAGACATTGAGAAGAAAGCAAGAATTTGACATTACATTAAATTTATTATGTCATTGTTCTTAATTTCCCTGAGGAAGAACTATATTGCTTCTCACACCCCTGATGGAGTGCCTGGCAGTTTGAGACAAACTACTTCTCCAGTGGAGTCTCCAGTCAAGAACAGCAATGGGACCCTCAATTTTCTCTGATACAAATTCTGCTAATCCATCTCTGGAGAAATTTGCATCCCTATTAGGCACCTATGTCCACTCTATACCTCGCTCCCAAATCCTGTCCAGCAGGATTTCTTCCAATTCCCTCGCCTCTGGTCATGGTACAAAATGATGACCACATGGCATTGATGGAAAAGAGATCTGGATGGATCCAGGCCAGTAAGCAATACACAAAAAGTCCGGGACCCCGAGTAGTCACTGGCCCTAAAGCAGTGAAATACATATTAAAAACAGTACAATGCTTTCATCTGTTTGGGACTGGATAGATATAAGCTCTCAAATGGCTAAACTTTTGGCACACTTTGGTCTTTTATTACTATAAAGTTTTGTATTTCTGTCATATAACACAGAGAGAAGCTTGTTTTGCACTCAGCTGCTTTACTTATGACTTTTCAGGGAGAATCTGTCAACAGATAATCAAATTTCTCATACTCAGAACTTGCATTTTAAGATATTTGATCTGTTCTGAAGAAAATCATAATGATAGGTTTGGAAGACTATCATATATGAGTTTCAACAAATGTTAGGACCTTAGTTTACACAGCTCTGGAGGGGATGGGGAAAGAAGCCAAGACTTAATGCAGTTGATCCTGTTGACTGCAGGATACCTAGATGAAACAAGATATCCAAATAATCCTTGGCAAAATAAGAGTGTCATTCATCTTATATGATACTTATGGGGAGAATCCAGTGCTGAAAATCCAACAATGCAGTTTAAAAATATACAGACATTAGGATTGCATTCCATATTTATACAGTATTTGAAGGGAAAATTGAAAAAAAAAAATCTCAATCAAATACTTTGTAATCAAATATCTTGTGGAGTTCTTTTTTCACTGAGTGCTTTCACATCTTTTAGCCCAAATTCTTAATTGTGTATGAGTTGGTGAAAATTAAGCAAAGGATCATTTAAATCACCAGGTTAAGTAAGGCTATCTCAACAGCAGATTAAAATTAATAGTGTTGCCAGCAGATCAAGGGAGATTGCTAGCTGGTGAGGACACACTTGGAGCACTGTTTCCAGCTCAGGATCCTCACTACAAGAGACCTGGACATATGGGATAGAGTCCAATGAAGGACCACAAGTATGATGAAGGGACTGGAGCACCTCTCCTATGAGGAAAGACTGAGAGAACTGGGACTGTTCAGCCTGGAGAAGAGAAGGCTCAGGAAAATGTGTATAAATACCTGAAGGGAGGGTGCAAAGAGGACAGAGCCAGGCTCATCTCAGTGGTGCCCAGTGACAGGACCAGAGGCAGTGGGCACAAACTGAAACACAGGAGGTTACCTCTGAGCATCAGGAAACACTTTTTCACTGTGATGGTGACTGAGCTCTGGTACAAGTTGCGCAGAGAGGTGTCTCCATCCTTGGAGGTATTCAAAAGCCTCCTGGACATGGTCTTGTGCAGCCAGCTCTAGGTGGCCCTGCTTGAGCAGCAGGTTTGGACCAGATGACCTCCAGAGATCCCTTTCAACCTCAAGCCTTCTGTGATTCTGCAATTCTGCCATAATATTTAAGAGCATAGTTGACATATTTAAGATTTTTTTTAATGAAACAGCAACAATGGAGGTCCTCTTGCAATGCAATAAAAATGCTCTTTTCTAAATGGCATCGTACAAGAATGGAGATTTAAATGCCTTTAAAAAAAATAGAAAAGTGGATTCTGTTTATAAGAGCAGGAACTGTTTTCTTTAGTACTTAAAACATTAATGAACTTATCACTTTGCAAATTTAAGGGAAATCTTTTCTAATAGAAACAACTGCTTGGAATCATAGTATGACAACTGACTTTCTTGACCACACAAGCCATTTAGGTACCTTTTCTAACCCCCTACTGCACCCATGGTTATTCTGATATTCACCTTGCTAAATTATTTGACTGGGCAAAATGTAAAGGAAAAACTACTTCTTTTCTCAGTGCACAGAGTTGGCACTGAATCAGATACAAGATATTTGTGTGACTATATAATCCATTTAGATTGAAAATTCATTTGTTCTGTTTCAAGAGTGTTGTCCACAGGTTCTGTTCTAGGTATACAAACATATGCAAGATCACACCAAACATGTAAGATCAGTTAATTTTAAAATAGCCCTTTTGTGTTTTATGGAAACAACATAGGTGAATTGGATGCCCTTGTGATCACCGTAGTGAACAGCACAAGGTAGAACAGTATCTATTACCTCTTTCTTCCCTCTTACTGACGTGGAATATCCATGTCCATCATAAAGCTTTCCTTAGGAATTTTGCATCGTTTAGTTAGTTTAGATATTCATTACTGGATTCATCCATCTTTAAGAATCTTAAAGCTAGGTACTTACACTCCACCTGTAATCAGCAAGAGATAGACACTTTTCCAGATGGCATCTTTCTCAAGATGGTGTTCTAAATAAACTGTCTTCTGGAAGTTCGTGTTGCATAGCATTTCAACAGAGTTAAAACTGACTTAGGTGAATCCTTTCCTTAGGTAATGATAGATAAAATATTGTTGGCAGTTGATTAAAAACAAATCCAGACATGCTTTATATTTTGGTGCCCAATATAATCCCCCTATTCTTAGCCTTGCTGTCTTCCCCCTGAAGTCTAGTGTACCTGGGAGAGATAAACTTGCAAGACTCTTATCCCTTAAACTCTTGGGGTACTTTTAATTTCTTGTTTTCCAAAATTAAGCGCTTTTAGGGTATATTTCATCTGACCTGTGTTAAATGCCTACTATAGAATGAGTTGGACAGTAGATGCTAGATGCAACTGTTTTTTTCTATCTGTGAAAAAGAACTGAGAGAGTGACTATCTCAGTTGCAGATGCCTACATTTAGTTAGAGGAATTCTACTTCAGAGTGGAGTGTGTCTGCATGGTTTTTGATTGGGGGAGCAGGCAGGATTTCTAACCCTCTCCCACTGCCCTCCAGCCAGCTCAGCTACCACTGTGTCTCCTCAACATGTGTTGTCCACACAAATTCCTATTCATCTTCCCTCTTGATTCAATGCTCAGTTTATAAGGAATTTCCATTGGAAGAAATAGAGTAATGATTGAAGCTTATCCCTGTTTTGTGGTCAGAGGGAACATGTATTTGCATGTGCATTTCCAGAATTAAAAGGGTTCTAATATCTCATGCATGGACCAGTTATGCACATATGTGAACTTGTGTAGTCAACACATCTCAAAGAATCACAGTTACTCTAAGGTAATTAACTTTTTTTCCAGATAAAATAAATCATGTAGTCACTAGTAATCTGCAAATTAGATCTAATATGAAACCTGCCTCACTAGATATGATGCAGACACTTTGTAATATGAACTTTATAATATTTTAAGTACATCTTGTATTCTTACACATGTGGCTCTCTTATTGTTCTCTCTGGACTTTCTGCCTGCTTTGCTTCTTTTTTTTTTCCATCTTGTTTTCTCATTTATTTCGTATTGCTAGAAACTTCAAGCAATCTCAACTTTCGTTATTTCTTTTATGAAATTTAAGGTAAGGGTAATATGCTCCAGAATAATTGCTTGAATTGGACCTTTCATGCTTGTTATCTGTTTTTATCCTGCACTTATTTGACTTTAAATTTGGGGTGATTTTATGTAGATTGTTTTGCTAGCCTTATGTTAATCTTTCCAAAAGAGCAAATAAATGAACATAATGAGTCTTAGTCTACTTTCTTCCATTAGCCAATCCTAACAGCCTAATGCTTAATTTTGCAAATTTCACAGAAATATTATAGGAAAGTCAACTTTCCCATAATAAATCTCAGACTGTGCTTTTTGTTGTCTTAACTATAGATAAAGAAACAGATTATAGGTCGATGTTTCTTCCCATCTAATCTAATTTTAGATGGATATTTTTGTCTTTATGTTTATAGAGTAGATCCTAATTGTATATGTGATTGTGTAAGTGATGTATGTGGACTGTGGGTTGGAAGGAGAGGGAGCATTCATGTGTAATTGCATGATATGCACTGCTTTTTTCAAATAAATCATGATTTTTAAAAAATATACTTTTTTAATCATCTTGGACATACTTATAATTTTCTAGTATTAACTGAGAGAAGTTCAGAAATCTAACAGGGAATGTTTGAAATGAACATTCAGAGGTGAAAATGCAAGACTGCAGGAATGAATATGTTATGAAACAAATAACAGATGTCACTGCAGTCAGTCAGTAGTGTTTGTAGCTTGACCTGATCCAATTAAATACCTTGGTTCCATGCTCATTTGTGTGTGTTGTTTGTTTCTTTTTTTTTTTAAAAATATATAAACAATAGGTTATTTTCAAGTAAGTATGATTAAGGGCTCATCTCATATTATGTATATCTAACTAGTTAGTGATATGTGTTGAAGTGAAGATTAATACTGATAGCAGAATTATTTCTGTCTTCTCAAAACATTCAAATAAGTTTGAACAGCTTTAATGGGACCTTGTACATTCTTAGCCTTACACCACCCCAGTGCATTGCTGCTTAAGCCAGTGAAAATTTGAAGTGGTAAAAGCTCTGTCAATTTCTTGATCTTGGTATAAATTTAACTATAGAGGAAGCACGCTCCTTCAAAGAATTCCTGATGTCAAGTCCTTCTCTTCTTGTGCTCTAATGAGCAAGTAATTCAGACGATAATCCTGCCACTTCCGATATCCTAATGCTAGCAGAGTTCCCCAATGTAAGAGGAATTTCCTGAGAAGCAGCTGCAAAAATAACTTTCTGAGCTCTTGCAGTGATTTACTGTCTGCTTTTACAGATAGGCATTAATAGCTCATCCCTGAAAACGATGCTTGGCTCAGCATTCATCATGCATCTGTGATACTGTTGTCAGTGAACCTGTTTCAGTAACACATATACACATATACATTCAGTAACACATATATATATAAGCCAGAGTTTTCAAAAGAAGTAGAATCATTAACTTAATTCATGTATAAACATTTTTAAAGGGACTTGATTTTCTCAGCACATAGGCAATACAATAGTTCAACATCCCTGAAAAGCAGGTGACATAAATTTTTTAGATTTAACAGGTCATATTTGAAAATTTTACCTGCGCCCAAGAATTTGAACACTTCACCTGGTTTATAATTACATATTAGAGAACTCAACAAAGTACTCCTTTTCCAGTCCATAATTAAATTTCTCATGAAACACAGATGTGTATTTTTAGGTCTTCAAACACTAGAGTATTCTGTATTATGTAATTTTCAAATTAACTATGGCATATCAGTTAATAAAATAATGTTTTGACTCTGAGTCTGGGCTGAAAACTTTCTTTGTAAATTTAAATTATACCCCCTTATCATATTGGAACTCATAAACACTTTTCTCTAATTACCTTCTTTGATGTTCTTTGGCAGTTGAGTGCTTCAGTTCTGTTCATCTCTGCAAATCAGTGAATATTCATAGAATGGTGTCAGGATAAATTAATACTTTAAAATGCTATTTGGAAGTAGCATGCAAAATAAGTCATAGTGGCTTAGATAAACTGAAATAAATGTGATGTGCAGGCTTTAGAAAATAGTTTACATATCTGTAAGAATATCCTTTTGATCTTTTTTTACTAAGAGTAAGAACCACTAGGCACTAATGAAAATCTTGTTTGAAGACTCATAGTTCATTAAACGTGGGGGGTGTTGGTAACAGGTGCCTTGGTGTCTAAGAAATTGAATCTTTTATGTTGGTTACCCAAACTGAGACTTTAAAATGCTTTTGTATCAACCAAGGACCACAGAACCAAGTTTACAGGTGGTAAGTGATACATTGAACTGGAAACCTGTGAAAATGTATAAATAAATAAATAAAATGCTTATCATGCATTGTTGCACAATGTCTTTAACAGCATTCAGTTAAGTGGTTACTGAAACAACTATATCTTCTACAATTAAATAAACAAAAAAAATGTCTAATTAAATAGTAAAAAAAACCCAAAACACAGAAGGCTCAATGTCACCTGTTAACTTTATCTATTTACCTAATGTCAGAGAAATGGTGTGGTTTAAGAGAGGTGTGACTGTTCCTGTGTTCTTTATCTTCAGGTACCATAGAGGTGTTCTTGATCCCAGTAATATTCTATTTCAAAAAGATTTGGTCAGACCTAGTTTTAGCCATTATTAAATTTTTAAGCTATGTTCACAGGAATCTTGCAAAATACCTGGTTTACTCACATTGCTGTATGAACAGTTGCAGCCACATAGATGCTTTTGCAAAGACTTAGCTTAAGGAGGTGCTTCTCAGCAATAAGAATGTGAACCACAGAGGAATAAAAGCCAGTGTTCTACAAAACTGAACTAAAAGTAATATACACAACATTGTGACACACTTATTCTCTTCCTGACTTCAAGACTATCTTACTGTTATAGGACTTTCAGTCCATTAAGATCAATAGTTTAGTATTGCCTTTATGGAGCTGACAGCTAAATACTACTAGAAATCTCAATAGTCTCACTAAAGTTATAACTTCTAGTGAATGCAGTGCATTTAATACCACAGTATTTTTTTTGATGGCTGAATGAGTTAAGAGTTCTCTCTTACATTCTTCTCCTCATAGGGGAGTAGTCCTGGCTTTGCTGTTTATTTCAAATAATCTTGATGTTATTTTCCACATGCAGAACCAACTATCAGACCAGAAAAGTAGGAATTTTATTCTCCTTCTCTGTATTTAAATGATTCAAGAAGATGGAAACACTAGGAGTTTTGGCTTCTTGGGACAGTATGTGCAGTCAAGGAAATCCCAGCATTACAAATAGCTGGAGCCAGGAAGTGTTATATGTGTCCTATACTGTTTCTCAGGTACCAGCTTTTGGCAAGTGTCAGAAGACAGGAGCATGAGCTACAGTGAAATTTGTTCCAGCACAGCTGCTCTAATATCATGTTAACCTTGCTGCAACTACCCAGCTAAGAATTTACCTAGCAAGTTAACAGATATAATACCTGTGATATTTTCACAATCTGTTGTGCAAATCCTGTCCAACCAACTACCACTGTTTTGAGTAGAGGATCAATAAGAGAATTAGAAATACATCAAAGAAGGGTTTCTTTCCTATCTGAGGATCCTGTCCTTTCTTCAGCTGAATTGAAGCAAGAGCTCTATGCTTTTAAAATTAGTAAGAGAGGTTATAATTTACATATTTGAGGCAGCTTTCAAAGAAAGGATCCATAATTGGCCCCTTTCATAGGTTAGGATCTTTTCTTAAATTACTTTGTTTCTTAAATACAGTTAGTGGCTATTTTTCATCACATGGTCCAGTTTTTCTTCTCTCATGTAATGTTTGAAATGTAATCACTTGTTTTAGGTGATTAACTCATATGATGTGGTGTTGCATTTGTTTGCTGTAATATAGCTGTTTCTGACAACTTTTACAGTAATGTGGCTTCTTTGGTTTCAAAGAGTAGCTTCTGATTAACAGCCACCACATGTGGTTCATTGATTGGAAATTTGAGACAGACACTTATATCCTACTTGATTAGCCTGTTTGCACAGTGCACAAGAAAACTTTCTGTTGTCTATACTAACCTTCTCGTATAACATGCTCACAGGCCTGAGATCTCCTGTTAGTATTTCCTGTTCACTGCCAGGTCACTGAATTCTGCAAGGAACTTTGCAGCCTTGCGAAGCACCAGTGCCATGAGAGACTGAAGTGTTAAAGCAAAACTGTAAAACAAATATGCTCTTCTTCAAAGCCATAAAATGGCATGGAAGGAAAAGAAACTGAGTATGACCCGGTTTTCTTTTCATTTTCCTTGTTAAAACATTCTCTATCAAAATATTTTGCTGACTTCTGAACTTGGAGCTTGATGTCAAGTATTTCCCTGAAGTCACTCAGAAATTTTTTTTTTTTTTTTTTCAGCAATAGCAGACTAGATAATAAAATAGTGGTAAAAGATTATAAAATCCTCTCCTGTCTCAGCTCAATTAACTTTTACTGAAAATTGACTCTACAAATATATGGAAGACTGAAATTAGTTGTTGAGGTATATTTAAAGGACTTTGTGTTAATTTAACATCAGATGAGAACTCCAAGTAATATCTTGTGACACTGCAATGTCCCAAATTGTCATGATTTCACCACTGTAAGACTCACGTCTAGATGCTGAGTTCTCCTCTTGTACTCAGGAAGTGCTTTTCAGTTGGACCATATGAAGATAAAGTATGAGAGAACTGGGCCCATATGTTCCATTGGTTTCACTACAACTAATGACCTTGACTTGCTAGAGAGATGTTAATTTCTGGACTCTCTCTGACACCTCTACTAATAGACTGCAATGGTCTTTTTTGTGTGTGGTTGTACTAAATCATAGAAGGAAGACAGACTGATGCTGAGAGACCTAAAAGTGTGGGCAGAACAATTTGAAAGAGACTTAACCCGAGCACAGGTGGCAGAAACAAGCTTACAGGAGAAATACCAGGTAAGCAGTAGGGAAAATTTTGTATGATAAGACATTATTGTCATCACTATGTGTAACATGTATTGCAGTATTTTATGCAATCTGTATATATGCAAGTCAATATACTGTAGTTAAAAGAAATAATGATACAAACTGTCTTGCCTTTTATTGGTGGAGGAATTACAATGTCAGCTCCAGCTTTGCTGCGTAGAACAGTACACAGATGGTTTGCCTAACACAGAGCTTTTTCTAGCAGTGTGAAGAAGGACTGTCCTACTTAGAAGCAAGCATGTGTCTGTACAGTCCTTCCAGATCCTGAGTGATATAGCTCAGGTGGGAGGTATGACTGAAGGCTGGATGAGGTGACAGGTGGAGAGGACAGGGCTTAGAGCTTAATTTTTAACCCCTCAATCAAAGGCTAATGTCTAAATCAGCAATATAAATTTTGGCCTAAATTTTTGCCTGAAGCTTGGGTGCTCTCTAAAAGCAGCCACTGTCTGTCCCAAATAGCATTTGCTAGTTTATCTGATCAGTAATTATTTCCTTTCATATAGGGTTCAGGCATCTGATAAATGAAGGGAAATAAAAAAGTCCTACTTATATTTCCCTGGAGGATTCTACAGTCTATTAAAACCTTTAACAAAATGCATTTCAGTGTAAATATACAAGTTTACTCCTCTTTGGGAAGGATTAGGACTTCTCAGTACAAAATTGTCATAACTGCAGTACTCCATAAATGTTGAAGAATTTAATTGTTTGACTATATGCTACATTGATTAGATTTAATTTTCTCTTTGTGCAGTCATTTAAGCATTTCAGAGTACAATATGAGGTAAAAAGGAAACCGATTGAACTTGTAACCCAGTCATTAAGGAAAGATGGTAAATTATCACTTGATCAAGCTATTGTGAAGCAAGCATGGGACAGAGTTTCTTCCAGGGTAAGTTGATAATTATTATGCTATATGTTTTTTGTTAAATGAAAGATGAGAATTTAAATAATTTAGACACCTGTTTGCTGTTGATTTTATTAGGCATTAGGAACCTAAAAATGGACCAAGTTTCTAGCACTGTTGCATTATTTTGCATTTGTTTTGAGAACATTTACTGCACTTATCATCTTTAATATTGCTCAAAGATAATGAACTTTCAGAAAAGGACTCTACTTTGAGGTTTCCCTGTATATGAAAGTGTGTTAACAGTGCTTAGCCAAGTTCAAAACATTGTTGATAAAGAGAAAGCATGCACAATGCCCCTTTGAAATGAGATGTTTTAATGTAAATTGCTAGTGATCTGAGAAATTCTAATATAGCATTTCTAATATAACTAAAAGATTTTCTATTTAATACTAAATAGTGTATCAATAAATTAGTCTTTAATGCTATTTTTGACCTTGTTGCAATAGTAATATATTAGTATTTGTGATAGTAATTTTGTAATAAATGAGTGAAAAATCCCAGGCAAGTTATATTGTTTTCCTGAATAAGAAGTTATTAAATCCTTATTACTCAGTGTATATTCATGGGGGTTTTTTATGTCATATGTTTAATAGAGGATCTGTTTAAAAATGTGCTGGAGTTTTGACATACTTTTCATTATTTTTTTCACTCATATACTGGGATTGCCAGTAAGACACAATATTTTACTGCTATATTCTCGACTTCACAGTCCTTTGAGACTCATTTGCACTTTACACATAGAAAATATGTTCAAAATAGAGATAAAAAGATTTTATGCAAAAGCACGAAATAAGTGACATTGTGTGGAAGAAGGCCTCGCATCCCTTGCTGATCCTATTAACTGATGAAATTCCAGATCTTTGCCAGTTGTTCCAGTTTATATGTGATCAGTTCTGTAACTCAATTACCATTCTGGAAGAGAAATACATAAATCAATGAGTCCTTATAGAGATTTTGTTGCCTGTGAGAATGCTATAATGTCAGAACTAATGTGAAGTAATATACATACGTTTATGTCTCAAACACACTCTATTATGTGAGATTTTTGTTTTACAGTATAAAGTCAGATTTTTCTCAAGATACTTGTTTGTATAATTAAGCAAGAAAGGAAGTTCAATTCTCTTACTTTTATTTCCTAGCTACTTGATTGGCACATACACCTTGATAAATCTCTTCCTGCACCTTTGGGTACCATAGGTGCTTGGCTCTATAGAGCAGAGGCTGCTCTGAGGGAAGAAGTAACTGTTCACCAAGCTCATGAGGAAACAGCGAATACAATACACCGGAAGCTTGAACAACATAAGGTAGATCTACATTCATTCATTCTGTGCATTATACTTCCTTGTTTCCAAAGTTGTAAATGATCCATACTGTGTAAAGAAAGATTATTATTTCTACTTTCTGTGGGTGACATCATCTTGATGGTAGCTAAACCTAGGTGTCTTTTAGTGATGACTTGAGCTGTGATATCTGTGTATTTTACAAGCGGTATTCAAAATTGCTTTTGAATGTTCCTGCTTCTTGTATCTGACAGATATCAGGTATTAATATTTTAATTGTTCCCCTATTCTAGGATTTCTGTTAGGTAAAATTCCATAGGGAGCTCATAAGTTGGGTACATTGTTCAACCAATATGAACTTCTTAAGTGAAACAGGAAAGAGAAAGCAAACGTACTAAGTGTGCTGGTAGTCAGTGCAGGTGATATGGACTGGGTAAAAAAAAAAGAACAAAGTCAATTTTCATAGTGTTGTGATGACAAATAGCATGAGAAGTCTCCTCTGCTGTGGTAAACAGAAAACTTTTCCAGATGAATTTAAATAACTTTACCATTACTCTTTCCGTGAGTCCAAGATCTCATTTAAAATCAAAACTGTGAGGTTTGTCTGTGCATTTATGTAATATATATGAGAAAAAAATAGACAGAAATTGTTGATGAGATAATAAAAGAAACTTGCACCAGTAAATATGATAGAGGAAAAAGATGGTGTAGAGAAGGGCTGCATTTGCAGCAGTAAGGCTGTATTGTTTTATATTGTGGGGTTTTTTCTCTATTGCTACTATTTTAAAACTTGATTGTAGTTTTGTTATTTTTGTGTATAGGATATGGATGGGGTTTTTCATTAAAAAGTAATGCCATATAATGAAAAGCTGAGAAGTTGCATGGTCATTTTGGAACAGCTGTGACAGACTGTGGTAGTTTATCTGGAAGATCAGTTGGGTCTTCTGATTGCTCTTTATTAGAACAGTGGCAGCTCTTCTAACTTGAGTGGTGGCTAATAAAATTGAGCCAAAACAATATTAAAATCTATGAGGAATGTTTTCTTTCAAGGTCTAGTCTCTTGTAATGCTGAATATCATTAGCTTTCTTACCATCAAATGTTTCAGGATTCTTAAGATTTGACATTTGTTTAAAAAAAGTGAGTCAAACACTGTTTTGTTCTTATAATGTGAACACTATAGACCTCCTTTTGATACATTTATACAAAACACGAGAGTGTGTCCTAAACTGTGTTTTCTTTGCATCAGAAATGCTGTGGTGAGGGATTTCTATGACAACAAATAAACTTTGATTTAGGTTAGTCTGTGCCAGGGGAGTTTTCCCATGGGAGTGGGATGGGGAAAGCTTCAAGAGAAGCATGTGTAATTATATCTGTTCCTGGAGTTTGTTTTGTCACTTAGATTTGCATTGATGAATCCTAATGTTCTATTGGATAGTACCAGAAATGCATCAGTGTATTTTTTTCAGTCCATATTTCCTAGGAAGTTGGTGGGGTTTGTTTGTTACGGTTTTGTTTAGGTAACATCATCACTTTTTCTGTATCTTTGTCTCATCTGACAATGGGTTCTTTTAGTGAGCTTTATAGTTTATGGCCATTTTGAAGCTAATGCAAAATGTGCCAGCATATTTGGACAAACCTTCTCGGAATCAGGCAGACACTTAAGTTTGTTCTAGTTAATATTGCCACCAAGATCCAGAAATTAAGGACAATGTCTGTGCTTGGTGAGGGACACTTTGCAGAGCAGGATTTCACTTCATGAGAATACTATATAAAAGTTTTCATGGGCTTCCAATTGATGTTGGATAATATTACTGGGTTTTATTTTGATTTACCAATGCATGTTAGGGGCATCCCTTTTTGTCTGGCAAGGTCCCAAATGCAGCTAGCTGAGATACTTGTTCCAAGTCTTTTCTTTTATGTGAGAGTATGTTAGTCACAGAATACCCTCATTGGAGTTTTTGCCATGGTTGATTTTACCATGGCATCCCTTGCAACTGAGAAAGCCTAGTTCATTTCTATTCACAACAAGGTGTTGGCTCAAGTGGAAAACAATGAAAATATAGGTGGATTGATGGGGATGGTGGGACCATTTGGTGAGCTGAGACAGTGAATCGCCATTAATTTCTGCTGTGCAAACACTGGACATTGACTGGGGAGGAACCCTTCCTCGGCACGTAGGAATAAATAGATATCTGTGATCAATACACAAGCCTGCAATTTGTTCCCTTAGGTGAGAAAGGGGAACCTTTGTATGATCTCCTTTGCTAATAGGCTTCTGAGCACTTTGTGCCAGGACCTGTCTGTATGCAGTAAAATACCTACTGTTCTGTGTCCTCTCAGCCACTGGGGGCTTGACGTGTTATTGTTACGGTATCTCTTCAAAGACTAGTGGCAGTCATTCATTTTAATATGTAATCTCCAGGAAGCCGTTAGAAGCGGTGTTGCTTAGTTACAGTTGAAATGTGCTCTGCTGTAAGGTTTTTGCTGGTACAATTCTTATCACAGGAATACAGGTTGGGTACCACATTCTGCATTCATTCGTGTAAGAGAGAGCGATCCTGAAATCTTTTGATGCTGAGTGAAAAGTTCGCTAAATATTGAATATGTACTTACATAAGGAGCTATGGATCTTCTGCCTATATATAGCAGAGTAGCTTAGTTGCTGAAAATTTGAGTCTATACTTAATAAAGGTTAGTATCTGTTATAAAGATGTAAAGAGTAAATTTAGCAAGATTATGCTGTTGTGATGTTAGAGTATTCGCAGACTGCTTTTCAGGGATTATTTAATACAGTTAAGAGTTCTTGTTTTATTAAACCTTTGCAGTGTATCTTCTGTTTTAAAATATTCCATAATTGTTATCATAGCTTGAGCAGAGCATCTTATAAAGGGGTTCCCTATGTAAATGTTCAAGTTGATGTAAATGCTTTTGTGGTATGCATAACCTTGCATGCAAATGTGAGAGAATGATCAAATAGTTAACTACATTGAGTCATCAGTGCAGACTTAAAATTGTGCTTATTAGTTAGATAGCCTACTGTGAGCCTTCTCTCTCTCTCTCTCTCTCTCTCTCTCCCACCCTGTGTCTGTCTGTCTCTCTCCCTTCTCCACACCCCCCCTCCCGCCCCCCCAATCTCTCTCTCTTTCTTAAAATCAAATCAGGATCTGCTGAAAAACATAGATGGTCACAAAAAGGCATTCCACGAGATCCACGGGGCCAGGTCTGTTAACGGAGTGCCTGTTCCACCTGACCAATTAGAGGATATGGCAGAGAGGTAAGGCTTTCAACCTGAAATAAAATCCCTCTGTGAATGAAAGGGAACCCATTTGCTTTTTAATCTGTTCATGTAGAAATCACTGTCTAATTATGTTTCTCAGTGGCAAGCATGAAAAAATTGAAAGGGAAAACCTCCTAGAATATATATAAAATATACTGAAAAGCATGATGCTTTAAAGATCGATGAGAATCAAAATAAGCTATGGGTTTTTCAAGGGAATACTTTTTTACATTGATCCTGTTATTACTTGTCCCTGGAAGAAATGTTATGTAACAACAGCCGGGATGCATGTGAAAAAAAAAAAGAAAAATGACTTTGCAAAACTTAGTAACAGATGTAAACTGATGATTTCTATGAATAAACAGAAATGTAATTAATTTGCTATTCAAGAGCAGTCATCAGAATGATCATCATGCATAATTAAATGTTTGTAGACTGGATTAGGTGAAAGATTAGAAAAATATCTGAACTGTAACTAAAGCTTTCAGTCTCTCCTGCAAAAATGAATATTGCTGCATTTTACTACAGTGTGATTCATTTTATAGGTTTAATTTTGTTGTCTCTTCATCTGAGCTCCATCTGTTGAAAATGGAGTTTCTGGAACTGAAGTACCGTCTACTGTCACTCTTAGTCCTTGCAGAATCAAAGTTAAAATCATGGATTATCAAATATGGAAGGCGAGAATCAGTGGAACTACTTCTTCAAAATTATATTGTAAGTTGGGGTTGTCTCTTCTTTTTATAATTATTTTTGAAATATTCATATTTAAGAATGCTGGGAATGAATAAAAGAAACAGAAATAAGACTTGCCAGTCATCAACTTCATGACTGCATTCTTGTGGAATATCTTTTTAGAGGTGAATCTGTCTACCCCATGGAGGAACTTTAGTCAAAAGGCTAAAAATGAAAATTATTCTCTTTGCACCATCTGTTCAAAACCAGAAATAATGTCGTCTCTGTTAACTGTCTGACCGTCAAGCATATCTGGAAGTTCCAAATCCTGGGTTTTTACTTACCTTAGATAGCAACTCCAAAGAACTTAATTCAATCTTCTTTTACAACTGCATAGATGCACTTCATAGTGACTATACACAGATTAAGTGTAGAGATAGTGGAGGTTTTTGGCATGCAGTATCCCACTTTAAAAAAAAGTCTTCCAAATGAAGAAAAAAAGAAGTTATGCTGCCTCTGTGTACTTGTTCAATATACTATACTGATAGGGGATTAATTTTGTTCTTTCAAATAATGTTTTTCTTCTCCTGCTCAGCATTAGTATATTAAATCCATTATTTTATTTCTTTTCTGGAAGGATATTACTCCAGCTCTGCATCATCCATATATCATGTTAAGAAACAGAGCCTATTGACTTACAAATGCTCGTTGATATGTTTCCTTTCAGTCTTATGCTGCTCTATCTTGTTAAATTCACACTTGCAGTGCTAAGTGCCTGGTAGAACGTTACCACCGCTGCACTTCTACATCAGGGTGTGAGGGATTCTTTCAAAAGCAGGACTTGGCTAAATACTTTTTTCCCCTTCTATCTAATCCATATGAATTGCACAGGAAAATTGGAAAGAATTCATACAGTTATAGAACCATCCAGAGACAGGACACTGTAGAGAAAGTTACTGATGTCCCCACAGCCTGATAGTTTTTATTGCTTTGGAAGAAAACTTCAGACTCAATATTAAGTTCCTCTACAAAGTGAGAATTGAAGACCTGCTCAATTGAAGACTTTTCCATTTCTATGTTTAAACTTTAACAATTAGGGACACATAAAAACTCAGGAGTTAAGCCTTGTTTTAGGTAAGCTTTGCAAAATTCAGATGGTTATTTAAATAAAATAGTTTACTGGAGTGATGTGCAATATCTAGGCATTATAGTCCATTTGTATACTCTGTAAGACTGTTGCAAAATCTACTAAAAGGTGACAAGGGAAATAATGGATAGCTTGACTTTTGGATTATTATTTTATATCACTTTCTTATTTTTTGCTTTAAAATGAACATTAAATGGTGAATTTGTATATTTGTGATTGCCTCAGTTATTCTTGTGCTTCAGACCACTGATGTTGAGATGCTTGTTAGGGGAAAGAAAATGTTTCCTTTAATCATTTATGAAACTGCATCACATCAAAATGTTGAAATTGGGACAAGAAGATAAATAGAGCTCAGTTTCATTCCTGATGACCTTGACTTCTAGCTCCTTCCACATGTCCAGTGATGGAAAGAGACTTTATTTGCTTTGGCTTACCTGGGAGTAATTTTCTAGGACTGAGGGCCAAGTGTTACTCTTCCAGTAAATTAGGAGTCTAACGTAGGAAAGCTGTAGTCAGTACCTTATAGTCCGTGACTATATTAGTAGGAGATAAAAATGTAAGTTTGTTTGTCTGCCAAAGCAGACTGAGCAATGCCAGCATTCTAGGAACATGCGTAGTTAGAATCTGGATAGAACATATGCCTGGAAAATATTTACGTACTGTAGCTTAAAAATAAAAGTGGTGGTTGTTACTTTATCCTATCTTCTTTTCACCTGTCTGTCATCTACTAGAAGTAAAGGTCAGCACAAATTGTACACCATCAACCTGACGAATATACTGTACCAGTCTCTGCTGTAATGGAAACACTGGGTACAGTTATCGATGGATTTTAACCCACAGAACCATCATTTGGCATTGGTGTATTAGCAATTTTTTAGCACTTTATGCTATATGGATTTGGGAAAAGCTACATATTTTCTTTCAGGAATCTTGTCAGATGGGAGACAGTATTAATCAGTAAAATGTCTATATTTATTTTTGAAAATATTTCCAATTGCTCTTGAGATCAGTATTATATAAGTCGTTTGAGATAGTCTTTTACTTTCTCATATGAAGTCTTGCAGTTTTTGGTTCAGGGTAAAATGTCAGTGTGTATGGGTTTGGCAAAAGTGAAAGTCAGGAGTTTGTCACATAATTCATGGTAAAGCATGTAGTTCTTTATACATGCCAGATATTTTTTTTTAACAGTAGAGCAAAGAAAAAATCTGATTCTCCTTGACTTCTAGTTTCCTTTGTTATAAACACATTTCTAAATTACATACTAGATAACTGTGGGGATTTGACATAGCAACTGTAAAATGTTTTAAAATAGAAGATTTTTAGATATATACTAGCTGGCAGTTTAATTTTTAAAACTGATTTTTTTTACACAAAATCTAATTGTCCTCTTCAAAGTACATTGAACTTTGACTTCACTTGAAACCTGATTTTACCAAAATCACACTAGTACACGTAGAATTTGGTCTGTTCTGACATTTGAAAGCTGGTTTAGATGCATGTGAGATGTACTTGCCTCAGTCTGTAACTGAGGAGTCATGGGAAGTAGTGTAAATTACAAAACCATTCCAAAACTATAGATAAGTGCATTAGGTAAGGCAATATAAAAGCCCTGTAAAAAAGCAGGGTTTTCTCCCTTTTTTAACGGTGGTAATACAAGATATAATATGCTTGCATAATATAGAGATACAATTATATATCACAATTAAAGGAAGTAACATTTCTGAAAGACGTTTAAAAAAAGGCAGTGTCATTTGCCATAAGGGATAAAGAGGCATAAATGATGAAGAGCCATAACTTTGTGACTAAAATATTTCCAGATAAATTATTCATTGCGCTGTAACACGTTACACAGCTAAAACATCACTCACAAAGGAAAAGTGCTGTGTCACACTTTGGAAAAGCAGCATCTCTTTCTGCAGTGTTTCCTTAGTCTTATTTTTTGCCAATTACAGAGGAGGTAAAGAAAAACTGAAGGATAAGTCAAATGTTTTTTATCTCTTAAAGTGAAACCTGCCTTTCTGCAAAGGCTTAATACAAGAACAAATTTTAAAGTTTAACTGGATTTGATTTTTGTGGTGATCTATATGGATGAAATTTTCTCTTTTATTAAAATTATTCTACTTAGATTTCAGTGTAAAACAGTTTCCATTAAATAACTTTTAAGTTAATTCCTCAGTTTCTGCATATTCAAAGTATCATATGATAGTGAGTTTCAGCAAGTCAGCAACTAGCAGACTAAGAACATTTTAAATAATCTTTTCATAAGCAAAGTAAATAAACTGTATCTGTAAAGGGGGACTCTGCTGTACCATTAATTTGAGAAGGTGAAATTTTCACATCATGTTATAATTATGATAATTTAAATATTATTTTATAATGCTGAAAAAAATGAATGGAGGAATAATGAAGTTAAAAGTTGTCATCGCTGTCCTGATGTAATTTCATGGAAATGATCCTTATGTCTGTCTTTATTTTGTCTGTTGTAATTTTTTGTTTTCTTTTCAGTCTGTTATTGAAAATAGTAAGTTCTTTGAGCAGTATGAAGTTACTTACCAGATCTTGAAAAGAGCAGCTGAAATGTATGCCAAAGCAAATGGCTCAGGTAAATGCCTATGTTTCTTTCATCACGGCGACACCATTTTAATCTCTTTAGACATAAGTATCCTCTTATGTCTAAAAAGATCTAATATTTGTTTCTTCTGTGCAGCAGAGCTGTACAGCAGCTGCAGTTCACCAGAGAGGCTACAGCCTTTGGTAGCAATTTCACATATTCTTGAGCATGAAGCCATATGGTACAGAGCAGCCTGCTCTCCTGCTGTTAAGATTTCTTAATCTCCAGAAGTGGGTGGTCATGTTCAGACTTCCTAATGGGAGAAGTCCATGCTAACTTCTGGATTGTTTCAGTGTTGTCGATTTGGGCCAAAAGGTTAGCCAGAGACCAAATTAGGAGTAGGGAAACCATGTTCTGGTGCCTAGAAATGCTCCCTGGCTTGGCTTCATTTATTAGGAAAAGACAAATAGAGAGTTGGTTCCGCTGCTGTTGTAGTAGCAAAAGTGTCCCCACATTTATTGAAGATTCTTCAATAACTGTGAAAACCTGTAAGAGGAACCCAAATGGTAGTTGAAGTATAGATATACATGAGAAAAATGTGTAGGTGATTCAACAGCTGCCTCCTGAATTCCTGAACACTGCTGAGTTCAGTGACAATTCATGAGGGCAATATTTGACCTAGATAGTTAGTTACAGACATGAGATCACTTTAATGTCTGCTGAGGAGATAACACAGTAATGTCTGTGGAGGATTGCTGCAGCTACTGAAGTGGTTAGCAGATGTGGAGAGAAAATGGGTATCTTTTTTTGTTGTGAAATTTAAGTTGATGTCAGTGACACTCAAATTTTACAAAAGTAAACATTTTTTACAAGGTATTCTTACAAATAGTAACATTAATAGATTTATTCAGTGCTATTAAAAAAGTGCAATAGCAAATTATTTTCTAAAGGACAGCAACTCACGTATATGAATTTAGAAACAGCAGTGCAAATTAGAGGACACCTTAGCTAAAAAATGTTTTTTAGATTATCTATATTCTGCATGTTTTATGAAGTCTCAGGATTTGCTTGTGTCCTTTTTCTTATCTTTGTTTTTTTCTTCTGGAATGAGGACACACTCGTTCTTTTATTGCAGTGAAGAAAATACTAAAAATTAAATGGCAACAATTACCAGCGGTTTGTATTTAAAGTCGGTGAAATGAAGTTCAGAATTTTATTCAGTACTTTTCAGTGTAGATGTAATATGTGTTTGTACATTATACATCTCTATTATTTTTGGCTTTTTTAAGGAAACTTTCTCTCTTGATTTCTTTTATTATTATTAGAATTATTTTATTGTTATATTTTTATTTTATTATTATTATATGTTAATATATTATTAGAAATGAACACCACACTGAATATGCAGTGACTGTTTTAATATAGCAGTCATTTTATGTACTTTTCTTAGTCTTTAATTCACAGGTTTAATTTCTCAGTTGTAATTTTGCCCTCAAATTGGTCTGTGAACTGACCATATGTATATAAAAGCCTACTGAAATAGAAGTTGCAGTAAAATATAATTCCCTGTTGAGAATGGGTAAGCAAAACATAAAATTAAGCTTTACAGAAATAACAATGAACCAAAATAATCAATGTCTTTCCTGTATCTCAGTGGAAGAAGTTGAGAATGTAATGAAATTCATGAATGAAACAACAGCGCAGTGGAGAAACCTCTCGGTAGAGGTGAGAAGTGTAAGAAGCATGTTGGAAGAAGTAATTGCTAATTGGGACAGATATAGCAGCACTGTGGCAGGTCTACAAGCTTGGCTGGAAGATGCTGAAAAAATGCTGAATGAGCCTGAACATTCTAAAAAGGTATGCACTAATAGCATATGTATCTGGCTATTTTTGAAATTATGAAATGAGGGATATGTTTTTGAATTTGCTTAGTCTGTTTTACAAAATTTCATACAAGAGGGAGAGATTTTCTCAGTTTCTGGCATACTGCCTACATTCATCATAGGTGTTGTTTCAATGTTTGCACGTACAGCGTGTACATTTATACACAATGAAGGAAGGCATCATCTGTGATAACATGGTTAGAGGCATCTTTGACATGAATATAGGGCAGTGGTATTGCTCAGAGACAGGAATGTTACATGATTCACTCAAAGGCAAATACAGCTCTTAACACCAAAGTGCATAGTTATTTGCTGTGTATAAAGACACTTAAAGAAAATTATTCTATCCACTGATGTTTCTACCATATAGATGACAGATTTAAATTAGTTGCCTTCACAAGACATTATTAATATGTGTTGTTATGTTTGATGGGTAAGTAATTAATCCATTTTCCTGGTATTTTAGAAATCTTTTAGACAGTTCCTTTCAGGGACCTGCAGTCATAAAGATAGATTTGCTGGGGGTTTTTTCTGTTCTAATATTAGAGTACTGAAGCACTAAAATTTATGTTTGTTAAACTTCAATAATGATCCAGATTGAATAATGCTGCATTTAATAGGTGCTACATTTTCACCCAGTCCCAACATAGCAGCTATAATGGTCTTAATACCAATGTATGGTTTTCATAGGTTGTAAGATGTCAAACTCACATCAGGTCAGGAACAAGCATTTCATATTACATGAAAGAACAGTATAATTTTGGTAAAAGTTTGTTAATTTAAATTGATGTAAAAGAATAGAATACACTTTTTAAATAAAAATAAACCTGTGAAAATGATTCAATAGCCTGGCATAATATAAATATCAACAGTTATTAATACTGAGAAGGAAGGATGACCTCAGCTGATCGGGTTGATCTTAGCTCCTTGTATGTTTTATTTACGTAACTTGGCAGTGTTCAAAAGCATAGAATCATAGAATTATAGAATGGTTTGTGTTGGAAGGGACCTTAAAGATCATCTAGTTCCAACCCCCCTGCCATGGGCAGGGACACATCCCACTAGACCAGGTTGCTCAAAGCCCCGTCTAACCTGGCCTTGAACACTTCCAGGGAGGGGGCATCTACAACTTCTCTGGGCAACCTGTTCCAGTGTCTCACCGCCCTCACAGTAAAGAATTTCTTCCATATGCCTATTCTAAATCTACCATCTTTCAGTTTAAAACCATTATTCCTTGTCCTATCACTACACTCCCTGATAGAGAGCCCCTCCCCATCTTTCCTGTAGCCCCCTTTAAGTACTGGAAGGCTGCTAAAGGTCTCCCTGAAGCCTTCTCTTCTCCAGGCTGAACAACTCCAACTCTCAGCCCGTAGACTGAGATGCATATTTTAAAAGTTACTTCTACTATTAATGTTGAATCTAGCACTCCACAGCAATAATGTTCACTTATATATTCCAAGTATAGTTCTGATTTATCAGTTTTAATATTTGGTTATTAAAACCAAAATCCATACTTATATTGATTTGTACAATTAATAGTTATGCAGCCATCAGCACAAGCATTTGGATCCCAGGTGAAAGGTGATAACTATTGCTTGGAATATGGCATGAAACCTTTTTAAACATTTCCAAATATTTTTTTCTGTAAAACCACAAATATATTAGTAATATGATACAAATATTTCAATGATGCTCATTTGCACACCTTACCTGCATTACTAAAACCCACCATATTCTATCCTAGGCAAAGACCATAGTAGCCCCTTACCATGCTGTCATGTTTTCTTCTTCTTTACATTATCTCTGTCTGATTTCAAGACCAGCAAGTACCACTGTTCTTTTTGCAAAAGAAAGTGGTTTGTTGGCATTCTCATCGGCTTCTGTTTTCAGAAACCTTATTGTGAACCTGTAGCACAGAAGATCTTGCAAAAAAAGATCAGTATGCAGTTGGATTTTTCCACCTCTCATGATTTGAACTCAGCGAAAAACAGCACCATGCAGCTGCTCACTACCCCCTTCCCCCGCCAGTGCTGGAAAGGAGAAAATAAAGCAAAAGTTTTGGGAATTGAGATAAGGACAGGGAGGGATGAATCACCCATTATAGTCACAGGCAAAAGACAAACTCTTTAGGAGAAGAAAAAAAGAACATAAATTTAATTCAGACACTAAAAACAACAACACTTACAGAGTAGGACCATGAGAAGCATTACCACATCCTGAAAACACCTTCCCCCACCCCTCCCTTTTCCCGGATTCAGCTCTGCACCCAGTATCTCTACCTCCTCTCCCTCAGTGGCACAGGGGGCAGGGAATCGGGGGGGTGCTGTCAGTCCTCCTGCTTCTTCTTCCTCAGTAGGGGGGACTCCTCACATTCTTTCCCTACTCCAGCATAGTTCCCCTCTCACGGGAGACAGTCCACCACAGACTTTCTCCATGAGTCCTTGCCATGGGCTACAGCTCTCCCTGAGCTGCTCTGATGTGGGTTGCTCCCATGTGTTGCAGTCCTCTCATCATGGAACTACAACATCAGGGGCTTCTTCTTCCCACAGAGTCCCGGCCTTCTTCAGGTGCAGTCACCTGCTCTGGTGTGGGGTCCTCCACAGGCCACAGGTCATCATCTGCTCCCCTGTGGACCCCCATGGGTGGCAGGGGGGCAGCCCTGCTGTCTCACCCCAGCCTGCAGGGGAGGGTGCACCAGCACATCTCCCCCCCTTCCTCCTCCTTTCTTCCACTGACCTCAGTGTTTGCACAGATAGTCTTCTCGCAACTCTTCCTCACAACTCCAACTCCTCTTCCCAGATTCCCCTTCTTAAATACATTATCACAGAGGTGCAGCCACTGTCACTAATTGGCTTGGCCTTGGTGCAGAGGTGGGTCCAACTTGGAGCCAGGGGAGCTTTGAGAAGCTTCTCACAGGGGCCACTGCTGTAGCCCCCTCCCCGACTACCAAAATCCCCACCACATACACAAACCCAGCACACTACCACAAAGTACTGCTCCTTCTACAACTCCTTTATTTACTTGCAGTACCTCTTAAGCAATTCCCATCATAACCCCATTGTAACTGCACTCTCCCACACTTTTCTCCAACAGCTCTGATACCAAAGGGTATCAGAGGACTTCTAGATCTCATGTGGATACTTCCTTAGAAACAGCTACATTGTTTTAATTGAGAATGAGGTGTGCTTCACAGTACCTTCCAAACTTGTCCAAGTTTTATACGTGCTTTAGGTTGGCTTCTGAAACAGAGAGACTCCACATCAGGGTCTGAGGAGGGTAATGGTTTGTGGGAATAAGTGTGCAGGAGTGAGGATGTGAGTAGTTTACTCCATGTGGTTTTTCATTCTTGACCTCTAGTAAGTCTGACCATTAGAGAACTGACCAGTGCGAGATTCAGTAGACTTAATTTCTTTTGGATGTGCTCACATAGGGTAGCCTTTGCATAAAGCAAGGGTTGTGCTCCACTACAAGTACAAGATTCAAACTGCACATGCAATTTACTGAGAAGATTACATTTATTTACTGATACATCAGTACAGAGAACCTGTACTTTACTGATCTCAGCTTTGGGAATTTAAAACACGTTGTTCAATTCTCTCTTCAACAAATTTGAGCAGTATCCATCCATTTGATGTTTTCTCTTTGGTTGTATCAGAATTGTTTTTACATATGGATGACTTCTGACAAGTATAAACTGTGAAGTTTCAAAACTGTATCTCTGAAACTTGGGATAACTGACAGTACAGTTGGATAGGACTTTTTCACATCTACCCCTGACCAAAGGATTGCATGGGACTGTCACTGTCAGATTAAGTGTCTTGGTAGATCAATAGTCATAAATAAAATGGGTCAGTGCCCCTTCCTTAGTCCTGAGCACCAAGTTCTACTTGCATCCTTGTGGCTACTCTTTCTCCCCTGAAAGAAGGATTCAGTCTTGGGAACAGTCCTTGCCATGTGCCATCCATTGAATTGTGCATTGTTCAGAGGAAGGGTAGCAGGGACAAGCCAAAACTATGTCACAGAAGATGTGGACAATCATGGGACAGTGACTGAGTCCTGTTTTGTTTACTGGTGTAGCTGTAGTTATAGTGTCTGGAGATACCTGCCTTAGAAACAATTGCCCATTCCCTTGAAGAGTAAAAAGGAAGAGAGGGAGCTGGTGTTTGTCTTCTCTACCAATTTATGCATGTGTACCTGCCTACAAGTTGCCCAGAAGCATTTGGCACTATGTCTGGGGTTTTTTAGGCTGTCTCACTAGAACAGGGGAAAAAAAACAGTGACAACCTTCCATTTCCCCTCCCCACTCACCTACTCTGAGACAGGAGGAAGCAGTGATAAAGATTCAGTCTTCTCAGATCTTCTGGGATGCCAGACCATGGAAAGCTGCATATGGTTCACAGAAGGGGAAGAATCTCTCTACAGTCTGTATATGGCCAAGGTTATTATCAGCCCATACTGTTTCAAGACAAGATAGAAATGAGATGAGCCCTAACAGTGCTATCAGTAATGGAGCTTTTTTTAAGGAGGAGTTCCAGTAGTTTAAGTGAATCTACTCACTGGAGTAAACTGAGCTATAAGTAAACTGGTGGTAATTTTTAAATCCATAGATTATGTTCACAGACTTTAAAATTCTAATATGGCATATCCAATATGAAGAGCTTCAGAGGATAATTGTTCAAAGAGTTTTATCAAGCTGGTGATAAAATTTTAATTAAAGACTGTTTGAAAAGGTTTTGGAAAGGTGATTTCATTTTCTTCTTCAGGATTTCTTCCGGCACTTACCTCATTGGATCCAACAGCACACAGCCATGAATGATGCTGGTAATTTTCTGATTGAAACATGTGATGAGACCATTTCCAGAGACCTAAAACAGCAGCTTCTGTTACTAAATGGAAGATGGAGAGAATTGTTTATGCAAGTCAAACAGGTATGTGTTTTTGCTGTTGTTACTTTTAAAGATTTATTTTGTCATTTCCATGCAAGCAAGACAGATTTGCCCCATTAACAGGACTACAGGACAACTTACTAAAGTGCCTAACTGTTCATCATTATTTAAATTAGAAATTAATCCCTATTTATCTTTTGGTTATACAGTTTCTTATTTTTATTTTTGGACATTTTCAGCTAGTATAAGCTGTAGTTTTTCTTTATGGTCTCCTGTCTTGATACAGTGAATATTATTTATGCTTAAAGGGGGCCTACAGGAGAGGTGGGGAGGGACTCTTTATCAGGGAGTGTAGTGATAGGATGAGGAGTAGTGGTTTTAAACTGAAAGAGGGTAGATTTAGATCAGATATAAGGAATAAATTCTTTACTGTGAGGATGGTGAGACACTGGAACAGGTTGCCCAGAGAGGCTGTGGCTGCCCCCTCCCTGGAAGTGTTCAAGGCCAGGCTGGACGGGGCTTTGAGCAACCTGGTCTAGTGAGATGTGTCCCTGCCCATGGCAGGGGCGTTGGAACTAGATGATCTTTAAAGTCACTTCCAACCCAAACCATTACATGAGTCTATTTCTATGATATCTTCTACTGTTCTTCAAAGAAAATTATTGGTTTTAAGTAGCTATTGTTATTGTAAGCTCTAAAATTAAACAGTGAAAATGGTGAAAGTGAATGTTTTTATTACCCTTTAATGAAAGTTGCATTCAATTACTGTACTCCAACCATAAGCAGGTACAATGCAGGTTAATTAACAAATGCTTTCCCCAAATTAGTCAGACATTACTTCTATCTTGTGCACAAGGAGGCACTGATAGTAAATGCAAAAAAACCTACTCTTTACCTGGTGGAAGACATTGAACTGATTGGAAAAGAAGTGTTGTTTCTATATTTGCTCTTTAAAAAGCGAAGGGAAGATTTAGGATAAAATTACACAGAAGTATTTCGCACCTTATAAACACATTAGAAGATATCTTTGCTATAGTCAATACACATCTAATGATACTTTCCCCTTCCAGTGATTTTTAAATAGCAGTTGCCTATTTGAAGATGCTGAATCTATTTTTTTTTTTTTTTTACTGGTATGATTATTTCCATTGCAGTCAAGTTAAAAGGAAAAGCCAATAATGATCACCCCTTTTTTATTATAACTTTTCCAAACTGTTGACTAGAATGTTGTCAAGTTTTATTTGGTGATGATGTTTAGGGTGATTCACTGTGGAAACAGTGATGCCCGGGATGTAAATGTCTCTTCCCCTACTTATGCAGCTTCTTTCATGTGCTGGGTATATGGTTTTGCTCACTGGCTTTTCACCATTTCTGTCATACAGCTCTTTCCACTTTCTAAAACCTGTGTTTCCCCTTCCTCCAACCAGTAGTTCTTTTATTGAAATTTCCCTTATCCTTCAGTTTTTCTAGGCTTTTTGTTTTCTATTCTCTTAGTTGCATTTTCAAAATTGATACTATAGGTAATGAGAAATGAATTGAGATGTTGCTTCTAGGTTGGAAACAGATGAGAGTTTGGTGTGCTCCAGATGATCCAAAACTTTTAAAAGGCTGATGTCTTGTATGAATGTTGTTCTTTTTAGTATCAGCACTATTGAGACTAATGCAGATGATTAGTGGCTAATTTAATTAGTTTCCATTATTTTGTATTTTGTTGAAAACAATTTTCCCAGCAAACAATTGCACTGAAAACCTGCTAATTCTCTTAAGTCATTACTTAATTGCCAGATATCTCATTTGGGGTGGTTATTTTTTTGTTTGTTTTTTTTCTTTTTTTTCTTTTTACTTTACATTTTCTTAGTATGCTCGAGCAGATGAACTGGACAAAATGAAGAAGGAATACTTGGATGGTGTTGCCCATTTGACAGCTTTTATTGATGGAAGCAATAGGAAACTTTCAGTCCCTGTAGAAGTGTCCTTCCTTGATGTCAAAATGTTCATACAAGATTTGGAAGTAAGTGTCTTCCTTCCATTCCTTTCTCCTTCATAAGAGAGAAACTTGTAACTACTTAATTTCAAGAGCATAAAATTATTTTAGTATATATTTCCTTTCTTACTTTTTTTTTTTTTTACCAGTGGTGCTTTTTTGTATAATTTCTGCCATAGCTAATATAAATCATTGTTTTCTATGAGTGACATTTCTAGAGCACTTTTCCAAAACACTGTCCCACTGGATATTTCTTTCTGTGTAGTTTCAAATCACATTCAGGTGAGCTGACTGATACCCTTTGGCAGTTTTCATGGATTTGAAATATGATCCAGTATTCACTAAAATCAGTGATGAAAACAGTTGATAATTGTAATATATATCTTTTATCTCTTGAGAACAGACTTGTATCTCCCATGAATGCTGTTGTTGAAATATTTTTTGAAACATTTATTTCAGAATATCAAGCAGAAATTGCCTGCAATGGAATCTCAGTACAAAACAGTTACAAGAACAGCGCAACTTGTTACAAAAGAAGTTTCCCAAGAGGAGGTGAATGAAATGCTTGGAACTTTGACAAGAATCAAAGAGCAGCTGAGCAAGGTGTCTGAATACTTTTTCTACTACAAATGTTGTTGACTGTTGAACTAATAAATAGTAAGCTTCCCAACATAACTGCTCAGATATATGCATTTGAGCATATATATAGTTATAGTAACAATAGATTGAATTCAGGGTGGAGAAAACGTTACTTGTTTTAGACTTTAAGACTACCATCCTTAAATTTAATATTATTTTCTTTAAGAAGTAATACAAGATCAGGATTGATCTATCTTAAAAGAGGCAGGTAGCAACTATATAAACCCACATGCAGAGGAATCTGCTATTTATTGAATTTTACAACTTTTTAAATAATTATTTTTCTTTAAAATGGCCAAAGGTTAAGGAGTATTCCTGTGCCTTGCTGTATGAATGCCAGCATCTGCTGTCTCCACTGGAAGAACTGGAGAAACAAATCACACATTTTTATGAATCTCTTGAAAAAGTCAATGAAATAATTTCTATCCTGGATCCTGAAGCACAACCTACGACTGTTCTTAAACAAAAAGCCCAAGTAAGTTTCAAAACCATCTTACAAAGATTAGCTTTCTAGGAATTTGGACTGCAACACGGTAAGCTGAGCAAATGTTTCTTCATATTCAGGCAACAAACATAGCCTATCCTAAAGTCGGCTAGGCATAAACATACAAAGACTGAAACTTGTGTTACCTCCTGGTGCCCATGGTTTCAATCCAAAAAGTAAATATGCAACTTTTAAAAATTTTTTATCTAGTGGAAATTGAACTGAAGTATCAGAAATATATTGGATTTTTTATTAAGCAGATGAAATAACATGATCTGGAACTTTTCTAGGTTTTCTTGGACAATTATGGAAGCTTCTTAGAAGTCTGGAAGTGGTTTCTTTGAAGTACATTGTAGTAGAACATTAACTTTTCTACCTGACCCATAAACATTTAATTCTGGAGGAATTCAGAGCTACTCAGAACTCATTTGGAAACGTAAATGAAAATATGAGGATCTGGCGTAGGAATTGGCATTTATCCTTGTGTATGTGTAGTATATAGCCTAGAAATAGTCCCTCAAAATTAATGTACACATTTCATTAGAGTTGGATTTGACAGATAATATAATCAAATGGATTTTTTGTGGGAAACTGAAGTCTTTCGAAGCCATTTAGAGTCCCTTTAAAAAAAATTGGAACAAAGAGATTTAATTTCACAGGTGTGTGTATATGTATATATATGAAAATTAGTTCAAGCCTATAATGACTCTGGAGATTGGCCCAAAAATTCAACAAGAAGGGTCTTTTCTTGCAGTGACTTCAAGCTTTGATTGTATTTGGGCAAAAAATTATCTGGTGATCTTGCATCACGCCAGTCCATTTATCTTCCTCAGTAAATCCTCTTTTGTTTATGAACATCAGCTGAGTCATGTGTCCAACCTGTGGGTTAAGGAGCAGCTCATAAGAGAGCTTCTTTCTTCTGCTTCTGAAGGTTAACCTGCCCCAGAACATCACAATAAAAAGACATGTTTCTTCTGCAGTTATTTGCCAACCAAGGAACTGCTGATCAGAGAGTAAACAGAGATTTGTGATGAGGAATACAGTGTTCCTTCAGTAGCAAAAGAATTTCCTCACCACAGGATCTTTTAAACCTCTTTTTCAGCCTGTGCAACTTCATGCATGTTTTCTTTTCTTCTCACTTAACATCCCAGCCTTCTACTGAGAGTTGTCATGCTTATGTCTATTGTTTTCACTGCTGCTTACTTACAATTATACAATATAGACATCCCATAAAATTAAATCACAGAATAATGTATTGGCCTGCATTCTCTAAAACTACCCCAAAAGGCTTGGATACACGTCTCTGTCATTTTTTATAGGTAGCTAGAGGTCTATTTGGGTACAAGACTCTACATAAAAGGAGAAAGTTGTGTGATCTGTGTTATTCCATATAACATTTTGTGTAGTCTGTTGTGGTGGTTTGACCTTGTCCCTTTTGTTCTAATTGTCAAAAAATATCTTCCTGTTATTTTGCCAAACTTTTCTCTCCTTTGTCCCTGGCCAGGGTGGATATATGTTTTTTTCTTTCAGGATCTGGTAGCTTACCAAGAAAACTGCAAGAAAGATTTGTCCCTGATTGAGAGAAATAGTCAGAGTATCCTGCAGTGTGTGGCTTCGAGTGAAGTGTTACAGCATTTCCATCAGTCAACATTTCAGAAGAAAGTTACACAAGTTCAGATTACTTTTCAGGTAATTATGTCATACCTTGGTGCATATCTTTGAAATCTTGTTCATATGCAGCTAATCCATCCTATCATATCTCCATTTCATCACTCCGTAGCTACTGTCATAGAGAGCTCTCCTCTCTGGTGTCAGGTTATTAATTAAGGATTTGTCTATATTAGGTAATAAGTGGTCAGGGGACTGTCGGTCATGTTCTCCATGCAGTTATTCAGAGGTGAGCCTGCCTCAGAGGAACCTGGGATTTAAGGAGAACTTTCACATTCAGGCTTCTTGGCAATGAAGAACCTGAAATCCACCTGTTAGGGCTGCACTGCTTTTTGTTTCTGCTGACTTTGTTATCTTGGCTAATTATTTGCTCCCATATTCCCATACATCCCCTTTCACACAAGGCATGGAAGATGGGAACTTTTGCTGGACTTTGTATTTCCTCAGAAAATGCAGTGGATTGTGAACTTTCTAGTTGCAAATATGTATTAGCATTTTTTAATGTAAAGATGTGAACTGTGGGCTATAATCCCCTTAACTGTAGAGCTCTATGTTGTTATTATTATTGATATTTTCAGGGCTACCCAGCCCCAGTCTAGCCCCTCTCTAGCATGAAATTAGCCATTACCTTGGAGTCAGATCTCCAGATGTTGGGTTCAATTAGATTTGTTTTCAGTAAAGAGCTGTCCATGAGAGGTGGATTTCAAAATTTATGTTGTATTTTGTGGCTTATACTTAAAGACCAGTGGGGTTTGATTTACAATTTAGAAATCAATTATTTAAGTTTAGCTTATAGTAGCAGAAGCGGATGCAGTTGTAGCTTGAGAAAATTTACCATGTTAAGCATTAATTATTCTGTTCCTATAAAGATGGATGATGATTTATCTCTTTTTGTGTTAGAAAATAAACCTATAAAACATGGCATAACCATATAAAATGTGGCATACCTAGAGCTAAAATATTTGTGGATCTGGAAACTGGCATTTTCTCACATAAAGAATACATTCCTATATGATTCTACTTTTTATATACAAATTTTTATCAGGAAAATTTAAAAAGGCTTAGAAAGATGTTTAAGTTGAGAACTATAAATTTGATTAACTCACTGGGTAAAATCATTACAATTCCTTACACTGGGGTGTGTAATCAGTGAGGATGGTAAAGTGTATGGTTAGTAAGCATTGTTGGAATTACCTTGCTGCAACTGAACTGGTGAACTGTACATTTCTCCTGGTAAATTTTGTTACTTGCTTATGGAATCTTAACCACTTGATACTGCAGTGGACTGGGACAGACTACAAAGCAGAATAATGAAGAGCTGTGAGTAAATTTTCAAAACAAGACTATTTCAGAGTAGCAACTAAACCACAAAATTTGCTGTCTTTCATTTAAGCAGCTTTCTACCTGGTTGTTTATCTGACACACTAGTGTGTACAAACTTCCTCCAGGTCAGACAACCTGTAGCATGAAATTGGTTAGATCCATAGGTCAAACCACCTACACATAGAGTCATGTAGGGGGAGGTAGTCTGCTATTAGGAAAAACAGAATGGCAAGCTTTTAGCCATACCAGGTGCTTTACATTTGAAAACAGACTTTAGGAAAGAAACACTAGCCAAATGGCAGAGGCATTCTGAAGGTATCAGAGGCATCTATATTAGATAGCTACCCATTTTTATTCATATGAAGGATGACATTAGCACAAGCCCTAGTATAAGTATTAAAAACTGGGAAAATGGGAACATGGAAGGGAGAAGCACTTGTGAATGGCATATATTTGAAAGAGTGACATCAAGCAAATGCATTTTTTTGTAAGATCATGGTAAAAGAGAACAAATAAAAATCAGTGAGAAACTTCCAGCTCATTTTCTTTGTTTATAACTCAGAATATGGTCAGGAAAGCTGGTGACTGGAGAAAAAACATAGAAGCAAATAGCCGTTTGATGAAGAAATTTGAGGAGTCTAGAGCAGAACTGGAGAAAGTAATACAGATTGCCAATTGTTGCTTAAAAGAAAAAGGAAATCCTGAAGAACTTCTCAGGAAACATAGCGTGAGTAAATTCTTTGACCTTCCTCATGGAAATCTTTGAGTGCATGACACACAAGTGAAAAGTCTACTTAATTTTAAAATTGATGTGGATTTCTTTCACATATAGAAATTATACAGCTCAGGTCAAACTAATGTTTAAGATTGAAAAACAGAAAGGAAAAAATATCACCCCTCTTCTTGATGAATGTAAGCAACCAGAAGGTGAAGAGAGAAGACCCCCTAGAAATTAGAGTTGGTTTTGCCAGTAGAACCATTGAGAGTGAGGACACTATATTTTGCCAGTCCCACGCATCCTCTGGTTTTTTTTTTTTTCAGATTAATACCTGTCTCTCTATTATAACCATTACTTATGCATGTAGCTTTATAATGTATTCTTGTTAAAATATCATCTCAATGTACTGGCTGAGAATAAATTAATTTGCTGGACTTTAAATAGCCAGAAATAGTTCCTTCCTCAGTTCAAACTTCAATTCCTTAATGCAGCAGAAGTAACCTTGAAACTTACAGTGTGTTAGGGAACTTCGAATTGCCAGGTTACCGTATCAATAACCAACTTCATCTTCCCATCTCACTTTCTGCCTTAACTTCAGGAATTCTTTAACCAGTTGGATCAGAGAGTCCTAAATGCCTTTCTGAAAGCATGCGATGAACTTACTGACATCCTCCCAGAACAAGAACAACACAACCTGCAGGAAGCTGTAAGAAAACTCCATAGGCAGTGGAAGGTTAGTGACATTGAATGATGTCTCTGGAAATTGTAGGTCTTAACTTCAGAATGTTTCTGCATGACCTATATGTTGAAAAAAAGTAAAATACATAAGTTGTATTATTTGGCATCCTGTACAATTGGGAAAAATATGTATTTTACAACATTAGATACAGTTCCATTTACAAATACCCTCTTGAAAAAGCCCAGTTAAGTGGTCAAAAGTCAAGAAATGTGAGAAATTAATTATGAAATCTTAATTTCTCCCTCTACATACAGCCATAATGATACCTGTGTTAAGAACATTTCTTGAGAATAGGTGCTAGCTTTTCTTACTTTATGATGATGTTGGTTGATTGCAGTTACTTTCCCAACCTTAATTAAAAAAATCTGTAAGAGATCAGGCTATCAGTTTAAATTGTGTCTTCTGCCAAAGGTTCTAACAACTGAACAAACATTGTTTATAAGCTATGGAATTTTCTGCCTGCTACAGCATGTTGCAGGTCAAAGGTGGAGTGAAGGATGAGAGATTTCTCACTAGCACACAAACAGGAGGAACCTCTGGAATCAGTTGTGAATATACCTTCACTATTATTGTTTGCTTTATTATTTTATACAAGAAATATTTGGTATATCTTGCCAAGAATCAAGATGTCTCTATAATGTGCCTTATACATACATATTCTGGTCCCCAAAAACTTAGGACCTTATGATATGTCTAAGAGATACTGGTAACAGAGTTTTTATTTACTTAAATGAATACAGAGAAATCCCCATCTGTGCATGCATATATATGCTTTATTGTCTATATTATCAGTTTTTAGATAATTTATTTGTAGTATCTTCACACTGAGGTAGTAGGAGTAGTGTTTTATCTCTGTGCTTGTTTACTGCTCCTGTGGGTGTGTAGGATCTTCAAACAGAGGCCCCATATCATTTGATCCACTTGAAGGTTGAAGTACAGAAGAGCAAGTTCCTGGACACAGTGGAGGAGTGCAAAGCTGAACTAGTTCGACAGAACAAGGTGTTATCAAGAGAAGGCAATGAAAAGATGATCAAGGAACACATGGTATGAATTATATGCCACCGCGTGGGCATTTACAGAAATACATTTCAATGTCAAAATAAACAGAAGGTCTGACCAGCTCTTAAGCCACCAAACACTTTGTGCACAACTAAATCAATCCTTGGGACTTTAACAAAGATTTTGATTTGAGTTTAGTATGGTTTATAACAAGAAGATAGATATGCTTTGTGATTTCTGCCAATCTGTATTTTCTGCTTTGTCTCTCATCAGTTGTTCTTCGGTGACAAGGGATCTTATCATCTTTGTGAGAAAAGACTACAACGGATTGAAGAACTGTGCCAAAAACTGCCAGTTTCTGATCCAGTGAGGGCTACATTGGAAAGCAGCCAACGAATCCTGAAAGACCTCAAATCTCAGATAGACAGCACATACGTAAAGTTAACAGAGCGCTCAGACACCTGGAAGAGCTACAAAAACAGGTGTCAGCTTAATTGCTACCTGGGTCTCATAGAGCCTTATGTGTGCTCACTCCTCTGTCATCATAGATCAGTACCATGTAAAAAATGATACGGTGTTATTAGCTATACTTTATATAGTAATTCCACAAAATATAGTGGGATTTGGAGTGGATTTTATAATTTTTGACTTAAATTTAAGAGGTTACTGTTCGGTGGCAGCAATTTTTATGTAACTTTTTTCCTTGCTTTGCATTATGTGATGTTTCATTTCAGATTTTCTGAATTGGCAAATTGGATTTTGTCAACAGAAGGAGAGCTAAAGAAGATAAAGGAAAGTGTTAATGATACTGCCAAATACAAGCAATTTAAAGCATCTGTGGGGGTGAGCCCTTGGTTTATATTCTAACAAAGCTACAGTCATTGCTACTGGGACTCTGGATAAAACTGTATTCTGAAGTAGCGCAACTGTTTTACTATGGAGACCATAGTAGCTCTGTTGATTCCTGGTATTTTTAAAAATATTTCCAGGAGAAACTTCCACATGCAGCATTGTGTGGCAGAAGTTCCTACTTTTAATAATTTAGAGAATGGCAGATCCCTTTACCTGCATATGCAGAATGTCCAAATTATAGAAGTAGATAGAAAAAATAGTTGCTCCTCATCTGGCTGTGTGCACAGTTAAAAATGCTGTGCAAAAAAAGAAAAGCCAAAATTTCTGGACTGTGTGTTTTTGAAGGATCAAGTTACTGTCTTATGTTTAGAGAAAGCTTCTATAACAAAAATTCTCTTATACAATAGGACAACAGGGGAGGCAAAGATATTTTGCCATTCACTTTTGTATTGGTGACTGGTAACAGAAGTGGTAGAATAGTTGAAGACTGAGTTGTTTCGTTAGATTAGCTCTAGGCAATAATTTATTGTGTCACTTGGGACCTAGCTTGACCCTTATTTCTTTATTTCGCAAACGAGGAGCAAAACCAGGAATGTCACATAATGTTAGGAGTTTGTGTGAAAGTCATGAGCAGGTTGTGAGGCTAAACTGTGCAGGGAAACATAATTAAGATGACCTTGATGAAGCAGATAAACTTTTATCCTGATGGGTGCCTCTGCTCCAAAAAGTCTGATTTACGCATGCAGTTTCACTGCTGGCAACTTCTCATCAGCACTTGCACAGAGATATAAATGAACTAGTAGGCAAAAAGAGCGAAAAAAGAGCTACTTAAATAGAAAAAAAATACACAAATCCTTATACCACTTGAAGTTTTATGTCTTTCGGACATAAAGTTTCTGGGACTTGAAACCTTTTGAAACTTGTAAGTTTTATGACTTTGGGAAAGTCAGCATTTAGGATTTAAATTGTAACTAAGAAATTTGGTCAATATGTGGAAATTATACACATGGTATCTACCATCTATCTATCTATCTGTAGATAAAAATGTTAGTTTGTGAGGAAAAAATGTTCCACTACCACTTATTAAAGAACAGTCTAATAAGTAGTAGTGGAGTCTGTGGAGGAAATGCAAAAATCTACCTATTGACTGGAACAGAATCAGATGGGGTATGCAAATAGAAAAATATGTTTACACTACTAATCCTTGAACTGATGCCATGAATGTGACTTATTAATATATTTTGTTTATTTGAAGTAAATATGTTTTGATTCTTCCATAGGAAATTAGGAAGCATATTAACAAGCAAGGAGAAAATCACAGCTGGCTGAAAGCTAGACTTGCTGTTTTGACTGCAGTATGTCCTGATTTGGAGGCCAAAAAGACAGAGGATGAGCTTTGTAATCTTTCCAGGGACTTCAAGGGACTCCTAGATTTACTGGCTGAGGTACAGTATGAGGGACACAAGAACTCTCCATTTACAGTGTCACATGAAATGACATCAATCATGGCTTCACAAGCATAAGTTCCCTGCTGTGCTTTTTTAATTAAACTGCAAGCACTCAACAATGAAAAACTCATTTGTACTCCCTGGGTAGTAAAGCCTTGAAAGTAGCCGACAAAAAATACTAACATTATTATAATGGATCTTTTCCCGTTGCAGGATTGGAAGGCATCATAGTAAATGTTTCTGGAATCAAAATGTTAGTCTCTTTAGAGGCAAAAAGATCATTTTCTGAAATCAGCTCATAGTGAATATTGGCAAAACCATGATGTACATCAACTAATGTACATACAATTGGACTTTAATCTTCATTTATTAATCTTTTATGCTGAAATACTAAAGGATCTACTGTGAGGTAGTTTCATGTCGTTAAGGATGTCTATCACGCCCTGAATTTGCAGGAAAAGGTTGCAGTTCGCTGAGGTCTGAATGATAGTGAGATACTGTAACTGCTGAAATCATGGGAAGTTTCTAACTGATAATAAGCAAAATCTCTTAGAATCCACTGAACCCTTGAGTTCTGTGAGGTCTCAGTGAACTTACTGCTTCACAGTTTTCACAGTAAAAAGAAAGATCAGGAGAAACTTAGAACACCTTATACTTAGAAGGTGGAACATATCTATTTGAAAAAAAAGGTCAGGATAGAGAAAGTTCAGACCAAATTCCATTGTTAATGTTCTTGTGGAGGCCTTGTAGGCATTGCAAATGTATAAATGTTCCATGTATTTATTGAAACTTCTCTAAACTTCCGTGGTGTGAAAACTGTGTTTGGAAAGTTGGGGCAACCAATGTTCTGATTTCCAAGTGATTGCAAAAAATATAAGATACTTTTTTTTTTGGTGTTAAAGTACTTCTGCTTTTTGTTTCCTCTAAAACTCAGAACTGAGGGAACCACAAGTTCATGAAGTTAAAAAAGAAAATAAGAGCTAGAATCTAAACTTGTTTTGAATCTAAAATCATAATCTAAATGGGACTTTATACTATAGTTAAGAGACTGATGATTCTTAAAAGTCTGACTACTCTTTACAGCTATGGCTTCCTAATGAGACTGTTTAGACAAGGACTCATACTGGGTATTTCCAGAGTTCGGAAATGTTTTTTGGAGAGTAAAGACTAAATATTTATATAACAAGAAAGAGAATGGCTTGAAGCTCAGTGACACTCCGAAGTCTAGACTGGACTAGAAAGAAAGAAAGGGAGGAAGAAAAGAAAGGAATTTCTTTAGTTCTAGAATACTTTATGATTAAAACCTTAAAACACAGGAACTGTCTGAGGAACAGAGCCTATACTGAGAATCAGATAAAAGCAGTCAGCTGAATCATGTAAAGAAGGAAGAACCTGTTGATATGTTGAATAGATATATCTTTTTCTTTATAAAATTCTTCAAACTGACACTGGATATTGCACCACATGCATATTGTAGTCCATAAAACCAGAGTAACAGGGCATTTTCATACATTTGTGATTCACCAGGGCATTGCTCTAGAAGGTCCAAAAGGTAGCAATATTTTTTTAGTGAGTTGACTATCGCAGGTGTTTTGGAATCTGGGTCAGCTTGCAAGAATGAGGACAGCATGTATTTTTGAAGTGATCAACAACAAGTGGCTGTCACAAACAGCTATTTGCCATATGGCAATGTAATAGGGAGTATATCTAAACAAGACAAAGGTCTCCTGGTCACATTTTAAGTCAACAGTCACTCTTTCAGTGTAAAGTTAAAGGTGTCAAGAATGCTGTAGACAAAAATTGTTTGAATTTAGACAATTTACTCTATTTTTTGAAAAAAATATTCCAAATATAAATGTGTCCTTGAAATATAGATATGCCTTTCAACATGAAATGCTTCAAGTTATTTGTAATTGTAGGTTGAAAAGAATTTAGGCACTGTTGGAGACTGTGTCCAGTACAAGGAAGAAGTTAAAAGTGCAATTGAAGAGTTAATCAACAACTCTAAAGAAGCCCAAGCAGAGGCTGAAAAGATCCTGAATACAGAAAGTTTGTTACAAGCTCAGCAGCTACTACTTCATCATCAGGTAGGGCAATTACTCATGTCCATATGCAATTTTTTGTTTAAGGTAGAATTTATGTAAATATGAAATTTTGTTGTGTCCATTAACATAACTCTTTATAGTTAAACTTCAAAGAGTTATAAATGAAACAGCCTCATATGTCCTAGTATTGATTTCTTATAATGAAAAAAGTACTCAGTATTTTTTAAATGTTAATGCCCAAAGATATGCTTGTTTTTCTTTTATTGAATATCCTTTTATTTCACCTGGTTTTTTTGGGCACAGAACACCTGAAAAACAAGCTTCATTTGCTTGAAATTTTGGGTGAGTGTACTCTGCAAATATGTAGTCTCTCTTTTTTTACCTTTTTTAAAGTTTGCGTGTCAGATTTGATCATGGTAAATTGGGCCCAATCCTGGGTTTGGAAATGTCTTGACTTCAGCAGTGTTGATGTAGCCCCAACTCAATGCTGGAGGGGAGGTGTACCCCTAGACTCATCTCCTCCTCTAGGTAGCTACTACAGTGACAGGTGGGCCTCCATTCTGTAGGAGTAGAACAGGAGGCTTTTTATGCACAGTTAATAAATCAAATCGTCTACAGACTACAGTAATAATATGGGTTCCATACAGCAAGAATCATGGGTTTTAAGGCCAGATATGGGAAATTAACTCTGAGGCCTGCTCAAAGCTAGTAAGAATAAGAATAATTTTCTGTCAATGTTTGGGCATTATATAAGTGTTTTAAATTAACACCTGTTTCTGTAAGGTCAGACATGTCTTCCTGTCTGACCAGGCATTACTATGCCTTACCTGTGTCTTAGCTAAACTCTTTGGTGTTTGTAAAAGCTACTGTATGTATTAAGGTTTGTATTTGTTCTTTCAATACACTACATTCCTTATTCATCATAGGAGACGTAGTAGGAATAGTTAACTTCTCCCTGAGTTCTCAGACTTTTCTTCTTTCGATATTGAGTCTGTTAAGGTAAAAATAGAATTTGACAAAGACCTGAAGGTACCCAGAGTAGAATTGAGCAAGGAGATGTGAGCTTACCTAGCAAGGCTGGCAATGGGTCAAGCATGTTAGGAAAGGAGAGGGGAGGTAGTCTTAGGAGTTTCTGATAGTGCTACAAAGCAAAACTCATCAAGGAAATAGTTGTGCAGCTTGGCCCCTACTGCTCTCTAATGAAGGCTGATATATTGCTTTGATCAATCTGAGGCTCCAACCTGTGCCTGAAAGAATGCAGAGCAGACCTGGATACATCCAGGGAGTCATGAGGAATATGTATGTCTGTGGCTACTGCTGCAGTTACTCAATTGTTGTGGCTTCTGCTTTCTGAAATATTGCTTTGGATAAATGGCCATACTGTCACTCTTTCTCTCCCATTTGTATGCCACAAAAGGTGTATACACATTTTAAAACCCAAGGCATTGGGTTTTAAAGAATACTTGCCGCGGTTTATCCCTTTGTCTGTTACTCTCATTGCATACCCCTGCAAAAGCAGAAGGTGGTTTCATTGTGCCGGTTTCCCAACATAGCTAAAAAGTCTAATCATTCCCGTTGGATGAATCCTTTTAGCAAAGGACAAGAAGACTCCGTGCAAAGAGGCAAGATGTGCAACAGCAGATTTCCCAAGCTAAACAGTTGCAGGTTGAAGGTGGACTGCCCAGCACAATGCAAGAGGATTTACTAAAGTTGGAAGGAACACTGGAAAACATGCAGCAGACTATGGAGAAACGTGAAGAGCAACTGCAGGTGTGTCCTTTGTAGAAATGAAAAGTAGAAATAAAACCCCCATATTTTCTTCTTTTTTTTTTTTTTAACTTAGTAAAAAAATGACTTTTTTAATGTAAAATGTCTGAGCTCACTTTCTCACCTCTGAATCTTGATCCTTGGGGTTTTCATGATCAGTACCTCTGTGAAACTTCTTGAAGCTGCTGGATACCTCTTAATTAATAAAGACAAAACATTTTGTTTGGAAATGTTTAAAAGTTCCAACTATTCTGTCATAATAGATATTTTAAATTATTTATCTGTGAATTAACTTTTTAGATGGGCTGTCTCCCCTGGTCACTAAAGATGACATTGCCCTGTAAGTGAGAGTCCTGAATCTGGATATTAGATTAATAACACCTAATGTTGTGCAAATATAATCCTCATAACTACTGTGTGAAATACATGCTGTCATCCTAAATTTAAAGAAGGAAGAAAAAAGTCACAGAGAAATCAAAAGGATTGCTCCAGGTTATATAACTAATCACTGACTGAACTGGGATTAGAATTTATAGCTTCTTGCACCTATATCTGAGTTGTCCTTTACATTTCTCTAAGCAGAGTGGTAATCCAGCTCCTCCATGCAAATGTTTAAAGTCATCAAAACTATGTCCCATGATAAAACACAGAATGAAAAACATGATTGATAGAACTCAAATAACTTCTTAATGTAAATAATTTATTACTTAAACCAATTTTTTTTCCAAGGAATCCCATATATAAAATCTTAACTTGGGCTTTGCTTTACTTCAGAATCAAGAAATTATTTGTTTATGCTGTCATAATTCTTGTGACTGGTAATTAAATGCTGTATGCTAATAAAAATTCTACATTATCAGAAAAGAACAAATAGATTCCTATGTGTGAGTTTCCTATGAGTAGGGATTTTCTTGTACCATTTTACTGTAATTTATTTCAACAGAGAACTTGAAAATCCTTTTAGATATTGTTAACTACCTGTCACGATAAGCATAAGCATCTGCATTTATTACTTCAGACTTCTTATAGGACATTAAAATATTTTAATATTTATTTAAATTTTAATATTTATTTAAATATTGCTGACACCTTAGAGAACAGTGCTTTTTTGCAGAGTGCAGTATGAATCAGTGAAAAATCAAGGGAAAACTTTTATGGGGTTCAGAACAGTTTCATCTGTAGAGTAGATGGCATTTCAGGAATAATTGTTTTATTTTATGTCAGGTCTTTCTCTTTTTTCCTTCTTCAGTAAATTACAATAAAACTCTTTTTTTTCTCCCCTTTGATCTTTTTGTCTTTGTGTTCCTGTTTTGGTTTTTGTTTGTTTGTTTTTGTAGGTCACAATAAATAAATGGGAGCAGTTTGAAAGGGACAAAGAAACAGTAGTAAAATACCTCAATCAAGCCAGCTCTGCACTTGAACGTATCTTAAACTTTAGCAGTTTAGAGAGCCTCTCTTCAGAACTGGATCAGACAAAGGTATTCACTGTCTGAAATACAGGAACTGAGATATCTTTCTGCCTTGCTTGTTAACACATAGTGAGCATGGTTTCCTGTCAATGACAATGCAAATTGCGTATACAGATTAAAGACTGCATAAACTGTTTAGAGGTAAAAAGTTATTTTATGAAAAGATCATGAAGAATTACTCAAAATCTGCATCTGAAATGCACATATGGAAGTTAAAATGATTTTGAGGACTTCCCATTTTATGTTCAGTAATCATCTATACTAGTAAGCTAAACGGTGTCAAGGACTGGCGTAACATCAGTAGTGTGCTCTTTGGCAAGGATACATGGACTGTGCCAACTAGCATTCTTTAAGCCCTGAGGAGAAAAAGGAGAGACTTCTACAACATGGACATAACCCATAACATGCCTCTTGCCCTTAGTAACACATAATTATCATACCTCATTTTATTTACTAACACAGAAGTAATCGTAGTGATTGGCTTTCCTAAGTGCCATGCTTTTCACATTGTTTTTACCCTTTGATGAATCTGCTACTAATTATACATATCTTGGTTATGCTCAGCATCCATTGTTCTAGCGTATGGGTTTAGCATTTGTGACAGAAAATAGTTGCTAAACAAAGTGAGATTACAAGCTATGAGATACTGCAAAATCCTCTCTGTAAAGGATAGGATCTAAAGAGTAAATAAAGATGCATATAATCCTCCACAACTCACAAATAAATTTCTTGAAGAGCTATAGAACAAATTTTGATTGGTTGAGTTAAAAACTTTTGGACATATAATTTCCCTTGCTAAATTTTATTCAAGCTAGGTTGCTGAAATGAACGTTTCTTAAATGCAATATGAAAATAACTGTCTTCAGAGATTGTTTTTACGTATTTACACATTCAAAATATACATGTAGGACACAGATACTTTTTCCAACCAGAAACTTTGAGGAAAAATACTTTTTGTGTAAATACATGAAGCTGCTTATAGTTGTATTAATGTGTCTTGCATCCTTACAGGAACTTTCTAAACAGACTGAAGCAATGGCAGTGCAGGCTGAGAATTTGGTGAAGAATTCTTCTGAGATACAGCTTGGTTCAAAGAACAAGCAGTCCCTTCAGCAACAGGCAAAATCAATCCAAGAACAAGTGAAAAAAGTGGAAGTTACTCTTGAAGAAGAGTATGTTCTTAACAAGTCCTAATATTTATTCTCCACTATAGATTGTACCAGATTTCTAGAATACCTTGTCAGCATTTTGTGTTGTCTCATCAGCTCCGTCATTTACAGCTTGCTGTGGCATAGTAACCAGATTATAGTACCAAATATGTCAAAGAGTGTGTGCAAATAAACAAGATCTTTTTTAATAATACGTAGTTTATAACACCACTGTTAGTTACGTTTAACCTGTCACTTATCTTTAAGCCCCAGTGTTGTGAAGAAGGGATAATTAAACTCATTCTTGAGGTACTAGACTCTTTTACAAAGAAAAATCTCAGTGGAAGTATGAGAACAGCACATTTACCATATTTGCCTTGGTTTTCGGTATTCTGCTTTCTCCATAGGAATGTCAAGAAGTGCCTTCATCTTAGCTGAATGCCCAGATTTTATTTTATGGGCAGTATCAAAGCTGCTTCTGCTGCTGCAAAAAACAAAGGCATCATTTGCCAAATTTTAAAAATTGAAGGTTCAAACTCCAACAAAATGTTATTAAGTCCTGTAAATATTTGTAGCTTTTAGTATTTGTAAAAATTTCATCCCTTTTCTCAAATGACTCAGTTATTGAACTCAAGTTACTCAACTTCAACTTCACTTGTTGCTATTCTCATTTCATCTATATACACATACATTTATATGTGTATATGAAATTAGTATCTTTGCATATATTAGATCTGATACAAAAGTCATGGATATATGTGCCAATTCTATGTTGTCTTACTGCAATTACTAGAATTTGTAGAATAATTTGCTGTATAAGTTTAAACAGGTACCACCACCTCCATCTGAATATGAGCAAAGGGCAGTGCCCACATTACTGCGTTTTTTTTCCCCTATTGACCATTGTCGTGCTAATGTGATTTTAATTTGGTGTAATTTTCTTCCCAGTGTAAAAGAACAGTTGTAAAGCAAAATAACTAACTTGTGCCGCAGATATAACATTCTGATTATTGATGGTCTAATTTTTTTGCATAATACTTTTTCCAGTATGAAGTGTTACGTGATTTGCAGTCAAATTTTACCATATCTTACTGAATACTTTATACATAATTTTCTCCAATATTAGAGAGGAAAGTAGTGTGATTTTTCAATTCAAGAAATTCATCCTTTCAACAATTACTATTCACTTTTTTAATAATGTAATCTATTTTTAAATGAAAGCCATCACTGGTATCCCCTTTCAATGTAAATATGAAATAGGTTTTAGTTGAATGTATGGATTATACAGAATGTCTGTGGTACTGTGACAGATAATAAAAAACCAAATCCCTTCTGCAAAACATGCAAATATATACAACACTGTAGTGAATCTACAGAACATATAATCAGTGTGTAAGGGTTATGTTATAACTCACATCATCAATAAAAATCTTGGCCGAGTAACTTAAAGTGAAGGTACTCCAAATGCATATGGTACATACTATGCCAATGAACAGGAAAGGGAAAGAAAAGTTTGAGCAGCTCTCCACAGACATCTACAGAGCAAACTTAGCACATCTGTTTTCCCAGGAGATCACGCATAGATGTACAGTGTGTTTGAGACTATATTCTTTGCAGTCTGTGGCTTTCTTACAACAATAAGGAAGGCAGACAGAAAGGCAAAGGATCTTCAGCTATTGTGCCACTGATTTCCTCCCTTGATTCTGATTTCCAGCTGTATTTCCTTGGGCTGGACTTGATTGAAATATTTTTGCACTTTATTTTCCTACAAATAACGAATTTGAATGCACTCTTATCAGTAAATGGCTGTTGACATTGCTAATATTTTTTTCATTTTGAAAATAAATAAGAAAAAATAAAAGGCCAATTTTTACATTTTACACTACATCTTTTCTTGAAGCTTCCTCTAGCTTTAATGAGGGGGGAAAAAAAGAAATTAAAACAAAAACTTTTTAACATGGAATGGTTTTTAAGACTATATTTAGAAGGAAAATGTATTTTGGAATTTTGTAGTATTCAAACTTTTCTGATGAAATTTTAATATTTTCAGTGAAATAGAAAATGCATGTTTTGCAAGCTGTGTGTAGGGCCTACATTAGAACTGGTTTCTTTACAATGATTTGAAAGGAGCAGAAACTTGTATACTGGAAGTGAATGCTGTTAGGCCTTATAAGGGCCTTAGACTTATTTGTGACAAAAGAAGGGTGCTTTGTTTGCCATCCGAGATATACAAGAATCAGTCATAATCTGTTTCTGTTTAACATACCTATAATGTATGTTTCAAAGAATATAAATCTATTAACTTTGAGGTAGTTGAGTCATATCTGTTGTTGATTCTTTGGCTTGATATGATATCATTGCCTCAGAAAACAAACTTCCTATAAGATGGGGAGATTGCTGTTATACAAAAAACAAGTTTAATAAAGCAGTCAAGCATTGGTGAATATGGATTCATCCACAATACACTGGTTTTAATCATTCTGTTCTAGTGACTAAATTGCTATCATCCTTGCACTCAGTCATCTCAATTTTTGGTTCTCTGATATAATAATAATTCCATATTATTTCATAGAAATCATATTTATGTTACTTTTCCTTTCTCTTCCTGCTATGATGACATTCTTGATGTACAGCTGATGTATGAAGCTGTACTCTGTTTCACTTCTTGGTGTCCCCACTATGGCTTAATATAATTGTTTGACTTTTAGTGGCCAGTCTAAGAGAGAGCCAAGTTTGAATTTAGGCTCACAACTCGGTCCTCTAAACCCAGAAGTTTTTAAAATGACCCTCCTGTAGATTGAATAAGTTACATTTTTATTCTAGCAAGAATATGGACAGCTTCATTATATTAAACTGTTTATTCTCTCTAATTAATTTGGTTAATTTTAGTATTAAAAGCATGGAAATGGTGAAAAACAAGTGGGATCATTTTGGCAATAATTTTGAAGCTCTGTCCATCTGGATAGCTGAACAAGAAAAAGAACTGGAAATTTTGGAAACATCGTCATCTCCTTTGGACATACAGATCAGCCAAATCAAGGTGATTAGTTCTTGTTATGTTTAGCAATAAAAACCCATTTATCTGTCATTTTGCTGGAAGCCAAATGGGAGAACAGGCATTTTACGCATTTCAGAACTACTATGATGTAATGATGGCACACTTTGTACACAAATATACCAAGCAGTAAGGTGTTACATAAACTAAAGGAAAATTCTTAAAGGCTGCCTTCTCTTTTAGTGTTTAGTTTTGTGTGTTTCTTTTGTGTGTATGGTTAAAAACATTTTTTAATTTATACTCTTCTTATTTTTTGAGTAATCTCAACTGGTGTACATAAATATATGGTGTATAAAGATTTTTATTTTAAAATATACATCAGCTAGTGGATGTAGACCTTGGTTTTAATCTTGCAAGCTAAAATTATACCTTGATTTGTGTATCTTTTATGCTGAAATAATAAAGAAACTATTGCTCTTGGTAGCTTGCAAACCTACATACCATTTATTGCTATTATATTTACAGTGTCTTAAATTCTGTATACGTTCCTGTAGATACATAGTGGTTTAGTTTCATATTGCTAACTGAGGTGCATATTGTGTCCAAGCATTGCATTTCAAGGGCTGACTTCATATCCTCCCACAAAAGAAAATGTACCTTCTCCGAAACTGCATGTTTCTAAGGGGGCAGAGTTTTTCAATATGCAGTGCACACTGTCATTGTCTTTATTCTGTGACCTACCTCCTCCTCAGAAAGTACGCAGGTGTACAGCTGCTTGCAGCCATGGACCAGATTAACACTAAGTATTTCCAAAGGATCCCATAAGGCACTTGTCTCATGACAGAAACAGTTTATCAACAGATTTTCCTGTTCTTAATTTGATCACACTTTTACATACACCAAAGAAATAAAATCTCTTGATTTCATCAATGAAAAATAAAACAATGCTTGAATTCTTGCTTCATCACCACAGCAATTCAAAAACAGTTTCCTTCTGAAATAATGTATATGCACTTATTCCATGGCATACATTGTCATGTTGTTGTGCTTTTCAGTAGTTAGTGGATAGGATTCCAGTGTTTAAGACAGAAAATAAGTGCATCAAATTATATTAATATTGCATTACAGTGTGACAGTTCTTGTCTCTCTAAATGGAGCCCACTTAAGCCCTACTAGCCCATTCAAGCCAATTTCCCAGAAAGGCTGTTCCTTGCTATAGATGCAGATAAGCAGCAATTTTTACACTGAATTGCAATTTTCTGAAAATTCCACCATAATTCTTCCTCATGTAAACATCATGACAGAAAGAAAATGGTCAGCAGGTAATGTTTATAAATGTCTGCGTGAACAGACATAAAGGAGAGAAAATCCTCCAGATAAGGCCTAGGGTACATCATTGTAACTCAGATGAACAAATGAGCTTTATGAACTGTGATATGTGAAATGAGTCATCTAACCTCTGATGCGTGGACATAGCTGGAGGTCTTCTTCAACAGTATTGCTTTGTGCCTGATTTTAAAGAATTTGTTATGTTTTGTTGTAAGTTTCCTGATGAGTTACTCTGTGTCACAACGCTAATCAGCGTACTTAGTTCATAATTTCTAGTACAACATATTAATAAGGAATATTGCAACATGAAACAAATGAATAAAAAGTAGTGTGTTTCCTGATATCTTTAGCTGACCAGATAAAAAACCTAGGGTCAGCTGAATGTAATTATCATACATAGTAGTGGTAATATTCTACTTTTGGTGACATTGATTGCAAAACCCCAATGACTTCAGCAGAGCCAGATTTTCACCTACACATTTCTCCCAAATTCCTGGTGGAACAAAATGACAGTTATCACAAGTAGTTACCATTGGTGGCAGACTCAGTGAGAGTTTGAAGGCCTCAATTATCCACCTTCTTTTATGTAACTCAGTGAATTTAACAGAAAAGCGTGGGAGTAAAAAGGCACTGCCTCATTTGTATCTGCTGCATTGTTAGATAATTTCAGCTTCAGGGCTCCAAATCCGGTATTTTTCCTCAGCACCATATTCTCATGCAAAAAAGATATTTTATAATCCAAATTAATTCAGAATATGTTGCATAAAGAGACCCTATAAATGCTTATAGCACCACGTTTTTTTCTGTACCGTCACCCTACTAATTCTAGACTGAATGTTGCAGTAAGCCAGTCCTGAGCTTTATAATGGCAAGAAAGATAGCATATTTTTATCACAATTATAGCAGAAGGTGGGCACTTTCTATGCTTTTGAGAGTGCATTTTCAGGAAAGTTTTTCGTTGATTTCAGATACATACATATCTTAACATTTTTTATCTGAGAATGTTATTGCCTATTTCAGTTTCAAAGACCGCTCTTGGCTCTTTCAGTTCCCTCCCAATGCGTGTTTTTCACTGCTTTTGAGAACGCTATGGACATGCTGCATCAGCAGAAATTAAAAGAATTCTGTTGTGAAAAATATCTTATTTCCAAGTTCACCGATGCTTACTGAATAAATAGCCACTGAATGTGAAACACCATAAGTTTCTGTCTTGGAGGTTGTAGCTTACAGGTTTGTCTCTAATTTGCAATAAAAACAAGTGCAAAATAATAGGAGACAGTTGCTGTCATGCAGCTGATGAAATGTAAAGCCAGTACTAGTTTGTCTTGATGCATTTACTAATTGATGTAGAAAACAGCTGAAAAGTACCAAAGGCCATTATCACCCTTGTTTCATGGTTTCCTATTTATGCTGTAATGTAGTTTTTTGTTTAATCCTCTGCCTGAGGGCACACTCACCCTTTCATATAATTTAATTTATTATACCATAGAATTTTAAATTAGAAAATGAAAACAATCTCTATTGGTTTTCAGATCCTAACATGTTTTATTTTTTAAGTGCTTGAAAACTTATTAAACACAAGTAATCAACTGTTAGGGTTCAGCTCCTTAATGATAGCGTTTTCAGTTATGCAGTTACTTTTTTTCATCTTGTATTTATTTTCAATCTTTAAGAGAATTGTGTATTAATTTGCTATGAAGTAAGAGATGCTAAAATATGAACCATCTTGTCTGCTTATGAAAATATGCACCTCAGTCAATTCTAATTGCTCTTCATAGACACTGTTTTTTAGGGCAGGCTGGTATTTGAACCTTTTCCAGTGCTAATTTCAAGAGGAAAAAGTGAATTTACAGGGCATATTATAGACTTTTGTAATCAGTTATTTCAAGTGGTCAGTGAACTGTCCTCTTATAATGAAGAATATTAGTAGCTCAGGTAAAAGAAGGAAGAAAATATTATTCTGACAATTAAAAACCTATTATGCTGCCTTATTTACTATTACTTTACATTTTAGGTTATTAATAAAGAAATAGATGGTAAAATAACTGGAATCTCCAAACTAGAAGAGGAAGCCGAGTCTTTTTCCCAGTTTGTTACCTCTGGAGAATGTGCACATATGAAAGCCAAACTGACTCAGGTCAAAAGGTATTGGGAAGAGCTAAGAGATCACGCACAGAGACTGGAAGGAACAATCACAGGGAATGCATCAGCACAGCAGAAATATGAAGAAAGTCTTAAACAGGTAGACAACGCAAAATATAATGGATTGTTTGCAGCAGTTTATAGAATTACTCTTTATTTTTCCAAAACTGAATATAAAATGTATATTATAGTAGCATGGACTAGAATATATGAGTAGATTTGTAAGGTAATTTCAAGACCTCTATACATAAATTTGTGCTTTGAATGACTTAAAAGGCAGGTTCAAGGAAGACACTAAACCATACATACTCAAAAAATTATGTTGTCTTTTAGAAAACCTAAGTGATTCTCCTGGATATTACACTATTAAACCACATCCATACTTCTTATAAACACTTAAACTTCAATCTCAGGTTGTTAGTAGTTCGTAAAGAAAATAATTATCATTGCCCCAGTCACAAGAAGCTGAGCACAGTTAGCATCTTTTAACTTCAAAAGAAACTCAACACTACAAAACCTTAGGATATAATATTCTTTTAGCACTAAATATTTAAAAGGTGCTATTTAAAGCATCATTTATGTATTTCCTGCTGGTTTTAGACTCTCTGGTTTGCCTTTTTTTCATAGGTGCAGCAGGCAGTGTCTGAATTTGAAGCTAAGCTAGCTGAGCCTCCCACATCGTGTTCTTCATCCTCAGCAACATACGCAGCCCTTCAGGATTGCACGGTGAGTATGTGGCTAGTGATCCCTGCCACTGAGTCCAGGGGAACAGTGCCACACTGACCTCCTCACAGAAATGCCAGTCACCTCCAGACCAGGGGCTGCCTGATGCCAACACAGCCCAGGGTGGAGGCAGGAGGAGGCAATGACTGCCTGTCGGGGTGAGCAGCCCCAGGGAAGGCTTAAGCGGGCTTCCTCAGCTATTTCTTCTCACCATTTCAGACAGGCTTGGAGAGTTTTTCCCCCACTCTAGAGAAAGAAGACCCTAAAAGTATCAATTAATCCTTCAGGTTCTGGTCTTTAATTTTATGCATCTAAATCATTATGAAAAATAGAAGATAAGAAACATATCTGTTAGACATTTTTCCTTGAAGATTTTCAAGAAACTTGGCTCTTGGTATAGAGAAATCTGTGACTTAAAAAAAAATAATCTCATTGGAAGTAGTTTTTCTTGGACAATGCAGAGACTGAACAAAGTTTCAACTAACAAACTTTTATCTGTGATGCCAGAAATCCATGGGTGTTTGGACATTTGGTGCAGTCCATTACGAAAGGAAAACAAACATTGGATTGGTATTCAAACTACAAAAAATCCCAAACCTCGGGGAATTTGTTGTAGCATTTTTGTCTGTGTCTATAAGTTTGTGATGTGTTCTTCCCACAACAGTCATTATCTTTCTTTCTAGGAAAATATTGTGAAAACTTTTAGTCATGTGGTTCTTGCAGTAAAATACGTACCATTTATTCTGAACTTAGTGGTAACTACTTGCAAAGGCTGTATGCAAGGAAGACCTGTCTTGTCTGCTTCAAAAAAGCTTGATACTTGTTGAGGAAAAATATTTTGCATATCAAGAATTTATTCAGACAGCACATGTGATTATGATTGTTATTGGCTTTTAAACATTATGAATATGCTGAGTATGCTATTGTAAACTCTTGTCCTGTTTACAGGATCATGATGATTCAATGCCATAATGTGAAATTATTTTTTATTTAGTTTAAACATCAGCAGCTCATTGCTGTATAATTCACATTTCCTTCTCTGATTTCTTTCATGACTGTAATTATAACCATTACTATAACTTCACACCTGTGAGTTGAAACTTTAGTGGTCTTAAATCTATTTCATTTTGTGCTTTTCTAACTCATTGTACTACGTTTCAATCATTTTCATAAGTTCACAGTAGTTAATAGTAACTGTTCCCCACCTCTCACATGTCATGACATGGGCTGCAAGTCTGGCAGTCCTCACATGTTGGAGTGAGGTTTTGTATTTACTGTATATTTATAAATTGGAACAACTGTTAGACAGATGTTAGGGAATTTGGAGTTCTGTCCTACAGGATCATGTGGTGTCACATGCCCTTTTGTTGCTGACTGTTTTTTCTTTAACACTGTTCTAAGGAAAGTCTTTCCCCACTACGAGCTAGTTGACTGATAAGCTTGGGACATGCACCTGGGATAGATCTGAGTGACATTTAAACTATGCAGTGACTTCATGATCTGGTGGATGTAGCATTGCTTCAGACTTCAAGTAAAAGTACAGAATTTTCCCACTGTGTAGCTCTCTTGTTTATGTATTTGATTTCTGTTTCTTTTACATGTTCATTAGGACCTTTGTCATACTCTGGAGAAACTGAGCAACACTCTGGCCTCTCTCTCAGCCTGTGCCCGAAAGGTGGTCAAGAAAGAAAAAGCTGCTCAGGAGGTTACTGCATTACAGCAGAAATATGAAAAGGTGCTAGCAAATGCTAAAGAGAAACAGACCTTATTAGAGACTCTTCTGGCTCAGTGGCAGAAGTGAGTAGACTCTCACATCTCTTACGATGGACACAGAGACCTTCCTGTGGTCAGTGTGTGAGACCAAGGGGATGACTTGAGTTGGTAACTCTATGCTGTGATTTTGTTAGGCAGGAGAAGGAGCTGTCTGCCTTCCTGACCTGGTTGGAGGGGTGTGAAGTTACAGCCAGCCCTCCAGACCAGTATGTTTCTGCTGACAGAGTTAAACTGGAAGGTGAACTGCAGTCACTGCAGGTACGTTTCAACTGAAAGATTGTCACCTACATTTCCTGGTTTGTTTCTGTGTCTTTTAAAGGATAGACTTGCTCAGTTGTAGTCTGACAAATCACTTGATTCTGGGCTTTGGAAACGTCCTAGGGAAGTATATTGCTGTTGTTATTTATCAAAGACAAGAAAATGACAGGAATATTTGCAAATATAATTTTTTTTTATTTGCAAATATAATATGCTGGCTCAAGAAAAATAATGCCCTGGTATATCCTATTATCTGTCAAGGAAGGACATTGGCCTGCTGCTAGAGGATCCTTTCTCTATAGAAATTCCTTTGTTAGACAACGCTACTTTCCTTTTTTCGCGTGTGAGGAAAGTTGCTCAGATGACAAAATGGTCAAAGGTTTTGAGCTCACGATGAAAGTCTGATTTCCTTTTTTTTTTTTTTTTTTTAAACACAAGACTTTCATCCTGTTCTAAAGTATGCCTTTCCTTGGAATTTTTGCCACTTGTTTTTAGATTAATATGAAGCAGTTGGCCAAATGTAGTATCTTTTACAACCTCCATGAAGCCAGTGTGTCCATAATATCAGTTTTAAATATTACTGAAGAGAAAGAAAATTATTTTTGGTTTTATTTCTTTGTTTGGGCCAATTTGCAACACTTCCTCATGAATCTATTGCTGCACACAAAATATGTTGCAAAACTTGGTCTTGGTTTTAGCCACTTTCATCATACAGTAGAGCTGTGTAATAAGGTCACACTTTGTCCTAAAGGGGAAAAAAAACCCTGATGGATCCTTACTGAATTACAGTTGCATATTTAGCTGTCTGAGAGGTATTGAATACCTGCTTGTCCTAATAGACCTCAATTCCTCCAAGGATTTGACTGTGCTTGTTCACTTGCCTCAAAGTGGTGTACTGGAAATCCCTAGCTGATTTTTTATTATTTTTGTTATTTTGCATAAGATGATGCCATATTTAATCTAAAGGCTGTACATTCCCTTGTTTTCCCAGAATTTGCAAGCAGACATTGAGTCCCGTGCTTCAGTCTATGCAAGCCTATTACAGTTAAATGAGTCGCTATTCCCAACAGCTTCCAAACAGTGTGTGAAAACAATAACGGAAAAATTTGAAGAGCTGGATGAGAGGTGGAAAGCTTTACCAAAAACTGTTGATAAAAGGTTTGTACTTCAGAATGTTTTTTAGATGTTAAATGAGAGTAACCAGTATCTAGATGAGGAATCCCAATCCTGAAACAGTTTTTACAGTGTTACCCTTAGGAAAACAAAGGTTTAAGATTCATAGTGAACCCTGAGCTACCAGGAATGGGGTGTGGGGAATCCTACAGATTTATCACGCTGTCTTTTTGGTATAATCTCTCCCTACTTTTTTGATAGAAGAGTTCTGTTTGAAGGAGTGTGGGGCAGGAAATGAAGATAATGTTATATTTCATTAGTTAAAATTTCCCAAGTAAGTTACTTCCAAAATCTGTTACATCTGCCCTTCATTTTTTAAGTTATATGCTATATCTTGTGCAAAGCCACACTATTATCTTTTTAAAACCACTTTGAAGTTTTCATTTGCCATAAATATGATAAATGCTCAATTGTTAGGCTGCTGGCTCATGTTAGGCTCAGGAACATTGCCTCCTTTTTGAAACTGTATGATATCATATATTTAGGTTTCAGTTGTTTTGGTGATGAACGTACATATTTTACTATTTGTAAAGAAGCTTAAATAATAGACCCTGGTCAATGACATCATCTTCTAAGTTCTTTATCAATACAATTGTTTTACAGTATAATGATCTTCTACATAGTATTGTATGTTGAAAATTATGTAGAGAAATTTCTAAGGGAAATGGGAAGGTAAATGACAAGGCCTTTTTTAAGGTCAAATTTTAGCTAGGTTCTACTAGGTGCTGACTACTCCTCTGGACACTTTCCTCCTTTGAACTGTGTTCCTCTGAGCAGACTTGACCATCAGTTACTTCAGTGGAAGTTGAGCTTGCAGTTACTCGCCCCCTGCCTGAATTCATGAGGCTGTCGCCTTACATGCAGTGTGGCAGATGATAGGGCAAACAGAATTGCTATGTCTGAAAATTGAAGTTTAGCTTCCATCAGTATCACTCTCTTTGCTGGGACTACCCCCATGAATAAAAGTTGAATATACCTTGATTGTTTGGGGCACTTCTAACAGTTGATATGAATAAAGCAGTAGAAACGGGAAGAAGCCAAACTGGTGCTTTCAAGTGTTATGTTATTCCCCAGTTAAGAAATCAACATGGCAGTCATCACATTTATAACATAAATTAACATTTCCTTCTTTCCTTCCACCTGTCATTGATTTTAATGCAGTCCAGTCAGCTGTGGTTTTGATTATGGAAGTGATAAATTTACATCAAGTGCTTTCATATTTACATCTGATATCCTATAGGATCAACTTCCTTCAGTCTCTTGTTGCTGAGCATGGGCAGTTTGATGAGCTCCTGCTCAGGTTTTCAGACTGGATTAAGCAGTTTCTTGCTGAACTACAAGCCACTTCAGAGATAAACACAGCTGATCAACAACTAGCTGCATCTCACAATAAGGTAAACTTTTGGATATAAATATTAAAGACAGAAAATTGTACAGTGCATTGAGCTAAATATTTGTCTAAAACTAGCATGAAGTCATTTATTTGTTTGAAAACTGATACGATGTTGCAGTCACACACAGATTTCTGTTACTTGACCAGTTTAAAGCACAACGTTAACACTGAATTGTTCTTACTGAAAACCCCTTAGTAGTACTTGTTTTTCTCAGAAGTTTAGTACTAAAATGTTTTCTGAGCTTTTGACTGGAAGAAGAAACCCAGCGTATTTTCTTTCTTTCCCATAGAACCACTCAATGGAAGTTGAAAGTAAGAAACAGCAGTTACAATGTCTGAAGGAACATGTAGATAAATTGTGTTCTTTCAGCTGCCCAGAGGACCAGCAGACATTGCAGGGAAAGACTGAAGATTGCTTTCAAATATTCCAGGAGGCAAGTCAAATAACTAGCCAAAGACAAGAGGCTCTGGATCAGCTGTGGGTATTCCTGGAGCTCCATAGTGCTACGTCAGGAGTGCTCCACCAGCTGAGACAGACAGTGGAGAAAACAGGAAATATGGATAAAGCTAAATCTGAATTACTGGAGAAGGAACTCAATAATGTTATTCAAGATCTTAACAAGCTGGAATCTGTTGCGATCAGTTTGGATGGTTCCCTTACTAAGGCCCAGTATCATCTAAAACACAGCATTTCTGAGCAGAGGACCTCCTGCAGGGCTGTGGTGGATAATCTGTGCTTGGAACTGGAGGCAGTTCAAAACCTGCTGGGAACCAAACAGAGTGAGGCAGAAGCTCTTGGAGCCTTGCGAAGATCTTTCATGGAACGTAAAGAACAGTTACTGAAAAGTATTGAAGATATTGAAGAAAAGGCTGACAAGGAGGCCCTGAAGGAGGCAACACTACAAGCCCTTCAGCAAAGGTTAAAACAATATTAATGCTTGAGATTGGCACTTCTTCATTTGCTTTCAGTCTCTAGACTTTTTATGGAGCATTGGAGGCATGTGTGAGTTTTCTGCCTGGGTGCCTTACTTCTTGCCAGGCATATATGAGTCCATATAGCTCTTAATAAAATTTTGTAAGTAAATAAACTGTTTGGATGGAGGGAGAACATGAGCAGAACACTTAGGAAGTCCCATTAATCTCTTACATTGAAAAAACAATCAAGAAAATCTTTGTCTAGGAAATTTATTTTGTCCAAATAAATCCAAGCTCCAAACAGGTATTAGAAATCCCATATAACATAACTATCTTTACTCTTACAGAATTGAAGACTGTACATGTGCTGAAGGAATTGAAAACACTTATTATAATAAAGTATTTGTCTAAATATTTGAGTATATTTACAAGTCACTGTGTGTGGTGAAGGTATAGGTATATCTATATAATTGTATAGCTGTATATGTATCAGAAAAATCACATTCTGAGCCCAGTTGTAGCAGAAAAAAATCCAGATAAAACTTGTTTTCTGAAGATATTGTATGAAATGTTAGAAAAAAAGGAACTTTATGCACAGTAACTCTTAACAGCAACTGTTTCATTCTTCATTTCTCCTCTTTTATCTTGCAAAAAAGTGTAGATATGTAAATTTGAAACCTGCCTTTTAACTTGCAGATTGAGGATTTTTAACCAGTTAGATGAAGAACTGAATTCTCACCAGCATGAACTCCAGTGGCTCGGGGACAGGGCAAAACAAATAGCCCAAAAAGATATCACACTTGCTCCTGAGATTGACAAAGAGATAAATTGCTTAGAATCTCTGTGGGAGGATACCAAGAAAGTTATACATGAAAAGTAAGTATATCTTAAATTTAAGGTGAGAAAGGAGAGGGTTCTTTTAGTGGTGGAAAGAGTCCCAATTATTCACATTTAATATTTTCTTGCCATATTAATCCCAATAAAAAGCAGGGCTTGTATATTAAATACTGAGTAGAAGATAAAAAACAGTATAAATCATGATATTTGTACCCGTTTTAATTATACTATTAATAAAGCCACAGATAGGTCCTCGGGACAGTACTTATATACTGGGCTTTTAGTTGCATGTTACTGTTTACTCTCCTGAAAGATAAGAAATTTCCATTGAGATTTCACTATCACTCCAACTAGCACATGCTCTCCTTCTAGCATGTATTTTTCTCCTCTATTGGATATGGGTTTCTGACAACCCTGTATTCAGTGGTCCTAAATCATTCTTACATTTAAGTCTTTCTGTCTGCCCAAGGTACCAGGCTGATAACAATCACCAGTGTATAATCAGTGATATAAGACAGTTTTGCATATCAGTGAAAGTTGATAAAGAAGGGAACTAAAGAAACTAAAGAAAGTTTTATCTTACCCCTTTGTCTTAGCTGCCTCTTTGTCATCTCTAAAGAAAACTTCTTCAAATGTTCTTTTTTAAATTTGCAAGGTAATATTACGTGCTAGATTCAGTCAGTACCACATCATCTTCAATGTACATAAATTTTGTCTAAGTGCAGAAGCAAAACAGTTCTAGCCTGGCTAATATTTCAATGGACATATGCAATTTGGTGATCCCCATGTAACTGCTGGGTTGGTGTACTAGAACAATGATTTTAAAAAATATTTAATTTGTGCTGAAAACTGATTTTTTTTTCCCGTTGGTTTATATAGTGTACTGTTACTCTATTTTCTTGATTGACACCATACAGATATTTGTAAATATGCTGCTCCTTAACCAGATCTGTGTATTATTTCCCTCTTGAAAATACACACAGCTACATGAATTGCATTTCTGGTGTTTTTTCTCCAGCTGAATTCAGCCTGGCTTTCTGTTGCATTTTTCAGAGATGTATAAATCTGAAACAAGTGGAAGAAAAGGATAGCTTTATTTAAAAATGTCCATCACTCCTTTTTCTTCAGCACTGCTGTTAATTTATATTTCATGTTGCATGTTGCTGCAAGCCATTTTTCTTACCTCTAGAAGTCCTTAATAATAGTAAAGCAAGTAATTTCCGCATACATGTGCCAGAAGCTAGACAGTACCAGCCTGGTAGTGAAGAAACCATAAAATAGATGTCCCTGCCTTATAGGTGCATTATTGAGGGTAAATGAGTTGTCCAGTTTTCACATACTGGGCTAGCTGTTGCCATCTTTATATCTAAAACTGAAAGATACTCAGGTACCTTTTGATTCCTTTCTAACATAAAAAATAATGTTAATTTTTGTTTAAATTATTAATTTAATTTTAATTTTTTGGAACTGTTTTCTCTCTCATATAGACACAATTTTAGACCTTCCTGAACCTGATTATTTTGGAGAGCTCATTGGAGGATTCAGAGAAGAGGCAGCTCCTAAAGCAATTACCTCTCTTTCTTGGCAATGTCATGTTTCCCAAATTCCTTTCATTGACAAACACTGTTCTACAACTAAACACATCCAAAGTATTAGTCTTCCTTCTCTCTCTTCAGTATAAACACCAGGAATGGATTGAATAGGGTTTTTTTAATTCTGTCCATTGTCTGAGCAGAAATAGGATTTTCTGGTCAGGGGGTGGAGAAAAATGAGGCCTCTTCTTAGCAGCAGGTTATTCTGTTCTCAGTGGAATGACAAGTAAGTTGAATGTAATGTTTTAGACCCAAAAGCATGCATCTGACAATTGAAGGACAAAATAGTCAGACTTACCTGGCATTGCTTTAGTCTTTTCTTCTGCTTCTTTTTACCCAAAAAAACTCCATGAGAACCAGGTTAACAAAAAATGAGCTCTGAGTGCCAGCATCATTATAGTGTGGTTTCCAGTCAGTAAGATGCTAAACTTAAGAAGTGAGAAGCTTGAATTCCAGTTTCAGTCTTTCTTTTGCTCAAGTCAGTTGCTTTGATATCTGATCTAGATGAGATGGTGATTCATACACAGTGAGATGTTTTGTGATGTACGGACCCACAGTGATTTGTAAAACCTAAATATTATTTCCTTGGCTGCCCAAAACATGTTTAGCATTGCATCCTGATTTTCCCATGGTGAATCACTACATCACATTCTCTTTCCTTCAGAAATATGACATAAAATGGTGCTAACACAGCCTCTTCACATTACAGAAAGGAGCAATCCTGCATTCTTATTGATCTGATGAAGGAATATCAGACCTTGAAGTCAACAGTAATGAAAGTCATAGACAGTGCTGACAGTGCTTCTGTGATCAAATCCATTTGGAAGGATCGTGAAGATGTCAGACGAACTTTATCAAGGGTAATTACATATATTTTCATTTGAGGGGTTTAAATGATTTTGTTTTAGAAAATTTTTTCTGTTTGAAATGTGGCCTTCAGCTGTGTTTAAAGTTTCTTGAATTTACTATCAAATCTTGTCACACTGACATTCAGGGTTTAAATTGTACTGATTCTGATGAGGAAAGAATATAGTACTTCCAGCATTTTGGTGAGATCGATGAATATGTATTTGTTTGTTGCTATTTATAAATTTAACACCTAGAAATGCAAAATGTTAATTAATATGGAAAGCATAAGTTATCTGCTCTTTATATAAAATAGCTTGAGAATATATTGTTATCATAGTATGACAGGATATTTCCAGTCAACATATTTTAATGTTTTATTCATATTGGGTAGATTTTTGATAGATACAAGTCAACAAAATAAAAGAAACAAAAGAAAATGTAAATGTCTGTCTCTTTCCCTAAGACAACTATTCCATGGGGTACAATGTTGATACTGGCCATTGAGCAGAGATAAGGATTTTGGATCCCTGCATTCTATTCATTTCACTGGCTCATATTTCTCAAATTTTAAATTCTGCTATCCATCAGCCTGTCAGGAAAAACCATTCTGAGTTAAATTCTTTCCATTCATTCAGAGGGTAATTTCATTTGAAGCTTTTTGAGCTCTTCATTAAAAATTTTTCAGTCAGATCTGTATAAACCTTATCTAAACTGTGTGTATTTATGGCCTCTTTTTAATGGACATTTTAACTAGAACTGAAAACCAGACAGATCTCACCAGTCTAACAAAGAAATGCAGGTAATTTCCATATGATTCCTCTTAATGATGTGAGCCTTGGGCTGTGGAGAATTTCCTGCTACAACAGTGGCCACATCTAGGCCTGAAGGAGTTGGAATGCAATAAATATTTTGCATAACTCCTACCATAATAAAGTAGGCATGGCTACATGGCCATACTGTAGCCAGATGAGTAGCTTATCCCTAATGTTGATCTGTAATATTTGTTAAAGAAAGAAGTATGAGATGCTTACTTTTATCCTTTCTGAATATGTTGTCACCTCTTTAGTGAGTGTTTTAAAGATTTCCCTACGCCTAGAATTGCAGACTTAGTAGCCTTGAAGATTTTGCCTAATTCCTTTCTGAACACATCTGTACTTTTGTTTTCCAGAGTATCTAGGAGTGATGGGTTTTACAATTCTAACTTTTGTTTGCAGCACCCTCTGTTTACCCTGCTGTAATTCCAGAACTGATTTTAGATACTTTTTAGTCAATGATTGTTTTGCTGATTAAGGATACCAATTAAACTCGGACACCAGAGTGAAAAGAGTAGGCGTATTTTACTGGTGATAACCAAATAATGTAACAGAGTAATACAGAAAACATACAATAAGAAAAGGCAGAACAGTGCACCTAAAGCAAACAAATAGGAAAATACAGGGTAATGCATCAAATCATTACTACATGAGAGGGAGAATAGTGATTAAGAAAGATACATCACCACTTGCATACGTTACCAACATCCAGATCCACAGACGCTGGGCAGCCGCGGTTACAGCGAGGATTTGGAGAGCCTGTCCCGGCAAGTGGGAAGTCCTACGCGATGCGTCCATCCGTAGGTGAGGCATCCAAAGTTGCAGCAAGCCAGAATAACTGGCACCTTTGTTTTGAGCGGAAACATCCAGTTTCACTCTCCAATTAGATTCCCCCAGAGTCTGGCCAGGGCTCAAGAAGGAAGCTAAGGGAGTTTCCCTGCTTATCTAGTTGATTTATGAGCAAGGTCACACATCTGGTCACAAGGCCAGACAGCTGGCTCCATGGCCTTGTTAACTTGCCCCTACACAAAGAAGGATAAAGATATATTCAGGATAGACATGTTTTATGATATCTAAGCTACATCTTTCATTAACGAGCATACATATTTCACTAATGACTACATACTAAGTTAGCAGCTTTGGCTCAGGGCCTGTTCTTCAGGCTTCAATACTTCAACACTTTAGCACTTTTTACATCAGCATAGGTGGTTTGTTATAATCTAGTACAATACCTACTAGCACAATGGTTATCAGTTATAAAATATACAGGATTCATCTATAGATCAACTCTGACTTGGGCCTGTTGTCCAAGCCTTAGCACTTCAATGATGGATTCTTATTATTCAATTTTAGACATGTAGATTCTGAAGAATAGAAAGAATAATATAAAAAATATTTGCTTTATGTCCTGAAGCTAGCTTGTTACCAAGTGGGGAAAATTCAGAATTTATTATTCCCACTTGTGTGCTTTATTTATAAGAACAATCTTATTATTTGATTATGCTCATGAGAAAACCATGTCAGTTGTTCTGTATTTAGTGTCATAGTTAAATATTAGATGGTATGCTGAATGAGAATTATCAAATGCATAACATGTACCACAGGGCAAGGGATGGGTACCTGGAGAACTGGATTTTTCTTTCTTTCCTCAAGGCTTCATTAAACAAGCAAATATTTATGTCCACAGAATGAAGCTGCCAAGAATGATCTGAGCGATAAACAAAAAGACCTGGATACTTTCACCAATAAAGGAAAACATTTGTTAACAGAACTAAAAAGAGTGCATAACTGTGACTCTACTGCGGTAAAAACAGATATGAACTGTACTGTGGACAAATGGCTAGATGTAAGACTCTGGTGTTTGTACACTGAATACAGTTATTAAGTTGGGCCAAGGTTACAGTATTAGTATTTTTTTAGGATCTTAGAGTGCAATTGTTTAGTAAAGTTTACTTTTAAGTGTGTCTCAAAGGGTTAATCATAGGAATTTGCTATACATTGTACACACAAAGTTGTTACATCCATTTGATAGATTTAAAATGATGTCTTGTAACAGTGTATGAATGTTACTAGTATAAATTTGCTCAGGGCACACTTCTGAGTATAAATTTGAATTGGATTCTCACCTAATGTATGCTAGTGTTACTTTGTTAAAATAAATTGGACTAAATAAATTAGGCAGTAAATTGTATTAAGCTACACCATAAAAGATGTGACTATGTTGAGAAAGACAACATTATAGCAGAGAAACATAATATAAAAGCTAATATTTTACATTTTCCTATTTATACTGCTTTATTAGCAAATTCCTACATTACAGAAGAAAGATAAATGTAGCTGTTTTTAAAGATAAAGTTTATTTGAACATAAAACTCTTTCCCAGTAAAAAATGTACAAATTTTTACATAGTCACATATGGTTTTTGTTCATTTTATGATCTGGGTAACTACATTGTAATTAGGATTCAGAACTTAGACCTAACTCTAAGAAAATTATTTCGCCTAGGCTTACTAGTTATTTCTGATGCACTTATCTTGCAACTGACTGCAAAATAAAGACATATAAAATTAATTTGTGAATAGTATCGATACATTCTCCTCTCCTAAAAGGTGTCTGAAAGAATTGAAGACAACATCGACCAGCTGAGTGTAAACGTATCTCTGTGGGATGACATCCTGAAATCTGGAGATGAAATGGATGGATGGTGCAATAAATTCATTTCTCAACTGAATGAAGGCATCAGCAACTTGAGTAACAGTCAGAGAATGGAGGTCCTCCTGAAAGACTTCCAGGTGCTTACCCATAAATCAGTGATAAAAATGTTCTGGACCAAAATCTCAAGTGATATCAGGCACATAGATAAGGCTGTGCAATTGTAGACCACCATGTCCCCTGTTCAAGCAGTGGTACCACTAACCCAATGGCTAGCTGACAGCATTCCAGTCCTTTCTTGAAGCTGTTTGCTTCTGACAGAAACAAGAACATCATATCTCTTACTAAGTCTAAGCTCCATAGTTGTTTTGGCTCTAGCAGTACATGACAATGTGTTCTTACAAGCACAAAAATTTTGAAAATCATGTCATTGGACTGAACTCTGTTCCAGTAGAAACTGATGGAAATTTTAGACAACTTCAGCTGAAGCTAAGCAAAAAATGAGTAGTTTCTAAAATCTCATCTAAGAAGGTAGATTCTTCAGACAATAAAAAAGATATGCTGAACTGGAGGGCAAATTTCAATGTCAGGTTCTAGCAGTTTCAGTAAGATGATATCTTTCTTTTCTGGATAATGTTAAACTGTTTTAGAAATCTATCCAGTGTTCAGGATGCATTCTGTCTCTATTGGCTTAAAATGTACAGAAGATCAACCATAGATTGAGCCATATTCTACTTCATTTGAAATAAACTATGTCCTTAAGAAGATGAACAGTGAACATATACAAGTAGTATGATAGAATATGAAATGGTGCTAAACCAGTATTTTGCTCAGCACAAGCTTTATCTAATGCCTTTCTGATTAGTATAACAATCAGACCACCTAAATTTATCACTACTAAAACTCATTTGGAGTAGGAGCAGCCAGTACCCAAAGCACAGGTGTACCTGATTCACAGGAGGGCCAGAATAGCAGAAGACATGAGCACCGTGCATACATTTGCACTCACAGAATGCATAGTCCATAATACTTTGTTTGCACTTTCTTTTGCAAAGGCAAGAGGAAAGGCAGTTCACTGACAGAAGGGTCCTGCCCTTTCAGCAATCAGAAATAGATGAGCATGGACAGAAATAACAAGTGTATAATATGGCCCATTGCAGTGGTCACTTTCTTGATCAGTCACCTAATATTATATCCTCCCTAGCACAAAATATGCCCTGAGGGTTATTCTAGGGCCACCTGAACTTCTACCATTCAGGGCAGATGTTAAGTGCAGTGATTTAATCCTGAAATCCTCTGTCCAATCTTTTAATTGGAGATACCTATTCAATTTTTTAGAAAAGAAAGTTTGGGTAATAGGATAGACACACCAATTACTTGTCTAATACTTCAAAACTACAATTATACAACTTACGATTTTCTCTTTCACTTTGCTTTTTTTTTTTTTTTAAATAAGTAGAGTATTTCTTTATAACTTGGATCTATATGACCACAATAAATACAAGGTCCAGATATGTCAGTGCATATATAGCAGCATTTTTTAATTCCCTTTTGAGGTTAAAATTTATTTCCGTGTCTAATTTTTTTCCAAGAGCTCACTTCCTTGTAATAAGAACCAGAGATCTGCATGCCATTAAGTGGAACCTAACAACCACAGTAGATTTTTCCAGTCGAATAAACAATGACATTCCCATCTTTATTCAGTCAATTTTAAGAAACTAAAGCTGTTAGTGCATTTTTAGATGCTAAAAATGTGTGTGGTTATTTTAATGTAGGGGAAAAAAAATCTCTGAACTTAGATGGGAGATTTTTAGAGAAGAAAATAGAACAACAGTGTTTTCCCTCTGGTTGCTAAACTTTTCTTACATTTTCTTTCATTTTTGCAATTGATGGAACATCCTTCTGGAGGTCTAAAACCTTCTTGTAGTTTGATACAAACCTCTGACCATATCTGTTTTACAGTCTGAAGTCAAGGATAAAGAACTGAAGTTGGATCAGCTTAGTTCCAAAATTTCAGATCTCAAAGAACTGACTCATAGTCAAGAGCCTCCTGCAGATCTCCAGGTAAAATAAAGACATTGGTAATCATAGACTGTGCTCAAATCACTAAGAAGAAATTCCTGAAATTTCTGACTCTCCTGTACTGTCTTTTTCCTTCAATGTTACATACTGCATTATTTATATGTATCATAAATATTCTTTGTCCATATTTTAGTTAACTTTGGTTTTTTCTGAAAAAAATATGCCATAAACATTAGAGTTGTAAAAGTATTTTTTACTAAATCAAATATTGTAAATAGTTAAGAATGTAGCTGATCAGATATGAGACAGACGATATTCTCCACACTGCACAGCATTAAGCCATATCATATGTGAGTGCATGCACTGTTTGCCTCTGTGAAAGAATTATAGTGCAGTAAAATATCTTCATTTGCTTTATCAAACCAAAAGTATTAGTGGACTGGAATTAGTGCTCTGAAATAGCTGTTACAGGAGAGGAGTAAAATACAGACACTGAAGGTGAGTTGTTGCACTTTTATTATTGTCTAGGTCCTTATTTTTTATGTTCTAGGACAGATGCAAAACCAAGGTTATGACTATTTTGGATGTTTGATTTCAAATGGAAATTGGTATGTGTGATTATTCATTTTCAATGTCAGAAGTTTTAAAAGATAAGCTTACTTCTGCAATTTCCACAGACGGGGAAACATCTCAATAGATATTTATTTCAAAACCATTTATCAGATTTTAACGGAACTTAATGCAACACTCAAGCCTTGTCCATATTTTGCCATGACCGCACACATAAGACTAAATTACCAATCAGGAATGGGTCAAGAACCATGTAGTATAAAGATGTGCACATTATATGGAAGTGCTTATGTTCTCCCAAATTGTTTCCTTTACATGAGAGGTTCAGAAAATTCAGGTTTAGTCATATGATTCATAATAAATATCTGTCCACTTATAGAGTGAAACCTAGAGCAAATTATTTTGCAGAATATCACTGTTAACCAACACACACCTATTTCCAACTACTAAATATGATAAATACAATAAAAAAAATAAATCATACCTGCAATAAAATAATTGTAGCTGATATATAAATGCAAATTTGAAAATAAAGCCTCACAAACTAAACATGAATCCCCAAATTATTTGCCAACATTCAAATACTAAATAAGTAAACTACAGTATGATCAGCTCGTATCCTAAGAACATAAACAATCCCTTAATAGAATTTTCAGTAACTGCTCGTTTATAAATATTAATCTTATGGCTGATTTGATTTTATTAGTAATATGTGCAGAGCTAACATCTACTATATTTTCAGATATTTCTGTCTTTGAACAGGCTAATGAGCAATATTCTAACTTATTTTTGTATTGTCTTCAATTTTAATCTGCCTCACATTGAGATACTTTAAGCCTTCAGTGCTCTTAAGTCTCACCAACTGATATTTCTTTTTATGGAGCTAGTCGTGTTTAGGTCATGTTCTGTATATATGTCAAATTATTAAAGGAAAAAGGTCAACTGTTTAATTTTTCAGAAGGGGATAATAACTTCAACAGCTTGCAGTCTGGCTTTTTATAAGTTAGTATCCCTTTTTGTATTACTGTATATCTAAAATTTAACATAGTAAATGTTTTATTTAAATGCTTTTAATACACAACATTTTGCTTTTAGTTTATAGAATCAGATTTGAGGCAGAAGTTGGAACATGCTAAAGAAATGTCAGAGACAGCAAAGGAGACACTGAAAGATTTCTGTACGCAGAAGATGCAGTTACACAAGTTTATTGATCAGATGACAGACTGGTTAACAAAAGTGGAAGAAACACTGTTAAGCTGTGCACGTAACCTGGATCCTGAAGCTCTAAATAAAGTGAAGGTCAGTGCTGAAGAAAATGAATATGCACTATCTTATGCAGTGATCTTTGCTTTTTTATCAGAGTTTTTGCTAAGCATTATACTTAACTTTAATTTGATTAAAAATAGTCTAGAGAGACTATTATCAAATAATAGCGATACTCTTTAGGAAGTTCCACTGATGAACAAAAGTTCTGATTTATTAATTTTATACAGAGCTTTTAGAAAATTGTAATGAATAATATGGTCTTTGTTGTGACAAGAACTGGTTTTGTTACATTGAACTCTTCAGTCATTACTCCAGCATGTTTACAAATCCATTGACTCCCTTGCAATGTAAGTTTTGAACTTATAACTCATCACAGTAAAAGACCTTGGACTGAACTCAATTTTAACACAAACTTCTACCTCAGAAGTCCTCCTCCGTCCTCATATATAGCAATTCTTTTGTGTACATCCTAGAGCTCTCTTGATTGCATACAGTTATGCACATCATGACATGACAAACCACATGGAGATTTTTTCAGCGTTAGCACGTTAATGTTTATACAATAGCCAATTCAAATCTAATTTTCAAACAAATGTTCCTCTCTAATCAGATGAAAACTCCCTTTCATTCAGAAGTCCCACCAAATACTAGTATCATATTGCATCTCACATGTACCTTCAGACTTTGCTGAAAATAATTATTGCTATTCAACAGCTATTCAATTTTTAATAGAGTAGTAAACCATGAGAAACAGCATTTTTCACATTTCTGTGATGGCTCTTTAGTTTCAAGGATTCATCTCACTTGGAAAATTCAGGAAACATGATCCAGTACTTCTTCCCTTCGTTATGTCTAGGACTTGCAATAGACCATAGGAGGAAAGAGCATGTGGGAGGAGCAGGAATGATTGAGGAAAAGAGAGGGCTCTTTTGTTTCTTTACAAATGTCATATTTGTGCTGTAACTTCATTTTCAGGAAACACAAAAAGACCTTCAGCTTCAGCAGAGCAGCATTGACTCGACCCGTGAGAACCTCAACAGCCTGTGTCGCAAATACCATTCTGTAGAACTGGAAACTCTTGGTGGCACTGTCACTTCATTAATAAAGAATTATGAAGCTGTGAATCTGCTCTGTTCCAGAACACAGGCCAGCATGCAAGAGTCCTTGGAAAAACATTTCCTTCGTGAGTCTTCAGGCTTGTTAATATGACCTGTTAGCCCACAGCCATGAATCATTCTGGAGTCTGCCAGTTTCCAGTGATGTCACTTGCAATTACAACTTTATTTTTGTATGGAGCCTTTGAAAAAGTTCTGTTACCAAATGTTCATTTTATAAAAACAGAATTCAACTTTAAACACGTAATATGCATGAAAGGCAAACTCAGCTCCACCTTTCTTCACTCTTATTATACATCTCTTGCATACATATGCTTTGTGTATTTGCCATAAAGACGTGTATCTAACCAAATGGAGATGTTTATAATGTAAAAGTCCCCATCTGAAGTTGTTTCTGAGCTCCCTGGATAGTCAGTGAAGTAGGAAATTTTTATTCTTATACATTAAGATATTAATCTAGATATTATCGAACAGTAAATTGGGACATATCACAGACTGAAAATGCCTGTCTTTTCCCATTGACTATAAAGGGGAGCCTAGTGTGACTGTTCAAATTTAGATGTTTACAGTGGAAACATCTAACTTTTTGTGTAATGAATCCCATTCCCCAAGGTCACTGAAGGCAATGAGACTCATCCTGTTAGCTTTTACAGGCTGTTCCTGAAGGATAAAAAAATTGTGGAAGACAGCTGTATAGTATTGAGGATAATGCTGCTTCTTAAAAAATATTCTTTTCTCTGTACTTTTTATTAAATAAGATTCTATGCAAGAATTCCAGGAATGGTTTTCTGGTGTGAAGGCTGCAGTAAAAGAATCATCTGACAGGTCTGGAGACAGCAGTGCCATAGAGGCAAAGCTACATGACTTGCAGGTATAGTGAACAAATTAAAAAAAATTAGTAATTAGCAATTTAACTATATGTATCCAATTATATCTCTAAAATAATTTGTAGATGCTATCATATTTATGGGTTTTGTTTACAAAAATGTAATGTAAGAATGGTTCAAGACAGCAATATGTACTGTAGAGGGAATACAGTGAAAACTCTTCACTGTTCTGAGAGATCAGAATTTAATTTCTGCAAGATTTATGTGTAACTAAACTGTTCTTGTTTCTGATTTTAAATCTTTTTTCATTTTTTTTGCCTCCTTTCTCTTCTTTTCCTTTTCCTATTTTTTCTTACACTATTGCTTATTCAGTCTTTCAGATTAACACTAATATGTCAAAGTTTATCTGTTTAGATTTTTGATGGGACAGAACACAAATAGCAGACACCTATTGCAAACAGCCCTAATTCCTGAAATGTATGACATCTTCAGGACATGACTAAACTATCCAGAGAAAGACAGGAATACCTTGGGATCAAATAGGAAAATTGAGCTCTGTGAATTGTAGCCCCACTTAATAAAATTTTATTTGAACTATCTGCTTAGAATTTTTACCATAGCTAGACATGGCTCTTGTCTTGTTGAGGAAATCTGACCACTTCTAATAGAAATATTGCTCATCTTTAGTTACTAGATCTTGCACGTTTAAACTGCATTCTTTCATTACACAGAGTGTGCTGGATTCTGTTAGCGAGGGACAGAACAAGTTAGATGCTGCCTGCAAGGAAGGAGAAAGTTTGTATGCTTGCTTACCAAAACCAGTTGTGAGCCATATTCAGGACCAAATAGCGAAGTCTAACCAGAACTTCCAGGAATTCCTCAACCAGTGTCTGAATGATAAGAAGGCTCTGGAAGCTTGTGCCTCGCACCTGGGAAAGTGAGTAATACCAGTAGTCACAGATGGACTGTATGAAATTGTTTGACTGCAGAAGTACTGGGCACAATTTGAAATTATTTCCAGTTACTCTAGTCCTGTTTGCTTTTTTCTTTGGAAATATTTAAGAGAAAATTAAGTTCTTTGCTAAAAACAAAGCAACAGGTCTTGCTCCACGGGTATTGATTTGGTTAAAGAATGGAAGATCATGATCATGTATGTGGAAGATCTGTGTAGCTCATACAATCCCAAATCACCAGTTGGGATCTCCATAATTTAAATGCAATTTCCTGGAAGGAAAAGGTGTGATGAATCTTCAAGTTCTGCCCTGGGGTTTGAAGACAGTACACTTTTTACATAGCATGCATCTGTCCAGTTCCATTCCAGATGGACATATTTCCTAAGGAGCTAATAAGAAAACACTCTTAAATTATTACTTGGGGCTGGAATTTTGAAAGTTCATATATTTTTAGGTATAACTAGATTCAAATCTATTGCTAACTGAAAGCAGTAACGGGTAAGACAGCTGAATGAGATGGTGTGCCTTCACGTAAGGAAAAGGTTTTCAAACTTAGGGCCAGAACTTGCTTTGCTGAGTTCTGAGTGCTCGAGGCTCCAGTTACATTCTGTTGGAGAAATTGAAAGCACAATACTTCAGGTGTAGTAAGTGTCAATACTGTGTAAAAGACCACTTTTACCCATTTTTTAATCTTAGACTAAATCATTATAAGGATTTGGAAAGAATTTTCTTTTGGTCTGCCTTTATTGAATCTAGTAATAAATAAAAGCACTGTCACTTTAAATTTTGGAGGCTTCTTTTCTCACTGTGGTTCCCATGATTTTGTTGAACAGTTTTAGAGAGTTGAATATTTTTAGATTAGTAGTCACTGTGGAATTATGTTTTGTGTACAACTCTTATTCTTGAAGCATGAAATTGATACCTAGCTTTATTTTCCTGGTTTTGTGGATATTGAAAGAACTGAATTAACTTCTTGCTAACTTTACTCCGCCTGAGAAATATTTTTAAGGTAGTATTTATCTGTTCTGTAGCTTTGAAGATCAGCAGAAGAAACTTGGCCTGTGGATACGTGACATGGAAGAAAGAATAAGCACAGAAGCATTAGGAGAGAGCAAGCAGCTTATTCACGAGAAGAAAAAGGAGGTGCAGAAAGTGGAAAAGTTCCTGGAAGAGTTACTAAATTCAAGGTAATATGAAATACTTTTCCTAAAATACTCTCACTTTTTCCTCTGCTAAAGCAACAGTGAAACTAAACCATTGGGGTAAAGTGTTTGTGAAAGAGAAAGGTGTTGCAACATTCTCTGTGAAAAGAGGCTGAATCCAGATAGTTCCAGTTTTAAGGAAACTGGAACTTGAAGCCAACTCAAAAATTTCATGTTGATACATTTCTCATTAAAAAAAACTTATCTTTATTAATAAATGGAAACTGGAAAATATAATTTAAAAAATAAATCTTAAAAATAATGCTCATAAAACTAAATCTGAAAAATATTGCTTGTAAAAGCAATAGTAAAAATGACACTTATCATTATATCCATTTAAAATTTTTTTTCTTTCTGTCCTGCAACACTCAGATCCAACCAGGTTAGCACAATATCCTTTCTTGTATAGTTTACTTTATAAAAGAGCTCAAATAACATCCACACTCACTGCACAATCCTTCTAGAATTCAGACTTAGCCAACAGATGATGAAGTAATTGCCTTTTTTAGTACACAGTGGTTTTTCAAGTTCTTTTTATTATTAGGTTGGCAAAAATAGAACAGAAATAGTAGTCAGTTATTCAAGCCTCACAGCATGCTAAAAGGAAACACCCAGTCACTATCTATCCCCTTGAGATTGATGCAAGACATTTTGGCCTGATGTAAATTCCCTGTAATCACAGTGCATCAGGAAGGGTGATCCAGTAGATTGAGATTAATGGAGGCTGTATAAACCCAGAGTTTTAATCCCTTTTACTGACCATTGTACTGAACCCCAAAGTCAGTGTCTACTCCTAGACAAATGGCCTGACATCCTGACCTTTCCATCATGCCTTCCTACCTGTCAAAGACTATGAACTTCTCAAAAGCTTTGGCAGGTAAAAAAGGTAGCAGTTCACATAGAACTGGAAAGTCTGACAGCTGAAAAGAAAATTAAATTATCTTTTAATTTAAATGTGTGACATAAAGATTTCAGTGTGATCATTTTGAGCACCCAAATCTGCAGGAAATGTACACAAGTAAAGATACTAATCAATACACACTGCTTATATTTCCTTTCAGTCTCTCACAGCTAATTTTTTTGTTAACTATGAATTCTGTCACTGGTGGAGTAGGTGATTATGTCAGCAACTTTCATAACTTCTGATAGTTGCTATAACAATATTATATGCTTTCTGAAACTGATTTTCAGTCTCATAATTTTCTCCCAGGGAATCTTTCGATAAACTGTCCGAGATGGCACAGACTTTAAATGAAGAAGGCCACGGTGCAGGGAGGGAAGTGCGCCTGGCTTCTCAACATCTCACCAATTATCAAAACATGGTCAAAACTGTCAAGGAGAAGCTGCGAACATGTCAGCTTGCACTCCAAGAGCATCTCACTTTGGAAGAGGCATTACAGAGTATGTGGTCATGGGTGAAAGAGGTTCAAGATAAACTGGCATCATCAGAGAGCACTGTTGGTAGCAAAGCCACACTAGAGAGACGACTGACACAAATTCAGGTAAAGAAGGATACAACTAGAGACTGCACATCACGATTAACATTGGGTGTGGGCCACATCAGTGGAAAAGGAATATTTTTATATTTTATTCTTTCTATGGTTATGAAGGAGAGGATTAGAATTTAAGGTGATCTTGACAAATTGGGAGGTGCAGTATGAAAAACAGGGTAAAGATTAATGGAGACAGATACCAGGTATTACATTTAATAAGGAATAACAAACTAGAAAAGTGTGTATTCAGGTCCAAAAAAGCTTTCTAATGGAGGAGGAACCTTCGAATACTTGACACAGAGAGGCTGTGACATATCTGTCACAGGAGGTCTTCAGAAACAAGTTAGACAAACATCTATTAGGAAGGTCATCAGTGTAGATCCTGCCATGGGCTTCTTTGAGATTTCTTCTAGCTATGTGGTGCTGTCTTTCTGTGAAGTGCTTGACCTACTCATTATCTACTGCAATGTGAACAATAGTTGGGATGACTAATGCAGTGAAATACCTTCATGGCTGTGGGAAAAACTGCTGGATCATTCCACACATAGCAAGGAATGGGCACTTATAAGAAAAGGTGCCTAGGCATTTATACTGGACATGGCTGTCAACAATAAATGAGGTCAAAGATGGTGTCTGCTGTTGAAAGAATAATAGCTTTCACCTCTCAGCAGGTTGCATTTGGTATTTGGATTTATTTTGCCTCATAGGAGATCCTCGTACTCAAAGGAGATGGTGAAGTTAAGCTGAACATGGCCATTGGCAAAGGAGAACAAGCACTTAGAAGTAGCAATGAGGAAGGACAAAAGGTGATACAAACTGAGCTTCAGACGCTAAAGGATGTATGGAATGACATCATCAGCACCTCCATCAACTGGCAGAGGTAAAACTCCCTGGAAAACACAGATCAGACCCTGCCATCTTTGCTTACAAAGAGTGGTACCTTACACTATTCATTTATTCCTGGTATGTGAGGGGAAAGTTGTATCATCAGAGAGAATTAAATTGCCTGAAAAAAATACATCCTTCTATAAAAAGATGAGTTGACCCTATCAGATGAATCAAATTTCATATGAGATGGTAATTGATGGTAATTTAAAAATCAATAGAAATCATAGAAATTCATACAGAGAAAAAGCTAGAAAGGGCTTTCTGACTTATTGAACCTGCACTTGGTCAGGACCAAGAACATCTAACATATTTATCTGCCTTTTCCTTACAGAATACCAAAGTTCCTCAATTTTGTCTTTCATTATGTTTTTTAATTAAAAAAAATCCTAATATCCACTCCAAATAATCTTTCTTGCAAATTAAGCTGATTGCCTCTTGTCTTAACCTTGTTAGAAATGGCAATTTTTTCTTATTACCTGTGTGAGAACATTTTATGTATTTGAAGGCCTCCATCATCTCTGTTCTAGGCAGACTGATGTTTCTCAGTTTCTCAGTACTAGTATTTTCTGGACCTCTTTCATCCTTGTTTCTTTTTCAGTAGATTACAGACTATCACTAATTTGTCTACATTTTTCTTAAAAGATAATACCTGAAAGTGGGCGGACCTTACTGTATTTGAGACATTATTAATTCCAAATAGAGCATCAATGCTTTCCATTTTCTTGTAAAACACTCTTCTTAATCCACTCCATAATGAGATTTTCCTTTCTTTCCAACAGTATCATATTGTTGAATTTTGTTTACCTCTTTGTTAACTATCTCCAAATCCTTTTCCACAGTACTAAGCCTAGGCAGTTATCCCCAATTTTGTATTTGTATACCTAATTTCTCCTTCCCAAGTAAAGCGTTACTTTCATCATCATATTCCATCATTTTTTTAAATTTCTTTTTAAAACATCTGACATTTAAGTCCTGTCATCCAACTAGCTACAGCCACTCCCTGGTTGCTTTCATCTGTGAGTTTTACAAGCACTCTCTATTCCATCATCCCAGTCATTATCAGATAGAAATGGGCCCTTGGTGAACTTCTGCATGATTCTACTTCCTTAGTCCTCTAATGAAAACAAAGTTTTCCATGCATCAGAAAACTCATAGATCTGTATCACAAAGGTCATAGATCTATACTGTACATAAGCTGAGTGCTAGGATATCTGGGTCCTAAATATCAGCTGTCAATGGTGGGAGCCATGATAAAGGTAAATTTTTCAATGGAAAGCTGTGCCACTTTCTTACTTATTCCAAAATTGTATTACAATTACATGTAAAAAATTATAATGGGCTGCCTTTAAGATTTCATCTTCTAATTTCACCCAATTTTTGTCATGAAATATTATTTAGATTAAGCTAGACCATTATATTTTGAATGAAATCCTTACCATGCTCATGTCTATCATTAAGTCCAGTGGAATGAGAGTTACATTGCTCAACACAAATCCTAGGGTAATCTGGTGATCTGCTAGGAGGAGCAATATGTAAGAGAAGAAGGTATTTCTTATAAATTGTAAATGGGACTATATGTAATTGTTTTTTTTTTTTTTTCCAAAACTTACCAGAATATCTCTTAATTGCCAATAATTTCACAGGCTGCTGTACATTTTATTACTCTGATCACAAAGAACTCCAGTAATGCTCTGTATTTTACTTTGCTGGACAGACACTGAAATGTGCTTTTCGTTAGTCTGAGAGGGACAGATTGCTCATGTAACCTGTAATAGGGAAGCAGTTGTATCAGGTTATACACAGTAGCCCAAAGAACATAGAAATTCTAAACTAGCTTGGATGTAACTTGACATAGAAAACTAAAGCAAGATGGAGGAAAAAGCATATTCTAAACATATTATACATGGCTACAGACAGTGTAACAAGGTATAAGTAGACTCTTTTTTTCAGTCTTTTCAAAAGTTCTCATCTGAATTGTGTTTGTTTCTTTTAATGTAAGCTGCCTAGAGTCTGTCATTAGCCAGTGGAATGAATATCTGGAAAGGAAAAACCAGCTGGAACAGTGGTTAGAGAAACTGGATCACAAAGTGGAACAGCCTTTAGAACCACAGACTGGTCTGAAGGAGAAGTTTGCTCAGCTGGACCACTTCCAGGCTGTTGTTTCTGAGATAGAGGATCACTCTGGTGATTTACAGCAACTCATTGAAAAAGCTGTGGAACTGTATGAAAAAACAGAGGATGATTCTTTTGGAGAAGCTGCTCAAGAAGAACTAAAAACACAGTTTAATGACATCACAACTGTAGCCAAGGTAAGATAAAGGCAAAGGTCTCCATTTCGAGTAAGTAAAATGTTTAAACATCTGTATATAAGGCTAAAATATTTTTTTTTCATAATTTTTTAATAACAAAAGGATTTACTGTGTTTGAATTGTCTTGCCTTTTGTTATGGTTGAGTCTAACAAAAAAGTTGGACATAGTTTACTAAAATTGCAAAATAGGTATTGGGAATTGAAATTGGTATGGTTATGATTTTTGAAAAGTGAAGAGCATATATTTTATTCCTAGTTTCATATATACAACAATATTTCTGACATTCTTCCAGATTTATTTTCATCTAATTCTTGTACATTCATTTCTAGCACTTTCTCTTCCCTAGACCAGGAAGAATGAAATGCCTCCCTGAGCAGAAAACATATTGTCAGAAAGAGATTATCAGAAAGATATATGCCCATATTTTGTGGTGTTTCAAGCCACTGAGCACTGCACATGCTATACAGGTGTTCTGTTTGGTTTCTAAGGAAAGATGCATGAGCTCACTGAGACCTTCTGCCAAGCAGATCAGGACAGTGATGCCAGCCCTGAGTTACAATCTCCACCTTCTCAGCTAATGGGAAAATTTGCATCAGGAATAGGTCACATAATAACAGGCTAACATGAGACTGAAGTAAACACTGTATATAAATTTGGTAATCTGTTGGAAGTTTGATTCAGGTTTTCATTTATTGAGAACAGTATTGCTGGCCTGTAGGTAATTAATCTACAGTCTATATAAAAACAGTACCAGTGGAAGATCTAACAAATTATGTCTTAGGAAAAATGTTAAATCTAGGGCATATGAATCTACTTCTATAGTAAAAGTCTGCATTTTTATTACTAAACTTGATAAAGGAAAGTCATTATATAGAGTCATGCAGTTTGGTTTTGGATTTGGTTTTTTTTTTAATTTTTGGGATAAGATATACTATTATTGTCATTGTTTTATTGCTTTAAACATAGACCACAGATATTAGAACCCTCTCAGATGTATCTAAGCTGTAATTAACAGCTGTTCACACACTTTTGGTTTTATGACAAACTTTTGCTCCCTTTTTACTGGAAATAGTAAGCTATGAATCTGGTTTCTAGAGAATCAGTGTGGTTTCATCCTCGTATAACTCCACTTCTTTCAGTGGCATTAAATCTGGAGCAATACCAAGATTACTGACTCACTCAATACAATGCTTTTAAACTTGTGTGAAAAAAGTATCAAAAGTGAGAATGGCAGTGTTCTCCTAAAATCAATATGCATTCAATATATTTAATTTCTTAAGCAAGAAAGACAGATTTGCAGTCTTTCCCATGGGAGAGAATAGCACTAACTGCAACTGGTAGAAGCCATTACCATCAGAAGAGACCAACTAAAGTTGCACTTTGCTGCCACTCCCCCTCTATTGGTGCTATATTTTGGTGCGAGTAAGGTAAAGAGAGGTGCCTCTTTGCCTTCCTTGCGGCTCTTTTGTTTCCCTAGGGAGCTATCTATTTTGTTTAGTCAGGCACATGTGAACATTTTCGTACTCTGTTTTTGCATAAAATGCATTAAGATGTAAAAACTTTGACGACTTACTTAGGTCATCTTTGTTTAGCTAGTAACCATCCATTGTCTAGTGGGTCTGAGAAATTGTGATGATTATTTTCAGAGTGAACAGTAGGGCTTATTATTCTAACTTAATTTTTAAAAGCATAGTTATTCAAAATTAAAAATAACTGGAGTTCAATTCATAAGTGGTTGGTTTAGGTTGAAACTCATTTAAGGACACTTAGAGCTGGAGTATCCGCGCAGGAGTAGAAAGTTATTTGATTAGCTCAGTTCACTTTTGGTTGGTTTCGATAAACATTCCTGAGTGTTAGCTCACAAGAATATAAGAACAAATCTACTTGGTCCAACCAAAGCCAAATCTAGACCAGTACACTATTTCACCTCTTCATAGTAAGGTAAACTGGCCCCACTTTAAGCTTGCATCAAAAAGCTAAGATGGAGCCATGAAGCTGTTGTTTGTCTGTGTCAGGGAAAGCATCCTCCAGTGCTGCAAGGCAGGTGGCTGGGGACAGAAACCACTTCTGCTCTGATGATTAAAATGGGACTCAGCACCGTAAGAACCTTCTGCACTTTTGAATGGCAGAAGTCCTCCTTTGTGGTCTTTGTATGGGACATCTCTGTGACTCTGCTTAGTGTTTATAGAGACTTGGTGCTTCTAAATAAGAGCTCTGTTTCTGGCAGCATGCTGCTTCCTGAGATGACTCATGGGTGATCTGCAAGACCCTCTCTGGCCAGTATTGGGAAAAGCGTGCCAGAGTTGCACAGCTGCAGCTTTGACATCTATTAAATGATACATTTTGTGTTAAAGGCTGTGTTAAAGTACATTTTTGCATACATTTTCAGAAGGCTTCTTCACCTTTTGCTCCAGCAGAAGATGCCTGTCCAGACCAAGCTAAACCAAACCTTGTGCAGTGTCACACTGTGTTCTGCTGCTATAAGCTGTGCTCTGTTCAGCATTCAAATGGATGCTACAGCCACCAGCACTCTATACCACTGCATGCTTAAAGCCAGGACAGTATTTAAGCGCTTTAATGTTTGGTGTTCTTTTCATCTGAATGATAGGAGAAAATGAAGAAAGTGGAAGATATTGTGAAGGATCATTTGCTATACCTTGATGCAGTGCATGAATTCACAGACTGGCTCCATTCAGCAAAGGAAGAGCTGAACCGCTGGTCAGATTCATCCGGAGATACATCGACCATACAGAAAAAGCTGGCCAAAATCAATGTAAGATAATTTAGCTTTCATGGTTTCATCTGCAGTTCAGACCCTATGCTGACCAGAGCCAAAAAGTTGTGGGATCCTTGCTTTGTGTATCTGAAGTGGTGATTACATTTCAGTGAGCTGAAAGCAAGCTTTCTAAGCTATGTTCTGGTTTTGCCTCCTTTCCCGTATTAAACTGATGGAGTAAATGTACAATCAGACCTGAGTTAGTCACAGCACACATGGAAACAATTTGCAAGAGCGGAAGCCCAGTGGCACCACAGAAGGAGGTGGCTTAGCTGAATGCTGCTCTGTCCTCATCCCCAAATACACTTTCTCCATTAGCAGAGTTGTCTGAATCAAAGTCAGAAGCAAGCTTTCCTGATGTGCATGAAATGGAGGTTCATAAAGCAGTGCAAGGATTGTTCTCCCCAAACATGGTAGAAATGTACGGGTTGCCGCCCTGTATATATTGTCCTTACCCTGGAATCTGTTCCTGGGTGTTTGAGTGCCTAAGCAAGTTACATATTCCTGAATGCAACATTAAAACAGACTGCATGTTTTGCTCCGGTCTGATGATTACATTCAGATACTCATGCTAGCAACATTTTACTCTGCTCCTAAACATAAGAGAGTGGGCCAGTGAACAGATTACTAGATGAAGATTCAGGATACCCGAGATCAAATTACAGATTTGTTGTACGCTCTTGGATAGTTTTCAGTCTCCTTTGTGCTCAAACTCCCTGTGTATAAAATGAGGAAGAGAGGAGATAGTTTCTAGCTTCTAAGACTAACGAGAATAAATAACATTACTCTGGCATGCAGTATTTGGGATGGTATTTATATTCTCCAGCTTGTTAAACTGAAAACTTCCAAAATTCCCTTGTAGCATGTGTGAGATTGAAATAGGACACTGCAGAAAGAATTCAATTCTGGAGAAAAAAAAAAAAAAAAAGACATGTGCAACCAATTATGGCACATCGCAGATCACGGGTAGACTGTAAAATGCTTCTTCTGAGCAGCACGCCTGTGTTCTTAAAACTGCTATGAGCAGCTACGTACCAGTGTTTCTTACGTAAAACCTCCCAACAAAGTTATTCTTTTCCGCATCTTAACCTAAATAGTATTTTTCAGAATCTAAAGGAAGTTCTTTCTCCCCCGACCTTACGAAAGTTTCAGAGCGGCTGTTTGGTCGCTGTGAAGCCCCGCTCGCTCTCTCGACTGCGTGTTATTTTCAGCCGCCCTCCGGCAGCGTTTCGCACCCCGCCTGACGGCTGCGCCCCGCTGCGCGCTGCCGCCCCCCCCCTTCCTTCCCTTTTCCTTCCTTCCTTCCCTTTTCCTTCCTTCCTTCCTTCCTTCCTTCCTTCCTTCCTTCCTTCCTTCCTTCCTTCCTTCCTTCCTTCCTTCCTTCCTTCCTTCCCTCCCTCCCTCCCTCCCTCCCTCCCGCCGGCGGCGGCGGCCCTGCGGGTTACCATGGCAATGTCGCCCCGCAGGAGCTGGTGGAGTCCCGCCCGATCGGCGCGGGCCGGCTGGGCCGGGTGGAGGCGCTGGGCCCCGCCGCGGAGCGCGGCACGACGGCCGGCGGGCGGCGGCTGCTGGCCGCCGAGATGCGGGCGCTGCGGTCAGAGTGGCAGCAGTGGGAGGAGAGCGCCGTCCGGAGCCAGGGCAGCCTGCGGGACCTGCTCAGCCAGATGGCCCTCTCGGAGCGGGAGTTCGCGGCGCGGGCGGCGCGGCTGGAGGAGGCCCTGCGGCGGCTCGGGGAGCTGCTGGCCGCCTGGTCGCAGGGCCTGGCCCCCCGCGACAGCCGCCACACCGACAGCGAGGTCCTGGAGAGCTGGCGCAAGGAGAAAGTAAGGTCACATCTCTTTTCCTAGCGGCTCCTCGGTTGTAAGTGTTCGGTTACTGTGGGCAGAAAACTTCGGCCAAGCGGGACTACCAGGGAGAAAAGAGTAGAACTATCTGTGAAAAATACTTCTGCAAAACCCCAGGTGGCCAAACTTTTTGGTAACTGTAACGGTAGCAAGCAGTGTTCACAGAAGGCGTTTCTCTCCTTGGCCTCTGCTGTACAAGGCTTAGCAAATGCTGCCTGCATTTGATGTCAAAAGCAGGGCTTGGCCCTGGGAAAGTGAAGCGGCTAACACACCAGCTCCCAGCTTCTCTTCCAACTCGCTCAGTGTTGCAAGCTAGAGCAGCACTTGAGCCGAGAAGCATGAAGCATTTCCTAAAAGCCAAGTAGCAGCTGGAGCCATGTCTTACTCATAACTTGTCAGGAGCGTATGGAGCTTATACTTACCATTTCTTGAAATGTCCTTCACGTTATGCATAACGTTGAGATCTTGTCCAATATTTAAAGAAGTTCTACTGGAAACTCATATACTTGCTAATTGCTTTGCTATGGAATGCAGTGGAAATTTAGGGAAATAGAGAGGTGGCTTCTGTTGCTGATTATCTTCTAGCAAAAAATGCCACATGTATGTATCACACACACACATTATATATAAATATATATATATTGACCACAATCAAGATACACGTTTGTATGTATCTTACCTCAACTACTGTGAATCACAAATGTTGAGAAAAGATACAGACTATTTCCCTTTCAGGGTACTGTTGCAATAAAGCAGTTTCAGGTAAAGGAAGAGAGGTGTGTGATGCCAGCTTTCTGACCCCTTGGCTGAAGAAATATTCAAAAAACCCCAGAACACCTTCTCTTTGAACTGAGATTATAAATCTCCTCCTCCAATGTCTGTGCGAAGTTATTTCTGTGGCTTCCCCTTTCACAGAATTCCCTGACACAGATTTATGGAACCTGCTTGCTTGAGTGCCAGTACATAACTGTAGGAGTGACAAAGCTGACATTACATTGGAGCAAATAATGGTACAAATATGCAGTCTTCCATGTTTGTGTTTTTAAAAAGGAAAGGAAGGCAGGAATTGTCATCAACATACAGCAGCAACTACCAGACATCTTTTAGTTTATAAATGGAAAGGTACTAAATTCAAAGGATATTGCTTTTATTAGTAGCATATATACTAGTTTTTATTAGTAGCATATAATGTATATGTACTGTAGTTCTATGTAAAAACAGTTTATTTAGATTAGACAGTTGTAAATGTTGGCTAATGAGGAAAATGCAGAGGGATCTCAAGACTTACTATGCATAGCCCTACTATGCAATTTTGTTTATAGTTAGAGGAAATGTGACAGTAATCCTTCCATTTCTGGACCCTAGGGATAGGTCCTGTTGTGCACGTAAAATAGCACTGCAGCTTTCCATTTCCATTGTCTCACAGTGATTCTGTTGCCATGTAAGCAAAGGCCACGAATTAAAAATGCATTTCATAATTCTCAGAATTAGCAAGCTCATCCTGTTATTCTCTTATACTCAAGTTCTGTTCCCTTAGGTATGTGCAGCATAAGAGCAACAACTCTTGCACTTGGAATTCAGCAAATTATTTTGGTAATTGTCAGATTCAAAATTAAATCCAAGTGGCTGCAACAATGCCATCAGTGTTTTTGTAGGGAAAAATGCCATAGTTAAATGTACCCTGTTTTGCAAGTTAATGTTCCTCTTTGTTAGTAGTTTATGCCTAAGGCTGTATGTCATCAGAATAATCTTTTAGTAGTTATTGAGGTCGGTTATTTGAAACTGCAAAATTTCATTGAAAACAGGCAGTTCTAACCCTGTGCTACTCTTAGGACATGTTTTCTTTACCAAAAAAAAAAAAAAAAAAGCTGCTCATATTTCACTATGGTGATTTCTGCCCTACACAATCTGTGACATCCTGTGTTTAAGTAACGGCCATTGTGTTGTTATTCCTAATGCTTTCAAAAAAAGTCCTGTGTGTAGTTTAACATAAAGTAAGATAAACAAAACAAGTTAGTTTACATTTTTTTTCTAAGTGTCATTGCTACTACATGATTACTTAATTCAAGTGCTACTTTGTATGGCATCAAAACAAACTGGCAGTGTGACTATTTCAAGTATCTTTTGATTATGGTTGAACAGACTTCTGGTGTGTGAGTGACTCAAAGCAGATAAAGTCCATAGTACGAGCATAAATATTATAAATCAGAGGAGTCCTGAAAATCTGCTGTAGCAAAATATTTTTTCATACTCACAAGAACACATGAAAGTTTGTACATATAATACATCTGAAATGTCTCCAGACTTAATTTTGCAGGGCTTTCATGTGATCTGTAAATGCAAACATATTTCAGTAATGTTAATATAATCAGGCTGTGATTATGGTCTAAGCCACTGTTATTCATAGCCAACACATGCTTGTAGTTTTATTTTTCTCGCAATGGATTGTTGAGTTTTTTCTTCCTGACAGTTCAGGTACTACAAAGAAGCAATCTCTCTCTCTCTTTTATTTTTTAACTTGCTCAGAAATGCATGATAATAGATCTTAAAAAGTTAATTTCATGGTTCTGCAGACTTTTTCAGGAAAAGGGATGTGAAGCAAGCGCAAGGTTGCTTGTGGGCAGCAGACACATGAGCTCAATCTTTGGCTTTTGTCCCGTTGCTGTTCTTACTAAGTCTGTTGATCGGCTTGCTAGACCCTTACTAATATTTTTTTTTTTACATTTGATTTACATAAAGAGATATCTGTTTATTGAAGAGTTAGTTAATACTTTACAGTAAAAAATCTACTCAGCATTTTTATCTCTGTAATGTAGATTGTGATATTCTGAAAACCTTCTGCATATATTTTCATGTACATAATTTGTACCTTCCCTGAACATTCAATTTTGTGCTGATAGATTATTACAAACTGTTTACTATCTATATTTTCAATCATCCTTCTTTTATATATTCAGAAACATGATTTGGGGACTTCCTTGTCCCACTTCCATGTCCCTGCTCAAATCTGTCTTCACTTTCATATGATCTGTTTCTCAAGTTTATACTGCACATTTCTTCCAGATTGGCACTTACATTTAGCCGAGCTAATCTATACGTGCCAAACACTCTGGCCTGCCTGTGCTGCAGAACCTCTGCCATGGTGAATGGAACTAGCTAGAAGATTGTCTTTTCTCCCTGGTAGTTTAAGAGGAGTGCCTGCAGAATTTGGTTTCTAGTGAGATGAGGAGCCAAGTCTGCGTTGCTCATTATCCTGGAGTAGCTGGCAGGATTCTGCAGTAGAGATGCTGTCGACATCAACAAGGACTGTTTTTGTTGGAGTGGTTATCACACCTCTCGCAGTGACGTGAGCTAAGCCAACAAAAGCATTTTTTTGTTGGCTTAGCTGTCTCCAAGCCAAGAGCCTTTCCAGTGCAGCAATGACAGGCAGTAACCCATTTACTCTCACAGGATTGTGAGCAGCTGTACTTTTACATTATGAGCCCTCTGTGAAAGAGTTGAAGCTGTTAAAAGCTTTGTGGGAAAATGATTTTTTTGGATATAGCTCAAAATATTTTTTATTGAACATGCTAAACTCAAGCCAACAGGATAATTAGGTGTATATAAACATACATTATTTGCAGTTTCCTAATTGTATGTACTTTTATATGTATACAGCTAACTAGCAATACCATAGCTCATTTATTAAAATTAAATTTATATCTTAAACCATTCTTTGAGAACATTTTGAGTTAATAAAGTTGAGGCTTCCAGAAATTTGGTCTCTAGAAGCTCATAATTTCACATAAGCTTCTGTAGGTTTGACTGCTAAAATACTCTTGAAAGTGAACGTGCATAGATGATAAATGAAGTTGAATTTAAATTCTGATAAATTTTGATTCAAAAATTTGTTTTTTTTTTTTTAAATTTACTCACCAATATTGTTCATTTGTTTTGTTTTAACAGGAAACATTGGATGCTCTACTAAAGTCTGAACATATGACAGATGAGATCAAAACTCAGTTAAATGATCTCTGTAGATTTTCCAGAGATTTGAGTACTCATTCTTCAAAAGTTTCAGGGTTGATTAAGGAGTATAACAGGTACACATTCATCTTGTTTATAGTTAATCAATCGTGTGTGTGGGGGCGTGAGCTGTCTTTTAGGGAACCATTAATTAGAATTTTAGCATTAGAAACAGAGGTATACAATGATTAGAATCATTATTTTGATTTTGGTGTCAGTAGAGATTGTAACAAGTAGCAATTTGGTTTTTTTTTTTCTTAAAAGCCAGGCTATGCCCCTAAACTCAGCTGAAACTAATGTATATCCACACCTGACCTATTACAGGCAGAATCCTTGTAAGAAACTGTGAGGTAGCACTATGGCTTATTTGTCTGAAGGAGGAACAGGCTATACCAGCTATTTAAGGTCTTTTTCTTAATTTTATCCTTCAGTTTACTCTTCTTTGACTAGCTGGTTCCTTGAAATGGAGGAATACACATTTGTTTGCTTTCTCTCAGGTCACTCTGGCTGATTTACTTGGGTGTGTGACAACCTGCATGTTAGACACAAGATTCTGTTGTTTCTTGCAGGGGGTTATAGCTTTTGGCTTCTCTAGCTGCAGAAGAAGAGGGTGATGACCCAGATTAATCCCTTCTAACATTAGGAACTCAACAGAGCCACAGAAGTTAGAGTTGTAATCGCTGTAGTTCCACATCCTGTCCCTACAGAGGGAAAGGGGCTTGCAGAAACTGTTCATGCTTTAGGTCCACTGAGTCACTCTCTGGAAACACTTACGCCTGTCATATCTGTGACAGTTATGTCCCAGTTTACCTGCTTCACTTTTAAGGAACTGAAAGCTTCTAATGGATTTCCTGGTGCCTCAGTTAAGTGCTTAAATTTGGTAGGAGGAATCCAGGTTAAACTAACCTTACCATTGTATTTCAGAGAACTAAGTAATATCATTGTCACCTAACAGAGTTTTGCCTTTTCTCCTTCGCTCCCTCCCTCGCTCCCTCCCTCCCTCACTCTCTGCTGATTCCCTGATGTGATAAACCCAGTCTCTGCCTGCAAGCTTCAAAAGGATGTCAGAGCAAAGAGCAGATCTTGCAGCAAAGATTTCGGATGGCTTTCAGGGACTTCCAGCAGTGGCTGGTCAGTGCAAAAGTCACCACAGCCAAATGCTTTGATGTGCCTCAGAATATCAGTGAAGCTTCAGCAAGTCTGCAGAAAATACAGGTAACTCTATAGCAGTGAAATATTAGTCTGAAGGAGACCTAATCAGTTTCATATAAAGCTCAGACTATTTTTATTATTACTATATAATTACTATTTTTTGTTAATGTTGTTAATGTCAATGCTGAAGGTGATATTGCAAGGAAATGAACAGTTATCTTTTTAGTTTTTAATCTAGTTTGTTTAATTGGGCTACAGTTTGTATGTAGTCATTGTCTCTCATAGTAGTTTTCCTTGTTTGTTTCTTTTTTACAGTAGGAAAAAAATATGTTTTTAAAGTAGGAAAGTACTGTAAAATCAGAATGATATCAGAATCAGTACTTAGTACCTGGAATTATTTCAAAGTTATGTAAATATTTTTCCTTGTATATGAATGTAGAGCCCTTAGACTTTTTAAATGCCTGCTTGCACTGCATACATTTTACCCCTGTTCTTGCACTATATTTTTCACATAAAGCTAAAACAAACCCCAACAACTCTGTGGAAAGGAGTGCCAATTAGAAGTTTATTTTAATAAAGCAAGTGAAATAAATACTTTTATGAATAGAATATATCTATAATTATAACTGAAAATAGCAAAATGAAAATTATATAATGAGACTGTTAAACCTTCAGTTAGATAGTTTAACAGAAGACATTCATATTGGTTTCTCAGAAAATACCAAAACCCAAATCACTTCCTCCTCCTTTTGGTAAATTCATTTTCCCTTGCTTAAATGTTTTACTTAAAAGCATAAACAATACTGTATTAATATATCAAATCTTTGACTACCCCAAAATGAGAATATGTTTGCAGAAAATATCAGGGGAAAAAAATCCTAGTATTTTTTGACATTAAATATGAGTTTTAGCAAGGGTTGTTTTTTTTTTTTTTTTTCCAACAGTGGTAAGATTTTTTTTCTTTATCACTGCAGCCCCTTCGTAGCATAAGACCTCGCTTTGTTCTCCTCCTCCCTGAAAGTTGCTTTAGATGAAATAAACTTTTTTTGACACGCAGTAACTGCTTTGGACTTCTAGAGATGTTTTGATAACCTGTATAAACTTAAAATTTTATTTTTGTTAAAAGTTAATGTTCTGTCTGTTAGCACATTTGACATCATTAAGTCACAAGGCAATTGTATCTTTGATTTTAATATAGCCAGAACTTGAACCAAGTATCTCTAACAGACCCTTTGCATTCTTTACTAAGACCTCTAGCGTAACACAGAATCAGAACCTGACCTAGTAATTTTTGTATCAACCCTGTTATTTCTGACCGTGGATGTAACCTTAAAATTATGGATATAAAACTATTTGTGTATCACATAGTCGTGATAGTAACAGCTTTAAATATTGGTATTTAAGACTGCTAAATTCCTTTGAGTCCTAAATGTTCACAAAGTCTTTTAATAATTACAAGTTAAAAGAACATTATTGCAGTACGTTGGAATTTAAAAGTCTGTTTCCTTACATTTCTGTATAATTCTTGCACATGCATTTTGCTGTGCATTTCTTGCACACCAGCATTATGCAAGATTTCTGTGAAGAAAAATACTTTCAAACATGGAAGGTAAATTAAGGGTGCAGAGGGATAAATCACACAGCTTAGACATAGCTCAGGGTCTAAGCATCAGCCCACACCCTTACACGCTTGTTGCAAGTCCAGCATGGCTGTCACCCGTGGGCAAGGCTTCAGTCCTGTATCTGCCTCAGAGTGGGCCCTGGCTCCTGCTGTTACCTGTGCCAGGATACTGGTTCCCTGAAATGAAACAGTTACCATTTTCTGTACCATGGATATTTAAAGAAGTATAATACCCAACTAAATGACCAGTAATTGTCTTATGAAATGCAGAACATACAGGTAATTATAGAGTCTTAATATATAGATTATTTAGACACAGGACACTTCTGGATTAAGTAGCTGCTGTCCTTAAATCCCATAAATATGAACGATATAAAAATGGAATGTACTGAAAGCTGAGTTAGCATGTTAATGAGTAGAAACAATAAACTCTTATCCCTGTTAAATTTTTTGAGAGCTTGCCATTGACCTTTACTGGGACACAAAGTTCACCAATTAACTTATTTTATTACTATTTTTAGGAATTCTTATCGGAAAGTGAGACTGGGCAACAAAAATTAAACCTGGTAGCATCCAAAGGAGAATTGCTGTGCTCTGTTTTACCAAAGGAAAAGGCTAAAGTTATCCAGGACAAATCTGCTACTGCCAAAGAAGATTGGAAAAATTTTATCACCACCCTCCACCAGAAGGAATCTGCATTGGAGGTATTGAACCAGTCACAGCGGGGAAGGATTGGAGCTAGATTTCCTCTTTGCTTTTTGTTTCAAACAGCACAGTTTATATTTTGTATATGGCTGTAAGTGTTTCTGATGTGACAGAACTAATAAATAGCTGTTTTCAAGAAGTCTCATTCTTCCACTTACATTTTACTTTTGTTATATCCCTACAACCTGATTTAACTTTAAGTGGGGTGTTTCATGCAGAAGGGTGTTGTTCAGGGTGACTGAAGGTAGCAAAGACAGCAATTGCTCAAATTCATTAACATGAGTCTCATCAAATGTACTGGATTACTAAAAAACTTTTTTTTTTAAGGACTGTTTTAGCACAGGTTTCTGACACTGTGGCTGAATGAATAGTCCCAGTATGTTGAGTGAATGTCTCTTATTTGCAAACTGGTGAAATGTAATGATGTATTTGAGCAACTTTTTCAGTAAACCCCAGTGCCTTTCTCTAGTCACAACTCACAATCCAACCAGCACAGAAGGTGAAAAATATAATATCTTTTAAGGTCATAGGTTTTAAGGTCAAAAGGTCTTAGCTGGAATTCTGCATAGAGTAGAAGAATTAAAAGTTCCTAGGCATTCCTGTTTCAAACCAATGCAGCCTAGCCAGCTGAGAAGAAATTTAAATACATTTAATACATCATGTAGGAAAGTCAAAGAAAATTCTCAGGTAACAAGGACTTACCTTCCTTCATCTCAGGTTGCCATGGAAAGGGGATGTTCTTAGAGATTAATATTTTTGAACCAAGCATTTTTCAGTCTCATAGGCTTAGTTTTTTATTCTGATGTTTAAATGCTAAGGCTATAGCTAAAAAGAAAACTAAATCAGTCTGGGGGGAAAAGAAATAAATAGGGCACAGGAACTATGCTATTCAGGTTTTGATTCTATATGAATTATTTTAGATGCTCTTTTTTTTATTCATTCAGAATAAACCTGCAAGAAAAATATACAGGCACTGAAGGAATGCCTACATACACCTTTATGCACACGTTTTTATAACCAAAATTTTACACTAAAAAAGAATATAAGCAGACAGCCCATTTAAGGAGGGGTCAGTGTGAATGACTGCAGTCAGATGTTAAGTAACTCATATCCCAGATTAGCCTTTCTTCAGACTGCCTTAGCTATATGAGTTAGACTTAGATTGAGTCAAAGCTCATAAGATCTGTAAAGCTTTCAGTTCAAAGAAAATTTGCTTTAGCCTCCCCTCAACAGTGTAGACATCCTACATTGTTGCCTCTATTTTGCCTCTTAAAGAGGTGCTTTCTCAGACTTTTCTTTCAGTGTCTGTTTGTGGGATGGGAAGGAGCAGAGCTGGTGTAATTTATTCGAACAGTTGTGTAGTATTTGACTGCAATTGTATATCCTTTTTGTGTGCTTGATCTGTGTGTTGTGCATTACAGTTATGCTCAGTGCAGTGGGACAGCTGATAGAATTGTGCATATCTTCCCAGAACTTAAAGATCCAGATGAAGGACTTTGAAGCAACTGCTGAGCCTCTACAGGAGTGGTTGACCACAACTGAGAAGATGGTACAAGGAAGTAGCAGTCGACTTCATGATCTTTCTTCCAAGAGGAGAGAACAGCAAAAGTTGCAGGTGACTTCTTACAAGCCTTTTTAACACAGCCAGAGTTTCCTGTCCCATCCTCTTGGCATCACTGATCCCTTACAAAAGCTTGATCATTCTAGCATCCTGACCTCTAAATAACATGAGAACTGGTTTCAAGAATTGCTATTGATGATCCTGTTCCATCAGGTTTTGCATCTCTGCATTTCTTATGGCATGGTGCTTCATTGCTGTAGCTGTATGGTGTGTCTTTCTCAGCAAGCTTGCCATACGTCACTTGTATTTTTCATTGGGCCTTCATGCTTCTCTGTTTCCTGATTTCTTGCATCCACTCTTAATATTAACGTGCTTGTGCTTTACAGTCTGTCCTTGAGGAAATAAGCTGCCACGAGCATCAGCTCAACAGGCTGAAAGAGAAAGCTCAGCAGCTGTGGGAAGAGCAAGCTGTCAGCAAAAGCTTTATGCGCAGAGTGTCTCAGTTGTCTTCTCAATATCTTACTCTAAGCAATCTGACAAAGGTAATGCACCCAGTGTATGTGCTTTTAAGCACTTTATTTGATGTATGTGGGGAAAAAGAAAGACTGAAATGTGAAACGCTGCAGTTGTGTTGCTTGTCTGCTCTGTGGTAGGTCTGAGCTATCTTGTCTTTCACACCAGCTTTAAAGAGTGGGAAGTAAGGGCCTGGATAATTTCATGGACTGTCAACAAAATGGAATTGAGATTTTTAAAATTTTTTTTAAATGTGTTTTGATTAAAAAGTAAACCCTACCTGAATGTACAGTAATCAGGTTTGATTTTGATTATTTCAAGCGTTGAAGATGTTTTAGTTTTGGAGTAAGTGGCACTTCATAGAACTATTTTTTAAAACTTAGGGGAATTACTTTTTTTTTTTCAGAAAATACAGAATATAGAGAAGCTATTACTTCACTGCATAGGCCAAACTCTAAAGCAGCAGGCTAGGAGCTGAGAGTTTAACTTAACTGTGTTTAGCTGAGTGATGCTTAACACACTTCAACATTTAATAGTTCTACTATCTCTATTGCGCAAACAGATAAGAAGGTCTTCATGTTAGGACTGTTATTTTTCACAAAGTTCCAGTCATGAGGCTTGATATTGTATTAAGCTTATGGTTGCTACAGTAATGAGAATAATTAAGGATATAGAATGAGCCAACAATGTGCTCTCTCAGCCCAGAAAGCCAACCGTATCCTGGGCTGCATTGCGAGAATCACAGAATGGTTTGGGTTGGAAGGGAGCTTAAAGATCATCTAGTTCCAACCCCCCTGCCATGGGCAGGGACACCTTCCACTAGACCAGGTTGCTTAAAGCCCCGTCCAACCTGGCCTTGAACACTTCCAGGGAGGGGGCATCCACAACTTCTCTGGCAACCTGTTCCAGTGTCTCACCACCCTCACAGTAAAGAATTTCTTCCTTACATCTAATTTAAATCTACCCTCTTTTGGTTTAAAACTGTTAGGCCTCGTCCTATCACTGCACTCCCTGATGAAGAGTCCCTCCCCATCTTTCCTGTAGCCCCCTTTAAGTACTGGAAGACCACTATAAGGTCTCCCTGGAGCCTTCTCTTTTCCAGGCTGAACAACCCCAGCTCTCTCAGCCTGTCCTCACAGGGGAGGTGCTTCAGGCCCCCGATCATCTTTGTGGCCTCCTCTGGACTTGCTCCAACAGGTCCATGTCCTTCTGTTGTGGGCCCCAGAGATGGACACAGTGCTCCAGGTGGGATCTCACAAGAGCAGAGTAGAGGGGGGGGGAATCACCTTCCTCGACCTGCTAGTCACACTTCTCTTGATGCAGCCAGGATACAATTGGCTGGAAGTCGAGTACTGTGCTGGTACCTGGAGTACTGCTTTTTCTGTGGAAATAAAAATTATAAAGCATGTCTAGAGCTGTATGACTTACCAAAAATTCTTGTATACATGGCCATAATAAATTTTCATGACTGCAAAATGAGGAATGGAAAGATGCATGAGTCATTAACTTTGGTTTATGTGGACAGAACTTGTAGGAGATGTCAGGATGAGAAGGAGGAGTCTGAGGCAGAGGATATATATGATCCAGCCTATGAGAGAAATCCTGAAGTTCTTTGGACAGTCATGGACGCTCGAGAACGATCACTCTCAGTTACTTTCTAAGTGTATTTCACTGGCTTGACTTTAGTTCTCTGTCACCATGTGAAATATACTCTGCTCTGTATTCCTGTTCACCCCAGGCCTTTTAGCAATATAACTTGAGCATTTATTTTTGAGTCATGTGAGTTTCAGTGATTTTTCAGAAGAGTGGTTATACCAATGAGACTCGTTGAGGAAAACAGGTCTTTCTTTTCCAAGTATCAACAAAGTAATGTTGCTACAGTGGCATAGCTTCACAAGCTTAAATCTGTCCTGTGCATTGACCAATTTCACAAGTTATCTTCAACTGCAACACTGAAATGGAGTTTAGGTGTGATTTAGCAGACGATTAAGAAAAAGTGAAACCAGAAAACTCTCATCTACTTTGGATGAGAGGAGACAAGTAGGTAAAGCTTTACATTTAGAAAACAAAAAAAGGCATTTCTGAAATTTTAATTTGTATATTAGGCTCGGACAACTTGTTTGTATGTGTGTGTGTATGCAAAATTCATTCCATGTTCAAGTAAGTGTACTTGTAATTATCAATGTATGAAGAGAATTTCTTAGTCTAGTTTGTGAAACTCATTCTAAAGTCCATAAGTGGGTATGGGGAATAAGTGATCCTTTGAATAGCTGCTAGTGCTAATTGCTGTATGAATTGCAGGAGAAAGTTTCCAGAATGGATAGGGTTGTAGCAGAGCACCAGCAGTTCTCGCACAGTGTCAAGGACCTCCAGGACTGGGTGGCTGATGCAGTTCACATGCTGGATTCCTACTGTCATCCCACTGCAGACAAGAGTGTTCTGGACAGCCGGATGTTAAAGCTAGAGGTATGGAAACAACAGACTCCAAAACCTGCTCTTTTTAGATCTGTAAGAAGAATGCAAATATAGGATACTTTATGTTAGTTGTTGCATATTAGTGTAACCACTGTTGTCATTCAGACACAGATTTTCAGTTTACTCAAAATATAACTCTTTACAGAGTTATATATACAAGTTTTCTCTAAGAAGGATATAGGCACCGTTATGACATAGAAAACTGCATGTATGCAAATTCTTGAGAAACTCAAAAGATGTGTGTCAGCTGAAGGTTAAATGGAAGAAGTAGGATATTCACTTCTGTTAGTTTAATATATTATTTCCTAGATCTTACAGGTGATGTGGATGATTTGGAACAGCTTTTCCTATGATTGTTTGCTTTAACAATGGTGACTATAGTTAAGAAAATAGCTTCTACTGATATCACTGCACAAGAGATGTTGAAGAGCAGTACTCAGAAAACAATACTTTTCATATTATTGATGTCTCAGGTTTTGAGCAGTGGTCAAAATATGGACAAGTCCTCAAAATTGTAAGGATACATCAAAAAGCAAGAGATTGTAGCAAAATACTAAAAATATGTTTTGCCTTTTATTTGTTGAGCCTTTCAGGTTCATACTTTCAGGCTTTTCATGACTTTGCATAGTGTTAGAAGCTGTTAATTTGCAACCGTGCAGCTCCAGGAGCCGAAGTCTCTAAGCTGATGTGGCTGATAGTCTACTGAGTATTTATCTTGGTACCTTTGGGTTGCAAATAGATCCTAGAGTTGTAGAACTGTATTTCAGCCCTGTAAAAGAGCTTTGTTGTGACATCTTGTTTTCTCTATGAATGAATCCTCCTGTTTTTCATCGAAATGACATTCCCTCTGAAATGTCAGCTTTTCCACCCAACAGTACCTTCTCTAATATGCTGTAAGTACATGCACAGATTCCATGAAAACTTCCCTGTCAACTAAGATTTTTTTTGTTTTTAATGACCTAAACCTACCCTTTGAAAGTCACTTTTTCCTTGTGAGGCCTGGCTGTGAACTGCACTGTCCCTCTTCCAGTTGACTGTTTATACAAGCTGCTAAATTTTATCAGCTCATTTTCCAGTAAATCCAGTTAGTATATTCATCCCCAGTTAATGAGAAAAGTAAAATAATATCTGCTCACTTTTTAGGGACTGCTAGCAGTGAAACAAGAAAAAGAAATCCAAATGAAAATGGTTCTGACCAGAGGAGAGTCTGTTCTGCAAAATACATCTCTGGAGGGAGTACCAGTGATTGAACGGCAGTTGCAAACCCTGAAGGACAGCTGGGCTTCTCTTCTGTCTGCCTGTATCCAGTGCAAGAGGTAAAAAGGGTGTGAGGTGCAGAATGATGCTTAGCAATAAAGTACTGTCAAAATTTTTGAAAAATTAACTCCCAGAGTTTTATTATTACAGGAGTCAAATTGATATAAAATGACTGCATGTCCCTAACATTGCAGGTCTAGAGGCCTTAAGTGACATATTTATATGAAGCAGAAAAAGGGCAGGAAACTGTGAGGGATCTAAGCTTTGTTAGCACTTACTGTCAATATACTCTTAAAAGTAGATTCCATGTTCATAATCTTGTAAATTTTACTTTGGAGTTGCACTTGATACCTTGAATTGTTCTCAGAAATTAGAAGATCTTGTCATGGACATTAGTGGTTGCTCTGTCAAGATTCTGTCTGGTTTTCCACTTGCTAGCATTTCACAGAAGATATTGTAATTACAGTGTCCAGTAGTGATGGTCAAAGTGATAGAATAAAGACAGACAGGGGCAAAATGCAGCCTTCTTTGGTGGAGCACCACTAGTTGCGAATATTTCAATTTAAAACAACAAAGGTAATTAAACATTAAAATGCAGCAATTTTTGAATGTATGCAAAGGAATAGAAATTTTCTGATTCTGAATCTTATGCTTTCAGTTGCATTTTATTTACTAAAACTAGAACACGTCAACTAGCTACGTAACTTACAGACCTCCTTAATATTCCAAGTTTGGAAAACTTTATTTCTCCTCATCAGCCAAACAGCACTCCTAGTCAAAACCTGTAGGGTTTTAACAGCTCTGTCTCAGACTGCTTAGACTGTGATATATCTTTCTTATAAATATAGTCTAGAATAACTGTATATGACTATATCTCACTGCTTAAATAGCTTGAGAACCTCCACTATCACAACAAATATGTATTTTTAAATTACAGTCAACTGGAAGGAGCTCTCTCCAAATGGACAAGTTACCAGGATGATGTTCGTCAGTTTTCCAGCTGGATGGATAAAGTAGAAGCAAGTATGAATGCTTCTGAAAGGCAATATGCTGAACTGAGGGAAAAAACAGCTGCCCTTAGCAAAGCGAAGGTGTGTTTGCTTTACAACAAGCCAGCAACAAGCCTGTATCACCTTATAAGCAACAAAAAAGGCTGAATAACTACAAGATTAGTCTGTGGTCTTGTTTTAATGCTGCCCATTCATAAATGTGTTCTTCTCTTTCTGTTTTTCAGCTACTCAGTGAAGAGGTGTTGAGTCACACCAGCCTGTTGGAGACAATTGAAGTGAAAGGAAGTGGGATGGCTGAGCATTATGTCACTCAGCTTGAACTCCAGGACCTTCAGGAGCGGTATAGGTTCCTCAAAGACAGAACAAAGGTACAATTTTTCTTGATAGCTCTCCCTCTTGTTTTGTTGACAACAAGAAAAAAGAGAATGTCTTTTCACTGATCATTTATTTTACAGTTAAATGAGGAGTAAAAGTTTGGGGACAGTTGTAACTTAATGTAACAGAAAGTTATTAGAGTGATTTATCAGCCTGTCTTCCTGCGCCACTGAGATTCAGATATTTTCAGAAAGGTTCTAAAAATCTAAATCTGAAAAAATCATCAGGTGAATAGTCTGAGGAATTCTATGTCAAAAGTCTCATTGACTTCAGCACAGATATGATTTTACCTATTGTCACTGAAAAATTGGAAGCATCTCTGAATCTGTGATTTGCATAAATGTATGTTTTGCAATAAATGCAACCAGTCAATCAGGTAATTCACAAATGGTTGACAACTACAGAAGCTAACTATTGAACACAAACCTTATTAGCAAGTAAACTGACTCTAATGTCAAAAGACCCAGCATGATAAGTACTACATTTACTGATAAATGTTAATATCATAGATCTGGAAAAGATTAGGGCATAGACAGATAAAGATCAAGATGTGTTTTAATGTAAGATACAAGATAAAGAAGAAATAATAAAAGACCTGGTGACACATTTAAAGCTAGGTAATTATTTCCAGTTAACTGAAATTCTTCTGTGGTAATTAAATAATGCCTAGTGTGTGCTCAGACAGGCAACTTTTCTTCATGACAGCAGTGTAGTAAAATTGAAATTTGTTGTCTCAGTGATGTCTTTGTCCTGTGGAAAGGGACAAAATCCAATTTTTCAAATACATGTGATTCACTGTTTTGGGGTACTCTCTTCCACAACTGCAAAGAATGCAATGTGCTGTCTTTCTTAGGACCTTCTGTGGCTAAACTTACTCAGGTTTATTGGAGAGATGCGTAAGTCCTGGCAAGTGCTTGTGAATACCTAGTATTCCTGTTAGCATGGGGATCCTCTAATCTTTACCTTTTTTCTTTCACAAAGCTATACAGACTGTATTTGCTCACCTTGAGCAACAGCTTGGGAATAATGAGAAATGGATGGTAGTTCACAGAGGCAAGAGCTCTGTACCTCTTTCCTCATGTATCAAGAAGCATCCTTTCTTTCTCTTCCCACCTAATACCCCAGATGACTTTTGTCTTTTCCACTCCTAATTGTGGTGGTGATGTTAAGTGTCAAGAGTACATTCAATCCTTAGAAAGAAATTAGAAGTTCAAAGCAAATAGCTGGAAAGTAAGGAATGGTTAATTCCTTTAATAATCCTGTGGCCAGGTGGGAAACCTGACAGTCTTCCCCAAGGGTTTGTGGCCCAAGCCTGAGCAGACCAAGACTTGTAATTCCCTGCAGCCACTGTCAAGAGTGTCTCTCTTTTCCTCTTTTCACTACTGGGTTTGGACAGGCCTTGTAAAAAATTGATAATACTCCCCTTTTCTTCCTTCCTCCACTATCCAGACCTCTTAGAAATAGGTAAAGCTGTAGACAGTAGGTTCATGGCTGCTGTTTATGGAAGTGTTTTTCTTCTTATGTAGCCTCCTGCCCAGGGATGCAGCCTGTCTTGCCCCCATCCAAACTCAATTCCCCATTCCCATCATTTCTTAGAGGATGTGAATTACATGTAGTATACTTTTTTTGCACTTAGGAAGACTAGTCTTGTGCTAATGTATGATGCACTTCCTGCTCTACCCCAGATATGATAATATTTTAGTGCTGTGTTGTGAAATTATTGTAACTTGCTCACCCACATACACAGAAGACTTGCAGTCTGTTTCTCACTGTGCTGTGTAGGAACTTCCCACAAAGGACTTGGGTAGTCAAACCTAAAGAAATTAGACACTCTTAATAGAAGATTATTATTCCATTGGCAAAAAAAAAAATCATGTGAAGAAAAAATGTGCAGTTTCTGAGCTCATACTCTTATTAATCACTTCAGTAAAGTTAATTTAAATTGGTATAAAAATTAAGAAGGTCTTTTGTTATTAGACACTAAGGTGTTATTTAAAAGTGATCCCAGATCAAAACTTCACTTCCCAGAAGTCACAAACTTATGTGAAGAATCTTTTAGGATAAGTATCAGTATACCCACATTTGTCCCCTCTTTCTCCATAATTGATTAAACCATCCTCAGAATCCAAGTACTCTTGAATTCTAGTAAAGCTCAGCATTGGATGAAAACTTTTCCCCTTGATTGAAGTCTGTATTTTAGGTTTTCTTGGTTTGATGATACACTAAGATAGATAGATATATATATATATAAAAAAATATTTTAACAAACAGGAGGCAGTAACAAAAGCTGAAGAACTGCTTAACTTACATCAAGAGTACCAAAGAAATCTGAAGGCCTTTGAAGTATGGCTGGAGAAGGAACAGGAAAAACTTGACTGTTTATCACATCTTGATGGTGACGCCCAGAAACAGGAGGCAACACTCCGAGACTTACAGGTACATAACGTGTGACATCCTAAGTAAAAAAAAAAAAAAAAAAAAAAAGGTCCTGCTTGCAAAATAACAGAGTAATGTTAATTATCAGACAAAAATTACACATCTTTTTTTGTCTGGAGAACAGCTTGGAATCACATTATATATAAGTACTTTGCTGCTCAAAAGTGGTTCCAGTAAAGACAGTGGAAACACTGTTACTCATTTCCAGGAAGAAGTGTCAGGCTTTGAATGAAATTTCCAGGCATACTAATGCTTCCTTGCAAGTACTGAAAATCAAAAGTATTCTTTTCATTGGGTTTTCATCTTTTATTGTTACAGTGCAGATGCATCTACTTTCAGGCAGTTCCAGTCATGCAGGCTAGCTCCCATGGTGAAGTGGAAAGACTATTACTCAATCACTTAAGTGACAGGGAAGGGTGAACCTATAGTACTTCAGTAATTTCCCAGTTATGATCTTAAGCTGACTTTAAAAACTTTCATACCTGTTGAATTAGCAAAAGGTCTGTACTTGAGTTATGAAATATTTATTACTTTATTCGGGGTGCTGAGAATGTCTTTGTATGATCAGGGCCTCTGCATATATGTCTTGTTATTATAGTTTACTTCACAAAATCTCAATCCATTTTGAAAATCCGTGTATCTCAAATATGAACTAAGGTGACACACAACTGTATTTTGTTAAGGTAATCTCCCAGTTAAGTTTTCTAGTCAGATTGAATTCCTTCATACTTTCTAATCAAGTTCTAATAAGCATGAAAATGCCACACATGTCCAGAAGAGGGTATCAAGAATTACTTTGAAATGATGTCTCAAACCTATGTAAAAATAAACAGGTTTGTTTATTTTAAAAGATTAAAGCCTCACCATGTTCCCTGTTTTTAAACAGATTCCATTTTAGAATCAGTTTTACAGTCTGCTTGCCACAGCTGGAGAGGTTTGAATTTAAGGCTGTGCTGAATGGATTGCATCCATCCCATGCCAACTCAGGCAGCAAGTGTTTCAGAACTGATGATAAACTTATAAGAAGGGGAAAGAATTTAATGCATGCTTTGTTGATAATTTTCTCCAATTCACTTGTCAATAATAGTGATACTCAGTTTGCTTTGTAAGTGAGCATGCCATCATAGGTGTTTTTAGAGATAGTGTAATATGCATTGAACCACAGATAACTAAAGGGAATATCTAGATAACATTAGGTAACTGCTTTTGTCTTAAGTAGAATCAGGTTTTTGTTTGTCATGTGTGGATTGAAGCTGTTAATGTAAGGTATGATCCATAACTGCCTTTACAGGAGCTGCAGGTCCACTGTGCAGAAGGACAAGCATTATTGAATGCTGCTGTCCATGCCAGAGAGGAGGTGATTCCCTGGGGCATTCCGCAGATAGAAGACCGAGCCCTGGAATCCTTACGGCAGGATTGGCAAGTTTATCAGCACAGGCTTTCTGAAGCAAGAAGCCAATTAAACACCACTGTGAGCAGACTGAGATTAATGGAGAAAAAATTTCAGAAGGTTAATGACTGGCTAACAGACCTGGAGGAGAAAGTTGCTATCAGAACTGGGAGGCAGTCTGGTAGAGCAACAAAGGAGATGCAGCTTCAACAGATGAAGGTAAAGAATATAGTTAGGACATTTCTTAAACAAAAATACCACGTGAGGTTTTCACATCGGTTCCTGGTTGCACTGTGAAAATGACAGGAAGCATTGCAATTTATTCTGAGGTGGTGCCTAGAATGATGGATCCGAGAAAGCTTCGTGCCTTCTGGGTCCAGGTTCCTCCTGTTTTACTGGTAGGGGTATGGCTGTACCAATGTTGAAATCTCACAGGGACATCTGGAATTCATATGGTCTGTGGCATGTCAAGGCATAACTGAGGACAAAGGTTGGTCCTGGAGTGGGAAAGTTTTTATGCGGTAACAGGAGTAAAACATGATCGTGTTATGAAGCCTCTGCTGTGTTGATGTAATAATTCTCCTTTAGTCACTCCAAGGAGAAGACATTGTTCTGAATAAATACAGGAAGCAGATTTGAAAAGATTCAAGATTATGCTTTACAGTCCCCTTTAAAACTTTGGGCAAATTCTATAGGAAGTCCAGGTTACATTTCTATTATTTGGGAATATACTGTAATGAAATGCAGTCCATATGGCATGATAAAACTCCCAGCATATTCATTATGTTAATCTTCATCAGATTCTGTTTTATTTTCCTGTTTTAAATCCATGTTTACAACCATCTATTTGTTTTCCTTTCCAATTATTTTCTGACTTAGTTACAAATAAAATCCTGTTGTGTTTAAGATGTTTGAATCAGTCATATAAGCTGGATAATGTCTTTGTCATAGAAGTGGCATGAAGAAGTCACAATCTACAAAGATGATGTGGAGGAAGTTGGGGTATTGGCTCAGCAAATACTAGAGGAAAGTCTCACTGCAAGTAGAATGGGAAGCCAAGCTACACAGCTTACTTCTCGCTACCAAACTCTTCTTCTTCATGTCTTGGTAAGTAATGAAAATGAATTCATTGTAACATCGTAAATTATCAGTTAAGAAGCAAATACGAACAGACTTTCTTAATTAGACTTTATAAGAGTTTATTCATTACTGTAGACTCAATAATATAATATTCACATATATTCATATATATATACACCCACATACATGTAGATTTCATTGGACTAAATGTATTAGAGAATGATAATCAGGATAATGCCGTTTCAAAAACATTCAGTATTAACCAGATGTTGTTACTGTCTTTTTTGGCAGTTGCAGGATTCAGTATGTTTGAATACTAAATGACCTCTAGAGAAATGTTTTTAGGTTATCACTGAAACACATAGGTATTGGAAAAATTTGAAGTGATAAGGTACAGTCTTCAGGTCACTTCGACTGTCTCATAGTACTATAATCAAGTCACGATTCAAATTTCAGAATATAAGTATTAACTCAGTTTTAACATTAGTGATTGCTATATGTACACCTTGACAAGACCCCAGTGAGAATTATCCACTAGATATGAAAAAATTCAGAACCTATGTGTTTAATCTTATTATACCGGGTTTTATTAATAAATAGCAATTTATTGCTACCTTTAGCCAATAACAATGATAAACATCTGAGTGGTTCATGTTTCTTCTCCTTACCCTCCATATTTGTTTGAAGGAGCAAATAAAGTTTCTGGAAGAAGAAATACGCTGTATGGAGGAGTCAGAACTGGCTTTTAGTGCTTACACAAATTGGTACGGAGCTACTAACAAGAACTTCAGAAACGTGATCACCAAGTTTGATGTGGTTGATAAAACAGCAATGGAGAAAAAAGTGCAGAAACTAGAGGTATCGCTTTCTTGAATGCAATCTTTTTTTCTGTTCACCAAGAAGAGGCTATATTTTAACATGCATCTTAACAGCTGCTCAAAATTCTGACTTCACCTTTCCCAGGGAAGCTAATAGGATAAAGACCACCCAGTATAAAACTTTCTGTTCTCATGTCATATATACATTAGATCAGTTTAGTTGTTGAGATTATGAATAGTCCTAAATAATATAATCCTATCCTTCCCTAAGGTATTTTTATATGTGTTTTGTTTTAGGTTAAAACTTAAAATAAATTTTCATAAGGCATCCTGTCATGTATATTTTATACAGTATATATACTGTGGCAAGAAGTTCTTCCTATTTCTTCTCATTAAAATAACTCGGTAGTAAATCTCACGTTTCATCTCAGAGTTGTAGATAAGTTTTTCATACTTCCTGCAGCTTAAATGTAATATGCTAAGGGAAAACTTTCATTTATTCCAGAATTTGAGGGAAAAATTTAATCTATTCCAGAATTTGGAGTACGAACCCTCTCCCAATAGCCCTCAGTTTCTGTGTTTGTCTTCACAAGCCCAGTGCAGAAGAGAAGTATCTGCTTTTTCTGTTTCCTTCTAGTTTACCACACCTTAACTCCAGGCAATTTTGTAATGAAAGGTCCATTCAATTTCCCTAGCAATTCCTTAGCAAAATTAAAAAAAAAAAAAAATTGTTGGCCTCTCACTTGTAATAGAACTACAATAAATAAAAAACAAAAAAGGCAAGAGCTTGCATACACTTTCTGTTAACAAACACTTCCTTCACAGCTGTTATTGAGTGATATGGACATAGGCCACAGTTTACTGAAATCTGCCCGTGAGAAGGGGGAGCGTGCTATAAAGTACATGGAAGAAAATGAAGTTGACCAGTTAAGAAAAGAAATTGGAGATCATGTGGAACAGCTTGAAGAGCTGGCTGGTTCCATCAGGAAAGAGCACATGACCTCAGAGAAGTGCCTTCAGCTCGCAAAGGAGTTCTCAGACAAGTACAAGGCACAGACTCAGTGGGTCATGGAGTACCAAGCCATGTTACATGCTCCAGCAGAACCAAAGAGTGAGCTCTATGAGAAGAAGGCCCAGTTGTCCAAATACAAGGTAAGAAGAGGTTCTATCTTTGTACTATCAATCGATTTTGATCTTGTGATTCGCAATAAATCCTCTGATCCAGGTGTCTGTTCAAGTTTCCTCAATAGATGTATGAGATGTCTCTAATCTGGATGTCTAAATCGACATCAAAGTGAAAGCGTGCATGATACCCGCATCTACAAACCAGAGCGAGCACCTGATTTGAAATGTGAATGTTCTAATAAGGCTTCCACATCTGAACATTTCCTGTTATGGAGCAAAATTCTTTTATAAGTACACATATGAGTAATTCCATTGATATCAACAGAGTTAACTGCTGTTTAAACAAGGATAGAAATCAGTTGGTCTTTCTTCACTGCAGACATTGCCTCTGTTTACATTGACTTAATCAACCCTCTGGTTAAAGCTGGATGTTCCAGCTCAACTGACATGTAGGGCAGTCAGCTGTTACGGCCTCCTCTGGTTTTAGTTTTAATGAAGTGGTTGGGTTTTTTTCCAGTTGTAAAAATGAGCAGAAAAAATTGACAACAAACCCCATTGCCTCTCTTAATGATGATTTTGTAACATACTCCAGGATTACAGATGTTTCATAAGATGTCTGCTGGGTCTGGCTGGGATGGAGCTAACTCTCCCCATAGCAGCCCATGTAGTGCTGTGCTTTACATTTGTGGCTAAAACAGTGTTGATAACAAAGCAATGTTTTGGCTATTGCTGGGCAGTACCTGCACAGCATCAAGGCTTTCTTTGTGAAACTGCCCACTAGCCCTTGCTGGCTTACTGACCCAAAGTCATATGTCATAGCTGTGTGCGTGCTTTCTATATGTTTGGGGAGCTGGTATCTCACTGTCATTTGATAGATGCTGGCATGTACCATGCTGTCTGAGCAGTGGCACAATAATGTAACAGATCAGATTGCACACTCTTGAGAACAGAGTGTTAGCACTTGCCTGCATACTATCTTATTAAGGGGATGGCTTTGGTGATACTTTCCCACCTATTTGCAGAATTTGTTCCTCTGAGCAAGTTTTATCCCTAGTAGCACTTCCCCGTTCACACATATTAACTCCCTTTCCTTCACCAGCTCCAGATTATTTTCCATGCTACTAGCCACTCACAAAAGGAGAAATTGTTTTTAGATGTCTGCAAAGTTGTTGTCTCAGGGCATGGCTGAGAAACATAGTCCTGTACTGGTAGCAAAGCTCTTCTCATCTGGAAATGATGATAAATATATATACCATGATAGAGGGCTGTGTTTCAGATCAAAGAGAAGTTGATGAAGTAGATCTCCAGTGTTCAATAGATATATTTTAATTCTTGCTTGCATTGTAGTCTATACAGCAGACTGTTCTGTCCCATGAGCCTTCAATAAAGTCAGTAATTGAAAAGGGAGAAGCACTTTTTGATCTGGTGAATGATATGACTCTAAAGAACAACATTCAAGACCTTCAGAGCACTTACCAGGAACTCTGCAGTACCACAAAGGTAAAAAGTCGGGAAGAAAACCCTAGGTTCTCTCAATTTGCTATAATTTTTTCCCCTTTCAGCAGCTGACTATTTGTTTCATGATGTCATGTCACACCCTGTACACAGAACCAGTTAGCCTTAATTACTGGGGGTTTTTTTGAGGGAGCCAGAGTGAAATTCTTGAAAATGGAAAGAACTTGTACCTAAATAAATTGAACAAGAGTAGCTGAAACAAACTTTGAGTGTGGCAGATGGAGTCTTCACAGCACTAAGGAAAAATATATCAGTAACTAGTTTGCACTATTGTTACTATTTTTAATTGCTTTGAATAGATTTCTAAGCACATTATTTCTTGAAGGTACAGATGCCCTTAAATTATACCATTTTGTCGCTTGTTTCTGCTAGATCTCACACAGACCCTGTTTAGTTTAGTTGTTGAATGGAAGTCACTGGAGAAAACTGCAAGATGGATATAATTTAACTAAGCAAGGGCATTATTAATTAACACTGATTCATTAGTCCACATGTATGTAGTACTTGGAAAGATATAATACTTCTAAACATGTCCTAAAGTATTATTACTCCTAAAGCTTTTAATAGGTTATAGTCCTAATGAGGGTAAGCTCTGCAAATGGTATTAGTACTTACGTTTGACCTAAGTACCTTTAGCTGCCAGTGCATCCACCAATGGCAAATGATTTTATTTTTTTCACAGTTGATTTTTAATTTACAGACATTCCTCTGATCTGCACCCCAAAACTGATATCTGTTGCATTAGATGTAATGTTGATGACTTAGAGAAGCTTATGAAAAATCTTCTTAAAAAGAATAAATACATTTTAACTCAATGTGTACATTACTTTGCCTACCACAATCACAGGCAATATATACGTGCAAAGGCTGTAAGCAGCAGGGACCCAACAATAACATCTGGTAGGTCATGTGCAGTCTCTCAAAGAGTGTGTAATAACTGTTTCTAAGTGAACTTAATGTCAAGTTGACAGTGTTCCTTTTCTTAAAGTAAGGAGATCCTCAGTGTTTTTCTTGGTCTTCAAAGTATGGTAGTTCATCAGGAGGGAAAATACTGCTCAGTACCCCAGTTTATTCATACAAGTAATCCCTTTGATGTCTTCCTTAACAGTCTAATCATGTCAGAGTCCCTCACAGGAACATAAATTTAGAAGATGATAACTTTCTTACTATGCTTTCAAGCTCCTGGTGGGTTTTGGTTTGGTTTTTTTTAATTCTTATAATTACCTGAATATTTAATTTTGGTTATTGTGGACCTGCAGGCATACGTTGAAACTTTAGAGGTGAGAGTAAAAGAGCATGAGGATTACAATAGTGATTTGCAAGAAGGGGAGAAATGGTTATTACATATGTCCAGCAGGCTGGTCAGCCCTGACCTCATGGAGAGTAACAGTCTTGAAGTAATCACTCAGCAACTAGCTAACCACAAGGTGAGTTTGCTATTGGGTAAACTTCCTTTGTCCAGTAAAATAGAATTTTTCTTCTTTTGTTTCTCTGTCTCTACTCCAGAGTTCTAGTTATTTGTCATTCACCTGTTTTACTCCTCTTACTGCTGTGTAAATAAGTGTCAGTGTCATTGCTGCAGTTAGCAAATCTGCTTTGTTGTTAGCACTGTTTCTTGTATGATACTGCATCTGCACAAGAGGTTTGTTGTACACTGGTCTGAATTCTGTGTCAGATCTTAACTGAGATGTCCCAGGAAATAGACCACAAAAAGCAGATTAGGATCATTTTACTCCTAAGGCACTTTTTGCTCTGGCACTTCTAAGGATAAAAGAATATTTAAAATTTTCAAATATTTTTTTTTTTCCCTCTTATGCTGTAACATTTCCTCCATTGCTTTTATTCAAGGTATTGTTATCATTGCTGTTAATGATAAGCATTCACTACATCAATAGCTGCTGCTTTCTAGAAGATAAAAGAAAGCGAAATTCAACCATCCCGATCATTCCCTGAAACTGAGATTCCAAGAGCAAATATGGAAATCTTTTAACTCCTTGTGATTCGTGTGTTATTCTTTAAGTAACCTTCTGTCATGGTTTGAATTTGGCCAGTAGTCGATCGCCACGTGGCCGGTTGTTTACTTCCCATCTCCCCCCCGTCCCCGGGTGAAATAAGGGAAGGACAGAAAAAGAAATTCATAGGTTGAATAAAAAAAATTTATAGTAACAAAAATAACGCTAACAATAGTAAGTCCAAAATGGGTAAAATGCAGCAGTGGCTCACCAAGCGGTGACCGGTGCGGAGCCCATCCCCGGCAGCGATCCAACCGCACCAGAAAATCACACCATGCTGACTTGGAAACCGAACAGGTGTGTGAGAACACCCTCCGCCTATATACTGAGCATGGTGTCACATGATATGGAATGCTCCAATGATTGATCGGGACACGGCCCTCTAGCTGTTCTGCCTCGCAGCCCAAGGAAAGTTAACCCTATCCTGGCCAAAACTAGGACACCTCCTTAGATAAAAATTTGGCTCCACCAAAATCAGTGGAAAGAACTGTCTACAGTGGAAGAACTTATGGAATAAGATCTGATTCAGCATCAGATTTAGTCCTTGTTACTAGACACAAGAGAAGTTGGTGGAGCCCTGTAGATCATGCAATAAAGGAAGATAAGGGTAGTCTTGGGGCATGGGCTTATAATGTTCACACGCTATGACAGTGTTATTGATGTTTCTGTGGGATATCTATGTACAGATTTTTGACAAAGATTTTACAATGAGTATACACTCTAATAGCTTGACTGTAACAATAGATGTTGTCTGAAAACTTTTTTCCGAATCTGAAGACAAAGGGTGTTTAAGGAAAAAAAGCTATCTATAAAGCTGTGATGCAGAACATGTTTTAAGTTTAAAATATTTCCTCAGAAGTATTTTATCTATTTCTTAGGCTATCATGGAAGAAATTGCAGGATTTGAAGATCGTTTGAACAACCTTAAGAGTAAAGGCGATTACTTGATCAATCAATGCACAGAACATCTTCAAGCAAAATTTAAGCAAAACATACAAAGCCATCTTCAGGGGACAAAGGACAGCTATTCTGCCATATGTAGCACAGCCCAAAGAGTAAGTCTTGTTTCAGAAATGTTTTTAGGCCATTTAAGAATAACACCCATTATTATTTCTAGAAGTACTTGTTTCTTTCAGTGGTGTAAAACTCCTTCTACTGTTTCCATTTAAATTGAGCCTACAGGTTACTAATATAGCACTTCATCATTAGTGTGCTACAGTTGAATCCCTTGAGGTCCAAATGTTGCCTTGTACCTTCATGTTACACTAGCTTCTGAGCAGCTGCAGCAAAGAAATTAGAACTATTCCTACTTCAAAAACTAGGGAGCAAATAGGACTTTTAGTGTCATTAGTTTGCATACATACATAACTGGTCTTAATTATGTGCTAGGAAATCCTGTCTCTCTTAGTAAAACCAGAATATATAGTTAGGAAGGGATAGCTGGGTCATTCTGTTAATCCAATTAGGAGATCAAGCCAACATAGTCAAAAAAAACCCCAAACCCCGAAAAACCCCAAACAAAACAAACCCCCAGGAAGTAGACTTCATAGTCAGTAAGATTTGTAGAGGTAGGTAAAACCTCATACTAGATCAACGGCAAAATGTTGATCAAGAATACAGAAATAAGAGACAATGCTCTTCATTTGCATCTTTATTTTTTCTTTCCAGAAGCCATGCCTTAGATATTGTCCATCTTCTCCACAAATTAGCAAGATGCAGTGAGACCTTAAGGAGCTTTCAACCCTTGGTACTTTTATGTACAAAAGGGCTAAAATAGCCACAATCTTAGTAATTTTGTTTTATCTGCAGTTTTCAAGGTGGGAGAAGAGAGTCAACAGTGGTGTTCAAAAATGCGATGACCTTACAAAATGTCTATTTTAGGTGTACCAGAGTTTGGAACATGAACTCCAGAAGCATGTTAATCATCAAGATACCCTACAACAGTGTCAAACTTGGCTGTCTACAGTGCAGTCAGAGCTAAAGCCAACTACCTGGCCACCTTTCAGCCTGGCAGATGCAGTTAAACAGGTAAAATTTTGTTCAGCACTTGAAAATGCTCAGTTATCCTTAATAAGGTGAGTTCAGGTAAGAGCTTTATGTTAATAGAAAGTAGATACTCTCTCTGACCTTCTCAGAGGGATGTGTAGCCCCATTGTTTATTCCCAGCTCCAAAAGGAATACCTTGAGTGAAAAACAATTGTAGGTGAAAAATCACCCAGGGCTTTTGCTAGCTCTGCTTAATGCTTAGAAATACATTACCTGAAAAAAGTTGGCTAGTTAGATAAACGTGCACAGATACTCCACAGATGCGTTTAGCAGAGAGGTTCTGTCTTTCTGCTTGTCCAGTTGCCCATCTGTCTACTAATGTTCCTATATGAGACCTGGTTTCATAATTCTATGGACACAGGGTTTAAAAGTTTTTCAGCCTAAGAGCATAGAACTGCCTCTAGTCCACATTAGCCATTAAGAATGGTTTTTTTGCTTCTTGATTATTCTTAGTAACTTAATGTATTTTACATTGGATTTGTACCTTGTTTTCAAATTAACTGGTATGGTACTAAAAATGCTGGAATTCAGGGCTGTCTCATCCACGATGTGGCTTAATAGAGACTTTGAAATACTACAGATGGCAGCTCCACAAGGGTGGGGGGAGGAGGGAGTGGCAGTGGGGCCAGTGGGGCAACACCTTCCCAATGACATGCTGAACTGCAGCACACAGGTGAGGAGGGCAGAGTCCCGCTGGCATCAGCCACCACCTGGTGATCACCAAGTCTGTCAGGATAAGGCCAGTCCCAGGGAGAGGCAGGAGGTCAGGGTGGCAAGGAAAGGCCAGGAGGATCAGCCAGGCACAGATGCACCTATAGTGTACCTCAGGTGAGGTCCATAGGTGGATGAGGGTCGGAGCTCACATGCAGCTCTTGAGCAAGGGGGAAGACTTCTGGATGCTTTTCCATTGGCCACATCTAGCTGGGCTGAGTTGGGGCTGGCCCTGAGCAGAGGCAACCAAACCCCAAGGAGAGGGGAATAGAGATTACAGAGCCCATTGATGCACTGAGGGCCCTGACCATCCCAGTGCTTAACTGTTCTCAGTGAGAAAAATAGTTTCCCTCATATCTAGGCAGAATTTCCATATTACAACTTGTACCTTTTCCCTCTGGTCCTTTTTCTGCTTACCTCAGCAAAGAGTTTGGTTCTGTCTTCTCAGTACTGCCCTCACCTGACCCCTACCATTTTAAGTAACAACAGACCACAATTAGCCTCTCTTCTCTGGGCTGAACAAACCCTGTTCCTTCAGGCCTGCCCAAATGCCACATACTACAGTCCCATGTCATCCCAGCCCTTTGCTGCACTTGCACCAGTTTGCCAATATCTTGTCTTTGAGGAAAGAAGGAAACTGGGCCAAATATACCAGGGACAACCTAAGAAGTGTAAGTACAGGAGAATAACCACTTCCCACAGCTTGCTTTCTGCATTCTTGCTAATACAGTAGTTTGGGGTTGCCACAAGGGCACACTGCTGTTGTGTTACAACTTTTTGTCTGCCAGGACCCACCACTGGCCCTCTGTGTTAGGTGGTCACTCGCTCCTTCTCCCTGCAACTCAGAGGTATGTTATTGCCCTGATTGTCAACATTGATGTCATAATTTCAAGTTTTCAAGTTACTCTTCCATAATTATGACAGAGCAGCTTTACCTAATAAAATAGCATATGTCTACTTTTCATCTTTTGGAAATAACAAGCTAAAGTGAAAATACTAAAATGCATTATTGTAATAAAATAAGAGATTATTTCCAGAGTCTCAGAGTTTATTTGAGGATTGTCTTCCCTCAGGTAAAACACTTCCGGGCTCTGCAGGAGCAGGCCAATACATACTTGGATCTTCTGTGCTCCATGTGTGATCTGTCAGATGCCACAGTGAAGAGTACAGCAACAGATATTCAACAAACAAAACAAACGGTACAAGATAACCACAACAACCCACTTTTAATCCTATTTAGAGCTTTAACTGCCTTGGTCTGTCCTCTTTTTAAAAGGTCATATTAGGTAATGGTTTAAAGAAATGTCTTCTTACTTTGATCTTAAATATCTTTTTTAGAAATAGTATTCTCTTTCTTTTTCTGCTTTTTTTAAAATTAAATCCACGTATTGTCATCCTGGTAGTAATACGAAGATACACGACAAAGGTTGCTAAAGGTAGTTAGGCAATGTTACAAGATGTTGGTCTAAAGCCATGCAAATAACATTCTGTGGAAGAAAACCTGATCCAAATTATTTATTTTCATAAAACACAATTCCATCTTTTCTCTGTATTTTATTAGAGATTAGACATATTTTACTGTTATTATTTATTTGACAGTAGACTGATGTTCTTATTAGGGTGTACTAATACATTACAATCATAAAAATTATGATGGTTCAATTAATAAATCAGAATGCATCTGTTTCAGTGTATGAATTTCTAGAAGTGTACTTCAATTATAAACATAAGTTATTAGAAAAGAAACATTATGAGCATTTCTGTTGTTGTGAACATAAATTAGTTTCACATACACACATCACCAAACTTCTGACACTACTTCTACCAAGAGTAAAAATCTAATAGGTATTCCACACCAGAGAAGCAAATTGTACAAAACCAAGTAATCTGTAAAAAAATGGCAGTCCAAATATTGAATAGCTGAAAAGCATCTCAAACATTAGGATAAGATTCTCCTTTTATATATAAAGCAGTGAAATATTTTTGAGAAATTGCAGACAGTACAGCACTGAGATATATTAAGCTGGTTGAGTGTCTAAACTTAAATGTGTCCTACTGCTGTATTTGGAGCAAAAGAACTCTGTGACTGTTGGTTTAAGGTGATTGATGGGCTCAGATCTGGTAAGCATTTTTCTTATTGGCATTTTACAAAAGGCATATAGGTAAAATAACCGGGCTAAGCAAATTAAATGAAAGTGTTTAATTTAAGGTTTTATTTGGTCATTGTGAAGGCATGGAGAGTACAGTTCAGCAATATTCTTGGCATTCAATAGATTAAATTACACAGTTAATTTTAATAGAATTTTAACAGAAAACTGAGAACACTTTGAAATACACACACTCATAAATACACTTGTTTCTCTCAAGGGTGAATTATAATTCTTTTTTCTTTTTCCACAGCTTTCCTTTGATAGGTCTGATTTTTATGACTTTTGAAGGTTGACTCCTTTTGCAGATAATATTAGCACCTCCAGAATCTAGTGCAGAAATGTACTTTAGTACAGTACTGTGCTCAGAAGAAGGATAGCATTTATCTTCCATTCTCCAAATAGGTACATTAAAGCATTCCTACTCCATTTCTTTTCTTCTAGATCGAGCAGCAGATAATGCACTCACAGTATTTGGCTCAAGGTTGGGAAGAGATCAAACAAATGAAGGCTGAGATCTGGATATATTTCCAGGATGCAGATCAACAACTACAGAATTTGAAAAGGAGACGGGCAGAGTTGGAGCTAAACATTGCCCAGAATATGGTACTCCAGGTTAAGGTAAGGATACTGCAGGTTAACAACAGAAGGTAAGGAAGAAGTTCATCCTGTGGCTGATACTTTTATAATTCATGTTACGTGCACATATTGCATCCAATTGCTAATATGTTCTAAGCAAGAGCAGAGAAGGCAGAGGAAAGAGTGTTTCCTTATTGATGCTACAGAGTGATACAGAATGCAGAACACTATCTTATTATTTTTCTGGCTTTGTTTTTTTTAACAGTAGACAACTTTCAGCCTACTGTTCTGATCTGCCTTTGCTTTTAGTAGGCTAATTGCTGATCACAGTGGACCTGAAGATAAGATCTGCAACATGTACTTGCTAAGTTCTTTGATTTCAATACTTCTAAATTATTTGGATCTATTGCAAAATTAGTCAGGAAACTATTCAGTGTTTCTGGACTCTGAAAACTATTGGAGAATAGGTGTAATAGAAACTCAATTTCATTTACCCTAAATAATGAGACAAATGCCTTCAGATCTTCATTCTTATTCATTACAGAAGAGAGTATTTTTATGGCCACTCTGCACACATCACAAACATCAGTTAAGTAACAACAAGAAACAGGAAAACAGATTATTTCTTTATTAAATGATTAAATGCTTGGATTTTGCGTTTCTGGTCTAGGCTTTGCTGGTATTCTTTTTCTGATATGCCAGGAGTTAGGTGAAAACTAAACAGCACTTCCTCTTCATGTCTGTTCAACACAAGTTTTTCAACAAAGTCATAGCCCTTGAAGATACCTCAACACAGTGTGGACTGAAAGCTCTTACACTAGCTATCTTTAGAGTCCAGGAAGAAGCAGGAGTCTGTATTCTTCACTAATTCAGTCAAGAACTTTGTATTATTATGAAAGGCAGGCACCTGCTGTACTGTCAGATGTGGCACAATGTGTATTTTTTTCCTCGAATTTGCCCTGGTAAAGGAAGATACCTAGCTCCATTTGAAGCAGTCACAAAGAGAAATGAAGCAGAGCTGGGCAGTAGCATATCTTATCCAGAACCCCTACCAGCAAGGTGCTGGAGCTGGGCATGTTCTTTAGTTACAGTTATTTGAACTAGAATTTGGGAAAAGATTACATTTTCACTAGACAATGTGTAAGTGTTGAAAAGTATTTGGTTAGTTTTAGTTGTCAGTATATTGTATATTCTTTTTTGGGGTCCTCTGTGACTTCTTATTTGATAAGAAATGTGTATGCAGATGGACTCTTATTTCCTGGAATTTACTCAAATAGCAATCATACCTAGATAATAATTGGCTTTGTTTCAATAATGACAGCGATAATGGTCGCTATTATAGAAGTAGGAACAAAATAAAGTATGGATGTGGGGGCTCGCCTGACTCACAGACTCTGTTTCTTATTTTTAGTCTCTAATGAAAAAATAAAAGGAAAAAATGAGCTAGAAACATAGTGGTAAAATGAATTCTCATGAGACCCAGTCTATCTTGCATGTTTTAGTGTATGGTGGAAGCTGTGCTAGTCCAGAAGCCTGGACAACAAGGTGTGACTTGATCATGATTTCTGTTTATCACTAGCACTTGGAAACTGCTCTGGTTTGCTTTCACTCTATAACCAACCTGTCCTCACCTGAGAAGATGGGAAGGAAGGTTAGGGGCAGGGAGATGGCACTTCTTCCAATTTACATCTGCACAGCATTTGCCTGGGCAGATAACTAGTCCTTACACAATTTATTTATTTCAGAGTTTTTATTTAAATTTCACATGATAATTTTGAGTAGCTGTCCCCACACTAGTTTTGACTTGTATCTTTTTCAGGAATTCAGTCAGAAGTTGCAGTCTAAGCAGTCAGCTCTTACCTCTGTGACCGAGAAGATGAACAAACTAACCCAAGGACAGGAATCACCTGAACACAAGGAAATAGGAGAACTGAGCAACCAATGGCTGGACCTCTGCCTTCAGGCACACAGTTTGCTCATACAGAGGGAGGAGGATCTGCAGAGGACAGGGGATTACCATGATCGCATGAATGTAGTTGAAGTTTTCTTGGAAAAGCTCACAAAAGAGTGGGACAACCTGGCTAGGTAAAAAAGGAGTAGCATGCACGAAGCTGACTTAGTGCATATACACTGAAAGAGCTGTTTACAGAGTGGCTCTAAGTTGAATCCACTAAAAATCCCTTTTTCCATGCTTAATTAAAAGCAAATGTCCCTTATTAATTATAGGACAATTAGTTGTATTGAAATAGAGTTTGAAGATCTTCAGTGTTTGTCTTTAAGGCAAGTACTGATTGATGCCGTCTCAGCACACAGCATTTTCTGATATTTCAAGAATTTTAACTACTTTGAACTCTTCCATTTGTGTCTACTGTGTTTCATGTGTGTTTTTCATTGTGATACTGTGTTTTACCTACTAGGTTATGACATTAAAGCTTAGTTGCTGCTGCTAAATGATTCAGCTGCTTTTTATAGCATAAACACACCAGCTGTGTGTAAAACTGTGAGAGTCTATTACTGCCGCTATCACTGTCATGGAACAAGATTCGCTTCAACCTCAGTACTTGTTGTTGTTCGTATGTCCAGTATAACTGGTATGCTCTGTAGTATTCATGTTAATTTGTATGGTCAGTAGATGAAAGGGAAAGGAATAAAAACGTTAAACTGTTTAATTAATATGCAAGACTGGTTCCTTGAAAAGAATCTGAAAACTATATAAAGATATTTATATCATATTGATTTCAGTATGTAGTGGGCTTATAATTTATCCTGACCCCTTTTAAAGTCTGTCCTGAGATAAGATCTAATAATTAATTTCTGTCCTGTCCATTTTGATAATAGATCTGATGCTGAAAGTACAAACGTGCACCTTGAAGCTTTGCAAAAATTGGCACTGGCACTCGAGGAAAGAAGATTTGCTCTGGAAGATATGAAAGATCAGAAACAGAAGATGATAGAACATCTGAATCTTGATGACAAAGAATTAGTAAAGGAGCAATATGGTCACTTCGAGCAACGCTGGACTCAGTTGGAGGACCTTGTCAAAAGGAAAATTCAAGTTTCTGTTTCAACCTTAGAAGAGCTCAGTTTGGTGCATTCCAGATTTCAGGACCTAATGGAATGGGCAGAGGAACAGCAACCTAGTATCTCAGAGGCTCTTAAACAGAGCCCTCCTCCAGATTTGGCTCAGAGTCTTCTCATGGATCATCTTACCATTTGCAGTGAGCTTGAAGCCAAACAGCTTGTTCTGAAGACGCTTGTGAAGGATGCTGACAGGGTGATGACCAACCTAGGGCTCAATGAAAGGCAGGAGCTACAAAAAGCACTTTCTGATGCACAGCACCATGTAGAATGTCTCAGCGATCTGGTTGGCCAGAGGAGAAAGCACCTCAATAAAGCACTGTCTGAAAAGACCCAGTTTCTTATGGCAGTCTTTCAGGCTACAAACCAAATTCACCAGCATGAGAAGAAGGTAATGCTTCCAGAACACATTTGTCTGTTGCCAGAAGATGTGACCAAACAGATAAGGACTTGTAAGAATGCCCAGGCTAACCTGAAAGCCTATCAAAATGAAGTCACAGGGTTGTGGGCTCAAGGAAGGGATTTAATGAAAGAAGCAACAGAACAAGAAAAGAGTGAAGTGTTAGGTAAACTGCAAGAACTACAGAATGTGTATGACACCGTTTTACACAAGTGTAACCAGAGATTGTTAGAGCTGGAGAAAAATATAGTTTCTAGGAAATATTTCAAAGAAGACTTAGATAAAGCTTGCCATTGGCTAAAACAAGCTGATATTGTCACATTCCCAGAAGTCAATGTAATGAATTCTAACTCTGAACTATACAACCAGTTGGCAAAATATCAACAGATTCTTGAGCAATCTCCAGAATATGAAAATCTGTTACTTGTGCTGCAAAGAGATGGCCAAGAAATCCTACCATCACTTAATGAAGTAGATCATTCTTATCTGGATGAAAAACTTAACATTCTCCCTCAGCAATTCGATATTGTCACTGCTCTGGCAAAAGAAAAATTATATAAGATTCAGGAAGCAATTTATGCCAGAAAAGAGTATGCCTCTTTGATTGAGTTGACAAGTAAAGCTCTGACTGAGCTAGAAGATCAGTTTATTAACATGGACAAAGCTCCAGCTACTGTTTCAGCCAAAGAAGCTGTGTCACTCCAGCAGGTGTACAGAGATCTCTTAGGTGAAGTGGTGAGCCTTGGTGCAGCAGTGGATGAACTAAACCAGAAGAAGGAGGCCTTTCGAAGCACCGGCCAGCCGTGGGAACCAGATGAGATGTTAAAACTTGTCACGCTGTATCACAAGTTGAAGAGGCAAATAGAACAGCAAATAAACCTGTTGGAAGACATGATAGAAGCATGCCAGGAGCATGAGAAAATGTGTATGCAGTTTGAGGCACAACTAGAGGCAGTGAAGAAGGAGCAGATTAAGGTAAATGAAGAAACGCTCCCAATAGAAGAAAAGTTGAAAATATATCATTCTCTGGTGGGCAGCTTGCAAGACTCGGGGAGTCTTCTGAAGCGAATAACTGAACATCTAGAAGCCCTTTCTCCTCAGCTTGACTCATCTGCATGTGAGACAACAGATCACCAAGTGCAGTCTTGGCAAGAGAAACTGAAGTCTTTGCATGCTGCCATTGGTGACACTGTGATGGAGTGTGAGAACAGACTTGTGCAAAGCATAGACTTCCAAACAGAAATCTGCCGCTCGCTCGACTGGTTGAGATGGGTGAAAACAGAACTTAATGGAACATTGAGTTTGGACCTCAAACTGCAAAGCATCCAAGAAGAAATCAGAAAGGTTCAGATACATCAGGAAGAAGTGCAGTCAAGCCTGAGAATAATGAATGCACTGAGCAATAAAGAGAAAGAGAGATATATGAAAGCAAAGGAGCTGATACCTGCTGACTTGGAAAACACTCTTGCTGAGCTGACAGAACTAGACGGTGAAGTTCAAGAAGCTATACACTTGAGACAGGTTAGTGCACCCTAAGTGTCATTAATTTCTTGCTCATGAAGCTGAAAAAGATGGCTCTCTGGCTTGATGTTTGTAATCATCATGAAAAGATTGATTTTAATAATCCTGTTGTTTTGGGTTTTTTAATGACTTAGGTTGTGGCCTGTTGCCATGGATGACTTGGGAGGGGGGAGAGGGGGAAAAGGCTTCTGTAAATGCATTTATACCTGCACGTAGAGGTGCAAACTCACTCAAAACCTTCCAGGTAGTCTCTCCGGTCCTGTATTTTAGATATAATAAAGGGGAACAAAAGCAAGCATGGACAAAATCCAGACTCACAGCAGAGGGTATTTTTGTTGCTGCTGTGAATTTTATGACTGTGACCCTCTATATAATTTTCCTTTTTATTTCAGACTACCTTGAATAAATTATATAGTCTCTGCCAAAGATACTACCAAGTGATGCAGATAGCAAATGACTGGCTTGAAGATGCTCAGGAATTTCTACGTTTAGCAAGAAATGGTCTTGATGTTGAGAATTCTGATGAAAACCTAAGGAACCACATTGAATTTTTCAGCACAGAAAGTCAGTTCGGTAATCATTTAAAGGAGTTACAGGGCCTTGTGTCTGAGATAGAGCCCTTTATCCAAGACACAGCAAGAGAGCAGCTGATGCAGAATGTAGCTGCATTGGAGGAAAAGGCCAAAGGGACAAAGCAAGAAGCCAAAGCCCAGCAAGAGCAGTTGCAGAGGTATATATTTTTTTTTTCTTTCATTTTAAGATCACCTTGATGATGAAAGAAAGTGATCACAACATTAATTGGAGTTTTGTAAAATGTTTGTGCTTTGATGCGAGAAGTGGATGTTGGAATTCAGAGCTCTTGGACTCTGGCACTAACTGACTAGATGTGCGATCCTGAGGAAGCAATTATAAAATTATATAAAGCTTAGAAAAGAACTGAGAAGAGTAGGGAGTGGCTGTCCCTTATTTCACCTGGCACAAGACCTACACAGAAACAAATGAAATTGAAGCAGACATTTTTAATTAAAAAGAAATACCTTTTTAACCAGCATAACTATCTTATTATTCCTGGAAGTTCTGGATTCCAAAAGTTTGGGTGGGTTTTAAACACAACCTAGGCAAAGTCACTGAGGAAAGGGCTATTAAATGCCCAGCTGTGTCTGTAAGGTACAGCTGAAAATCATGAGTATATGTTTCTATGTATGCTCTTTCCCGATAATCTTTCTTTTTCTTGGAAAATGCTGTGCAACCACAAAACTAAGCAGTTACATTGAAAACTAGGTGCAACATTATTCCTGATTTTCAAATGGTTTTTATTGCATTAAATTGTTTTTTCTGGAACTATATTTGTTTAAGGTGTGCTTCTGAGTGGCAGGAGTACCAGACAGCAAGACAGAAGGTTATTGAAGTGATGAATGAGGCTGAGAAAAAATTATCTGATTTCTCAGTAGCTAAAGCTGCTTCATCTCATGAAGCAGAAGAGAAATTGCTAACACATAAGGTAAGAAAATTATATGAAATCATTTTTCTTCAGTGAAAATAAATGTATGTTATGTAGGTCCCTACCTACGGCAACCTGAATTTGAGTTTTTAGATCTTTTCCTGTAGCACTTAAGTGTGTTATAGCACAGCAAGAAGTGTTTTGTGTTGTGCAGAACACACATTTTATTTGTGGGGTGATTGAGACAGATATTTTTAATTGTTTTTCAGCTTAATGTCTGTCTATATGCCTATTAGAGTAGAGAATGGGAAGGAACCAAGAAGTTCCTAAAAGCCTTAGGTGCATAAGCCCCCAAATTGTGTACCCTACAAGAAATTGAAATCAATAGAAACATCCATCTGCTTTGACTCACATGGAATACTTATACTAGGACAGGAAGGGTTGGGGTTTAATATTAACTCTTGTTTAGTCTAAGAAAAAGAAATATAACTTAAAAGAATTACTTTCTCCTCTAGTATTTAGGGTGATAATCAGTTGCCTTAATATAGGCAGTTTAGTGACACTTCAGACATCCTCTCTGGTCTCCAGGTGTGTCTCTGTAAAGGCAGGAATCTCCCCGAAGAGTAGTGTCATGTCTGCCAGCTTCCTGAGAATATCCTGATACCCTTGGACATCTAAAATGGCATTAAAGATAAACATGACATAAATGTATGCTTAAGCACCTGGATTGCTTCTTTCATTTTTATACTCTAATAGAAGTCAGTCTTTGCTATGAGAAGGGTCCTGAATACTCATTTCCATCCCTTTTGAGGGGCTAGCAAGGAAGGGAAAATCTGATTACACCAGATTGCTGCTACTTCCAGAGAGTTGCATTTTGGACCAGGTCCTTCAAGTAGCTGTAGCTGATACATTGCGTAAGAAAAATAGTGAGACCTAACCACCTCACTCAGCATCGAGTAGTACCTACATACTCTTTGTCTGCAGGAGATGGAAGTGGCTCATCTGCCTGCAAGTGTGTTGAATAGTTATGTATTGTATTATAATAAGAGGAAAACGGTGCTTATTTTTTGCTTTTCAGACTCTTGTGTCTGTAGTGAATTCTTTCCATGAGAAGATCACAGCTCTAGAAGAAAAGGCTTTACAGCTGGAGAAAGTCAGCAATGATGCCAGTAAGGCAACTATAAGTAGATCCATGACAACAGTTTGGCAGCGCTGGACACGGCTTCGCAATGTAGCCCAAGAACAAGAGAAAATTTTGGAAGATGCAGTGCAAGAATGGAAAGACTTTAATGATAAGGTAACTTCTGATCTTGGTAAATCTTCCTTTGTTAACTGTACATATTTTTTCACTCATTATACTGCCTTATTAATCATCTTATGGTAGAGAAAACTTATGGCAGGAATACAGTGATTTTCCTCAGGTCATAGAAAAAAACAGCTGTGGAAAACCTAGGTTTAGAACCACTGCCTCCAAGGTTTGCACTGTTCTTCTGTATGCATACATGTATAGTAAATACAGAGTTGTTTTGGTTTCTGATGGTTCTTCAGAATCTTCTCCTCTGTTTTTCCTGTCCCCAGATGGTCTATTCTAGATGAAGTCAAGCTCTTTTTTTTCCTTTTTTTTTTCCTCCCTGAAGAGTATGAGGTTGCTATTTCTAAGTTTATGCAGTGATATTATTGCCTGTCACAGCTCATTGATCATGTGTCTGTTTTCTTTCTTATAGCCTACCTGACTTTTTATCTGTCATTGTCTGTTATTTTATGCTCAGATTGCAGGTTCTCTGGGAATGTGGATAATCTTTTTGTTAAATATATGACTTGTGCCAAATACCGGTCTGCCCTGGAGTAGAGCTGTAGGCCCTATGGCCATAAAGATAATAAATGTTAAAAATTATGAGAAGCCACTCATCACTTGACAAAATAATCCCTTAAGAAGTCCTAGTCCACCGTGAAGAGCTAGGGCTAGCTAGCTAGATCTAGCACATTAGAGCATAGATTTATATCTGCTAGAGAGACTGCTGCACAAGCCCTGTACCACAGCTGTTTTACAGCATCTAAATGTACAGCACTGGGTTTAGCACCTTTTGGTATCAGTTGTATTAGCTTCTTTTTAATTTCATTACTGCCAAGACTGCATCTCTTTCCATAGATTCAGAAAGCCACCATAGCAATAGATCAGCTACAAGGTCGCTTACCAGAAAGCTCTGTAGAAAAAGCATCCAAGACAGAGCTCCTGGAACTCCTGGATTACCACAGCAGTTTCCTTCTGGAGGTGGAGCATCAGCTGTCATCTTTGGGCCTGCTCAAACAGCATGTCGTCAGCATGCTTCAGGATGTGGAAATAAAGCCTCTGTCTCAGGAGGAACTACCAGTCATGCAAGAAATCAAAGCAATGCAAGATCGATGCCACAAGTAAGGCAATATTTTAAAAGATTCAGTAGACAAATGGTACCTCACAATTCATTAATAAGAGTTCACGTATCATTTTTGTTATCATTAACAATTACCATGCCTAAAATAAGTATCGGTTATTATATTTAAAATAAGCAGTTTAATTTTAAAATATCTTTAATTAATTTTGAAATACATTTTTACCAATATTCTTTGTTTCCATCAGCAGGAGTATGCACTTTAGAATATGTACTACTTGCCTTGCATTATAATAGTAACTTATGTAAGAGCTGTATAAACTACTTTAAAGTTATAACTGATTTTAAACACTTCCATTGCATGTCACCATTAACAGTGACCTTTTAATCTTTTTGTATCCTAAGTTTGGATTAGTTTATCACTTTGTTTCCCCTGTTGGAAGCACCTAGGTACCAGAAGTAGATATCCCATGAAATTTACAGAGGAATTTAGTGCATATGCAAACAAAATATAGCTTAACATTTTACCCTGTGGTTATATAAATGTTTATCTAAATCTAAAATGTTTCCCTGTCATGTATAAAACAGGGAGTTTTATGGCTAAGTTTGAGGACTCATATTCACCTCGTAACTTGACTAAGATGCCATTAACTGGATCTCCACAGTGGGAGGAGGAAGAGAGAGACAGAATGAAAAAACTGTAAACCCTGCACTTAGCCTGTGCAAAGTTCATTGTGTGCATGCGTAACTGACTAGAGTATAATAGCAATCTCTGTAGGAAATGTGTAGATATTAGCACTTTTATAATTCCATTCTTCTCTTAGAATTGGTTTCTAAGAAATAGGGTCTGTCATGACCTCATGCTCATGTAAATAAGACATGATTCAGCTATGAAAGGTTATACAAACATAGATCAAATATGGGCATATCAAAGATCCATGCCATGTACATAAGAGCTACAAGTAGTCCTGTAGATCCTTCACAGAGCTGTCATCTGAAAAAGACTATTTTTTACAGGAGATCAAAGTTCTTGAGGAAAGTGCAGAAATTGTCTTTGGAAGAGTCAAGCTAGGTCCCTGGATCAAATACAGTGTTCAGATATTTGATCCATGCCTTGGCCTAGGTATTCTGCCAATGCAAATCCCATCAATAAGGACGGAATTTAGCTCACTTTATTTTAGATTATAGATATCTGAACTGGTTAATTCTCACTCTCTAATCAATGAAGAGAAATAGATCTAAAATGCAGTTTTTCTGACCTATTTTAGAAGTTTCTTTTAGAATGATGATGAATCATCATAAATCATGCTCTAGAATTGCCTGCTTCCTCCACTGGCAATGAGGGCAGCCTGTGGTGATGAGCTCGGATGTAGGTGTCTGTATTGTAAACATTTGCATTTCTTCAAAAGAATTGTGCACTCAATGTCAAAATACATAAAACTGCTAATTAAAAGGAATGAACTGAAGAATGAACATGAGAAATTTTAGTGTGCTGCTTTAGTAGTCTGTTGCAACACTGCTCTGCTTTTTATTAGTCTGGCTGTGAGGCTATCAATCATTATCTTCATTAATTTTTTGACAAAGCAGTGATTTTAGACATTACTTAATTCTTAAAAAATAGTTATTCTTTCTTTGCTTCTGAAGTATGCAACAGAAAGTGAAAAAAGGTGTGAAGATGGTGAAACAGGAGCTGAAGGAGCGTGAGGAGGTTGAAGGAGAGATTAATATTGTGAAGTCCTGGATCCAGGAAACAAAAGAATATTTATTAAGCCCTGATGTAGAAGTGGATACTCAACTTCAAGAGTTGCAGGTATATCAAATTTGTCAATTTCTGAATTACAATATTTATCTTCATTGTAATCTACTAGTGAGTGTTAATAGTTCAAAACCACTATGCATTCAAATTAGACAATATTCATTAGTTTTTAAGTAAGCTGCTAGACAAATTCATAAAGCATGAAGTACCTGATGGGCTGTAATACCTTATTTTAAAGATATTTAAGATATATTTAAGTATTTGCATTTATGCAATTTTGCATACTAGCATATTGTTTAGTGATTTTTCTCCTCTCATCTAAACTATGGGGGAACTATAGAATGTGAATGGACAGAATGTGACATTTCTATATTGGCAGTTTGGGGTGGGGCGGTAAACAACAAAATAAAAGAAACTCATTTCACTGGAGGTGCTGAAAACTTGACATTTTCTATATACATGTGGTCACATAGGAACAGAGAACTGGACAATCATAAATGAGAATCCAGGGAATCCCAAAATAAAATTCTTTTTAATGAACTAATTAAGAATATGAAAGCAATTAGCTTTGTTGCAAGCTGCATGCAATATCTGCATTTGCAAAGTTTACACAGACATCTTTTTCCCATTGTTCTTAATACTATTTTTTCTATCATTAGTCTCTCCTTGGTGAAGTAACTACTCATCGCCAGGCTGTTGAAAAAATGGCTGAGCAACAACAGAATAAGTACTTGGGGCTTTATACCATTTTGCCTTCTGAACTCTCTCTTCATTTAGCAGAAGTTGGGCTGGCCCTTGTAACTGTACAGGATCAGGTAAAGCATAGTAGAAAAATGCATTACAGATCTATAGCCCTTCTTTAGACTTTATAACTTAGTGAAATACAGTATCCAAGTGTGATCAAACTATGACAACATAGAGTAGTTTTATTACCTTCTTCCTTTAAATTAAACTAAGTTAAATGAAAGTTAATCTTCTTTCAGGAGGAGATTTCTGGTTACTGAACTTAATTCCTATTGTTGACAGATTCAAACCAAAGAAAGAGAAACTCAGCAGATCAAAACACTGAATCAAGAGTTTGGTCAGAAAATCCAGGGGATAGCAAATGAACTAAATGCCATTCTTTCCAAACTGAAAAAGAAAACAAATGATATAGGACAAGCTAAACTTGAACAAAAGGTAAGACAAGGCTTGCCTCATTTGGTTACACCATAAATTCTTCTGATTTGGGACAGTCACTTCATACCAAAGTTGTATTTATGAAGACTTGCATGACACATTATTTAATGTAATTCAACAGAAGAATGGACAGAAATAAGGGTTGACTAATGAAATTTTAAAATTATATTCTTTTCAAACTAGCCCATACAGGGACTTGAGTGAGTAACAGAACTTGGAGGACGTAATTGAGAGTAAAAGCAAGTCAGATGGACAAAGTTATGCTGTTCCCTCTAATGAGTATGACTGCAATCTGGGAAAGCCCAAGAGGGTCCCAAACTGCTCCTTGTCCATCTGTACTGAGAAGACCATTCTTTACAGTACACCTTTACTTGCGATAAATAGAATTTTACTTAGCTAGTAGTCCATCTCATATCATTTGGTGCAATAATGAGGTGAAGTACTACTGGTGCGGTTAAGGGTAATGCAAAGGATTCTTGGTTCTTTTTGTAGGTTTTCTTAATCTTAGGTATGTACCACACTTAGAAAAGCTCATCTGTATTGAGGTGTAATGGTCAAGTTAGGATTATCATATGAGAGTGTGGGATTTTGGGGGGAGGAGAGGTGGGGGAAGGCTTGGTTGAGGGTGGGGGTTTTTTTTGTTGTCTGGCTTGGTTTTTTAACTAGTCAAAGATAAACTTGACCAAGTTACTGTCTGAAAATATGCATAACATACCAAAGAGGAAAAGATTTGGCATGTTTGGTATGTAAAAAATGGCCTGTTTATTTTCATGAGTTGCTCTCAGTATGCTCGAAACCATTTGCTTTGCAGGAGGTGTCACTGAAATATATGCCTTTAAATTTGGTGTAACTTCTTGATTCCAGTAACTAAGCAGAAAGCCAGTGAATTGTGCTTTCCTGTGTTGCATAGATGAAAACTGTCACTGGAGATTTAGTAAAGTTCCCTCAATTGCATTTATGTCAATGCTCAGCTGATACTCCTGAGATTGGGTTGGCCTTGATTACAGCAGTAGTTATTTTTATATTAACATTGGAACTGACTGTGAAGAATAAAATAAAAATCAGTTTTAAATCCAAGTGACTGGTCCTTCCTTTGCTTTTAAACAGCATATAAATTCTGCATGGTTTCTATAGTAGAGACATTTATTTATGCCTGCCTGAAATATGTGTGTCTCCTTATTTAGATGAGTAGTTCATCATCTGTCTTTGTCTACATGTAGACAGTTATGTCACTAAGTTCATGGAATAATAATTATCATAACAGTTGATCATAACTTACACTCTAAGGTGTGTTTGCCAGGACAGCCCTAACCTGAAGAGTTTAAAGTAACTTCTTGAAGCACCTGTAGCTAGAGCAGTGTTCTGAATCAATTTTTGTCTGATGATTACAATTTAAATTTCTAAAAATAATTGGAAAGGGGCTAGAGTGTTTGATGAGACTTATGTTATTTGTATGAATTGTTAACACCTTAGGTATAAGAACCAAATTAAAAAAAACCCAATATTCCCTCCCCAAAAAACTAGCTCATAAGTATGTTATCAGTCTGTGAGAAACATGGAAAACCTTTTAGGTTTCCTTTTAGAACTTTTCAGAAACTTTGTAACTATGATAAGAAAAACTAATTTTAAAATCTGTTTCTATTGAAACAGTCTAGCATGATCCAGACTGCTCCTGTGTCAAGATCAAGCTATGAAAATGCAAGATTCAAATGAAAACGAAAGTTTTTGTAATGTGTTAATGAGCAATTACATATTTCTGAGTTTGTAAGGGTATATTTTAAGACAGCAACAAAATGAAACCCCTTTCCAATAAGTAAAAATCCTTGTCATGGCAATGTGTGCTGACTATTCATTTCAAAAACGAACACAGAAAGATGGCCAAGAACAGTTAATGTCACTCTGAAGTGACTCAGTCTTTTGCTATGGTAGGGAAAACAGTTATCCATTTCAGCCAGGAAGTCAGAGAAGAAAGAGTAATGGCACACATTTAAGAGATGACCAAACATCCTGCTGTTCTGCCTTCCTGCTTAGACAAGCGTTGTTGGTTTCCAGCCAGAATAAAAAAGGCACAAACTATGGACACTTTGGACAGGGTATAAAGATTGCAAGTTGGACTAGAAATAATCAATCAGAAGGCTAACACTTCCTGGATCACTGATTTTCTTGTTTTTCTGTCTAGATCCTCGGTGAAGAGTTGGACAGCTGCAATATAAAGCTGTTGGAATTAGATGCATCAGTCCAGGACTTTGCAGAGCAGAACGTACCGCTGGCTAAGCAGCTGGCTAACAGGATAGGGAAACTCACTGCACTGCACCAACAGACCATACGGCAGGCTGAGTACAGAGCAGCCAAGCTCAGTCAGGTATGATCTTAAATCCTTTCTGCTGTTTCCTTTCCCAAGGAGAAGGAACACGCAAACTTCTCAGTTATTTTCCTGTAGTTATGCAAGAATGAGCATTCCTGGGCATATCTGCCTATTACTAGTCAGGGCTTGCATCACACCTCAAAGAGAGACATAGACAGGTCAGATCAGGAGGATGTAATTCTGTGATGCTGCTTTAACATCTTCTTCCATGAATCATCTGCTGCTTGGTTCCTCTGGTACCCTGAAAAGATTATAGACCTTCTCACAAACAGTAGCATACCAGGAAATAGTATCTCATTGTAATTTTCAGGGCCTCTGTCTTACCATTTACCTATGCTTGCAGCATTACCAAAAAAAAAAAAAAAAATTGTTTTGCTCCAGTCACAACCTACAGAGGGTGAATATAATTTGTAGATTCAATAGAAAAGGCTAGATACAATGGCCCTGTTAGTGCATAATGTATATGCAACGTTTCAGCATTCATAAAGATGCTTCCCCTGCATTTCAAAGTCCCTGAAACTCTCTTATGTATTTTTTTGCTAGTTGTTGTTATCTAAAAAAAGTCTAGCTAAAAGCAAAGAAATGGGTTTTCTGTGGTTCTGCCATCAATACCCTTATAAATTATGAGTTCTCCTTTCTGCATAAAGAAGCTTCTGTAGGCCTTGAAAAAGATAACTTTTTAATGACATTCCTTTCAGTTTCCTCTAAAATTTTTTTTTAAAGAGAGATAGAAAATTACTGTCAAAGTAAGAGTTCGGTCAACGGTAGTTGGTGAAGGGATTTAACCATTAGGATATTTTTGTTCAGCACCAAGAAATCCACTTCCAATCATAAAAAATAATAGGTAAGGCAAACTGCATGCAAATACAGTTCAGTCACCTAGGATTTGATCCATCCTTTGTACAGGACAAATGCATGAAAATCAGTGAAATTATTCCTGCTAAGTGAGAAGAAAATTGGAACTAAAGAGTACTTTGCTAAATAGAAATCAGATGAATCAGAAAGCAGAGTTTTTGTCCTGTATTTTGAAATAAGTGCAACGTTTATCTTTTTGGAAATATGACAGACTGAGTGGAAAAAAGCAGGTTTTAAAAAAAGGCAATTTGGGATTAACATGGAAAGAGACAAAGAAAAATAAGAAATTATACGAAGGAGGCTTGCAATGAGCCACAAACTGAGCAAGAAGGTATTTTGGAACTTGTGTGAGGCTGAAATAGATTCAGGAAGTGTACCCTCTAGGGATATATTTGAGCATCAGTGCACTCTTCCAGTGTGACCTACATTCTTATAGTGCCTGAAATAGATATCCTTGTTACTGGAAGCAGACCTATTTTAACTCCATAAATACAGAACTAATTAAATTTTATTCAACAGTATGGAAAAGTTGTTAAAACTATTCCCAAGTTAAAAACAATAAATGAAATAAAATCATTCTTATCATTCTCTAAGAACTGTACAGAAGTATATTTTAGGCTTAAGCGGATTTTTCTTTTATATCCAGGCTGCTTCACATTTGGAAGAATACAATGAGATGCTGGAGTTCATATTGAAATGGATTGAGAAAGCAAATATCCTAGTGCACGGTAGTATAACATGGAATTCTTCCTCTCAGCTTCGTGATCAGTTTAAAGCCTACCAGGTGATTATATGAGCTATGAAATTCAAAGGCCAGTGTATAGAAGATGTTATTTTCTAAGCAGTGAAGTTTTATTTCCTACACCTTTTTTGCCTTCTTTTCTTGAAGAAAAGTCTTAGAATGCTAGGTTTCTTTGACTGTTCCCCGAAGTCTTAAAAACTAATTTGATTTGGACAATTGTTTTGAAGACTAAAATTAAGATGTGTTGTTGAATAAAACTACATGATTCAAAGTTGATCTCCCAAGCGCATTGACTTCTCAGTAGCTTTTGATGGAATAGTGTGTCGATACACTGTGATTCTATCACACTGAGTACCTCATTGCAGCTAATATTCCTCTAAAATTTTAGTTCACCAAACATGATTTTCAGTTTGGGTATTTTATTTTTCTTTCTCCTTTACACTACATTGGCATAGCTTTTGTTCTCATCTGATGAATTTGATGGTAAACATTTTCAGACTGATACCAAATGGATGAGCTTCTTCCAGGTGCTTTGTGAACTTCTCACATCAGTGTGATTTGCTGTCCTTCTGACAGTGCCATTTGTTGTGTGGAATGTGTAAGTGTGGATCAGTGGAGCAGTTTGATAAGGTTCAAGCTTGCCCAGTGTTACATGGCCACATGAAACAAATCAAAGTATCATAAGCTGTCACGTCTCACTAATGCCAAAATAAAACTGCATCAATTATGTTTTTTATATATACATTAGTTAATTGTCAGCTGCATTCGCTCACATCAGGTCAATGTAGTATGTCATGGTTTCTTATTCTGAATATGAACCTCCAGGCAATTTATTCTGAGGATAGCTGGGAGATAGCATTTCTGGTTTGTTTTTGCTATGGCTTTTCCCCTGCTCCAAAAGTTGATGAGGAGATACGCTTAACCAATGCCATCCCACAGAACACTTTGGTAGCCGTTTCTTAGGCAGCATTAATGACTACTGCCCTGCTATAACACTGTACCCAAGTGCTTTCTGCTGCTTCCTATTAGGTACATCAGACTTCCAGAGCAAACCTATCCATTGCGTATATTATATTTTTACAGGTAAGGGTTATAGCAAAACACTAGGATTAATGTGTGGGTAAGTACAACTGCTGAAGCTTCATTACTTACTCTTTTGTTTCCCAGTCTTCATAAGCTGAAACACTTCAGCATACACTCAGAATTAAGCATATTGCCTAGGCCTTACAGGAAAACAGTAGAACTTAATCATCAGTTTACAGATTACAGATGTGTACAAATTGAGATATGTTTAATCTGAAGCTCAACTCTGGCATTCCATCTAGACTATGCTTGATGAGTCTGGAGAGATTCATGGTGATCTTGAGGCCATGAGTGAGAGGATTGAGTATCTGGCAAGCGTATACTGTACTGAAGGAATGTCACAGCAAGTGCTGGAACTGGGACGGCGGACAGAGGAATTACAGCAAGTTATCAAAGTGCGACTACCAAATCTCCAAGATGCTGCCAAGGTATATGAAAGCAGTTTTTCTAATGTTAGCTGACAGCTAGGGTGGTGTATGCATCATGTTTCTGAGAGTATTAGCAGTGCAGATTATCTGTGGTCTATAAAGGGTATAATTGTGTTGTCTAAAGTTAGATATCTTGTGCCATTTGAGATACTGCCTTCAGGTGCTGTTCCAGACAGGGACAATATTCCTGCAGGTCCTGTAATATCTGCCCATTCTGGATGGATGTATTGGGGATCATGGGGATCAAATGGTACTGAGCACCTGTAAGTTTAGATGCTTGAAAAGTGTCTGTGTTGGCCCTTATACTGTGTCATTTCTTTTATTTTTCTCTTAAAAGATATCTAAAGCCTGCTGTCTATTAATTCAGATCAGTACTGGGCCAGACCAGGATTCCATAATGTAAGACCTACCTCTACAAGGGAGTGCAATGAAAAGAATGAATGTGCTTTTTCATGTCCCTGACATTTCTGTGCAGCATTTCCATATAGATTGTTAATGTAAATGTGTGTTATGTCTATGTAATGCCTGAGGGCATGGTAAACCGGTGCAAGACACAGGGCAAAGCACAGAAGTCTTTTCTACTTACTCTTACCTTCAGGAAAAAAAATTCACCTTCTCTTTTTTTTTTTTTTTCATTGATACAAAAATTCAGGAAAAAAAAGAATATTGGAATGGTGTAATTAGTATATTTATAGGGGTTCTTCTGCTGTCACCTGCTACTTACACACTACTGAATAGGAAAATACCTAAAGGCAACTAAGAGAATAGGCTGTCACCAATTGTTAGGACAATCGTAGCTAAGGTCAAAAATCATCCTTCTCTACATTTGACTCTTATTTCACAACATTTATAGGACATAGCAGAAATGCTGCAGCTGAAGCAGCCATAACAGTGTAACAGACAGGTTTTGAAGAAGACTTCTTTCCATTACAAAAGCACAAATCAGTAAACCACAGTTTTTGAGCTGAAGGCTTTTACTTTTATTTTTTTAATTATTTTTCATGGAATAAGCCAGAGATTTGAATACAAGCAAGCATAGTAGAAGTGAAACTGACTAGCTTCAGTTCCTGAGAAATACTGGAACAATTGAATAAACTATTTGGAAATTGTTATAAGAAAACATGGAGATGAATAGAAGCCAACATAGATTTATGAAGAAATAAAATCATATCAAAAGTGTCCAATTTAATGTGAAAGTAATAGATTTGTACATAAATGTATACTATGTCATATATCTTTGATAATGTTTCAGATGGTATTGTTATTAACAAAGTTAATAAGCTTATCTAGTTAAAAATACAATAGGTAGGTGTAAAGCTGGCTAAAAAACTTACCTGGTGTGTAATTATCAATGGTTCAGAGCCTAAAAGGAGGGATACATCAAGTAGGGTTTTGCAGGATTCTCCCTTGGATCTGGTGCTATTCAGTATTTTCATTAATGAGTTGGATGGTGGTTTAGATCATGGCTTTGGGATGTTTAGACAACACCAAATGTACAGGGGCTACCTGAAAAAAAATTCAACTGCTATTCAAAAAGCAGGGGCAAATTATTATGTTTAGACAGGAAGAACCAGGCATGTTTTCCTCTGAATGAGGAACTACTGGCTTGATGCACCCTCTTGAAAGGTCTTCAGTTTAGTAATGCAGATCATGGAAAAATGAGTGAACAATGCCACATTGTTGTAAAAGTCCAAACACCATGCGGAAAATTAAGTATATAATTGTAAGGTATGTGAAGTATTTCTTTTGTTCTACCTATTGGTCACTAGCAGGGTTTCACCTGTGTCAAGTTTTGCACTTGAAAAAAGATGTGGACTGACTGGAGAAAGAACAGAGGATAGTGGCGATTGTGATATGTGTATAAACTTGTAGAAAAGATGCATGAAAAAGGATTATCCTAACGTGATGTATTCAGAGAGAATAAAAATAATTTGTTCTTTTTGTCTGCTATTAATGAGATAATAAGTAGAAGATTGAAATTGCAATGAAAGATAACTATGTCAGGCCATCAGAAAAAACTTTCTACAAAAGAAAGAGTACGGAAATAGTGGAATATATTGTCTAGATATACATGGGATTCTACTGCTAGTGGTCTTTAAGAACAGTCTGTAAAGATAAGACAGTTATGTCTGGTCTTACTACAGGAAGATGACTAGAGGACGTCTTGAGTTCCTTTCTAGGCCTTGAACTTTATGAAATCAGCTTTATAAAGTACGTGCTGTATTTGCGATTGAGGAAGTACTTAAAATAATAACTCTGGCTTTGAGTCACCTTTTTCTAGACTGTCATATGACTGGTATTTTTAACCAATATTTTAAACATTTAAAATTAATTTTTAAAACTATGAATTAGTTTTGGCACTGTATATAAGGGACGTAGCTATAAAACCCAGACAGATATATTTATAGTGATTTTTTTCTTTTTCTCGCCTTTTTTTTTTTTTTTTTTTTTTTTTAAATTTATCCCTGAATCAAATGTGTTGTGTTACAGGACATGAAGAAATTTGAAGTTGAGTTGAGAGTCCTGCAGGCTGCTCTGGAGCAAGCCCAAGCTACACTGACCTCTCCAGAGCTCGGACACTTGAGCTTGAAAGAACAACTTTCTCACAGACAGGTAAAAAGCCAGGACCTCAGAGTCAGCATTTGAGTAGTGTGAACTTACCCAAAGAATAATGAATGTTGGTGAGATCAGTTGTAGTGTTTCTTAGGTGGGTCATTGTTTTGGAGTCTAGCCCCAATTTACTGCCGAGGTAATGAGGGATGGAATGGGAAAATGATTCCCTCAAATGAAATGGTTGAAGTATAATTCTTTATGAGTCTGTTCTTAGGTTGATGTAATTCTGAGAAATGTGCATCCAATCCACATTTAATCCATAATAATAATAATAGTAAAGCTCAGTTCTTATCCAGTGCTTCTCATCAACAGATTCTTAAAGTACTTCAAAAGGAAGTCTAGGTTGTTATCACCATTGTACAGATAGAGATGCAATGAGATAGTGTGTTGCTAGCTTGCTCAACAGTCAGTTGGAAATCTAAGAGAAAATTTGGTTTTCCTTAAGCCCAGTTACATTTTTGTATGTTTAGATGAATTACCTTCATAAGATATTGTTGCTTGCTGTATTGCACTTGGCCTACTATAGAGACTTGTCAATTTGTTATTTTTGGTCTCAGACTCATGACAAGAAAAATAACCCAAGTTACAGCTTTCTAAATTGCTTAAGAAATGTTTCCTGCTGCAAGCCAATATAGAGATTTAACTGTCTTAGTCTGCCAGTGAAAACTACATGTCAACAGGTCCACTTTAGGGTTAAAATCTGCAGAAGAACATACGGATGAAAGATAAATTTGCAGAGATTTCCCTTTTGATTAAAATACGCAGTCTTTATTCTAGGGACTTGCACCCAAATTTCAGAATATGGCATTGAAGAGTGTAAGCGAAACACATCACCCACCACAAGAGTAAAGGAATGTGGAGTTTACACTGTTGTTTGTGTATATTCTTCATCCTGGCTCCAGCAGGTCTCTTAGTATGCCTTCCTTTTGTACAGGAAGGGGCTATAGCCCCTGCCCACCTGTTTCACCAGACCAGAGAGAGGGTCTCAGAGAGTGCCTGCCTCGCATGCAGCCCCCAGGGTACCTCTGGGTGCTGACTGCACAATAAAGACACCTTTTGCCAGCAGTATGGGGCCTGCCAGAGGAGAGGCCTCACCAGTAATGTCTGATAAATAGGTCATTATACCAAATCTCTCATTAGATTATCCACCATATGTCATGAAGGCACAGAAATGAAGAGCAAACCATGCTCCTCTCATCAGTATGCACTTCAGACCCACTTAGCTATGTTTCTGCATATGGTATAGGGAGAGGGAGATGACCAGTCTCTCTATCTGTTTGCTGCATACATTGTCTAGCTGATTTATACCTGTTGAATTTAAAATCCTTTTCCAATGTGCTAAGGCCATTTTTATCAACTTTGCCTTTTTCTTTTTTTTTAATTGTTTTTCTGTCTGTGAATACATTAAACTCCCCAATGAAGATAAAAAGAATGCTGATGAAATCTATTCTTCAGTCATTGCACTTAGACCCTTATGCATATGAACAGACAGCTTGAATGGACATTGTGAATGCAATAGACACTATTAACAAAGGCATCCAGCACATGATTATTCAAAAGAAAAGATTTCAGTGTAGCTGTGTTTGTTTCTGTTTGATTGCCTTTTGAATTCTAAGCAACATTTTCAGCCATGGCTTGTATTTTCAAAGGAAGGCTGTGAACACAATGGAATTCATTTGCTGGTTTGAAAATGTGCTTCTGTGTCTCAGCAGGGACTTCCGCTCAGATCTCAACATTAAAATATGTGTATACATAGGTGACTCCTATGCCCCTTTGATTTGTGGATTTTGTAAAGATATTTTTTTGAAATACATTAACACAATTATTTTTGTACTTAAACACTTAGAAATAGGTACTACTATGCTTTTTAGTTAATTATGTTTATTCCTATTATATGGGCTTTTTGCTTAACTAATATTTGAAATAATATTCAGTTCAGAATGAGCAACTCCAGACAAAGTGTGTCCTGATTATATTAAATTTGGAAAACAGATAATCAAATTTGTTTGTTTTAGTGCTTGAACTCATAATTATTTTTCTTTTGCTGCATGAAATGCTCTGGGAGTTCTGCAGATCTGGCTTATTGTGGCACTGACTTTGTTTCTAGCATCTGTTGTCTGAAATGGAGTCACTGAAGCCGAAAGTTCAGGCAGTACAAATCTGTCAGAGTGCCCTGAGGATTCCTGAAGAGGTGGTCACCGGCCTGCCCATGTGCCACAGTGCCCTCCGACTCCAGGAGGAAGCCAGCCGCCTGCAGCACACTGCCATTCAGCAGTGCAACATCATGCAGGCGAGTGTAACTCCATGCTGTAAATATCACTGCGTAACTTGAACAGTGCCATACAAATTGTGATGAAAACAGAGAAATTCATATCTCTGTACATTCCTCTTTTCCATGTAGTACCATTGCGAAGTTCCCCACTAAGTTTCAGACTCCGTGTTTTGGGGGGTTTTAACATTCATGATCATGTTAATTGTTGATTTAGGCATCAGACTCTCATCTGGGTTCTCTCCTTGATCTTGCTATGTTTTTTGTAATGCTGTTAGGATTAACTAGACAAATAGCTAATATAAAATTGTATGCAGGTTAATTTTATATATAATCAGTTAATGATATTAATATATCATTATAACACCGATTGCTTATAATGATTGCATAAAAAACTATTGAGTTAATTAAATACCTTTCTAGGATAAACTTTTTTTTTTCCTCTTTTTTTAAAATTTTTATATATTTGCTTTCTGATTTTGGAGTCATTCAGCATGTATTAAATACACATTTTCAAGTTTTGCTAAATAAAAGAAAACTAGGTTTTGTTTGATTGTTTGAATTCATAATTAAACATGTAAAAGGTATTTCCGAAGAAGAGAATAAGCTTTTCTTTCCTGCTGTTTAGTGATAGAAAAATACATAGTGAGCTAAGGTACAACTACAGAGTTTCAAGCTAGATTTCAGAAGAAACTTTCGGTCATTAAGGATACTTAATGATACTTAAGTCCAAGGAAGGATACAAAGTCACACTGAAAGAAGTTTTAAAAACAGGTTAGACAAACTGCTGGTGAATCTATGATATAAAGAACTGATACTACACTGGTAGGATAATGGTCTGAATCAATCTTCATAATCCTCTGCCAGTTGTATTTCAGTAAAATCTTTTTCGTATAGTCTTTCCACTTCATAAATAGAGACTTGAGGTGAAAAAGCAGATGAAAATGCTTTATAGTAAAACCATGAGACTAAGCAATGCTATCTTTGGTGGGTGTGTTTGGTGCAGATACTTGTTAGAAGCAGTTCTAGCTCCTTATATTGGATATCTGAAACACCATGTTATGTGAACTCCTTTTTGGAAGTAGTTAAATGAATGAACCCATTGAATTCATTGCAATTCACAATATTTCTGAACAGACTGGTTCATGATTGTGTTCCTGCTTTGCTTATGCAGATGTGAGTGCCAGATAGATGTTAAGTTTGCTCCACTTCAAAGGGAGTTCAGTCATGCTTGGACTAAGTGCATATTTATTTTCATGTTGACACTCAATTTTTTTTTTTTTCTCCCTCTCTAGGAAGCAGTGGTTCAGTATGAGCAATATGAGCAAGAAATGAAACATTTACACCAAATGATAGAGAGTGCCCATCGTGAGATTCAAGACAAGCCAATAGCAACCAGCAACATCCAGGAACTTCAGGTCCAGATTTCACGTAATGAGGTAGGAGAGCCAAAATGCAACAACGTGGGTTCAATGGCAGCTCATTGACTCAAAAACTTTTTGTAAGCAATGGTCATAAATTAGCTGAGTAGCTTTTCAGACTTGCTCAAGGCTAGTTGAGGAGATAGACTTAATACCAGATAGGAAACTCATGCTATTGGTACAGTGTGGAGTATTCATTTGTTTATTCAGTTAGATGTGTCCTAATCTCCAGGGAACATTATGACAAATGAAAGCATTGCATAATTAAGGAACGGTTAACATATAAGTACTTGACTGAGGAGTGTCACAGAAGTCAATGTTGAGCAGTTAGCCAGGTGATCATGCTAGTTCAGTGATCCTTAAATATATATACATATATGTATATCCTAAAGTGCTTACTCATTTCCATCCCAATAACTTCTGTAAAAGAACTCCAAGGGACTTGAATCGCAGGAAACCCACAGTAGATTTGGAGGAAGACTGCAATGTTCACTCCAAAGGCTTCTGGTAAAGTCATTGTTGGGAAGAGTTTTGTCCTGTGGAGTTACAGGTTCTGCCCTCAAACTCACTGATCATCAGCCCACAGATGATTCTGGATAGTCTCTGTGCAGCCTTCTTGCTGTGCTGGCATGGAAGCTCCTGAGCCCCTTTCCCCCTCTCCTATCTGTTGTGTATTTCTTGGGATAGAAAATGCACCACTGATCTCTTTGTGTCACTTTTGGCACCAGGTGGCACCATTTCTTTACCTTTGAATTAAAGCTATCTGTGCTATTATGTAATATAACTTAATGTTATATTTGTTGCTCATTTTCTATCCAGTTGTTACAAAAGTTACTTAGTATAAATGCAGAGCAGTTTGCATAAACACTTCTGGTTTTTTGGTACTGAATTAATAATGCTACTATTCTCTATTCAAATATTCTGGGACAGCAAGTGCAGGAGACTGACTTCAGTGATACAGGGTAATATTGCTGGAGGAAGGAATGATGCTTCAGGGAGGAAGGAATTAAAAATGGGACAGCTCAAACTTTCATCTGCATTTGAACAAGTGGAGTAGCTAAAAATTCTTCTAAACATCTGTGTGAAGACAGCAACTTTACTCTATTGCACATGTTGGGATCAACCAGAGTGGAAAGGTTTCATACTTGCAAGCTTTCCAAATTTAGGTGTAAGGAGTTTTGAAAGACTGAGACATGCATATTTTTGCGTCATATTTTGTCTGCTAAATATGTGTGGAAAATCATAGCATAAAGGGGACATATTGAACCCTATATTATTATACTACAAAAGGTAAGACTGTCAAGATGCTTGGTATGTGTGTTATTAATTCAAGAAAACATCAGTTGTCAGATTCCCTGTTGAAGCCTGCATGAATGAGAACTTAAAGGGACATTTGTAGTAGATATATTTAGAATTAAAATAAGAGGAAGAAAGTAGAAGGAAAGTACACCCTTATTTGTAGGAAGCTTCTATTACCATGCATGTATGTAAATAATTATACTCTGGAACTATGTTTACCGAACTGTGTTTCTTTAGACTTTCAGATAAGAATGTGGGCAAGTATCTCCATACTTGTGAATTATTTTAATGGATAATACAGTCCCTCACAGGACATTGCTTTTATAAGTTGCTTTATTTTTTTCACAATCACATTTTGGCTTCCTTTTCTGTGTTTTCAGTTGACAGAGGTTAGATACTCAGTGCATTGGACATTAATGCCACAAATGTTACTGCATCTTAGTAATATTGATGGAGTTAAGTGAGTATATTGAATGACAATAATTTCCTACTGAGGCCCAGAGATGTCATTCATTCATTGAGCATTAGTGAATGACAGGTACTTGCCAAACAGAGCACATTAAAGTTATGGCTTGATTTGATTGTAGTTTGGTTTTCAACTGATTTAGCTGGTGTTTTATACTCAAGACTTTGCTTAATCTCCAAGATAAGCCTTGGAGCTCCAAGAGAGCTCCTCTTGTTGTTAACATGACAGACAGTGACTAGGTACCGTTGAAATCCAGGCAATAAAATGTCATCCTCAGTCTTTGTGCTACTTCCATTTCTAACTCTGTATGTCTCGCTATGACTGTTCTGTACTGTGATTTTGAGGAAATGGTTTCCTTAAAATGTTATACAACCAAAAAACTTTTGATTTTACCAGCCTGAAGCAATAATCATATTTACTTATTAGAAGATATTGTAATTATTTATTATTATACCTACTATATCTTGCAAGTTCTGTTGCTATTTTTCACTGAAAACTTATTGAAGAAATAAAGGCAGATATAAAAATAAAGCAGAAATACATATATTTGAATGAATAATCACTGATTTAGCAGGCAAGCTTATACAAATGTTGTTTTCACTTTATAGATCAAAATTCTGTGATGTTACTGAGCCTCTAGGGAGACAGGAACAATAGCTTTGGCAGAAATGTGAAAATCTTCCACCTTTTTTTATTTTAAGTATATTAATTGAAAGCTTTGAAACTGGTCACTGAACTGGGAAGCAGTCACGGGGAGGAGAGAAGACAAGTCAGTTTCTAAGGCTATTCGTTTCCATCTTTCTTCTCTTACTAAACTTAAACTTATAATGGTGTTTGGCCAAGCAGATAGACCATTTCATAGCCATTACAAACAGTGCTTTAGGCCAGATTCCCCAGCTCCTTTTAAAGAAAGGTTAGTACTGTGTGCACCTCAGCTTTTAAGTCTGAAGACTTACACAAAACCAAAACAAGATTAAAATATAGCTTTTCCAAACACCAGCAAAAAGCAATCCAGTCTGCATTTAATCTTATTATGTGACTGATTGTTCCTATTGCATCTGATCTTGTTAGACCCTGTGAGTTATTGTTTGAACAATTCATTCTTTCTGGCAAGAGCTGAATGGGGCATTTTTTACAGTTGTGGTTACCACATGACCTCATTTCCATGGCATGCACTATGCGGAGAAGCTTCATCTTCCTCAGATAAATGGAAATAGAACAGGGGGAAAAAAACAGGACAGGAAGAGGGAGAGACATTCCCTTTTGCTGCAGTCTGAAGCTTACAGAGTTCGTGTCAGGTTCAGGCTGGCTGCAAGCATGAGGTGTCCCTCCCTTCCCTCTGCGATTATCATGCACACAGAGCATTTTGCAGCATTTTTCCGGTTTCGCTTCAAAGCTCTCAGCTCTGTGGTTTAGCTGTGCAGCCAGACGCAGCCTGACTTGTTCTCTCCACTATCAACATCCTGCTTGTCAGCTAGTGCGGCGGCTTATGCGGGTTTCTGAGAGGCAGCGCTATGATGTTATTGGCTGGGCTTGGAGGGGAGAGCTTGCCTTCTCCACGGAAGCTGAAATGCTACGGGTCCTGTGGCCTGTATTGGCTGCCTCAGCATTAGGGAAAAAAAATGTTTCCTCAGGAGCTGGCTCAGAGGATCAAAGGATACCAGGAGCAAATTGCTTCTTTAAATTCCAAGTGCAAGATGCTGACAATGAAAGCAAAACATGCCACCATGCTGCTGACAGTGACAGAAGTGGAGGGGCTTTCAGAGGGAATGGAGGAGCTGGATTCAGACCTGCTCCCAGCACACCCCACTCATCCTTCTGTGGTTATGGTAAGGAGCGCTTTGGTCTCGGTACTGTTTATCTGAGCTGCTTGTTTCTGCATCATTGCAAAACTCCTGTGTAGCAAGTTGCCGCAGCTCACATCTACATTTTGCTTTTGAAATGGCTGGAGTGTGGCAAACCAAGCAAGTTGCAGCTTCCTCTTAATGTAGTTTGCTTTATACGGGTTTTCAAAACTTGTTGGTAAAGGATGAAGTTATTTAACAGACAAATAGCAGTGGAAGCTGTCTGTAATAAGGTGCAAATATAGTGCTTTTTTGTAGCTGTCAGTGTGAAAAATCAAATGCTAAGAAACTACTGAATTGCAGGAATAAGATAAAATCAGAATAAATATTATTTCATAATGTTGCAGTGTATAGATTTTACACACCATATTTTTAAAGCTCTTGTGTTAAAGTGTTGATGTGATAATTGACAGTATGCTGCTATATGCTCAGATGAGTGTTGGAAATGAAAGCTAAGTACTGCCATAGGCCTCATGTTTGAATTACTCTGCTTTTGTTTGTTTCTAATTGGGTCTCGTTACAAACATACTGCTGATGCTACTGGGATTTTTGTCTGGGTGAAAACAGAGTTTCAGGATTTATCACTGTATAACAGCATTGGGGAAGCAAGAAGAATATGTTACTACTGGATTTTATAGTTCAAGTCTATTTCTTGTTGTTCTAACCAGGCCTGGATACTGAGGCCAATACTGCATTATTCTATGGCTCTCTGTAGTATGTCCATATGCAGCAGTAGTTGTATTAGAAGACATTTAGGCAAACAGTGATTTGTCATTATTGACTTACCTGCTATACATTTTCTTTTAAATTCATTAGGGTACAGGAGAGCATGTTCATACTGAAGTATGACAAGTAAATGAGACTATTAATTCAACCAGGTTTTTAAACTGGTAAATGTAAGAGCATGAAGTATGACTAAATAATACTGTAATTCTGGCTAGGTGTGGTTTTTCTTGTTTTGATCTCAATCTAAGTCAAACCTTGTTGAGGTAACTGATTTTTTTTTCCTGTGCTCTGGGGTTGCTTTTCCTGTGACAGATGACTGCTGGTCGCTGTCACACGCTACTCTCCCCTGTCACTGAGGAGTCTGGGGAGGAGGGAACCAACAGTGAGATTTCTTCTCCACCTGCCTGTCGCTCTCCCTCACCTGTGGCTAATACAGATGCTTCTGTTAACCAGGTACCTCCCTCTTGGCATTCATTCAGCTTTTATCTCAGATATGCATGGTTCCATTCCACAGGTGGTTTATTTAATCCTCTGAAATAATATTTACCTATAGCTCCAAGGAGCTGAGGCTTAACCTCTAACCTTCAGGTTCAAGTTCAAAATGGATACAGAGATTGATTTCTGAGTTTAAAATGTGCAAATCTGGTGTTACAGCTATTCACTATTTTTAGAAACAAATTTTAAGTGACAAATACAAAGCTTTTCCATGTCACTACTATTTTCTATTTATAAGCTATTTTTTTATTTTCTCAGTAGTACTCAACGGAAACTTGCATCCTGAGAAAAACTGCAATTTTGTATTGCTCATAATAAAACATTTCATTATGTCCAAATACATCTATCTTACTGTACCACTGGCATTGTAGCATTGAAGTCATAGTCTGATATCTTGCACTTAATACCATTTCAAATATTAACTTCCATGTTTTTTTTCATGTATTGTTCGTTCTGTACTTTCTGTGACAGTCTATTTTAAATGCTAATGAAGCAGATCAGTGAAGTCACTGAAGTTAGATTTTTAAATCAAAACTGAGGACTCTTGCACTTCTAATAGGAACAAGTGTACATCAGCATTGATTAAAATGCAAGCAATGAACCAGCATGTTGAGCATCATGCACGTGAAGACACACATAAAATGTTAAGCTGTAGAAGTTTAGAAATGAGCCTTAGGAGCAGTCACCACCTCACTGAATTCATGTTGTGGGTTTTGTGGTTGGTTGTTTGGTTTTGCATTTGTAACTGCTTCTAAAATTGACCACTACAGACTTAAAGGGTAGAGTGAGTTGTGTTGCATTGCTAAGTAGAATTAAAGTTTGAGCAAGATACCCATTGATTCCTTCCACTAATTTCAAAGATGCATATGGTGCTATAGAGGTTGCTAAATATAAATGATTCATTTTCATGAACTGAGATAAGAAAACTTACTAAGGTAAGATAGTAAGAACGACAAAAGGTGACAAAATCTTCCACAGCATAATGAAAAAAGGTTATATAATGATTGAGAAGGATTTTTCCAGTGTTTTGTCATTTCAGATGAGAAATTTCCCAGTAAAGTTTACTTACAACAGAAAGGCAGCTGTGTATTTCAGCACAAAAGTCTTATGACAGTGTTAATCAGTGAAGGAGTTAAAGGACCAAGAGCATCTTGCTTCCTAATAAACAAAACCAATGTCAGTTCATTACATTTCTCTGACAATGTAAAACAAGGCTAACAGCTCCAGTAATTCAAATAATAAGGAGAACTCAGTGAAGATGCTGTTGCACCATGAGCTGACACCAAAATGCAAGTTTTGGAACCTGTGATTTACCAGGGCAAAATTCAACAAAAAGATGATGTCTTTCATTTAGCAGTTCTTTGAAAGAGATAAAATCAATGATGTTATGATAATCTAAAAACCTTAGAGATGAAGGTTTCTTCAGTGTCGTTAATGTTGAAATGAACTGCATGTTCAGCGGAAGAACATTCCAAAATGCAGTGGTTTACTTACAAAATACTTAGGTTCACACTCACATGAGATTAAAACTAAAGAAGCTATGAAGCGGTGCTGATCATGATGAATGCCCAGGGACACTTCAGGAAAAAAGGTTGGTTAAAAAAAGTTTCTAGAAATTAGTGAATTGGGAGCTTAAATGTAAGTTAAAAATATTTTGCATTCAGTAAGGCTCAGCAAAACTAATTTGGAAATGTTTTGTTTAAAAAGTAGCCAGTGTTAAGAGAAATAATTTCCTGCAGAAAGATCACCTGCAAAGTACCAGAATAACATATGAACAGGAATTCTAGAAAGTGAAGAATTACATTCATTTAGTCTTTGGAAAAAAATTAAAAGCTCTTATGGAGTAGGGGTTGAGGAGAGGAAGGTTGAGTGTTAAGACTGTTTTTAAACACATCCCTAATAATCTCTCTACAGTCTTTCATCAGAATTTCCTAGCATCTCTTAATGGTGAAATGTAGCTAGTCTGAATTCAGACATCTATGCACTATTTTTACGTTACTAACAAGTAATGAAAATATAAAACAAGTGCCAACTGCGTATTAGTGGAAATACTGGTTCTATGAATAGAAATAGATTAAGACCACAAGTGACTGATCTAGCATTATTATGTTAACAGTTGCACAGGTTGTTTGTTTTATACTAAAACTCCTCTAAAAACAAAACTATAAAAATGTTAATTTTAAAAAGGCTGAGGAATTTCATAGTATATGATATTTTGACAATAGATAACAGTCATTTAATGCAGTTTATTTTGATGTATAACAAAATCAGACACGTCATCTGTGCTGCAGTACTGAATGAGAATCCTTTGGGGCTAAAACCTAAAAAGGATACAGTTGATTAAAATTTAGCACATTTTTTAAAACTTGTTTTCTATATGCACAACGCAGAGTAATTGAATTGAAAAAACTGAAGTGTTGGTACAAAGCCTTGGAGGCCACAGTTGATCGTGTGATTCAAGTCTTCAGCACTGGGTCACCGTTAAACGTCTTTCTGTCTCCTTGTACGCAGTCTATTTAATCATTCTTTCTTCTTCTCTTATGAAAACTCATCTAGAGTGCAACAGCCCTTGTTAAATGTCTTTTGAAATCTAAACACACCCTTTGCCCCTACATCCTAACAGCAAAGCTTGAGTCCTTTTCATTGGCTAATTTTCATAAAAGTGGGCATGAGATGTTAGGGCCTTTATAGGGACAACAAAATCTGTTACTTGTAAGAACATCTGGATTCACACTACCATCATGTGAAAGCTCCAGAAAGTAGTTGAAAAGATGGGGAAAGGGATTGCTTTTCCCTCTGTAAAAGCAAGCCGTTTATTCTGGAAACCATGATTAAGAAGTCTCAGAAGCACAGCTTTTCTGTTGGCCTTGAAAGAGGACTAGCTAAGGGCTGAAGAGTAGCTGCAGTCAAGTCAAAATGAGATGTTGCCTGCACTGGTGCAATTTTTCACTGTGATTTGGAAATATCACTTGTAGTCAGAGTAAAAAATTTCTGAAATAGCAGTTCTGAATGCTGTGCTAAGCTGTTGCCTATTCCTGTTGGCTTCTGGACATCATAACGCTTTAATCATTAAATTTTTCAAGTTTCACAATTATTACCTTTGAAGAAGTACCTCATCTGACACTTTTGAACAGTTTCATGGCAGTGACCTGGTTTCTATGCTCTCCCAGAGCTTGTTCGGTTTTGTTCATATATGGCATTAGATAACATTGAAATGACATTGGGAAAAAAAGATTCTGCTCCAAATTAGGATCCTAATTATGCTCTGAGCTCTGGTACTTTAGAATTAGTTTTGTTTAGTAGCTAACTTTTATACAGCAATACTAAATTACAGACTGAGGTTGGAAGGGACCTCTGGAGGTCATGTGGTCCATTCGCCTTCCTCAAGCTGGGCCACACACAGCAGGTTGTTTGGGATTATATCCAGGTGGCTTTTGAGTATCTCCAAGGATGGAGACTCGACAACTTCTCTGGGCAACTTCTCCCAGTTCTCCGTCACCTTCACAGTAAAAGAGTCTTTTTCCTGATATTCAGAGGGAACCTCCTGTGTTTCAGTTTGTGCCCACTGTCCCTTGTCCTGTCACTGAGCACCACTGGAAAGAGCCTGGCTCTGTCTTCTTTGCACCCTCCCTCCAGGTATACAATAGAATCAAATCATAGAATCATTTAGGTTGGAAAGGACCTTTAAGATCATTGAGTCCTACTGTTAACACTGCCAAGTCCACCACTAAACCATGTCCTCAAGTACTACATCAACACCTCTTTTAAACACCTCCAGATGGTGTCTCAACCCAGCCTGTTCCATTGCTTCACAACCCTTTCTGTGAAGAAGTTTTTCCTAATATCCAGTCTAAACTTCCCTGGCACAACTTGAGGCCATTTCCTCTTGTCCTATCACTTGTTACTTGGGAGAAGAGACTGACACCCACCTCACTACAACCTCTTTCAGGTAGTTGTAGAGAGTGATAAGGTTTCCTCAACCTCCTTTTCTCCAGACTAAACAGCCCCAGTTCACTCAGCCACTCCTCATAAGGCTTGTGCTCTAGACCCTTCACCAGCTTTGTTGCCCTTCTTTGGTCACACTCCAGCACCTCAATGTCTTTCTTGTAGTGAGGGGCCCAAAACTGAACATAGTATTCGAGGTTAAGCCTCACCAGTGCCAAGCACAGGGGAATGATCACTTCCCTAGTCCTGCTGGCCACGCTATTTCTGATACAAGCCAGGATGCTGTTGGTCTTCTTGGCCACCTGGGCACACTGCTGGCTCCTGTTCAGCTGGCTGTCAATCAACACCCCCAGATCCCTCTCTGACTGGCAGCTCTCCAGCCACTCCTCCCCAAGCCTGTAGCGCTGCTGGGGGTTGTTGTGACCCAAGTGCAGGACCTGGCATTTGGCCTTATTGAACCTCATACAATTGGCCTCGGCCCATCAATCCAGCCTGTCCAGATCCCTCTGTAGAGCCTCCCTACCCTCAAGAAGATCAACACTCCTGCCCAACTTGATGTCATCTGCAAACTTACTGAGGGTGCACTCAGTCCCCTCATCCAAATCACTGATAAAGATATTAAACAGAACTGGCTCCATTCCTGAGCCCTGGGGAACACCACTTGTGACTGGTCACTAACTGGATTTAACTTCATTCACCACCACTCTTTGGGAATTCATATCTATACACATTTATACTCTTACATTTGCAGTACAGCAAATGGTCTGTGGTTTATTTGGTAGACACAGCTCTTTAAGCTGCCAAGCAGAAGGCACTTGATTTTGCCTCAGTCGCATGGCTTGACATGCTGAATTTTCCTCCCCATCATACAGGGTCAGGAAAGAAGAAATTTGAGAGATTTGCAATCACTGGAGGAGGATTTTCCAAGTACAGTTTCCAGTACATTTTGAGCAACTTTTTATGCAAATATTGTTGTAACTCTGAGAGCTGACTGAAAGGATGTTTGGTCAGCCTAACAGAAATCAGTGGAACATCTCTTAGTGATTTCACTGGCAGCAAAACTGTGTCTCAAAGTTTTCACCAGGGGCATTTACAAATTCAAAATGGTTGAGGAAGCTGGACAACAGCTACTGTGTTGCATGGTCTGGAGCATAGTTCACTAAGTGGGGCTACTAAATGAGACGAAGGAAGGTTGCAGTATTTTTTACTTTCCAAATAGATATAGTGGTAACTGTCATATATGGTTTCAGTTTTTAATAATCCTTGTCATCAAGCCTGATTTCCTGACTTAAATGTAGATCCTGTGCCTATTTCCTTAATTTTACATTTTCTGTAGATCTTTTTAGTTGTCACCTGCAATAGCTGAAGAAACCCCCATACGCTAAGTATAGAATTTCTGGTGAAAAACATTTCCACCCTGAATTTTCAATGGTAATTTGAACATTTTCCCGTTTTTCTTAGCACTGTTGGTCACTTTTCCCACCGTCTTTTAAAAGTTAGTTGAGAGTACTTATTTGTTTGAAGGCTTACTATAAGCTCGTGCTTCATACTCTTTCTTACATCATTGAGTAGTCCTTCAGCATATTCCTTTTTGGTTCTTCTGTTGCTTTCTCTGTGCCAGTGTTCATTAGAGTTATATTCTTTGCTACCTGCAGTACTACAACCCCATTGTCTGTTGTGATGGGTTTTCTCCATGTATAGTTGTGATGATGCTTGAACAACATGCCCTACTTCCAGTCTTTCCATGTCTGTCCACAGTTGCCTCCTGTGCCTCCTAGCTAATATGAACATGAAAAAAATGCATCCACAGTCTTAATCATAGTGAAGCTCCAAACCATACTCAGTGTACTACTATTAAATATTTATTTATTGCGTTGCTCAGAGGTTTCCTGGTGGTTTTGGCTTTGTGGATTTTATTTTAATGGACATATGCAATGGGACAGTATGTTGGGGGTATTATGCAGTATCTTTTGTTTTGAAAGTGCAATAATGTGCTTCGTGCTTGTAGGACATTGCTTATTACCAAGCCTTATCTGCTGAACAGTTGCAGACGGAAGCTGCTAAAATTCAACCCAGCACTTCAGCCACCCAGGAGTTTTATGAACCAGGCTTAGAATCAGCTGCTAGTGCCAAATTGGATGATTTGCAGCGTTCTTGGGAAACACTGAAAAATGTGGTAAGTTTTCATCTGGAGGGTTCAAAATAATCAGCTAGCTAGTAAGGAATAAAATGCAAAGAACTGGCTCAGCTAATATTATTCTCTGCAGTTCTTGGTTTCAGGTGGTAACAAGAATTGTTAGTTTTGATATTATGCCATCTTTGTTCTTTGTTTGAAAGCCTGTGCAGGAGGGACCTCCATTAAGAAAAAATAGAAGTCATTAAGGCTGATTGATAATTGCCTGCAGAATTATTGGCTATTGTCAAACTATATTTCTTAATCTAACAGGGAAATCCACTCATGCTGGATGAGTTGGGAAAAAAAGGCCCAAGAATCCAGTTTCTCCAAATACTGAGTCAACACAATTCTACACAGTAGTGCAGCATAATCATTCAGTGATGTATGAAAATAGTCAAAGTTCTGATCACATGCTATAAATTTTAATTCTTAGCAGAGACACAGTAGCTATTATGGGGTATTAAGAACTATGTGTCTAGCAAATAGTGCCCATCCACTTGTTTGAGTGCATAAAATCTAAAATAAGACATAAGAACATGCCTAGGCTTCCCTTCCTTATTAAAGTCCATTTTTTTCAGTCACAGAACCTAGAATTTAACTGATGATATTTAAACAGATAAATAGTTTTAATATGGGTGTTTTCCTTTGTAATTTATACTTTTGAAAAGTTGTTGCAAGTTTTTTGTTTTAGTCTCATAAATCTAGGGATGTTTGAAGCAGAAGAAAGAGCAAATCCTGTTTCAGAGGTCGTAATTTATACTTTCAATTCCTCTTCAGATCAGTGAAAAGCAGCGCACCCTCTATGAAGCTCTTGAGCGTCAACAGAAATATCAGGACACACTCCAGTCTATATCCACAAAAATGGAGACAACTGAGATCAAACTAAATGAGAGTCTTGAGCCAGCCAAAAGTCCAGAGAGCCAAATGGCTGAACATCAGGTAAAAACTTATATGTGAGAAATAGAGGGAGAGCATGCATTACCTGTATATCTTTAGTTCCCTTTTTTTAGATAGTAGCATTCTTCATGGATGGATGCCTCAAAAACATGCATTAGTTGTGTGAACCTTCTGTAGCATAGAAATTTTCAGCAAAGTCTTTTGTCAAAGATTGTGTTCAGTGACACCTACACATACTGTTCTTCATCAATAGTGCTACTAGCATATATCTGACTATTTATAATGTTTCCAAATTTACTAAGATCATAACCAATACTGATGCATTGTAAATTGATCTAAATACAAAATCATTGCCTTGTTAAACAAAACAAACAAACCAAAGCACACAAGAAATTCCGTCCTGAGGGAAGTCTTGAGAAATTATGGTCTGAATAATAAGAGAATACTTTATCAAGTAACCAATCTGATATATGTCCCAACTGTAATCATCTAGGCCTTCTGTCTGATAGCTTGAAACTCCCTGGTGGGGCTCATTCTTATTTCAGTAGGAACTCTATGATGTGAAAAAGATAACATTTGGCTTTTATAGCACCATGTGATGTCCTGTGCATCCAATGTGTATATACTATCGGACATGAAAGTGAAGTATCTGCTCTAAGGTATTGGTAATGCAGCATCCTTTTGTAGGTATCTTGGAAACTGATTTATAGGATAAGCTTTTACACCATGGAGTTAATCTCTAGATATTTATATATATTGCTGGATGTCCTTTGTCGGGTTAGTAAGTTTCAGGCTGGAAGCTAACTCATGCCCCTGTTTCTCTCTCACAAACGCACTCACTTACTTTTTCATTATCTTCACCGTATCTACTAGAATACCCTGCAGAAGATTTGCTGGAAGAATAAATCTGTATGTATAATATTTCCAAAAGAATTCCTTCTCACAATGTGTTTGAAATTCAAAATAAGTAATTAAATCTGTATTTTGGTTATCAGCTGCATAATCCTAGCTTAAGCATCTAAAAGCAGTACTCAGCCCTTCTGAATTCTGACTCTGCTAAACCAGCAGTGAGATAGATATAGATAGATATATATATATAGATATATATATATATATATATTGCACTACTCTGTGTTCCTCATGCTCCCTGGGGACAGTCACCTTGAATTTTATATTAAGCCTCCTGAGATGCTTTCTTCTCACTGATAAATGAAATATACTTTTTCTGCTCTGATTTCTAAATAGGCTTTGATGGATGAGATTTTAATGTTACAAGAGGAAATCACTGAGCTTCAGACATCATTAGCCCAGGAGCTGGTTTCAGAACCATTGGATGCAGAAGCTGGTGATCAGCTGGCATTGCAGTCCACTCTCACGGTCTTGGCAGAACGAATGGCCACAATTCGAATGAAGGCATCAGGAAAACGACAACTATTAGAGGTACAACAAAAGCCTCTAGGAGTGGGTCTTTTCAATCACATTCCAGATTTTGAGACACTTTTGACAGACCTGTACTTTTACCGAAGTCTTTAGTCATCGTTGAATGCTGATAATTTCAGTTCTGCTCATTCCTCACAATTCCTTTCGCTAATAAATTATTGGGTTTTTTTAGCAAGCCCCTCATCTTCATGCTAGGTGATAAGTAGCCAGAAGGAACTTGGAAACACACTGCAGGAGTCATATTTTTATACATATATAAATTAGGGTTTTTCAATATCCACATTGACATTTTCTAAATAGGTTCCCTTGGTATTCCTTGTCCTTCACAGGAGAAGTAATAAAGTGCAGGTATTAAAAGTCACGTTATCTACAGTAAACTTTTGAGGAGTCACCTGTCCAAACTGGGAGACAAGAGAAGGGGAAAAGCTTAAAAGAAGAAATAACACCTCTTCCAAACTGTTGCATTGTTGTCTGTGCTCATCTTCCCAGTGATTTGCTTTGCAAACATGGAAGATGCCTGCCTTTATTTCTTTGTCTACCAGCTTTACCAAATAATCCTTTAATACTCAGGTGATTTTTAAAAAGTCCTTTACATATAGGAATGTTGCTGTGTATATTATACAGGTGAGAAAAGGCAGTCGTGCTAAAGCTGGCTACAGTTTGTCTACTTTGAACACTGCAGGGCAGCTTTACTGTTGTACTGCTAAGAACTGCAGCAGTGAATTCACAAACACAGCAGCTGCTGCCTTCATAATTTCCAGCATCAATCAATTCTGAGAGACTGAGTGATAACTAGCTGCTCTGTGGATCTACCTGGGTTACAGGGGAGTCCCAGGGTGTATTAGCTGCATTAGTTCTGTGCAGTCACCTGAGACAGTGAACAATCCTGGCTAAGAAATATGTGTGGTGTGTAGACAATATTCGGTAATTTAACCTGTGCACTTTAGAGCTCTGATTCCACAGATAAAATCTTCCAGGACACTGCAGGGATGGTAAATGCAGGAATACAGATAGAACATGTAATGAAAACATTTTGCTGTTGAGGGTGTGGATTGGTAATATTGTTCTTTCTGTGAACCTAATCTAAATAACTAGAGCTTGAGAACTGTTCAGCTCTAGATTATCTGAGACACTTAACTACTATCATAATTCTTTATTTCAACGTGCAATTATTAATTTCCCCATTAAAATTAAGCATTCAGAAAAGCTGTGCGAACACTTTGCTGTGTGATGGATTTGCCCTGCACATACAGGTCTGAATTTCCTTACAGAAGTGTGGTAGGTTGACCCTGGCCAGCGGCAAAATATCCACCCTCACTCCCCTCTCCCGTGGGATGGGGAAAAAACAGAAGGCAGGCAGAAGGACTCATGAATTGAAATAATAACAACTTAATAGGGTAAGGAATAGTTGTGGGTGCAAGTGATGGCAGCTAAGGAACTTATTCACTAATTCCCCATCAGCAGGCAGATGTTTAGCTGCTTTCCTGGAAAGCAGGATCTCAGCACATGTATCAGTTGCTTGGGAAGGCAAACACCATAACCATCAAATACTCTCTCCCTCACCCCCGTCTTTCCATGAACTTTTATTGCTGAGCATGATGTCATATGGTATGGAACATCCCTTTGGTCAGTTCAGATCAGCTGTCCTGGCTATGTCATCTCCCAGCCTTTTGCCCACCTCCAGTTTACTGGCCTTTGTGAGAGGCAGTCAGAAAGGAACCCTTAATGCTGTGCATACACTGTTCAGCAGTAGCCAAAACATTGCTATGTTATCAGCACAGTTTTAGCCACAGTTGCAAAACACAGCACTGTACAGGCTGCAAGGAAGTTAACTGCATCCCAACCAGATCCAGTACAATCTTCTCCCCTTGTTCCATATCATTTGCAGCATGCTTAGGCTCCACATTATCTGATATGTCTAAGTATCCTCTGACCATCCCTCTCTATCTGTTTCTTATTCCGCAAATCGCCTCTACTCTCTCCAGAGCTCTGTATCTCTCTTGGGGAGCCCAGAACTAGTCACAGTACTCCAGGTGTTGACTCACCAGTGTTAAGTAGAAGGATAAGATCACCTCCCTCAACCTGCTGGCAACACCCCTCCTAATACAGCCCAGGATACCATTAGCCTTCTTTGCCACAAGGGCCCACTGCTGACTCATGTTCAACTTGGTGTCCACCAGGACCCTCAGGTCCTTTTCTGCCAAACTGCTTTCCAGCTGGTCAGCCTCCAGCATAAACTGGTGCCTGGGGTTGTTCATCCCCAGGTGCAGGACTTTGCACTTCCCTTTTTTCAACTTCCTGAGTTTCCTGTCAGCCCATTTCTTCAGCCTGTCAGGGTTCATCTGGATGGCAGCACAACCCTCTGGTGTATCAGCCCACTCCTCCCATTTTGTGGTATCAGTAAACTTGCTCATTACTGGCCTCTCACTAGACTTTGTGCCACTGATCACCACCCTCTGGGCCCAGCTGTTCGGCCAGTTTTCAGATTTGTCTTGCTGATCACTCCCTGTCTGTCCAATGGATGGACCAGCTGACGGATGGAGACAGGGAGTCTGTGTTGCTGTGATGCTGTTGCTGCAGCAGCCTTTGGAGTTTAATGTCCTTCCACACCCCATGGCACAGGGGTCCTCTGAGAGGCTGGACAGGGTAAACAGCTCTTCAGTCTTCTCTTTACCCTCAGTGGCTACCCCAAAGGCCACCAGTATTCTGTTGAGTCCTTGAAGTACCCCTCTCGTGCCTCTCTTGAAAGACAATAAGGCTATCTAACAGCCTCCTGCTGCCGAAAAAGGCAAAGCTGCTCTCCTTTCCCTGTAGCCCACTCCCAGCTCTGTGTCCCCATGCATCTTTCTCCCTAAGCAAACAGTGCTGTGCTAGTTGAGCAAACAGTCAATGTGGGGGGAAACCCAGAGGAGAACAGCAAGAGGAGGCAGAAAAGACCTTGCCTTTAGAAAGCTGTAATAGCAGAGATCTACTGAAGGAAGTAGAAATACAGCATTTCAATCACCAGAAAAGCATGCTCATCAATTGAAAGAAATAATATTTTGTAAAGGTTTCCAACTCATGAAAGAAAGGACTTATTATGGCTTAAAAATACTATATAGAAGTTGTTAGAGACAGAGGAAAAAAAATTTTTAAATGACTGTTGTGGTGTATTTCTTTTAAAAAGTAAAATATAATTTGCACCTTTAGGAGAAACTGAATGAGCAGCTGGAAGAACAGCGGCAAGAGCAGGCTCTTCAAAGGTACCGTTGTGAAGCTGATGAGCTTGACCACTGGCTACTCAATACCCGAGCAACACTGGACACCACTTTGGTTACTGCTGAGGAACCTATGGACATGGAAGCACAGCTGGTAGACTGTCAGGTAAAATTATCAGTCCTGTAATGTTTAGGTGAACAGGATGATGGATATGGCTTTTTCTTAATGAAAAGACAAATATGAACCTTAAATGTTAAGACCATTATTGAGTGGTGTGAGCCAGCATATTAGTGGGGAAGAAGTTTCTGAGCTCCTTAGCACCTCATATATGCTCAGTTAGTTTCACCTATGATTTGTGAAATGAAATATAGCCTGTTCTTCATTTCTTATTAAACATTGCAAACAGTGCTTTAGAAAGTGCATGTAAACATAGCAGTAGGAAAACAAGATACCCTGACTGCAAGAACATTTGAAGCTCTACAACTTTTGGAGGGCATTTTGTTTTGCTTTAAAGGCCTTGTATTCTCTTCACTTACTGTTTTGCCTTCACTCAAGCTAGAGCTGTTGAACAGCTCCCTTGATAGGTGTGAAAGCACCTGCAGTGTGCTTTCCTACTCTTTTTCCAGTTGAAGAACACACTCACTCTAGCATTCATAACTGGGACAGTGTTGTATTTTCTTCAGGGGTAATCCCTTCCCACGTTCAAAAGTAAAGTGTAACCGCTAGTTACTATTTTTATTAATGTAATATTAATCAACTCAGAATACCAAAACTATTGAGGGAAAATATTTTGCTGCAATAGGAGTAATTGCATGTACTTTTATTAACAAGACTTGGATCAGTCATAATGTCCAGGTTCTCAAATTAGTGGGAGTTTTCCATTTTTAAATGAGAGTTTAGAACTGTATGATCATTATAACTAAAAGTACAAGATAAACAAGAGACAGGTGGACAAATGATCCCCTTTCATATTAAAGAATGAGGATCTTGACTATTTTAGGATAAATGGGAGTTAAGTTTCACATAAGTCTGATGAATTAAACATCTAGTTAAATTTCCACTGACACTGCTTCATTATTGGAATTTTCAGTCTGCTCGGTCTCAAGTGTTCTTTCATCACCCGTCCTTGGGAGCTGTTCATTGTATATAGATAAACCCTGTGAACTTAAACAAAGCAGTACTTTTTTTTAATATAATCTGGTGGAAACTCAAAAAGAACAGTTAACTTCACAGAAAAGCTAATACTGCCATTCTTTTGCTGGTTCTTAAAATCTTAATACAGTAAGTTTTATATAAAGTCCTATATTTTTTCCACTTTTTAAAGACTGCCTATCTTATCGTGGATGCATTCCTTCAGGACAAATATTTGTAAGTTTATACTTGACGGTTGCTATGGAAACAAAAACATTTGCTATCAGACTAGGTTTTTGAGCAGGAATTGTACGAGCTTTGAGTTTGGAAGATCAAAATATGCACTGTGTCTGTAATACGTGAATGGTTAACAGAATGTCAGGAAAGTAGTTTTTGAGAATACGCATGCCAGAGATTTGTCACTTTAAGTCTCTCTTTAGACTAAAGAGGATTATACAGAAATACTTAAATCCATCATGCACCAATCAGAAAGAGCAAATAGTGAGAGGAGAAGCTTATCAACACAGCCAGAGCAACACATAGGAGGAGGTAGGAAGCATTTCGCTAAATATACATGAAAGAAGAGGAAGAAGTAACTCGAGCGGTGTGTTCTGTTTCTCATCGTTATGAATGTCAGTCTAGCATCTTAGCCACCCTTACCTTTAATGTGCAAATAAAGAGCATCTCCTCTGCAACAAATCCTTTGTTTCAAATAACTTTTTAACTTCCTATTTTGAAAAAAGTTGCAAACAGAAATGGCAAATACAAACATTTGCAAGCATATTCCTAAGGACTCTGAAAGGGACTGGAAGGCAAAACAGTGATAATCTGACTTGGCCTTAGCTTGGCAATGGGTGAGGTAGGCCACAGGTCATCTTGCCAGAAAGTGAGACAGATGCTGGAAAATGTATGAATTCGGTTCTTTGTTTTCGCTGCTGCAGAACATGCTGGTTGAAATAGAGCAGAAGGTGATAGCCTTGTCAGAGTTGTCTGTGCACAATGAGAACTTGCTTATGGAGGGGAAGGCTCACACCAAGGATGAGGCAGAGCAGCTGGCTGTGAAGCTCAGGACACTGAAGAGCAGCCTTCTGGAGCTGCAGAGAGTACTTCACGACAAACAGACCAACATTCGGGTAAGTGGCTCTTTCCAACTGCCTTCACTGGGTAAGTGGCTCTTTCCAACTCCCCCCAACTGGGCAGGAGTTTGGGGGATTTTGTAGCAGTTTCATGCAACTGGGAAAAGGAGTAAAAGTATTTTACTGATTTAGTTTGGGCTATTCATCTTTAGTTAGTAAATGGAGTTACACTCCAAAATAAAGAACTGGCTAGGAAGCTTTAGCTTATAATTTTCAGGTTAACAGCACCACTTCATAGTGAAACTATCCTAACCTAACTATCTTCACTAAAAGGACAGTAATAAAGTAGATGATTATCTTGGTCTGGATATACTCTATTCCTGTTCCCAGTCCCTTTAGATTGAATGTGCTCTGAGGCAGGATCCCTACCCCAACAAAAGGACAATCCTAAAGACATGCTTTCTTCCATACAGTGTGCACAGCATAATGAACAGATAAAATTAAGATAATGAAGCATTTTAAAATATGGCTAATACTTAGTGGTATCATTACACCAAACAGAATATTATATAAACAAAACATTTAACCTCAGTCTTGCCCTAGGTTTCTATTCCTAGCGGCATTGGTCTGCTTATTGCCACTAGTTCATTTTATTTAACAGTTGTTTTTGGTCATTCTTTAGGTTAAACTAGCATGTGGAGAACCGAATACATACAAGAAACCCAATGATGTAATGTGACTGGCTGGTTTTGAATTTGCTTGCCCTGCTGTGACTCACTCCCCCCTTTTCTTTTACTTCTTTTCTGAGCTTTGCTGTGCAAATTAAACATGATAAGCTTCAAAGATTTCTAGCTTGTAATGCGGATTAAAGTCTACTGAGAGGTTAGCTTGAAAAGTCACTTGACATGCTAAGAACTATTTTTAGTCCAAAGCAGCACAATAACTATAAAACTTAACATAGCTTCATAAAAAAGCCCCAACAAACACACACACACACACACAGAAAAGGAGAAGGAAAAAAACCAGGTATTTATTTCCATTGCCTCTAAGATGAAGTAACTTTAATGTTATTCTTGCATATTAAGCCTCATGATTAGGGAAATGAAAAGTGTTATCAACAGCATGTAGGCATATAATACTACATTCTGATATATTACTTGTGAAATGAAAAGGTGTCACAGACTATTTTGCTTAATTTTAAAATATGCATGCTGCATTTTAAAATACAGTAGTGTGGTTTAGTTTATTTAAGATTTTAAAACAGCTTTTTGGATGCTTTTCTAATATCAAAAATAACAACAAAATAATTTCCAGATGTAGAATAGGAATCATTTAAGATGTTACATGCACGCAAGACTGAAGTTTCTTTATTGCAAGCCTTTTCTGGACTTCAGTTATGGATCATGGAAGAAAATAGGTATAGGCAGTATAACGTCTTCAAATTTTCATTGAGCAATTCTTTTTCAGATGAGAAATTCTATAATGTCTTTTTGCAATCAGGCATAAAGTGTTTCATATGGACAGAGGCTCAGAGCATCAGATGCCGCAAAATGCACTAACTCTATCCACTGTCATAATTAACCCTGAAAAATATTACATGATAACAGCACTGTTGCTCATGCATGTAAGAAACTGAGACTTATACATGTCTCTAGATGTACTGATAACCTTGTAATTGCCCAGAGGCATAGACCAGCCTGCACCCAGAAAAGGAATGATCCTCACAAGTTGCACTGCAAGACCAAGAGCATTGTATAGGCTAGCTACATTTTCCTTAAAGCAATATTTTCAGCATATCTATTATTCCTGTGGCACAAGGCGTTTTAGGAGCCAGTGTGAGATTCTGTGGCTTCCTTGCAGAAATTTCAGTTTTCCTTCTGATTTTAATTAATTAATGTCACTAATATGGTAAAAGTGATTTGAAGACCAACTTCTTTATTCATAAGATAAAGCAGTGAAGCTAACCAGAAATATGCTGGATCAGGAGAGTTCCACACTACATTGATTCCAAATGTAGCATTTTTCAAGCACTTTGAAAGCTATACAAAATATTGCCTTGTTACTGTTACCTACTAAATTCTGTGATTTAGGGGCAATAAACATAAATAGACTCCTTATAAAACAAAGTAGTATAATGGACTCTGCAGTAAAACCCACAAACAGATAGTGTTTCTTTACTTTTTATTACAAAGTCTGTGTGTGGGAGGGATTACTTCAGTTCCACATGACAAATATGCCCAATATATGTTTGTACAATTCTGTACTCCTTTGAAAGATCAATTTTATCGCCATTTGCTTCAGGGATTTTCCAGTTACTTCTGTGCTGGAGTGGATAGTCCCCAGGAATGACAGCTTCAAGCATTTATTTCCCTGGCTATTTAAAGGAAATGTAATACAGTTCCTTTAGACAGAATTCAAATGAAAATGCAAGTGTATTTTTCCAGACTTATATTCTGTGATTTGAGAATCATAAAATCTGGTTCAAAAATAATTTTGATCTAAAAAGTTTGCACAATAGCATATTTGCAAAACCTCATTGCATCCACAGATGTCACAATCCCTTTTACACGCTTTGCTATTGCAGGAACCGTGGGACTACTACTTATTTGTCTTAGTATAACCCCAAAATTGTAGCTTTTCAACCCTCTTCCCAGAGAAGAGGAGACTGAAAATTTAGCTGAAATCAATCGGCCTGCTGAAATTCAGTGAAGAACTAGATACTATTCTCTGAAGAAATTTACAAGTTGAACAATTATTCTCCCTAGAGCATATAAAATGAAGCAGATTTTTTTTAACAATTTACAGAAATACTGTCTTATTTTCTCATTTTGAATAGAAAAATTAAAATCAAAATTCCAGATCCTCTTTATCCCTCACATAATATTTTCTTTGCCTAATCTGATATCCTATGATGACATTGTTCGCACTCCAGCCAGGTCAGCTTTTCTAGAAACTTGCTCCTAGAAAGTATCACAGCTTACCTGCAAACTGAATCCTTAGTGAAACAAAGTAAATCCAGAGAGGTGTGTAGATCTAAGCCAGACCTACAGGTCTGTCTTTAACATTAGGCCTAGTGTGTTAAAATCCCTACATTTGAATACATTGACCGCTAAAATAATTTAAATTTACAGCCGACGTGGATTTCAGAAGTCAAGAAGTTGCTAAAGCAGTTTTTAGAGCTATTAAGGCATTTGCTCTTTTTTGCTTTGCTTGCACAGCAAGCCTGTCTAATTGCTCATGTTGAAAAACATGATAGAAGTATGAAGTGAAGGAACTGTTGCTTTTGCTGTTCTATTATAACATTCTGTGGTTTGATCTCTCTTGTTGTCTTCACTGTTCATATCACATAACCTGCTGTTAACTGACTGTGTTTCTGCCAATCACGGATAGAGTTATGTACTTAGTGATAAATAAATTTTGACCAGAATGACAACCAGCATTCTGTCATTTTTAGTTAGGCAAAAAATTGGCTTTAATTCGACTAAATACGTGACAGAAACAACCTATTGATTCCCTGCATTGCCAGTTAAAGCTGCAACCTCCATTACGGCTCAATACTGCTTTTTAAGAGAAGCAGGACAGTCTTCAGAAACACATCAGTCCATGGTCTCTGATCTCTGGTCTCTGATTCTGCTAAGTGCAGTGGTGCATGTTTATTTTTACATTTTTAAGGATGCTTTCTTGCTAGTAACTAATGACCAGTAGAAGTCCGAAAACTAAAGTCATTGCTCACTTCAGAATTTACGTGAGCCAGCAGCTTGAGAGGTGGAATATGGCATTACATGTAGTTTTGAGTTGATGAGCTGGACCTGCCAGCTCTCTAGCAATATAAGAGATTTTGTAAATCTTTATTTCTTTCTCTTAAAGCAGGGATCATTACAAGAAAAGGAGGAGAGCGATCTGGACTTTGTTTCCTCACAAAGCCCCAGTGTCCAAGAATGGCTGGCACAAGCAAGAACCACTCGCTCACAGCAACAGCAGAGCACCCTGCAGCAACAGAAAGTTGGTGTTTTGCATTTCTTTTAGTCCCATCTTTAGATTGTGCTTAACACTCTAGCTGAGCCATTCTTTTTAGTATTTCCACTGAAATCTTCATTTTTACACTGTTTCTTACTCAGTGTTTTGTAATGATGCATCTGAGCTTGCTATTTTATATCTGAAACAGCCAGGCAGACTAGGCGTCCTGGGTGACCATGTTCAACTCAATCTCTCTATACTTCCATTGTCCATTAGTAAAATTAAATTGAATCAACCCTTAAAGTTACTCTAATGAGATAATGATATTTGCTCAAAATAGTAATCAACATTGGTTTTTATAGTGAACAATATAGCAAAATAACAAGCAACTTATAGCAAAAAATATAACAAAATAGCAAGCAAAGATACACACATTACAAGGTATATTGTGTTGCATGATACACAGACATCCTCACTAGGCTAGGTTCCAGATACTGCATTGCATTAGTCAATTAGCTCAACAATCCAGTTTATGTACCCTATTTTTCTGTCGCTGGGTGGAGATTTTGCACTGCTTTTGGTGCTCAAGCAAGCCATATCAGAAATAGTTCAGCTATCTTTGCATGTCAGTTATGCCACATAGACATATCCTTCCAAGGCAAAAACAGTCTGTTTGAGATTTGTTTTGGTTTTTGTACCTTACTATGTTAGGAGCTGGAACAAGAGCTAGAAGAGCAGAAGAATCTGCTTCGGTCAGTAGCATGCCGTGGAGAAGAAATCCTAACACAGCAGGGTGCTCCAGAAGGCCTATGTATAAGGTCTGCTTTCATGTGTTCTGCGAAATAGATTTCTATGACTCTGCTTTGTCATCCTTATGTTTACATCCCTCTTCCACATATAATCCTCTAATTTTTGTTTTATCATTTTTATACAGCACCTAGGGTACTGGAGTCCTGGGTCTGATAATATATTTACACAAACTGTTTTGTGATAATAGATCACCTTCAGGCAAAACCAGGGTGAACATTATCAGCTTAAGAATCAAGGAGCAGTCAACCATTCAGTTAAAATACTTCCCTGAAGTATCTCAGTAGTAGTGAGCACATTTGTGGCTCCTCCAGCATGCCAAAGTCTAGAACATGAAGGTAGTTCATGAGGCAGCAGAACCAAGACTTATGCATAGGGAATGTAAGTTGTACTCTGTAAGTTCTTTTTCTGAGCATTTGTGTCAATTCAATGTGGTTTTTTATTACAATGCTAGAAAGTACTTATCTCTTTCTCTTTGAGGCTCCTTCTGTCACATGATGTTATACTATAGAAAGAAAGGAAAAAATCAAATAGAAATGCTGAACTTCATTTTATCAAAGCTAAACTCATATGCTTGTCCTGCATTAAAATGTCAGGGTATGTCTGGCATTTTGAGAGAGGAGGTGAGGAAGGAGTCAGCTAAAATATTTTTTTTTATTTCATGCTTTGAAGTAATGATTGTTTAAAGGTTAAATTTCAATGTAGTGTATTCAGTGTGGTTTGGGTTGTTTTATTTAATATTGGTACTTGCAAATCTAAACAGTTTCTTAGAAAGTACGTTTTATCCCATCAGGCAAGAACTTCTTGCTCTTATGAAACAGCCTTTGTCTTACTATCTGAAAAAAAAAAACAACAAAACAAGTCAAAGCTTTAAAATGTAGCACTTAATTGAAATGTAGAATTTTCCAATTGAAAGAGGAAACAAACACCTTATACAGTTATAACTTCTGTATTTGTTAAATGTTTATACATCTTCCCATTCAGTGACAAGCCTGATATACTCTCTGAGGAATTAGGCTTGGAAGGTGAGAAGCCATCATCTGAAGAACAGATGAAGGTGAAATGGGAAAGCCTGAACCGGGAATTCAATACCAAGCAGAGACTGCTCCAGAAGGCTTTGGAACAAGAACAGCTGGTAGCTATTTTTAATTTCTCTTTGCATTTTCACTATGAAAGCAGTTGTCACAGCATGAACTATAGTATGTGCATAGCAGATGCATTAAGGTGGTATAGTTAATGTAAAAAATATGGAACAACTTTTTTTTGTGACATCTTTAAAAACTATTAAATATTGGCACTAGCACTACTCTTGTTCAAAGTAATTTGAGTTGTACTATCATTCAGGTGAATGAACTAGAAAGGGCTCAGAAAAAATTTTGATCTACTTATCTAACCCAGAATAATTCTGTAACAAATTGTCCTTCTGGAATTGACCAGTAATCTGGCAACAACTTAGAGGAAAAACTGGTATTTTCAGTTTTAATTTATTGGTTACATTCAATGCTTGATCTTAGTGTGTATGTGACAAAGAAGCAAGTGATTTCAGCCACAGAATTTTTGCTGAAAGAAACAGGGATTGATAACTAAACCAGGAACAATCCAAGATTTGTATTAACATACATCCTCCATTTTATTGTTAATAGACCCAGGCCCACTATTCTTTATATAACACTACATTAAAATCAGCTTCCAAAGTTCTAAATATCTTGTATTCATTCAAGGGTAATTAATTATTTTTTGGTAAATAAATTTTGCTATTGCTAGTTCTAGCCACAGGTATTTATCCTGCACTTCTAGTGAACCTCCTGTTGAGCAATCTTTTATTCAAGATATTCATGACACTGAACAGTTGTGGGAGGACCATGAGCATTATTTGGTGATATCCTCAGTCAGCAGTAAAATCTGTATAGCTGAATTTTGTGCCCTATATATGGTAGAAGCAACCTAATTAGTACTTCTCTCTCAGCAGCTTTATAGCAGACCAAACAGACTGATACCTGGAATGCCTTTGTATAAGGAGGAAGGACAGGATGAAGATAAATCCTCAGTGTCACCAGTATTGGTTGAATTGAATCAGGCCTTTGAAGCTGTGTCATCTGAGGTAACATTTCAATTGTCTTTACACCTATCCTTCAGCAGAGCCACATTTACAATGAAAACTCCTCTAGCTCCCACCTGGAAATCCAGCCCTTTCCCAAATATTACATGTTAGAAAGAGTATCTTGTACTTCTCTGGACTTCTTTGGTTCCTTTTGCCTAGGCTGGACAGGTTGGGGAGAGCCTGCCTCTTGAACAGAAGCTGTACGATGGTGTCATGGCAACCACCTTGTGGCTAGATGGTGTGGAAGAACAGGTCTTTATTGCTACAGCTCTGTTGCCAGAAGAACAAAGAGAAACATACCTCTGCAAGCAAGAGGTAAGGAATCTGTGAATAGGACTTCCTTTAAATTGTTAATAAGAATGCATTTTATACAATGTTTAGAAAAAAAATATTAGAATCCTGGATAAGTGACATGTCACTGTCATAACCTCTATGTAATTGCAGTATTCTGCTAGTGGTAGAAGTAACTTTATTGACCGTGTAGAGAATGTTGCAGAAAGCATCACCTGACCCAACTTTTGCCTGGTCAGAAGAGAATTAAACATAGAGTCTGTCTTCTGTTTAACTTCTTTGCTAAGTATTAGCAAACACCACATTATTGAAGTTGAAATGAAGTGAAAAAGAAGGAGTAATGCTGTGGGATATAGGAACAGTATAAATTCATCAACATGAAATGGGAGGGTAAGAGAGGGAGTGCAGGGAGAGGGGGAGAGAGAGAGGTGATAGGACAAGTGGTAATGGTTTTAAACTAAAAGAGGGTAGATTCAGACTAGATATAAGGAAGAAATTTTTTTACAATGAGGGTGGTGAAACACCAGAACAGGTTGCCCAGAGAGATTGTAAATGCTCCCTCCCTGGAAGTGTTCAAGGTCAGGTTGAATGGGGCTCTGAGCAACCTGATCTAATTGAAGATGTCCCTGGTCATTGCAGGGGAGTTGAACTAGGTGACCTTTAAAGGTCTCTTCCAACCCAAACCATTCTATCATTCTATGATTCTACATAATTTTGTTTCAGCGCTTGTTTTCCTCAGAGCAGTCTGGGCTCTTTTTATTATCAGAGATACAGTAGCTACATAACTTTGTCTAGGGTGTGTATATTAACAATGTAAAAAAGGCACTGCATTACTGTAAAATTGATGATGGTTATGGCAATATGTTTGCCTGCTTTACAGAATGTCTGTCACTTTGTTTTGTTTTCTACAAAATCAGTCTCTTGCCAAAGAAATCAAAGACATAATGGAAGAAATGGATAAGAACAAGAATTTATTTGCTCAGATATTTCCTGAGAATGGTGACAATAGGGATATTATAGAAGACACTTTGGATTGTCTCCTGAGAAGACTGACCTTACTGGAGTCAGTAGTAAACCAGAGATGCCATCAGATGAAAGGACAGCTCCAACAAATAGTGACTTTCAAGGTATGAAGGAATTAACAGGGGTATATATCAGATGGGCATATAAAGGATGTGGTTTTCAAAGCAATGAGAAGTTTTGGTACCAAATCAAAACAACAAGGTTGTCACAGGTTTTTACTGAAAAATCAAACAACTTCTACGCAAAACTTGGCACCCAAATCATGATCCAAAATTTAAACACTCTGCTAGAAGCCTTCTGTAACTCATGCACTTATTGTAAAGTGATCATTCATCCCATGCTTTCTCACCCTGCTGGCATTACATAAAAGGAAATTGATGACTACTATTCTTAAAGGAGAAAAAGCAACTGTAGAGTTCCACTATATATATTCTATAATATCATACGTGATAGAGTACACTGTTTTTATTAGCAGAGATAGGGTAGAAAACAATACCGATTCCCACCTTTCTTACCGTCTTTAGGCCATCCTGTTACTCTTTAAAAGCTTGTATCTCAAGCCATCTGTATTAAGCAAAGCAGAAAAAATAAGTGGAGAAATATGCGCTTTTAGAAATCTTTTCAAACTGTTCAGAAATGCTTTCAGATCTTACTTGGTCTCCCTCTTCTCTCCTATTTTTATAATATAAAGCCTCTAGTATGTTTTGTTTTAAAGAAAAAACATAAATTACAACCAAAAAAAAAAAAAAGAAAACAGATTCCTGGTACCTTTGGATTAGGATCATCATTTCATAGGTTGTTACTGCAGGATTTCTCTCCAAACTCCATTATCTTTCCTCTGCAGCAGATATTAAAAAAGAAAAAAATTCAGCATCTTTCAGTGAAAGGCCTTCCTTTGTTGAAGAAAGCAGACAAGTTGCTTAGAAACCTATGCATTATTGTTACACTGGAAATATTTAGTATTTAAAAGAATTACTGCATAAAAATAATTAGTAATGAAGCCCTTATATAATGCTGAAAGTCTTAGAAAAATGTGCAGATAATTTTCTGTTGGGATGAATGCATTAAAAAAAAAAGTAAGTGATTGTAGCTTGGCAAAATTGTTAAGTAATGTTTATGTGTCTAGTCTGATAAGGTACTCTAAAAGTTGTAATGTGTAGTTAGTCCTGTAATGTGTAGAAGTCTTGTTTACTTTGTTATATTTGCTCCAGTTTGTAATAAAAATAGCTTGCCTTAAAAAGTAAAACCTAACTTGTTTGCAAACATATATGGTTGAATAAACAACACAAGAATAGCATATCTTTCTTAAATAAATCTAGTTATCCTTGCTAATTATCTAATTGGAAGGCAAAAGCAGAAGTGCGTTCACAGGTTATGTTTTGAATAGGAGTTGCTTTAAGTTTTAGCTCCAATATATCCAGTTACGGATTTTTGGCAATGCTAAATGCTTTGCATTAACTAATTGTGATGCTTCTGGTTTTGAATAGATTTTATGCCTTAGTGCTGATATTGTAACATTGTAATACTTTAAACTTTTTGGAACATACAATATTTTTCAGCTGGTTTGTGCTGTGATTTGCTATAATTTGTTGTTGTCTCCTGTAGAATGATCTGAAGGTCCTGTTTACATCAGTGGCTGATAACAAATATTTAGTTCTACAAAAACTAGCAGAGGCAGTTGAGAGACCAGAAACAGAACAAATACAGGTATTACCAAATGACTATTACCTGGGGAGGGGGGAAGAGGTAAAGTTTGTATTCAAAGTATAAATGGATTCTAGAGAATAGTTGCTTTTTATGGGAGAATGTATGTGTTCACATAAAGTATGTGAAAATGAGTACTTCCAAGAGTACACTAAACGTGTCTATAAATTAAAAAAAAAAAAAAAAACAACACAGCACAAAGTGTCTTTCTTATCTCCTCAGCTGTCCTAGTTATGCATACACCTGGCAGTATTTGAAAGAAAGAAAACTTCAAGGAACCAAAACCAGTCTAAAGTCTGGCTAGATTGTTTGGCTCTTACACTTTATTAAAAACCAAAGGCACTTTCTTCTGCACTGGTCTATAGAAATATCTTGACTGTTACTCATTGTAATTTAAGGCAATAATTGTTTTTTCTTTATCAGGAATTGTGTGAGGAATAGTTAATTAATATGACAAAATATATCATGTTTCCTTGCTTCTCTTTTGCCAATGAGAAAAGTGAATGAAGTATGCTAAGGGCCAATTTCTACAGGTGTTACCCAAGAGCTACTGATGGCTGGTGCCAGCAGGTGACTGAGAGGAAGAGACTTACCCTTCAGAGAAACGGAAATACTGGGCTTTATATACCTGATAATAAAATTTTGAAGGAATTTTAAGTCTCCTGTATGAATAAGAGAGCTGGCACTCCATGTCTTTCTTTTCTGTCTTCCATGATGCAAAAGATTGGCAAAAATTTGTCTACTGTATGATTAATTTAACTACCAAATAGGAAAACAACATGGTAACAAAAGCAACTGAATTGATTTGTTTCTGAACATCTACCTTGGCTGATAAAACATTCAAATTTAGAAGCATTGCTGTTTGTTCAAGATGTGATTGGGAAAGTAGAAAATAAGGCCCTTAATCAGCCAGGTAGCTTAGCTGCATGAAGTGTAAATTTAGTGACTGTATTGTTCATACTCCATATTACTGGGAGTCAGGAGTTCTACTCACATGTATAGTTTAAGCATATGTGGATAGACAGTTTCCAAGAAAGGGCCTTAACAAAGGACTTTAACTGCAGGAGTCTTACCTTGTGCTTTTAATTTTGATATAGCTTGAATGCATTACTTTAGCAGAGACTCCTAGGTTGAAAGATCTAGGAAAGCTTGTGGTTTCCAATGAAAAATACGTACGCTTGCAGAATACCAACCTGCATTCTTAAGTTGAAGTTTTTCCAAGTGCAAAAGGGGATGTACAAGTCCTTTCCTTGACAGTAATTTTGGCCCTATCCTGGTCCTGAAAGGGAACTATGCACAGCTCTTTGCTATCATGCATGACTTCTGCTGTGATGGTTGTTTGCTTGGTGCTTGGATAAGTAAGGAGTGTTAATAAAAAGAATGCTTTAAAAGGAGGTGTTAGAACAACTAATAGTCCTTTTGTGCCTGTACTATATAATTAAAAGCATGGAACTTCACAGCAAGGTTTGGTATAAAATATTATATGATACTAAAACAGCTTGTTATTAAAAAAATAATAATGCCATATTGTATTTAACTTTAAGAAACAAACTAGTCTCTCCCAACTTTGAATTAATATTTTTTCTTTATAGTAACCTTTACAATTTCAGCAGATTGAAGGAGTGATTAATACTTCAGGCAGAAAACAGAAAAGAATATTACCATATGGCAGCTACAGTATTGTTATTAAACCTTCAAATTAAATTCTGTGATTTTCAAATATAGGTCATACTGCAGGCAGAAGAAGGTTTGAAGGAACTAGATGCTGGAATCAGTGAATTAAAGAAGCGTGTAGACAAACTAGAAATTGACCAACCTTCTGTGCAAGAGCTGTCTAAGATCCAGGTATGGTTCGTAAATTCCATCCTAGACATGTCTGGTGATATCAAAGGTAGTAGTATGCTCCTTTTTATTGTTCATAAGGCAGTTTAGGAAAGTGTATTTTAAAGCATTTCAGTGTGTATAAAAGATTATTTTCTCTCTGACTCAACTAGTTTTTCTACTTTTGGATTTTAAAATTTTATAACTTCTCTATTATTAGCAGTATTAATCATAAAACCGCAGAAAAACATATTTTGTTTCAGCTCTTCTTGACTCCCTGTTCAAATAGATGAAGTTAAATGTGTAAATGTTTGCTGAAGGTTGACCCCTGTTCTCACCAGTGTCTCATGATCTGGAGTTTTGTTCTGCCTCTCATCTGTCATGAAAAAAAAAAAAAAAAAACAGGAGGATGAAAGAGGATACATAGTGACCTGAAACTCAAAATGTTCTGCTTTTACTAGAACACCTCTCATGTTCCTGCACACTTTCAGTTAGAATTGTTTTTGAACACACCTAAAGTAGTAGGACTCTATTTTAAGGCTCTCTGAAGTAGATACATGCAGGCAATTGATCCAGAATTTCTATAAGGCTGTTGAAACTCCTCTGTGAGCATTTTGGTTCTGAGGCAGGGGAACGCTTAAGGAAATATCAAGGAGAATGTTTACGACTGAATTTTACTCTTTATAATGACATAATAGTAAATTGGAAGCAAAGAAAACAGCTGAAACTGGACCATAAACTTATGAAGCCAATGAAACAGTGATCTCAATTAAAAATGGATGACAGTTTGCGCATATTTTGCCCAGTTCTTTATCCTTTCAGTCTTAGAGACTCCTGCTTTTTTTTTTTTCCCTCTCAGATTATGTATAGATATCCCCCTCCCCTTGATTTCAGTTTTTCGAAAAGCCTTCCTTTTACTTTTTTGACAGTTGGGCTTCTCACACTTTTCTCTTTAAAGCTAGGAGAGCCAGCTGCAGTCTGAGGGTGGGTACTTTGCTGTAGCACATAGAGATAGTTTGGTTTATTAGTTTCCGGATGCCTTGTCTTGATCAAGATTATGGGCTTATCCTCACAGTCAGATGTATTTTCTGAGAATACAGTTCTCAAAAACAAAACAAGGAAGTAATCCTGTTCAGAAAAAGAAAAGCATCTGTTGTTCTCACATTTATGGGTGAAGTCTACAAGATGAATAATAGCACATGGGAACTGATGAGATTCTTCCTTTTGGCTCGTTTTGTAGTTTGGCAGTATGGGCACACTGTGAAATACACACTGCACTTTTTCTACACTTTACTGTTCTCTATAAAGTATATTGCTATTTTAGTGTATCTGCACAGTCTTTTTGAGCTGAGAATAGATGTTATTCTGATAGTGTTCACAGAAGAATACAAGGGACAGTAAGGTTGTCTAAGAAGACATGTAAGGTGTGAAATAATAATCACCATTGCTGCTCTTTGCCCCCAAGGATAAGTATGATGAGCTAATGATGATCATTGGATCCAGACGGAGTGACCTGAATCAGAATCTGGCTCTTAAGAGGCAGTATGAACGGGCTTTGCAGGACCTGGCTGACCTGGTAGAAACAGGCCAAGAAAAGATGGCTGGTGACCAGAAAATGATTGTTGCTTCTAAGGAAGAGGTTCAATCGTTACTTGACAAACATAAGGTAAGAAACTGACATATTTCAGGACTAATCATGATTGTAAGCTTGTACGCAGCAAACCTTCTGTTCCTAAAAGTGCAAGAGCTTTTCAGAATGGTGGGCCAGTATTAAATCAGGATATATTAAAACTTACTGTATTTTAAATTGGAATCAATGAACTGTTCTGACTGAATGACTTTCAAATGCTCTGTTGAAGGTGAATCCAGGTAGATCACATTTTCTTCCTTATTCTAGTAACAGATTTGTATTCTTGTCCTGTCATGCTGCATAGCAATTTCAACCACCACTCCATTTTTTTCCAACAGAAATATATGTTTGCTAATAACACATACAAAATATAACAACATTTTTCCACATTTTTTTAATTAAGCAGAATTTTTTGGTGGTGTATATCTGATCTAAGATATTTTTGTTTATGGAATGAGAGTTGGGATGGAATTTGTATGGAAACGATGACCTCTTTCTTTATTTAAAAAGGCCATTGGCCTTTTTTAATTGTGTGTTGGATTTTGTGAAATGGTGGAGTGAAAAGTTTGCCTAATTCTATGTCTACAGTTACTTGATTATACTGCTATTGTCTTAAATTGTTGCTTTAGTAGTAATGAATTGAGTAACAATTGCACTTTCTCTTTTCTATTCTCTCTTTATCCTCTCCCCTACACCCAAATTTCTCAGGAATATTTTCAGGGGTTAGAGTCTCACATGATCCTGACAGAAACACTCTTTAGAAAGATGAGTAGCTTTGCCCTCTTGAAGAAAAGTCGGTCGCATTCAGAGCTAATGACACAAGCTTCAGCTGTATTAAAGCTGGCTCATAAACGAGGTGTAGAGCTGGAATACATTCTAGAGGTGAGAATTTCTGTGGTTTTTTCTGTACTGCAACTGTGATCAACCACCAGAATATTCTATAATGTTGATTTCGTGTGCTTGGACAGAATTGATGGACATCAGTCCCTTTTGTTATACACACAAGGCACTGCTAGACTACATGTAACCTTTGCTATTTAACTGTTGTGACCTTCAGGTGACACAAATTGTGTTCCTCTAAGTTTAAAAGAGCTCCTTAGCTTTAGCTGACGAGGAGAACGTGACAGCTTTATCCATGTGTTCCAACTAAAAGTTGAGTTTCACACAGAGATGGTGTCTTATAAATTCACTGGACATTTGTACTGTTATTTCTGTACATTCACAACAATGCAGCTATAGGATTTCAGATCAAGAAATCAAGTAATAAAAATTCTAGATACACATTGAATCTAGATTCAGTGTTCACCATGTACATAGATAATTTGTGCTTGCAGACCTGGATGCATCTGGATGAAGATTACCAGGAACTTACTAGACAGCTGGAGTCTGTTGAAGGTAACATCCCCACTGTTGGTTTGGTGGAAGAGACAGAGGACAGGCTTACAGACCGGATTACACTTTTTCAGGTTGGTGTTTTTCGGACGTTCTTTATGGAAAAGTTGCATGAAAGGGACTTGGAAGGTCATCTAGTTCACCCTTCCCCTTGAAGCAGGACAGTTGCCATGGGCTGGATCAGCAATGGCTTTGGAAACCTCAAAAGATGGAGATCTCACAGCTGAGCTGGGGACCAATTGCAGTGCTCCACCACCTCCTACTGAAAAGGTTTTCTATAATGCACAATCTAAACCTTCAACTTTCAGCCTGTCACCATTGTCCTTTTCATACTGTGTGACACTGCTGAGGGCCATTTACCTCTATCATCTTTTTAATTCTACTCCAAAGAGTTGTAGGCCTTTCTTATTAGACTGCCCCTTAGCCTCCTGTTTTTCAATCTAAAACAAACGCATCTCCCTCAGCCTCTTTTTAAAGGACATGTGCTCTAGGTCCCTAAACTTCTTAATAGCTCTACACCAGACGCTGACTACTTTCTTCTTGAACTCAGTGAGAGGTAGGGGTAGAGTAGAATCATATGCACTAGATGTGGCCTCATCAGCACCATGTAGGTGAGGATGATAAAACAAGTTGGTTGTTCACAGTCCTAATGAAGGCCAGTGCTGTGGCTTGCTTTATTCATGATGTCTTGGTTATGGAAGATGCCAGGTTAAATACACTAGCCATTCCCTTCCTAGCCTGTATTAAGAAACAGTGTTATTCTGCCCAAGGTGCAGAATTTGCACTTCTTGTTGAGCTTCCTAAGGTTTCTGCTGCCTCCCACGTCAAGTTTATAAAAGTGTCTCTGGACTAAGTCTGCCATTTTTTGTCTCAACGACTCTACCTACATTAGTTTCACCCACAAATTTACTGAGGGACTGCTCTCTGTCATCATCCATGGCATTAATGAAGATGTTGAAGATGTTTGGGCTCAAATATCAAGAATCTCTGGAGTACTCTGCCCATTACAGTTTGCCAGCCAGCCATCAAGCCTTTGATCACTAGTGTCTGAGTCTGTTAATGCAGCTAGTTTTCAACCTATGTAACAGTCCACTTATCCAGCCCACATTCTCTCCACTTCCAGAGGAGGGTCCTGTGGGAGATGGTGTTAAAGGCCATACTGAAGTCAGTCTCATTCACAGAGACAGTAATTTTGTCATAAAAGATTGTCAAGTTAGTGAATCCAAGCTGAATATTCCTAATTCTTTTTGGTCCTTTTTGTCCTTGAAAATGGATTCCAAGAGGATGTGCTCCATGGTCTTTCCAGAGAACAAGGTGAGGCTAAACAACCTGTGTTTCTCCAAGTTAACTTCCTCCTCAAATGCAACAAGAACTAGTAGTTTAAATATAGGTTTTCTACCACATCCTGTTTTTTCGGTCTGTTCTCAAAATGAGAAATCTGGCCTAGTGTTTTCTTTTTTATGTCGTTATACACAAGACACTTTGGTTGGGTTTTTTTTTTTGTTTTGTTTCTTTGTTTTGTTTTACAGAAAAATGTCTGCCCAATTCTTTCAAATTGACTTCTCTGATTTTGTAATGTTTATTGTTCTTTTACCAGACAGCTTTCAGCTTTTGCAATGGTATGAGGAGAACTTAAGCAATCTATTGTGTGGGGGGTTTATTTTGGTTTTGTTTAACGCTAGGCATTGTTTGTGTTGGTCCTGACCCTAAATTAATTTTCCTCTTTTGTTTCTCTTGTTATATAAAGTAGGTTGTTCACATCCAGATTTTTAGACTCTGCTATGGTATAACTTTTAATACTTTTTTTTTCTCTCCCTGGGGCCACATTTAGGTTAAAAATCCATCATAATTAGTTTATGACTACCTTCGAATTTTTTATGCCACTTTCTAGGAGTTATACATTTATTTGTGTGTATATATGTTATATGTAAGTACACACACAGGCACACACATCTATAAATATAAAGTTCTGTGTTATTAGAGCTCTGTTTATGTCAGAGAGAAAAATAAGAGCAATAGAATGTTTATGTACTCACTATAAGACTAGTGGTTTTGTACACTTTATTTTCAGATTAGTTTCAACAGAAGTAGAAAATGGGAATGCTTGTATATTTTGTGCTCAAGCTTAGTCAAATATACAGATATACAGTTCACTGACTATTATCCGCTGCTGTTGCTTTATGTGAGCACCAGTGATGCAGCCTGGAGCACTCTCAGGAGTATCAAGGAGGACAACAGAGCCCTGGGAGTGGTGGTAAGGGACTCTGGAGTGCAGGTCATTTTTTTCATCAGTCCTCCTGGTCAGAGGGAAGGGGTTTGAAAGGGTCAGTTGAATCTGGCAAATGAACAAATGGTTATGGGACTGGTGCCACAGCCAGGGGTTTGGCTACTTAGACTGTGGAACTCACTTTGAGAAACCTGGTCTACTGAGGACTGATGGATTCCATCTGTCAGAGGAGGGGAAGAGCATCTTCGGTCATAGGCTTGCCAAGCTGGTGAAGAAGGCTTTAAACTAAAGTTTCTGGGTGAAAGGAATCTATCCCACTCCTACCAGTTTGATGCCAGTGCCAGCAATACATGCCCAGAGCCTGGAGAGGGATCACGGGCCATCAGGAGAGCACCAGCCATTCCAGCCATTAAGTCAGCTTCATCGGCGGCCCAACTTAAATGCCTCTATGCAAACGCACATAACACAGGGAATAAACAAGAGGAGCTGGAAATGTGCGCACGCCTGCAGGGCTGCGATCTTAATGGCATCACGGAGATGTGGTGGGATGGCTCCTATGACTGGACTGTTGGAATGGAAGGATACAGGCTCTTTAGGAAGTACAGGCAGGGGAGACGAGGAGGGAGTGTCACCCTCTGTGTCAATGACCAGCTGGAGTGCATGGAGCTCTGCCTGGGGATGGATGAGGAGCCGACTGAGAGCTTACAGGTCAGGATTAAAAGAAAGGCAGGGACAGGTGTCATTATAGTAGGAGTCTGCTACAGGCCACCCAACCAGGCAGACCAAGTGGATGAGGCCCTCTATGGACAGATAGGAGCAGCCTCACATTCAGAAGTCCTGGTCCTCATGGGGGACTTCATTGATATCTTCACATCGTGATATCTGTTTCAGGGACAACACAGCAGGACACAAGCAATCCAGGAGGTTCCTGGATCCTTCTCCAAGTGACAGAGGAGCCAACAACAAGGAGAGGTGCTATGCTGAACCTTGTTCTCACCAACAAGGAGTGGCTGGTGGGGATTGTGAAGTTCAAGGGCAGTCTTGGCTACAGTGACCACAAAATGGTGGCGTTCAAGTTCCTTAGGGCAGCTAGAAGGGTGTGCAATAAGCTTGCAACCCTGGGCTTCAGGAGAGCAGACTGTGGCCTCTTCAGAGATCTGCTTGGCAGAGTAACATGGGATAAAGTCCTGGAGGGAAGAGGGGCCCAAGAAAGCTGGTTAATACTCAGGGATCGCCTCCTCCAAGTTCAGGAGCGATGCATCCCAACAAAGAGGAAGTCTGGCAAAAATGCCAGGAATCCTTCATGGATGAACAGGTAGCTCATGGACAAACTCAGACACAAAAAAGAAGCCTATAGAGGGTGGTAACAAGAACAGTGTTGGTGGATAGGGGAAGAGGAACTGATGTCTACCTGGACTTGTGCAAAACATTTGATACTGTCCCTCACGACATCCTTGTCTCTCAGTTGGAGAGACATGGATTTGATGGATGGACCACTTGGCGGATAAGGAATTGGCTGGACTGTTTAACTCAAAGAGTTACAGTCAACGGCTTGATGTCCAAGTGGAAAGCAGTGATGAGTGGCGTTCCTCAAGGGTTGGTACTGGGACCAGCGCTGTTTAGCATCTTTATTGGTGACGTGGACAGTGGGACTGAGTGCACCCTCAGCAAGTTTGCTGATGACACCAAGCTGTGTGGTGCGGTTGACATGCTGGAGGGAAGGGATGTGCCATCCAGAGGGACCTGGACAGGCTTGAGAGGTGGGTACCTGCAAACCTCATGAAGTTCAAGAAGGCCAAGTGCAAGGTCCTGCACATGCTTCAGGGCAATCCCAAGCACAAATACAGACTGGGCGATGCGTGGATTGAGAGCAGCCCTGCGGAGAAGGACTTGAAGGTGTTAGTGGATGAAAAACTGAATATGACCCAGCAATGTGCTCTTGCAGCTCAGAAAGCCAACCACATCCTGGGCTGCATTAATAGAGGCATGACCAGCAGGTCGAGGGAGGTGATTCTCCCCCTCTGGTCTGCTCTCATGAGACCCCACCTGGAGTATTGCATTGAGCTCTGGGTCCCCAACATAAGAAGGACATGGCCCTGTTGGAGCAAGTCCAGAGGAGGGCCACAAAGGTGATCCAAGGGCTGGAGCACCTCCCCTACGAGGACAGGCTGAGAGAGTTGGGGTTGTTCAGCCTGGAGAAGAGAAGACTCTGGGAAGACCTTATAGCAGCCTTCCAGTACTTAAAGGGGGCTACAGGAAAGATGGGGAGGGACTTTTAACAAGGGCATGTAGTCATAGGACAAGGGGTAACAGCTTTAAACTGAAAGATGGTAGATTTAGATTAGATATAAGGAAGAAATTCTTTTCTGTGAGGGTGGTGAGGCACTGGAACAGGTTGCCCAGAGAAGTGGTGGATGCCCCCTTCCTGGAAGTGTCCAAAGCCTGGTTGGACGGGGCTTTGAACAACCACCTCTAGTGGTAGGTGTCCCTGCCCATGACAGGGTGGTTGAAATTAGACGATCTTAAGGTCCCTTCCAACCTAAACCATTCTAAAAACCATGTTTTTAAATCTATACTATTTGTGTAATGATAGTGGAATTTGGCAGGTGTATTTGCCCATATACACAAATTCATTACCCATCCCCATTTAAATGAAATCTGTCTCTGCTCTAGGGTAAGAGTATTAATAGCCTTTCCTTTTTCAGTACCTTTTTTCCTTTCTTGTGCCATAACAATTGGATTCTGTGTTCAGAGATTTGGATGGGTGGTGTGATCTTCTATTTTGTAGACATGGATAGCAAGTAGATCAATAAGGAAGAGTTAGATGACTAGAGACGTGAAGATAGGCTTTGAAAGGGCTGAAGAGTGGCCACTGTTAATAAGTTGGTATTGGACACCTTTAATTTTCATTGCAGTAGAGTTTTCAGCAAATGGTAGGCTAAGTTCTGACATTTTAATCAATTTTGCTCAGAAATGGTGTTGTCCCAAGCAGATTATTTTGAAACTGTTCTTTTCAGGTGTAAAATATCTACACCAAGGAGGAGTTCATCATAAAGAGGTGTCAATAGACATATTGAAGGGAGGGGTTTTGTCGCAACACGTTCAGATTTTGAGCAGGTTACCTGCATGATGGTTCTCAGGGAGTTCTAGAGCTGGAGCGGAGGGAAAAAATGTGATGTGCCATGGTGACATTGGATATGCTACAAAATGCAGTAAAAGAAAACCAGATGTTGTGGAAGTGTGGTAGCAGAGACTTGCAGAGCCATCTAACCATCTCCTCTGTCATTACAGCATCTGAGATCTAACCTGAATGAATACCAACCTAAATTATACCAAGTGCTAGATGATGGGAAAAGGCTCCTTTTTTCTATTAGCTGCTCAGATCTCGAAAGTCAACTGAACCAACTAGGAGAACAGTGGTTAAGCAACACCACCAAGGTTACCAAGGAGCTTCACAGGCTGGAGACAATACTGAAGCACTGGACAAGGTAATGCTGATGTAATGGACAGTATAAACTTCTTCACCTGCACTGATCAGGTCAAAGTCATTCTGAAGCCAGAACTATTAGATACAACATTTAAAATATCCTACAGTGTCCTACTTCTGCTCCATAGAAGTGCTGTCTCTCATTTGCAATAAAACCTGTACCCAGATAACAGCTGGTGGGACAAGTCAGAGGATATCTTATTTAGATGTCCAATTTAGAAGCCCTATGTGTGTGCCTACAGGTTGATGAGAAGGGGTGTGTGCTTTGCCAGATAGTATGGGTAGCCTCAGCGTGTTCTCTTAGGGACATTGCCACTGCTGGGTTCTTGTGGTCTGTGTCATTGCATATATGGAAGGGAGCTTTTAGCTGCCCTTACTAATGTTCACTACTTTTGAAGTGAACTCTCTAAGTGATATACAAGCTTTGTCTATTATTCATAATATCCCTGGCTTGTTGGCTCACTAGCCTTTTAAGAGAGATACATAAAGGGTTTGTATGTATAAAGGTTATGTGGAGACACTCTTATTCTGATATCGCATTAGTTGCTTGGCATATGAAATGACATGGAGATAGTTTCTAAAAAAAAAAAAATTAAATTTGTGCTCTGAGATAACTTGTGGTAAAGCTTTTGGAAGATTGAGCCTTCTAATGGAAAGCAAAAATCTGTTTATGTGTGTGAGGTGGGGTGCTGTTACAGCTTGCCCAAACAGATTTGTAACCTAGTTACTAGTACTTCATTAAACTTAGTTTTGCTAAGAGGCAAAACGAAGGAACTGTTAGAAATTGTGGGTGTAATAGCTAAAATAAGAGCTTTCTGATACTGTCCCTATCTTTAAAATTAAATTACATTTTTCTGAAATTTGATAAAGGAAAGAAAATATTTTTATTTTAAATCTGGCATACGGTATCTTCCTCTAACACATGGTAGAGAGAGCGCTCGGTTGGAAGCAAGAAGTGGCGGTGACTGTTTTAGTTTTCTTTAAACATCTTTACAGGTATCAGAGTGAATCAAATGAATTGGCACATTGGTTACAATCTGCAAAGGAGCGACTTGAGTTTTGGAGCCAGCAGTCTTTGACAGTTCCTCAGGAACTGGAAACAGTCCGAGACCACCTGAACTCCTTTTTGGTAAGTCATTCATGAACATAAGACACCTTTTTCCTCTCCAATTACAAATAAACTGTTGAGCAATTATGTGGTTATACTTTTTTTCATCACTGAAATAGTGACTATGCAAAAAAAATCTGCTTCTGCGGGTGAGCTGTCCTTCAAAAAACTGGTGTGTATGCACATTAAGCACTCCTTTGCTATATGCAGTGGTTGTAAAGCTTGATGATTCTGAAAACAGAAAATAGTTTTATGACTGAAAACAATTTTTATTCTCACCAGTATAGATGGTAAACACAAATAGAAAGGGAAGGAAGGATATTCTTAGCTTTCTGAGGTAAAGCTTTAAGTACAATAAACAAATAGTTGATTATTTCCACAAAAATGATTCTGCTTATAGGAGTTTTCAAAAGAAGTGGATGCTAAATCATCACAGAAATCTTCTGTCCTGAGTACTGGGAACCAGCTCCTCAGGCTGAAGAAGGTGGATACAGCAGCATTGCGTGCAGGATTGTCCCACATTGACAGTCAGTGGACAGATCTCCTCACACAAATCCCAGCAGTGCAAGAGAAACTGCACCAGGTAAGGACGGCCAGTGATGGCCTTTGATATTCCAGAAAATTCAGACCATACAGTTGGCACTACCTTTGAGAGATTGTTGCTCCCTTCCTCAATTTATCCATGAGAGGCAAGATAGGAACAACATTACTCCTGTTTTAATGTGGGAAAGCTTACACTTCTGTCCAAATGCTGTCTACCTATACTGTCTAACACCAATTGGTGTTAGTTTTGGACTTTCACAGTTACATTTGTTAAATTGTAACCAAAGAACAGATGAGGATTTTTTTGATATGCTGGTCCGGTTTCTTTGTACAATGAAGAATGGAAATAAGAAGCCTTCTATATATTTTCTTACTAGGATGCTAGGATGCATGCAGTTATACAATAGATCTCCTATTAAAAGCTTTCTTTTTTTTTTTTTTTTTTACTTCTTTTTCTTTTTATAAACTTCAGTGATATGTTAGGGATGTAGAGTAACATGATAATAAGAGCAGGTAAAGCAAATGTACTATAATGCAAAGCAAGGAATTCTTATCCATTTTCTTCATGACATGCATTTTAAGTCTGTTATCTTTACAGCTCCAGATGGACAAAATTCCTTCTCGTCATGCTATCACTGAAGTTATGAGCTGGATTTCCCTCATGGAAAATGTCATTCAGCAGGATGAAGAGAATATAAAAAATGTAGTAGGACAGAAAGTCATTCAGGATTATGTCCAGAAGTACAAGGTACTGAGTGGTTATGTTATTGATTTCCGTTTTGAATTATCCCCATTAAATATATACACATATGTAAAGTATAAGTGATTTCAGGAAAAAAAAAAAGCCTTACATTGTGGAGTGGTTAGAACACAAGTTAGAACTGGGTAATATTTAATACTGTGGAAAAGAAACCAAAATTACTTTTACTCTACTCTTTAGTTATGGCAGGAATATAATTTTTAACATGCTTACATTAATTTCCAGGTAAATCCAAAGCAATGTGCACATGATTAAACCTTATTAGATCTGTCTTTCACCCAAAACCACAGAGCACTTTGCAAATTATGTAAGTTGTTTTATGAATTGTCTGCATAATATCACCTTCTCCTCAAAGTGTAGCCTGTTCTTGAATGGAAGGTGGCCAGTGGTTTACAGATAAAGATAATTTTGATAGTACCTGAAGCAAAAATGGAAGATGCCATACCTTGAGATAACTATTGAGGAGTATAGATATAACACAATTTAACTTCTTTAACTAGATCAGTAGTACTCTTGTAATAGATCTGCACACAGTGATTTTCTTCTCAATGTCAGATTTGTTTCACTAGCCTCTTGAAAAATCACTTCTTGGCTATTATTCTTCTTTATATGTAGGAATACTTTCCATCTTATCTGTTTTTGTATTAAAAATTTTGAGACTAAATTGAAAAAAAAAAATATACCCAGTTTTTCTTAAATCCGATCCTTGAGACTAATATCAGTACATTTACAGATTATTTTATTTTATGATTTTTTGGGGGCAGGATGTGGGAAAGGCAGATTCTTTATTCCAAAGGCAGTATAGTTCAGCTTTCTTTCTCAATATTCAGTAAAAATAACAAAATTTTTAATTGCCTTTAAGCTAAATTGTGGTAAAGTTGTAATTTGTGAAAATTTTTCCTCTCTTTTGCAGGAAGGTGAGAAATTATGGTACTTATGTTTTGGGATTTTTTTTCCCTTCTTTTCTACTAGGGTTTCAAGATAGATTTAAATTGCAAACAATTGACGGTAGACTTTGTGAACCAATCGGTGCTACAGATTAGCAGCCAGGATGTTGAAAGTAAACGTAGCGACAAAACTGATTTTGCAGAACAGCTCGGAGCAATGAACAGACGTTGGCAGATCCTGCAAGGCCTGATAACAGAAAAGGTAAGGAAAAAAAACTAGTTGCTCTGTAGTGAGCTTTCAAAATGTATAGATCTATAAATTATAATGGTTGGAAACCTCTGCAGGTCATCTAGTCCAACCTCCTGCTCAAAGAGAGCTAACTTTACAGCTAGATCAGATTGCACAGGGACTTGCTTAGCTGAGCTCTGAAAATCTCCAAGGACAGATTTCACAACCTCTCTGGGCAGTTTGTTCCTGTGCTTAACCATTCTTGTGGGGGACAAGTTTTTGCCATGTTCTCAATCAAAGTTTCCCTTGTTGCAACTTGTGACTGTTCTCTCTCCTCTTTTTACTGTACATCTCCAATAATAATCTGCCTCCATCTTCCCCATACCTCCCCATAAGTAGTGGACAGCACAAGGAGATGCTTCTTTTGCCTTCTTTTGCCCAGGCTGAATGAAGCCAGCCTCTCCCTTTATGTCATGTGCTTCAGCCTCCTAATGACCTTAGTTACGATTTGCCAGTTTGTCAATCTCTCCAATGCACTGGAAGCCCAAAATGGGTTACAAGTGTCAAGGAGAAGGAAAGAACCACCCCGCTTGACCTTCTGGGTGCACTCTCAATACTCTAACCCAGGGTGCAGTTGGCCTTCATCAGCATGAATGGACACTGCTGTTTTATTATGTTAAAGTTATTGCCCACCGTAGCCCCTAGGTCCTTTTCTTCTATCCAGCCTGCTGCCAGCCTGTATTGTTGCATGAAGTTACTTTGTCCCAGATGCAGGACTTTACATCTGTCTTTGCTGAATTTTATGAGGATTGGTGAGACTATTCCTCCATCTTGTTGAGATTTCTCTGAATGGCAGACCTACTTGCCAGCATATCAACTACTTATCCCAAATCAGTGTCATCTGTGAATCTGCTGAAAGCACAGTCCATCATGTCATTCAGTTTAGCAATGAAGGTTTTAAACAAATCAACCCCAGGACTGACCCTGAAGATGCATCTTGTAAATGACTGCCAGATAGATGTCAAAATGTTTACCACTAGCCTTTAAGCCTGATGACTCTGGTCAGTTCATTCATATATAGATCTCCCACGAGAGCCCATGTCTCCTCAATTTTGCTACCCTATTGGATACCATATCAAAAGTCTTGCAAAAGCCAAGGTAAACAGCAGCTACTTCACTTGTCCACAGGGTCAGTCATACCATCATAGCAGAGGCAATCAGTTAGGTCAGTCAATTTGCCCTTGATAAGACCATGGAAATGGCTTCTGGTAGGATTTGCAATATAGACTTTTTCCAGCATCTTCCTCAAACCATCATGACCTTTTAAAGGTGATAGACAGCAGGCTTGAAATGACATTAATACCCTCAGATACATCCTGTCTGGTTCCATGGACTTTTATATGTCCAGCTTACTTAAGTAGCCCCTAATTCTTTCTTCCTCTACCATGACTAGTACCTCTGTATGCCAAAATTTGTTAATTGTCATGAAAACCTGGGAGGCATGAGGGAAGTCCTTGTCATATTTTAATATGTTATGTCCATATAATTATTTCTGGATAAGCAGGTTTTTTATTATGAACTCTTTTACAAATAGCAGATATATTTAAAGTTCAACGCATATGCTGTTTTTAAATTCTGAAAGCATTGAATTCTGAGAAGGCACTGGTCAGCATTGCTCTTCACTGATGTATTTTATTAACCCAACAATAAAGGTAATTGTATGAGAAAGTATATACTCATATTTCTTTGCAGATTCAGCTGTTGGAAAGTCTGCAGGAATCCTGGACAGAATATGAAAATAATGTGCAGTGCCTAAAAACTTGGTTTGAAACCCAAGAGAAGAAGCTGAAACAGCAACAGAAAATTGGAGACCAGGCTTCAGTACAGAATGCTTTGAAAGACTGTCAGGTAATGTTCCCTTATAAGTAACAATATTATCTTTCCAACAGTTAGAACAACACATGATAAAGCCATGTGAAGTCTTTATATCAGTGAAGTCAGTGACAGAACTCTTTACTTCAGTGAGGGGGAGATTTCATTCCTAAAATGCAAGCAATGAGAAAGGAGGAAGGAGCAAGAATGTCCCAAAGATGTTTTAAAGCAACCAAAGTTGTTATTGTTTTTGCATTATGTATTAAAGCATGGACATTTCCAAGAATGCCAGGCATACTGAACTAGAAGGCTGTCAAAGGAATATGTTCCCATACCTGTTTAGCCACTCTTATGGAACTTGATGTCATGAACACCATGCTCAACTATTCGAAAGCTTGTTTTTCTGCCTAATCACTGCCTTTCCTCCGCCCTCCCTTTTTTTTCCACCTGATATATTCCACCTGACTATTCAGAGAAAAATGCTAGAATCCAAGGAGGTTTTCTGCTTTTATTCAAAATGTGTTAGGAACCAATTTTTTCAAATATTCAACTATCCAGAGAAGGAAATAGTGCTTGATTCCCTTTTGCTTTCAGATGACTGAAGGAGAATCATGATTACTGTGGGCAAAGATGGGATGAGGCAAAGCACAGCTATACATAATGCACATAAATTCAGAGCCACTTCAGTTTTTCATGTGAAATTCATACAAGGACTACACAGCAGTGAATAGGGTATCACAGTTGATTCTGAACATCTTACTCAGAATAGCACATATTTAAATAGTTAGAAGCTTGCTTTTGGAGCTGTCAGGCTAGAGTTCAAGCTTATAGGTTATAAGCAAAACAATTTTTTCTGAATTTATTAACAAGGCCCCTACATGATATCAGGCATCAGATAATTTTTGCTCAAAAGTGTTTTGTTCTACCAAACACCAAATAATAAATTTCACACCAGAGCAAATCTGTACTTAACCTGTCAGGACAACTGTATGCCCCAAATCTTGGCGATCTCATACCCTTAAAAGGGAGTAAGAAGGCATGTTTATCTTGGTGTGAGTGTCTTTCCTGCATGCATTTAATGAATGGGACAAATATGATCTAGCTTTTAAGTCTTCACAAACAGAACAGCTGGAAATCTATTCAAATGAAATGCATAAGAGAATTCAATCTATATGCACCAGTGTATTAAACCCACCTTTGTTTCTGTAAAGGCAAATAGTTGGTTAGGCCAGATATGTTAGAAGTCCATTTTTTTCCAAAATTTTTGACCTTTTTTTGAACTGGCTGCAGTGCTTAGTTTCAATTCAGGTATCTTTATGGTTTCAGCACAATAAATCCATACAACTGAAGCAAGGGTAATTTAGCATAGCCTGACATATTCAGCAGGCTGTGCTTGGCTAGAGTTCAAAGCTGAATCTGATTTATCACCTTTATGGTTCCTTTTGGTCAGGGAAGTTAGCAAATACACTTCGGGAGTCAGTCATGAATGGCAAGACTTTGATCAGCAGAGAAACAAATCGTTTAAGAAATAACTGTATCAGACACTCCCAAGTATCCAGTTCAATTAGTACAAAAGCTGCAGTTTATTTATTAACTGATGTTAGTTGCTGCCTAGTGTCATATTAATAAGTGAAGGCAACCATTTTTTCCCATCACAAATCAGAAGTAGTAATGTCTTTAATTCAGTTATGAGTTTAAAATGATGAATAAGAAATCCCTTTTCACAGAGAACCAGAAATATTTGCTATTCTTGGTGTTTGAAACTTTCGCCCATTTTACATTCTGAATTTTGGAGCAATTTTGTACAAACTTAAAAGGTTTTTTTAGTCTCAGATCCAGTATTTGAAAAGTCAAATTTACTATGTACAACTTAGAAGTGTTTACTTTGTTGTCAGTTGGTAAAAAAAGATGTATTACTCCAAGGCTGTAGTCTGGAACAAGGTCATGGCTAGAAGTTCGAAGAAATATTAAATACAGAAGAAAAGGCTAAGAATAAACAGTACAGCAAAAATGCTCTCACATATATGTATATAGACAAAAGTATGTTGTGTGTGTGCAGGGATAGATACTGTTAATAGCAAGTGTTTGCAAGACTGGGCAAAATTTTGTTCCAGATAATTTCCCTACTATCTAAAATGTAAAGTCTGTTATGGCAGTGCTTCACTCTTGTTGTTATTGTTTGGATTCATAAGGAGAGTAATTTATTGAGAGACATGAGTTTTCAGTTTGCCCAAAGTTTGTTGTCTTGTTTTCTTTCCCTGATGATCCATCTCTCTCAGTAAGGAAGGGCTTGCAGAAAATTAAAATATAACCTGAGATCACAAGATGTACCAATTAATGTGGGAGTATCACAAGATTGCTCTCACCTCACAGTCTGCTTTCCATATTGCACCAACTACTTTATTTCCAGACAGGTAAACACAAATTTGTGCTGGCCTGAAGCCTACAAGCCATACATCTCTCCTCTGCTCAGACCCAGTGTTTGCACTACCTGAAGCTACACAGCTTCCGTATGAGTCACAGCACTGCAGGACTTCCTTGAATCTCCCTGTACCATGCCATGAAATGACATAGGTAGTTTCCTGGCTAGGAATGAACTTATGGGAGCATGCTACGTGACTCACAGTTGCTCACTGAGTCTTTTTGTCCTCACTTCTTCATTTTGTAACTTCACTCTCATGCTGTTGAGGCATGAGGAACATCACAGGCTTGGTGACTAGTGAACGTTATATACCAGAGCTTCTGCACTTTGCTTGTGGAAAAAACATGATAGAACTGTCAAACTTTGAATCAGCATTTCCATGACTGGTCTAGGGTCATCTTAAGCCAACAGCACAGTCAGCACTTGCCTGAAGCAGCAAAACAAGCCACTAACAAGTTGTCATGGCCTCAGTGCTTATGTACTAAGCACTGTTTTCTTCACTTGTTTTCACACTAACCGTTCATTTTCTTCCCATTTTCTTGGGTTAGTGTGTGGGAATGCTGAGCAGAGCAAAATGCTATCGAGCTCATTAATGCTTCCCAATGGCATGTAACCTTGAGGAGACAATAAGGAAAATTCCTACACTCTGTTGCTTATTGTCATTGGCTGGACTCCAATGAACTTGTCATCTAGAAAAGAGGAAGGCTCGCTGTCCTCGGGCAAGTGGCTTTTCTGGGACCTGGCAAAGGAATAAAGACTCCATTTCATGTGGGGAGGCATGGCAAATAGACATCTTTCCCTAGGAAGTAATTTTGTCCTTTTCCTTGGGTGGCAAAATTCATTTTTTTCCAGAGGCTTGAGTCAGCTTTGGGCTAAATAAAAAGCCCTCTCAGTGTTCTAGGGCAAACTAAGACACACAACAATTTTCCCATGTATTCAAACTGCTGTCCTATTTTTAATGAGTTTTGGACTCTTAGATGGGAGCAGAAGATTACAGAGAAGTTTAACGTAGAGGACATGCTTCTATTTAAATTAAAAAGAAACAACTATGCTTTAAAGGGAACATAAAAAATAAAATCGCTGATGAATTATGATTCTCTTGAGAACAAAAAGCCAAAGTATGCAAAGCATGGTTCTCCTATTTTTTAAACTAAGGAGCTTATGGGCATCTTTTCTATCTCAAGGCATTATCTAGCCAATTAAATGAACAAAAATACTCAGGTATGTTCTTTTTTCTTTTCAGGAATTAGAAGAATTAATAAGAACAAAGGAAAAAGAAGTAGAAAATGTAGAACAGAGTGGTCTTTCTTTGATACAAAACAAGAAGGAAGAAGTCTCTTCTGCTGTTATGAATACACTGCAAGAAATTAACCATTCCTGGGCCAATTTGGATCACATGGTAAAAGAATCATCAAGGGACAATTTATAGCTCCAGGAGTAGGGCATGGAGGAGAAGGAGAATTAGAAGTTTGCAGTGAGTGGATTTCCTCTGCAGTGAAGGGGAAGATGTGTCCCTGTTCCCATCCATCCCCAAGTTTGTGTGTACACTCCTCATAAAATGGGTATAATATTTCCTGTTTCAAGGATGCTTTTAATTCTTGTAATTGAAGCTTTTTAGATGTTTCCTGATATTTAGTGGAAAGGTACCAAATGATCTGTAAGGAACTATCTTTTCAAGCACACAGGTCTCACAGAATAAGAAAGAGATCGGCATTAATTGTCATCATCAAAAGCTTCATCAGCATCAGTCTGCCTTCTCAGGAGGAATGCAGTGTGTTAGTGCTAGCCACTCTGCTGACTTTCATAGGCTGATTTGCCTGCCTTAGGGATATGTGTTTCATGTCTTAAGCAATTTTTCTTGATCCTGCTTTGTACCAAAGTAGAATGGACTTGATATCTTCTCAGTCCCTGCCATCCTAGCTTTATAAAATCAAGCAGAACTTTACACTGTACCCAGCGTAAGCCCAACTGATTGTTGAGCAAAATCTTTGTTCTCCAGCAGGTTTAAGATTAGGCATGTAGAGCAAGTAGTGACTGACATCAAAAGGAGGGAAATAATTTAAACAAAAATCAAATATCGTGAATGCTTGTTACTTACTTTTTTTTCCTTCCTCCCTCCTCCTAGGCTAGCCAACTGAAGATATTGTTGCAATCTGTTCTTGATCAGTGGAGCATTTACAAAGTGGCTTATGAAGAACTGAATGGTTACCTAACAGAAGCCAGATATTCTTTGTCCCGTTTTTATCTTCTTACTGGTTCTTTGGAAGCTGTGAAAGTCCAAGTTGATAACCTTCAGGTGAAAAGAATACTATGCCTCTAGACATACTAGGGATGTATTCAAGGATTAATTTTGTCCTCATTGCACGGATGCAGATAACTATACATTTTCATTCGTAAGAAATGGGAGTACAGACATACTGACACATTAAAATCCAGTGACATTAAGAGAACACATTATGAAATAGTCATTGCATTTTTCATTTTTTCATCTTTTCTCTTTTTTTTGGTGCTGTTCTTTAAATTTTGAGCCATACTGTCAAATCATTAAAAGCTTTTAAATCATGATAGTGACCATTAAAACTAAAGTTTTTCACTCTGCTTCATCAGGCTTCTGAGCTGCTGGTGTATATTGAGATCACATTTTAAACTGCTGCCCCGTGGTTGCAGTAGATTGAAGATCAAAGAAAATACTATTTTGAAAGCTGAGATATTCACATGTTCAAGTGATTTTCCACTGTAAGAAAAGCATAAAATACAGTGAGACTTCTGTTATAAAAGTATAAATTAATATTAATTGAAATAATTTTATTCAAATTTATTATTAAAATTATTGTTCTATTACATAAAATAAACTTTTATTTCAAAGTTGTTGTTTTTGGAATAAAAACATAATTATGCAAACAATTCCAGTTGCTTAAAGTAATAAGAACTTGTGCTGTTGGTATTTGCCAACAAATTTAAGTTTACATTTAAATATTTTGTGTGATTTGAAGTCCAGACATATATAAAGCCAAATTTTCTAAGCATGAACAGCACTTTTTAAACCAAGATTTAAAGAGCATCTATTAATGCACTTTATAGCCAGTCTTCTAGGTTTTCATTTTTTACATGTCAGAGAGGAGGAGTCAGTAAAACAGTAGGTACAGAAAATGACTTTTTCTGCTTATTAAGATTTTGACTATACTATTGAATCAGGTTGAGATTTGCTGGGCTGTTCAAACTGTAATAATATGCATAACAATATTTAAGGTTAAAAAAGAAAAAGGGAGTATTTTCCCAGCCAGCAGTACTTTAGACTGATAAATGAAAGAGCAAGAATCTTATTTTCAGAATAAAATTTTTTTATGCTTCTTACTTTTTTCATCTTGTTCTAAACAGGAAAATGTTATTTAATTTATTTTCTTCCATCAGTTAAGTTTTTATTTCTGAAGCAGTTCCTTGCACTTAATCCTTTTGTGCAAGAGTACAGCATAATTTCTTTTACAAGATATTTACATTTTGGGAAAATATTAGGTTAAAATTTACTTCTTGCTACACCTTGGTGTTGAATCAAATTAATCTAATGCAGTCTTTATATTAAACCTTCTATTTAGATGAAACACATGAAATCAAGTTTTGCATTCATAACATGTATGATGTAATTGATACATACTATTTTGAAATGTTTCTACATCATGCAATTGTAATACCTCATGTATTTTTTTTATTCTTTTTTTTTCTTCTGTCTATTTTAGAGCCTACAAGATGAATTGGAAAAGCAAGAAAATAGCTTACAGAAATTTGGTTCTGTGACCAATCAGTTGTTGAAAGAATGTCACCCCCCAGTGACTGAAACTCTTACCAACACTTTGAAAGAAGTGAATATGAGGTAGAAAATGTCTGTGTGTTGAACTGTGTTTTCAGTGGTAAATTTGCATTTCTCCATTGACTCAAGTTTTCCATCATTCCTATTTCTGTTATATTTTGTTCTGTTTTTTGGGGTTTGGGGGGCTTGTGGGGGTGGGCGGGGTTATTCCTTCTGCCAAGGGCTGGAGCAGAACTCTCTCATTTACTATTAATAATAAGCGAAACAGTATTTTTCTCCAGCAAAGCACTTAGACATTACTGTCAGTAGTTTTGCTCCATGTATGGTTGCCAACCAAGATTCATAAATACCATGCTGGAAAATAATACTGCACTTAAACTGTGAGAATCCTGTCTGAAGATTTTAGGTTGCTATTTCTAGTTGTAGGAAAGAAGGTCTAAACCTTCACTAGTAGCTTGGCAAACAGCTTCCCCAACTTTGAATCCAGGCCAGAACCAGTGTAAGGGTTTACTCAGGGAAGCAACAGAAAGGCAATATCCAAAAACAAAAACTAGTTTGGTGGAAAGTTGGAGGTTTTTTTGAAAACACAATCGTGCCAAATTTAATCTGTGGTCCATTCTGTCCTAGAATCTGGAAGTGGAGGGAGGGATTATTTACCCCATTTAAAAAAAGATATTGTAGGATTTAACAGTTTCAGTGATGACTGACAGAATTTTCACTTCACCATTTTTATCATATAATAATAATTGAAAAATATTGTGATATTCTTTAGTAAGGAAATAAAGAGGCAATTGAGTAAACACCAGCACATTTGAGAAGGTATGTTTCTGGTTGCCACTGGAGCCAAGAATTTGAAAGGGGATAAGATGTTTAATTGGATAATATAAATATAAAGAATTTTAATAGGTCTGGGAGTATTTTAGAAGGGCATTACACAGAGCTTTATGATTTTAAATATTCTGTCAGAGTTTGTGAGGAAGTTGCAGCAGAAGAAATGGTTTCTTGTTTACACCTGTTTTGGGCCTCTTAGGTCCTTACAGGAATCTGGTACTGGCAGTCCATGGTCGGTCATAGATGCTATGTGCAGTGAACCAAAGTGTTTAGTAGTTTTCCTGTGGAAACAGCAGGAGGTTCACTTCAAAAAGTGCACTCCAACTCTGACCTCAAGCATTAATATACAGCATCCAAGATGTAGCACAGATCAGACCAGCTGTGACAGGTCAGAACAGCCTGTCAGCATGTTTCTGGGATTCCTTTTCTTTTTTTTTTTCCCCCAAATGTCTGGATCTTGATTATTACCAAATTTCTTAAAAGCCAAAAGACCATGGGAAACAGCAGAGAGGTAGAGGAGCAGGGATAGTTCTTGTGGACTCCCAGGCTTCAATCATTCATCCAATCTCTTCACCAGGTGGAACAACCTTCTGCAGGAGATTGCAGAGCGACTGCGTGCCAGTAAGGGCCTCCTTCAGCTGTGGCAGAGGTACAAGGACTGTTACCAGCAATGCTCTTCCACAGTCCGTCAGCGGGAACACCAGACCAATGAACTCCTGAAGACTGCCACCAGCAAAGACATTGCTGATGATGAAGTTACTACTTGGATTCAGGACTGTAATGTATGTCCAGTTAAGCTTTGCAGTTTTTCACAGCTCTGTGGGCTAAAAATCACAAGAGGCTCTCCATTACTAAACTCTATACTTGGTGTATTGAAAACCTGCATAGAAACACGTTTTTTACTGATGCATCTCAGGCACAGGAGAGACAACTTTACATCTGCTACCCAAATCTCATTAGTTTCTCGTACTTTTCATGTGATCCCTCCGTTACTTGTCATGGTGATGTTTCAGAAGCTTGTATTTGAAGTCATCTCTCTGGAGAAGGTGGATAAATTATATCATTTGAGTCAATCTTAAGTCCCCAATTATGAAAGGGATTCTTGCTTGGGAAAATATCTCTACCAAATCTGTTGAGTTCCTTATAATAGAAAGAAACACAAGATCCTTTGACTATATTCCCACCAATCAAGACTGTTCCCTTTTTCTGAATGAAAAGAGACTGTGTATGTTCTGGGAGTGTCTTTATCCTTCCTTATGGAAGGACAACATTCACTCTGAAACCTGGAGATTCTTCCTTTTTCAAGACTGTATCTCAAGGCAGCAGGATAGTTTATCTCCTATCTGTGGTTACATTTTGATTCTTTTGAATTTAATTTGACATTAAGTGTCATTGTCAAAAAAATTAAAATTTTAATTGTCTTAGTGTAATCAAAACAATTGCAAGGATAAAAATGAACACATTAATTAGCTTTTTGAGAATTTGTTGCCATAGTCATCTGGACTGGAAATTTTAATTCTTCAGTTCAAATAATTTCTTCATTTCTTGAAGTCCCATTCTTTAGCCGTTTTGTTAGGCTATTTACAAAAGTTATTTTTTCATCTCTCCTGGTAATTCATAGGAGGAAAAAAAGGGAGGTCTAGTCAGATCAGAATCGACCCACAGTGAGGGCTGCCACTGGTTAGGACCAGCATGTCAGTAGGTCCAAAAGGTTTGTTTCAAGAAGTGTTGCCTCATCAGTAACTCAGGCTTGCTCAAATGTAGCTGAGCAGTCACTTCTTTCTGTTCCTCTATGCACAGGTGCTTTGACATATTTTTTTATTCTGCACATCATTTCCTTTTCATACTGAGTGTGAGTGGACACTTTGGCATTGAAATACAGTAGTAAATACAAGTTTTTCATAGAGTGGTGGAGTTCGATCACTTTGTTCCTCCTTTAAATCAGGAGAGAATGACATCAGCAGAATGCCGGTTAACTATTCATATCTTTATTCAATGTGTTGCCACAGGATGTACTCACGGATTTGAAGACAGCACAGGATACACTGGTTGTTCTTCAAGAATTGGGAGAGGAGCTAAAAAGCCAGGTGGAGCCTTCAGCAGCAGCAGCTATACAGTCCGATCATCTTTCCCTGAACCAGAATCTGTCAACCCTAGAACAGGCTCTCCGCAAGCAACAGGTTGTACTTCAGGTATGTAGAGAGCGTTTTCAGTCCTTGAATCTGATCATCTTGTGGTACTTGAAAACACGTAAGTTAGGTAAAACTGCGTGGGAAAAGAGGGTGGTGGTAACTGTTCATCAGCATTTCCTAGACTTCCCTGGGAACCAAAGCTGAGAGCAGAAAATATGCTCAAGTCCAGCATAGAGACCTTCTAAGAAGGTCCAAATTCTGGGAAGAGGATAGCAAGCTTCATGGAGGAAAGTGTCTGTCTGGAATGCCGAGGGCACCATGCTTTCTGCAGATAGCAATACTACTAACAGCTGGATCCACAGCTACTGCTCCCCTGAAGACAGTCTCTCTTCCCAGCTAGTTCTTTAGCAGTAAAAGAAATGAGAGATTCTGAATAATTGTATAGAATTGGTTTTTACAGTTCCTATTAATGTCAGTGACCAGACTGATACCTACCATTTGTGTCAAAGCCTGTTCAGTAAATGTTGCTAATTGCTTGTGTCCCCAGGGACTAAAGAGCAAAAAAAGAAGTGGCAGAATGTGTTCCACAGAAAAGTGTATGGGTGAGAAAGCCAAGAGGATTTACCCAAGAAATCCAACACTAAAATGTGCTTATAACATCACTGTGCTGTGAGGAGAGAAAGCATCAGAGAAGTTTTTCATTTCAAATTGCAATAATAGTAACTAGTGGTTCTCTCTGCTGACAATAAATTAAGCAGAGGAGTTAGTTTCATAAAAAGTTAGACAAGGTTATGTTTCAAGCAAGGAGATATTTATGCACTTTGTTGAAGTGTTGCCTTTTTGCTATGATCAGAAATCCTCTGTTCTAACCTTAAAATAACCCAGTAATTCCAGTCTGTGAGCAAAGCAGCAGTTAGAATTGCTCCTAGCCTGTACAGCTGTTTGCAGATCTATAATGAGAATAACCAGGAGTGTAATGTCAATATGGATGCTATGTGACCCAAGTTCTTAAACTGTGGGTCCTTTTCTTTTCAAGGCTGGCGTGCTGGACTATCAAACCTTTGCCAAGAACCTGCAAGTCCTTGAGGCCTGGATAACAGAAGCAGAAGAAATATTGAAAGGACAGGATCCCAGTCACTCATCTGATCTCTCAACAATACAGAGTAGAATGGAGGAACTCAAGGTGACTAATAGATGCAGAAAGTGTTTATTTTTTTTCTGTTAGCCTGGTTATTTGTAGCACAGTGCATGCACAAATATCATACATGCATTCTATATGTATTAAAGGACTGTCATTCATGCAAAGTGTAAGACTGAGAACTTAAAAGTTTGATGGCAGGCAAGGAGTGATTGTCCATGTTACTTTGCCCCCAGGTAAAGAAAAAAAGGACAGGCAAACTGTTTAGAATAAAATTAATATCAAATCAAAACAAGAATGGAAATTTTAGCAGTTTTTGCTTGTTTTCTTCTGACTTTTTTGAATTTATGCAATTCCTGTCTCAGTAGTATTTAGTTTAGGGATGAAGTCATCTATTCATTCTGGGTATCTTGATATACTGAAGAAATATTCATACTGTGTACCATGCGATTTCTATTTGAGCTCTTTCACACTTTCTTTTTGTGGGGCTTTTTTTTTTTTTTCCCTCTTCTTTCAGAGGATCTGACAGGAAGTTGATAAACTTTGCCATCTAGGTTGTTTTTGTCATTTTAATCTTCCATTATTTTACTATCAGAATTAACTATACATGTAATTCCACTTTGGGCATGCTAAAAAACAGGACATTTTCCTAACGTAGTGAATTGGATATTTCTGTACTGCAAAACAAAAAACTAAAAATAAAAAGTTAAATAAGTTCATTTGGAATTTGCCAGCCTAGCATTCAGGCTAAGAAACAAGGAAAAAGGCTCACTTTTTTTGACGATATAGACATATGGCTTCAAACACTAGCCTACTTTTGCCACTCTGAGCAGTAAATCCCCAGTTCAGCAGAACACTTCAGTGCAATTTGAGTTTACTTCTCTGTGCACGTTTAAACATGAACATAAGTCTTCTCCTGGTTTGGGCCCAGAGGCTGAAAACTGGAAATAGAGTTTTTTCCCTGGCATAGGGATTGCTTGCCACTTGGTGGCAACCAAGGCCATTCCAAATTTAACTGAGTGCGAGTTCATAACTTTGCAGTCTATAATAGTGTAACTACCGAACTTCCTAGTTACCCCTTTTATTGTTTGTTGCAGAGTCAAATGTTGAAGTTCAGCAGCATGGCCCCAGATTTGGACCGTCTTAATGAGCTGGGTTACAGGCTTCCTCTGAATGATAAAGAAATCAAAAGGATGCAGAACCTGAACAGGCATTGGTCTCTGATCTCATCTCAGACTACAGAGAGATTCAGGTGGGGATAGTTCAAGATTGTTGTATACTTTTCTTAGATTACAACAGCTAGAAAGTATACCTTTTGCAGAATATAGAAAATGTTTCAGGTATTTCATTAACCAAAGCTCCTTTTCTTTGGTGTACCTATAAAGAGCGAAGCCACTGAACTGAGATGTTGGTTTTGTGACAAATTAACAGAATTTGAAATGAGGAAGACCGCTACTTTTCAAAGTATTGACTAAATAAATTGAATGAGGCAGCTGAGTGGGGACAGTGTTACCATCTGATTTGGAATTCTGCTGGAAGAGTTACTACTCTTAACACTGTGTGTGCAAGGAGGAGACCTTACCTAAATCCATTTTTCTTCCTTTCAGTAAGCTGCAGTCTTTCTTGCTGCAGCACCAGACCTTCTTGGAGAAATGTGAGACTTGGATGGATTTATTAGTTCAGACTGAGCAGAAGCTGGCAGCAGAGATTTCAGGAAACTACCAGAGCCTTCTAGAGCAACAGAGGGCACATGAGGCAAGTCATCATGTGTATTTATACATAACTACAACACATACTATTTATACATAAATGGAATGCATATTCTTTTCTGGAGTAATATAATAGTATGCCTTGAATTGAATTACGTTTGCCTGCGCCGTCTGAGGATATCTTAACTTAAAAACAGAAGCATGCAAATCTGTCAATAATAACCAGTTTGGGGAAGGACTTGAGTAACTGTTTGCATAATGTATGAGTATGCCTATGAGTGCTTGTCCCCTACATTTAGTCTGCTTCAGGCTGGTTTGTACCAAGGAAATCAAAGTTTTTATCGGTCTTCCTGTACAACCTAACTATTCTCATGCAATTTGGCCCTTTGTCTTCAGTCCTAACTGGAGAAAATCTGTGTTCTTTCAGTTTATTTTGATTTTGTTTATTTGTATTAAATTGCCAACATATACAGCATCTGAAGAGTATGTTAAGGAAGGCTTTTCTGTCAAATACTGATTTATAGAACTCATCATGGGGCCTCCATTTGGTAACATTTCCTTGGAGAACAAACTGTTTTGATCTTCACTGTGTGCTGGAGTCATTTGTCTGTATCAAATCAAGAACTAGCCCCGCTTTTGCTGCAGGGAAAAACTGATTTAGAGTTTTTACTAGAAGATGCATTTATGATTCTTCAGTGAACTCAAGTGATGCACATTTTTTCTCCACCCATATTGTTACTGCCAAGAATCCTGGTAAAGATCAAGTAGGACGAGTCAATTTTCATACCAAAGCTCCCATGTGGCCACAGTAGTTTCAGTTCCCACAACTTTTTCAGCTGACCTACCCATAGACTCAGGCCAGAGCATAGGGAGAGTCATGTCCTTTCCTTGCTCTTGCCTTATATCTCACAGCATAGTGTTTGGATGCATGTCTGATAGCAGAAAGTAATTCACAACCATTTTTGCTTGCTTTAGCATACATTTGCTTTAGAATTTAACTGCCTTTGCTTTCAAAAATGTCATCCCTTTGATTTCCTCTCAGGGCTGCCAGCAGTAACTGGACGCTGTCTTCATAAGTTGAGACATATCAGGTCTTTGAGATTTGAATGTCCATAACTCATTACTGTCTAAGTGGATAATTTCCTACTGTTGTTGTGTCCAGTCATAGCTATAACTTTTTTGAAGAGGCTAACAGCAATCTTCTTGCATTCAATTGTCTTGAGATCTCAGTTAATTCTCTCCTGAAACCTTGATCTGAGCAGTTAGCTCAGGTGAGTGTTACTCAGGTTCTCTGAAGTTTTTTTTATTACAGCATAAAGTCATCTCTCAGAATTTAGACAACTAATACCTGATTTTCTAAATACTGCAATTCATCCTAAGAAAATGTTGCAAACTGCACTTTTTTTTTTTAACCTAAAGCTTTCAGCATTTTATATAATCTAAATGTGTTCAGTACTCAATGTTCTCTGCAGTTCCTCCTGATACTCATGGAGAATTTTCTTTCCACTCCTCGCAGATGAAAGGGTCAAATCTAAACTTCTTGAGATGAATTCCCAGATTGTTTTGCTTTGTATTTTTGAAGATAATGAGAAAATATTCTGTCTCCACATGCATTCCCAGAATGGATATTGAAATGCCTCTAGCTCTGTTATCAGCTTTAAAGTGCTGACTTATAATTTTGCTGGTGTTTATTCAAAGAGGACCCCAGCTACCTCAGTGGCCTTGTTTAGAAATAACTTTCCACTGAAATTTACAAACCAGCGAAGTGGAGGTGATACCTTTTTCTAATATTATGCAGTAACACTGGCATCTGCATCAGATAAGTCTATCAGCATTTGAGAAAGTGCTGGCACGGGAAGGGGAAGTTCCTTGCCAGCACAATTACTAAAATTTTTCCAGTGTGTTTGTATTGTGCATTCCAACATATGCCATCCTTTCCACCTTCTTTGAAGTCCTATTTCTGTGATTCATAGTGATCTACATACGAGAAAAAATCGGGGTGGCAAGTGATCCCCCATAATGGAGTATCCCTTTTATGTACAGAGACAGTGTACATGCAGAGAGCAAGTGGATGTTGACAGAAGTGTCACTGCTTTTTGGTAGGGCTTGAATACCTCCACTCTAAACAGAGTTCCTCATGCTTGATAAGCTTTTGTTTCACCTCTACTCTTAGAAAAATACTGAAATTTTCTCTTTAGGGGAGTTTGGTTTTGTTGGGTTTTGTTGGTGTTTTTTAGCAAGTTGAGTTCTGTTTAGCCTCAATCTGTCAGCAATGCTGGTAGATATTGTTGCCTCCTGTGCTTCATCGATGCCCCCTAACTTGACAGAAGTAGATGTGACAGGAAGTAAAATCTCTGCCTTCTTGCTCACCTTTCTGAAATTCACAACCGCATGGTATTGTGGTTTTGTTCATGAGATAATATAGCAATTAGTTTCCCTCTGGTTCAGGCTCAGTCATTCATAAGAGCCAGAGTATTCAAAGTACACTATCAAATACTTCTGCAAGGAAATTAGACACTGTCTTTCTATGGGAAAATTTATGACCCGGGTAACATTTTCAAAATTAACTCAATGATTCAGAGAGGCAGAATCTCATTTTGAAAACTTAGTCTATCGTCTAAAAGTCCTAAGGTACATAAAATGTGCTTGAGGGATTTAATTGTGCAGGTGCCAGTGCTGACAGTTGCAGATGCAGGGATTGGTACATCACAGTTTGAGCTGGTGGAAAGCCATGTAACAGGGATGTAACCTGGATTTGGGGTATATTGACTCTCAGTTCAACTTCCATCAACTGCAAACAACATTACTAAAAAACAAAAATCTCAAGTGTCAGTATATTTTTCTCTTTTAATCTCTCTGAAAACATTTTGGACATGGAGTGAGTCCATTCCTGAGCTGATGCCTGGGTGTACCTTCATCAACATAAGAATACTCCTGAGCAACCTTATTTAGAGATACTCCATTACTAAAATAAAAGATGTTTTTAAAAATAAATTTAAGTAGTATATACTTAAGTCATCTTTGTTTAAGGAGTATTTAGGTAATTTTTTGTCTTAAGTAGTATTTAAGCAATCACAGAGTTTTAAAATTATTCATAGAATCATAGAATAGTTTGGGTTGGAAGGGACCTTAAAGATCCATCTATTTCCAACCCCCCTGCCATGGGCAGGGACCCCATCCAACCTGGCCTTGAACACTTCCAGGGAGGGGGCATCCACAGCTTCTATGGGCAACCTGTTCCAGTGCCTCATCAACCTCACAGTAAAGAATTTCCTCCTTAGATCTAATGTAAATCTACCCTCTTTCGGTTTAAAACCATTACTCCTCGTTCTATCATTATGCTCCCTGATAAAGAGTCCCTCCCCATCTTTCCTGTAGCCCCCTTTAAGTAGTGGGAGGCCTCTATAAAGTCTCCCCAGAGCCTTCTCTTCTCCAGGCTGAACAACCCCAACTCGCTCAGCCTGTCTTCATAGGAGAGGTGCTCCAGCCCCCTGATCATCTTCATGATCCTCCTCTAGACCCACTCAAGCAGGTCCATGACTTTCTTACACTGGAGGCCCCAGAGCTGAACACAATATTCCAGATGGGGTCTCATGAGAGCAGAGGGGGAGAATCCCCTCCCTCGACCTGCTGGCCACAATTCTCTTGATGCAGCCCAGGATACGGTTGGCTTTCTGAGCTGCAAGAGCACATTGCTGGGTTATATTCAGTTTTTCATCCACTAATACCTCCAAGTCCTTCTCCTCAGGGCTGCTCTCAATCCACTCATCACCCAGCCTGTATTTTGCATGGGATTGCCCCAACCCATGTGCAGGATCTTGCACTTGGCATTGTTGAACTTCATGAGGTTTGCACAGGCTCACCTCTCAAGCTTGCCAAGGTCCCTCTGGGTGGCATCCCTTCCCTCCAGTGTGTCGACCGCACCACAGATTTGGTGTCATCAGTGAATTTGCTGAGGGTGCACCTAGTCCCACTGTCCATGTCACCAACAAAGATGTTGAACAGTGCTGGTCCCAGTACCAACCCTTGAGGAACACTACTCATCACTGCTCTCCACTTGGACATCAAGCCATTGACTGTAACTCTTTGAGTTCAACCATCCAGCCAATTCCTTATCCACCAAGTGGTCCATCCATCAAATCCATGTCTCTCCAATTGAGAGACAAGGATATAGTGCAATGCTTTGCACAAGTCCAGGTTGATGACATCAGTTGCTTTTCTCTTATCCACAAATGCTGCAACCCTGTTGTAGAAGGCCACCAAATTTGTCAGGCACAATTTGCCCTTAGTGAAGCCATGTTGGCTGTCACCAATGAACTCCTTAATTTCCATGTGCCCTAGTACAGTTTCCAGGAGGATCCTCTCCATGATCTTGCTGGGCACAGAGGTGAAACTAACTAGCCTGTAGCTCCCTGGATCGTCCTTTTTTCCCTCTTTAAAAATGGGGGTTATGTTTCTGCTTTTCCAGTCGGTAGGAACTTCACCAGACTGCCACGACTTCTCAAATATGATGGATAGTGGCTTAGCCACTTCATCTGCGAGTTCCCTCAGGACGCACAGATGGATCTCATCAGGTCCCATGGACTTGTACACCTTCAGGTTCCTTAGGTCATCTCAAACCTGATCTTCTTGTATAGTGGATGGTTATTAATTCTCTAGTCCCTGCCTTTGCCTTCTGCATCTTGGGCGGTGTGGCTGGAGCACTCGCGGGTGAAGACTGAGGCAAAAATGTCACTGAGTACCTCAGCCTTCTCCCAGGTAACCAGGTCAACCAGGTATTGTGAAATTTCATTGTGACTGATGGGGAAAATTGGAAAATAAATTGGAAAATTGGAAGTGGAAAATTGATTTCTAGCTCCTACATGTGGCTGGCCATTTCTTTTAAAGTTCTGTAGACAGAGTAAAATTGTATTAGAAGCTTGTATAACACTATCATACACAATCTATGCATAAATTCAACTTAACAAGGCAAAGGGCTATAATATTCTTAAACATCTCAGAAAATAAAAAGTACACTTTCTGTCCATACAATAAATATCCTATCTGCATTTTGTTGTAAATTATAGTGCCAATCACACAATTGTACTCAGAGACATAAAACCTGTCGCCTGTTGATATTAACTTTATAATAGGCTTTTTTAAATCTCAAGGAACTAATAATAATTGCTAGAAGCAGAAAGTAACTCCAGCGATAAGATTTTTAAATGTGTTTCTATTTAAGTTCATGACAAAACTCCCATCGAATTAATTTGAAATTATATAAAATACATGAAAACTAATTTTTACCAGTGCATACAGATAGAATTAAAATGTAAGATCTTGTTTTAACATCCTTGTTTCCTGTACAACAGCTATTCCAGGCAGAGATGTTCAGCCGCCAGCAGATTTTACATTCAATTATCTCTGATGGGCAGCACCTCCTAGAACAAGGACAGGTGGATGACAGGTAGCTGTTCCTGTGTTGTTGCTGCTGCTGGTTATGTGAAGTAATACTTAGACTATTGGGGGACTTCCAAACAGAGAAGGTAGCAGATGTCAGTGTTCAGATCATGTTCTTCTGAGGCAGAAGTTACTATCACTGTGGCTAAGTTTCTAATTAGCCAGTTCTTAAATAAGACAGTGTTCTTTAGGATGCTGTGGGGTATGTGAATGTGTGAATGCATTTGGGAATACAACAGCCTTGAGGCTGCTTCTCTAACAAAGATTTGTCTTGTATTATCAAGCATGTTACATATATGTCTATTTTGATGTACTTTCAAAATGTCACTTTTGCCAAAGGAGCCCGCAGTGACAGATTTAGTGAGTTACACTTGATTTATGCCACCTGGAGATTTGCCTCTACCAAGAGGATTCCTTACTGCCATTTAAGAACACCTGTAGCCTAAATGTGAAGGAATAGGAATTCATCGCTGTCTGAGATTTTATTTTAAACACTTGTGATCAAATGAATGAAAAACTGCTTCACACTTGTGCATATGCATTGACTTCGCTAAAGGTATCATGGTCCTAATAGAAGATGAACTGTTTATTGGGATTTGAGAATTCTGTTAATGCTGTGTATATCTTATGTCTGCTCTGAGCTCGGTAGTAAATCTGGGGGTGAATTGTGAAATGTCCATGATTTACTATGAATTTGGCTAATCCAAACTGGTAAAACCTGCGGGTTTTCTTTATATATTTCTGGGGAGAAAGTAGAAGTTTTGTGTGTTAAAGGTCTGGGTTTTTTAAGGTCTCAGTAATTGGAGCTCTTTGATTCTCCCAATACATGAAGTGTGAAGTTCTCATCCTCAGTCAGCTATCATGAGTCTTCAGTTCTTTTCTCCTTGTGTTTCATAATTGACAGCCAGAAAACATCTTCCCTTTCCCTTCAGTTTATTTCATTAAACAAATAGATCAAAATATGAAGGTTACTATGTATTTTTATTTATTTATCTATTTATAATAGGGATGAATTTAATCTGAAGCTGACTCTTCTAAGTAATCAATGGCAAGGAGTAATTCGCCGGGCACAGCAGAGGAGGGGGATCATTGACAGCCAGATACATCAGTGGCAACGCTATAGGGAGATGGCAGAGAAGCTGCGCAAGTGGCTGGTGGAAATACCCTGTCAGCCAGTGAGTGGGCTGGGCAATGTTCCCATCCCATTGCAGCAAGCCAGAGCACTGCTGGATGAAGTGCAGGTATGTCCAGTGTGTTTGAAGAAAGAGAAACAAATCCCCACCCTTTTTACAGCCTTCATCATTTAAAACATTGTTAAAAATATATTAGATTCAGACATCTGCTTTGCAGAAAGCAATATTGGATATTAGGTCTTCTTTGGAACTGGCATAGCCTCAGAAGCAGCAGTATGATGGAAACGAAGTTGAAGTTCATAAAGAACATGCAACAGAGAACTTACTCGGCCCTCTTTCTCAAGCCTTGTTTGCTTCTGGTTTTGCTTTGTAGCTAACATCACACTGAAACTGTGCTGAAAAAAACAACGTCCTGTTTGAGGAATGTATTCTAGCTAACAAAAAAGGACACCTTGAGTGTCCATCTTCATGTGAGCTTAATAGTATCTATTTAGCAGCTTGTGTCTTCAAGCCTTTGGGATGGAAGATACATATAGTAATAAACCTTATAAGCATAACAGGCTCTAGGAGGAACTATTTCTCTTTAAGAGCAATGGAGATATTGATATTAATGAGGAGAAGCAAGTCTTTAATGTCCTTGGAGAAATTTTCTAAAGGTCTAATGCAGTAAATGACTGTGAAAAGATGAGGGTAAAGCATTTGGGCAGTAACTCATGCTTAAGCCAAGGTATGCAATCAAATAAAGTATGGGCTTGAGAATGAATTATATTGAATTGTTAATTGTAATTAAGAAGAAAAAGCTGACAGAAAACTGTTGATATTTTCAGCTTAAAGAGAAAGTTCTCCTAAGACAGCAAGGGAGTTATATCCTCACTGTGGAAGCTGGGAAGCAACTGCTGCTCTCTGCTGACAGTGAAGCTGAGGCAGCCCTGCAGACAGAACTTACCGAAATTCAGGAGCGCTGGAAGATAGCTAGCACCCAACTGGAGCAACAAAAGAAACAGCTTGCTTCACTACTGAAAGTAAGTGTGTGATTTCTTCTGTACATCTTCAGCAAGTTCATGGTTTCTCACTGTGTATCCTGTTGAAGAAAAGCATTCTCAAGAGATAAGCACAAATACAGAAATTGCATATACGCTACATGAGCTTGCGATTTCATTTCACCACCTCTGAAACTAGGAGTGGTAGTACTTCACAGTAGACTTGTATGTTGTTGATGTCTCTTAATTGGTATTTCCAGAACACTGCCAATAAAGGATATTACTACCAGTCCTATTTTCAACATATAGAAAAATGTATTTTATTTTGCACAATGCTGGTTAATTTTTATACATGCTGTACTGAAAATTAGACCTGCCTTATTCCCTTTACATGCCAATGTCAAGATCCATCTAGGAATGTCATAGTCTGTGTTTCCTTCCAGTGTCTTGAGTATTTGCTAGTTTAAATAAACTTCAGTGATCTTGGAGAAGGGACACTTGAACTTTATTTTGTTATAAGCAGTGTCCAAAATGCCTGTTAACCTCACTTTAAGTACTGAAGATGATAGGCTGGAATTTAAATTTGGTCTGTCTGTTTTTCCCTTTTACTCATTCTAGGGAGGATAATGAAAATTGGAATTGTGTGTATTAATAGAATAAAGAAAGTGCTTTTAGAAAGGTTTCAGAGATCTAATAGAATTACAGAATTACAGACACTTTAGTTTTGTTTGGAAGTAGCAAGAAGCAAAGCAGTGCAAGAAAATGAAATATTATTTTGGAAAAGTTCAGATAAGTAAATTTTTCTTCCTCTTTCAAGCCTTGTTCATCATACCTCAGCTTCTAGTGGGGGAATTATGTCAGGAAATTTTAGTCATGAAAGCTGTTATCTGGGGAGACTAAAGGTTCTGTGGTATTTTGTCTCAGTGAAAATATGGAACTTAATGCTTGACAGTGAGGAAGTAGGGAAATTGCCATGCAAATTGCATAAATCATCTCATAAATATCAAGCCTTCATTACATTAAGCTATCGTGTTCTTAAATACATGACTTTTTAGTGGTCTTCTAACCAAATGGGAAGCACAAGCGTATATTCTGGAAGAGTATGTGTTGCATTAAGAACATCAAAGGCTATTGTCATGTAAGGTCATATTACTAAGGAGAGAAGAAAGAAGACACTAAAGAGAAGAGTTTTTTGTAAGACCTGTTGTTTGTAATTCTCCATCCTGAAGATGATCATGAAATACTGGCATAGATTGAAAAAAAAATGGCAGGAGAGAAATACAAAGGCAGTGTTAGAAGGAGAATATCTTGAAACAGAAGACTAAGAGAAACAAGGTCCATATTTTCTGGTATCACACAACTGGCATTCTTTATGGGTTGACTGGCTTATTAGACATCTTTCTGTCTGTGACTACCTTTTTAATAGGCTTTAACAAGCAAGTGAGGCAGGTAAAACCATACTGTCGCATGATGATTGGTATGGTTTGATTACATTGGACACATTTAAAATTTTGGAAAGTATATAAACACTAAAGCTCGGGGTAGCTGCTAGAATCATAATTTAAAGGAGGTACTACAGGTTCTTCAATCGACCTGAATTTGCAGTATCCCCAACAACTTTTTTTCCCTGGAGATTAATGCACCTGAATGGAGCTTTTGTCAAAGAACAATGGCATGTTTAATACAAACATTCAAGAAAGGAAGTGGAAAATAATTTTGTCAGGGAGAGGCTTTTCTGAAAGGATGGAGTTGAATCTAGACAATGTTGTAATAACAGGGGCTTTGGCTTGTGTATTTCTACTAGCAGAGACCTACACACAAAAAATTTGACACAGTTGTACACATAACTCAAGCTCTGAGACTATGAGTGTTATTTAGAGGGGGATTTCAGGACATGTTATTAGTATGAAAAAGTTTTCACTGTTCAGTGGTTAATTAGGCAAATCAACTGACATAAGTATAATCCAGATCTGAATTGAAGTCTAATAAACATTCTGCCTTCAGGACTGGGAAGAATCTGAAAAGGGCATCGGAGACTCCCTGGAGAAGCTAAGATCATTCAAAAAAAAGCTTTCTCAACCTTTGCCAGAACACCATGATGAATTGCATGCAGAGCAGATTCGTTGCAAGGTAAACCACTTATTCTGTGTTGATTGTTGTCTCATCTTTGTTTGCCTTTGTGCAGTAAGCTCTTCCATTGTTAATAGGCTTCACACTACTGACTATGCAAACCAGTCAGACATCCCTATGACAAGAAACTATCCATGTAACATTTGGACAGCATAATACCTGAGTGATCTCACTATAATGCAATTCCTGCAGGGTAAATACAGATCTGATCAAAGTGAGTCAGAACAAGGTCTGAAAAGTACTGTAGAAGTGCTAAATAGTGGTTTGTTTTTATTCTAGAAATTCTAATTTCAAATTTAAACTCATGGTATCTAAACTGTTGGTTTAGTGCTTTTTATTTGAGGTGAGATTACTGTGGGGGATCTTAGATAACACTTCTGTGCAGTATTCTTTGCAGTATTCTTTGCAGTTTAAAAATGGATTACAACTTGAAAATATTTTCAGCACAGAGAAGTCCAAACCAATACTTGGAATTCTCAAATACCTTTGAACTTTAGAGAGATTTGAGTAATATATTAGTTTGTGACTACTTGTTACAAGGCTGACATAACATTCTCTATTGGGGAGTTACCTCTCATAACTCTGAAAATATTTGTACATATGCAGTTGGTGGGTTTTTTTCAAACAGGGCTGAAACAGTCTGCTTGAAATGGTGGGTCTGCTCAGATATGACTTAAATTCAGTAGGATATCAATGCTTGTCTTCATGCTTCATCAACAGATTCAGATTTTTATTTGTTAGCAAACTGGTCTGTTTTAACTTGTGCACTTCTTTTAAGGAGTTAGAGAATGCTGTTGAAGGATGGACAGATGACCTTGCACACCTCTCTCTGCTGAAGGAGACCCTGTCTATATATATCAGCGCAGATGATATCTCAATCCTTAGTGAGCGCATAGACCTTCTACACAGACAGTGGGAGGAGCTGTGCCACCAGGCAAGTATAGTACTGAGCACTGATGCAGGCTACAAAAGTGTTGGGAGAAAAATTGAATGCAAGTGGCAGCTTTAGAAAAGATGCATGTAGGCACACTCAGATTCAAAACTGAACTCATGCTGAATCAGGGAAAACATCAGTTGAAATGCTTCCTTTAGTTATTGCTAGTGTTTCTAGATCTCTTGAACTTTGTCGTGGCCATATTTAAGCAGTGCTGACAAACCAACAAAAAAGTCATACTGTGTGCTGTGGGACTGTGGCATGGCTGCCTGGGGGAAACACAGAAGTAATACAGTTTACTGTGCTTTGGTGGAGGAGCTGTGCTCAGAAAGGATGTCCCCTCCCTGTTCAACATTACTGTATTGTACCTTCAGTTATACTGATAGCTTCTGCTGCTTCAGACATTGGAGTCTGCATTTCTCTTAGTCTGAGGGTGACTTGCTTAGCTGCAAAATGAGCTGAAGAGTATCGTTTGATTTTTCAGGTACGTCGTGCTATTAGTGTGTTGGTTGCCTCCATTTTGCACTTAGAAATCCAGGTAGTGGAGTCTCCCTCACCCAGCTTCTCAGATTATCCTAAAGTTATTTCTGTAGTTCAGTAAAGATTGCAGTCTGGATATATCGGGGCTAACTTTGAAGTAGTTACCTCATGTAAGGTACCTGTGAAGGCTTCATAAACACCCCCAAAGTAGGGAAAATCCTTCACAGTTAACAGCACAGAACTTGTAATGGGTTAGTTGCATTTGAATGAACTGATGTAGGTACATCTAAACCACAGTAGAGTCAGTGAGTGTATGCTTATGGTAAAGAAGGGAGACAAGTAAAGAAATTTTTTCTTAGTTTTCTGCATACTGAATGTTTCAGGATGTAACCTAGTGCAACACTTTGTTCAACCGTTGCTTATTTCCGGAAAGCTACCATCAAGTTTAGAACCGCAAAAAGGAAATCTGAGATCATGTGTATGCCCCTGTTAAACCTAACACGGTAGTTAAAGAATACATCACTTTTGTTTATGAAAGAGCAGATGCAGGCTTCGTCTTCTCAGCTGAAAGGCTGATACAAAGTCAGAAACAACGCAGATTACAATGGGGAAGAAGTAAGTAGTTGTACAAATGTCTGAAACTGGAGAGATGACTTTGCTGCTCACCCTTTGCTGCTATTTTGATTTCAATGCCCGTCTTTGTCTATTACTATTCATAGACTGAGATGGTACCACTGCTATAGCAATTTCTTAAACATAGAAATGTTTTCCTTCCTCCTCTATTAACTGCAGCATTTGCCTGTTAGATATTTTATGCCTATTCTCTCCTGTCAGGGCACACCTCAGTCCTTTGGAGCCTCTCAAGGTGTCATGCCCATTCAGGAGAAATTAAATGAGAGTATTGGAACTCAAGTAGAAAATTGCTTAGCAAAATATAGTGTGTCTTTGATTTTGTGATTGTACTTACAAATCATGCTCATGCACGAATCACACAGTCTTTTGGAGTTTGGCCTATGCTATGTATATATCTATTTTTTTCCTTTGGTCAAGCATTTGTGTCTTCCTCTTGGTTTAATATCTTAGAGGAAAAAGAAACCATTAATGTACTTTATAACATTTTATAAGTGACCAAAATTGTAAGAAAATTTATTTTTTATCTTCTAATGAAAACTTTGGGTTAGAGACATAAAACAGGATATTGACAGGCTACTGGGCATAACGCTTGAATGCCTCTCTCAATGCATAGGATGTAGCTACCCGGAAACCTGAGATTAACGCTTACCTCTAAACTCACAGAGAGTCACACAAAGTTTTTGCAGTACAACTCCAGTTTGTTTTACTGGCAAATAAGTGGCTGGAACACTTTTGCAGAGCCAGAGGTGTTCACATTGAGGCACAAAGTGTTTCAAGCATTTCTTAAATACATTCACTATTTTGTTGTTATTTACTCTCCGCAAATGTTTTAAGGTCTCCTTACGTCGACAACAAGTTAGTGAAAGACTGAATGAGTGGGCTGTCTTCAGTGAGAAGAACAAGGAGCTCTGTGAGTGGTTGACACAAATGGAAAGTAAGGTTTCTCAAAATGGCGACATCCTCATAGAAGAAATGATTGAGAAACTTAAAAAGGTATAGTGCAGTGTGTGTACGCTTACATACTGTTCTTTAACTGCTTATTTGTTTTGTGTTGCAAAGAGGATACTGAATTAGCTGAAATTGAGGTTTTTACCTTACACTGATGTTTATAAGTTTTGGTAAGACTCTGTGTTTGTGTTTTTCTCTTGCTATGCAGCGTTTTCCTGTCTTTCTTGAGGTATGACCTCCCAGGATACCAGAAAATTAAGTGAATGCAAAGTCAAAGGCATCTGAATGGTTTAGTAAATGTCCAATCAGAATTGCCTGTAATGAGTTTAGCTATAGCAGATATATTTATAGAAGGCCTTGTGTTTTGTTTTTATTTTTTCATTCTTCTACTAAAGTTTTTTGTGGTTGTACATCTAATATTTAAGAGATTGTCTCCCCACTGTACCAATCACCAAAACAACAAATTTCACTCATATTTTTGTATGGTTCCTTTAGTAGTGTAGAGCAGAGAGTATTCAGAATAACCCTGACTTCTGGATTACTCTTTACTGTCCAGGATTATCAAGAGGAAATTGCTGTAGCCCAGAAGAACAAAATCCAACTCCAGCAAATGGGAGAGCGACTTGCTAAAGCCAGCCATGAGAGTAAGGCATCAGAGATAGAGTACAAACTTGGCAAGATCAATGACAGGTGGCAACATCTTCTAGATCTTATTGCAGCCAGGTAAAACAATTGTTTTGTTTCTAAATGCTACGTGAGACAAATTAATATGCTGCATATCATGAATTTAATATCTTTTTCCTGTCTGCCTTTTCATCATTAAATGTGAAATGAGTTTATTCTTAACCACCAACACATTTCTGTGAAATTCACCTTCCTGTTTTACTTTACAGTACCTGACGTAATTTCTTCAGGAAGAGTCAATTCAAAACATTACCTGCTAGAATGACATAGGATTGGTAGCAGTCAGATTTTAGTGAGCCTTGCTCCAGTACCATCTTACTCCAGATGAGTGCTTAAAACTGGGTGCAAATGTAGTTTTTCTAAAAAATTCTTGGCAGAGGAATCAAAACAGTGCATTTGTAGATTTGTAGTTTTGGATTTTGAGAAGAGCCATTCCAAAACTAAGTCTTAGTTTTTCTGCCTGCTTATTTTTTCAATGATAGAGAAAAGTAACTGCAGGTAGATGTACAAATATTGGGCCGAAAGATTGTTTTTACTCAAGGTCAAAAATATAACAGTAATTTTCATAACTTAAAGAAGCACAGGATGGTTGTTTGATATGTGGAGAAACTGGTTTATTTGTTTCAATACTTTCTGTTGAGTCATGCTACAGCCTTCCTCCCATTACCGGCAGTGATTTTGTTACAATTTTGCACAAAATGTGTACGTATTTTATATTTTACACTTCTGTGATATAAGGACATATGAATTAGAATACTTTGGTCCTGTTACCAACAAAAGGGTTTGTTTAGTTTCATCATCTCTTTTCATCCATTCTTTTTTCATATGGTTTTACTGCATTCCTGCTCTGAAATCTGTAAGCATGGGAGCAGTAAATTTTATGTAAGCAGAAGCATTCTGGTGGCTCCATCTCCTTTTATAGTGGTTCATTTTAAAGTAACGAGCACTATATTTCTCACAGAACAATTAAGTCAGGAAGTGGTGCATTACGGTCGAGGAGCCTGCTGATTTCAGAGGATGTGATACATCAGCAGTTGTTGAATATAATGTACAATTGCCGTGTTTTTGTGTTTGTCTTTTAAAACACCTACTCAGACAAATATTCAAATACTACGTTCAGGAAGTTTCTAGTGAAAAACAGTTGCATTCAGAAACTGTAAAACACATCCTTAAAAGATCTGTATTGTCTATTCAGTATTGGAGGTTAGTGTCCTCTATAGGGACGGGTAAGGGTTCAAGAATTCTGTATCATTCTTGGGGTGGGGAGATATAAACTGCAATATTACAAATTTAAACTTTCTCATTCTGTTATCATGAAGCAGGATGTCAAGTCCTAGTTCTAAACTAATTTATGTAAAATATTTATTTACTTTTATTTCCAGATCATTTCAACTTAGCCTTCTCAACTAACATATTCAGCACTATTGTATGCAATTAAATGTATAACCCTTTCCATTCCAGTGCTTACTGAAAGGAAAAAAACTCAGCAAATTTGAACATTGCATTGATGAAGTTGAGAAATAAATAGTGGAGAGGTTTGATGCTAGATTGTGGAACTTTTGCTAGGTCAGCTGTAGCTTAGGCTGAGAGCAGTTCAAGCCCAATTGATTAACGTATGTACAAAGTACTTGTATTGGTGTTGAATTCCCACTGGACAAAAGGTTTTGCATCCCCCAAGATAATTTTTAGCAGGCTCCAGAGGCTCTCTAGAATATGTTGTTATATATTGGGGTGTGTTCCTGTTATGATATTTTGGAGTTTGGAATGTATCATATACCATGATTTTCATTGCACTCAGCTTGTAAATGCAAATTAATTGTTCTGGTGTTGAGAATAAAATACATCTCTTCATATTCTGGATCCCTGACAGCATTAATAAATTATTAGAGCCTGCATGCTTTTCTGCAAAGCTACAGTCATCCCTTGCCTGGAGCATTTTTCTTAGTGGTTTGTTTCCTACAGCTGTGAATGAATAAAAAGTGCTCTACTAAAATGCTTTAGTAATATAGTATGGCAATATGCATCCAGTCTGAATCTTTACCTGTTGATTTTATTTGTGCAGCGGAACTTCTCCATTCACCTGTAAATACTCTTTCATTCTTTCTCACATTCTATTTCCTTATCCACTTTTTTTAATTGCCTTTCCATTATGAAGAGGTCTGCAACTGCAGAAGAGACAGCTACAGAAAGGTAGCAGTGTCTCTGCATCAGAGGCTTCGGTTTCTGTCCTTCTAGAACATTTTCATACTTTCAGATTAATTTTTCTGATATGTCAGCCCAGTGCAAAAAACGTTACAGATGTTTACAGCCAGGAAGCAGTGCTATTGCTGCAACTGCTCAGGCTTTGCAAAGGCTTTGTTGTATGTGTTTTCATCCCTTCCCCTAGCACTCACAGTCCACATTCCTGGAGATAAGTCTGGCACATGTTGATGAATGCAAGTTTTATTTAGAAACATGACCACTTGTCACCATTCAGTCTCATGTTATCAAGCAAGGGCTGCTAACAGTTGTTTGGCATGCAACATTTTCTGTACAGTACTCACCAGCAAAGAGAAGTGTGTCCCCTTTCCTCCCCCCGCCCAAAGCACGGTGTTTGCAGACTTTTGGAGTGGAAGTTCTTCTGTTTTAATGCTGGAAAATTTCATGGTGGTGGCAGAGGACTTGCATGCTGTGAGGATGGCGGAGGACGGCAGTGTGGATTCAGATCTCCCAGACTGTAATTGTGATATCACAAGGCAGGAAGCTATTTTTGTTTGCTTTTGATTGATACGGTTCTTTCTGAAGTCTTGGCTTGCTATATCTAATTGAAATATTGATATGTAGAAATCACTATCTTAACTAGAAATTACAGTTTGCTGCTCAGTGTAAAAATAGTTGACAGTGATAACAGCACACTTTGCTTTACAGCTAGTACTTTTGGATCCCAGAATAATTTTTTGTTACTGATGCAGACTTAGAACTAGTAAAAGCTCTTAGCTGTCTGAAAGAAACTGTAGACTGTTTTTACTGCTGTTTTTAAATACAAGAGCATGTACACACATGAGAGAAAGAAGACTTTGTATTTGTCTGCTCACTGTTAGTGTCATCAAAGGGGCATGGCTACAAGTGAAAGGCAGAGAAGGAGAGAGGCTGTAAAGAAAGTATTTCAGACTTAACTTACTGAAGCTGGTCTGTCCTGTACATATTAATGACTGTTTTGTAACTGCATATAATACTTGAACTCAGCCTACATCATCTTGGATTTTTGATTCAGCTGCTCTTTTTCCCTCTTTACATTATCTTTTCTAGAAGTTTTGGGGTTGTTCAGTGTTCTAGAAATTTACTCTTTGAAAGGGGAAACTGTGATCTGAAGAGCAAATATAACTGGCAGTACTAGTGTCCTGGTACGCAGTAGTACTGTGCTTTGGACAAGAAATCTTTTTTAATCATAAAAAGGTTATTTTAAACCTGATTTTTTTAAAAACCGATTTTAATACTATAATGCGTGTGTTTCACTATTTCATACAGTGTTTCTTGAAACTTCGTCTCCAGTTCCAAGTAGATTTAAAAAAAAAAAAAAACTTTTCTGCTTTCTACTGGCTTTGTACAGACTTAGCTAACATGCTCTTACTGACTTCTTTTGTGTTGCTTTTAAAGTTTAATATTAGTAACCAGCTGTCTAAATGACTAATGCAGTAGCTATGAGTTCTATATGATGCATTGTTTTGTGTTCCTGTTTAGGTTTAAGCGGAATCTAAGGCTGTCTAATTTAGGACTAGTTGAATTAAAGGTACTTGTGCTTAATTTCAGCTCCCAGTTGTTCTCCCACTGCCTTTTCTTAATATAAAATAGACATTTTAAAGTTATTACTTGCTTGGGGAAACCAAGATGCAGTAATTGAAACACTAAAACAGAAGCATCATAAGCCCATTCAAATTTTCAGATGAGTTTTCATCAGTAAACCATAAAAACAAACAATTGAATTCTGCAGTATTTTCCTTTCTGAGAGTCTTAAGTATTTGTAAAGTGCAGCAAGACTGATATGTGTGCGTGTGTGTGTGTTATATAAAAAACAGCCTTTAAAAAAAACATGTCATGGGTCCAACCCTTTGATTTCAGTGTGGAATTTTCATTATCAAGGAGAGCAGTTATTTCAAGTCTCTTGCAGTAACAGCCATAGTGCTGCAACAAAGACACGAGTTGATTATTGGAATAATTAACTATTTAAACATAATCTTGTAAATGAAATCTCAAAAGGTCAAAATTACAGTTGGCTAGGGATTCCACATACTCATATGGTTTATAATTCGACCTTTGTCTCTAAGCAGACATTATTTGTACACAGGCACAATATTAAGTGAGGTGAAGTCCATAGGCATCTTGCCTTCTAAAATTTAGAAGGAAAACTCTTAGACATGATGGATAACATCTATTATTTGTTCACAGATATGTTTTCAGAGTAGCTAGAGACACAACACTGTATTGCAGTTCAGTAAAAAGAAGTAAGCACAACATACTCCCAGAAACACTTCTTTATTTGCTTCTATTTGTACGGTGGGCAAGGAACCTGTTATGTTAGACTCAGTATAAAAAAAGAACAGTGTTAACAGTAAATGTAGCAGGGGGCAGGAAGGTAGTTGTCCCTTTTTTTTTCTTTTTTTTTTTTTTTTTTTTTTAGCTTCTGGAGTTCAGGTGCAGGGAATTGCAACAGTTTGGCGGGAAGGCAAGTTTAGCAGTAGGTTTTGGTTTTGGTTGGAGTGTTCTTTTTAGTATGTTGTGCTTTTTATCTTTTTCTCTCTTGGGTAACTTAGGTCATGTGGCTGAAAATAGCTCTATTTGGGCTGGAGTTGTTTTTCGCTTTCACAGGGATATATTTCCATGAAGTCTGCCTGAGGCAAAGAGGGCACCTTCTAACTAACAGGCCCTTTATCAAGTGTTGCAGGCAAAAAGTAAATAAAATCCAGCACAGAAGTTAGGGTACTATACAATTGCAAACAAGAAAAGCCTGGTCCACAGCTTGGGCTTGCAAATGATAGAGTGACATTGCTGCTACATAGGGCTGACATGACTCATTGTTCCCTTTCCCATTCCAGCATTCCTGAAAAGGATCAGCAGCATCCAGTCTTGAAAATCTAAGCAGAAAATGGGCAGGATTTCTTTCACTCCTCTTAATTAATGTCAGAGACTGAAAAGCTGTATGTGAGTTCCAGAAGAGTGATAACCAACCTTCTTGCTCACCCTATGAGCAAATTTTGATTGGTCCAAACCCACAAAGCACTCTATGTACAACCATAGGTGACGAGGAGATGGTGCCCCCAGACATTGGTTGTTCTCATAGTATCTCTCCAAGGCTAAACATATAGCCATGTTTTGGGATAACCTGATCATAGGCACTAGGGCAGTCTTTCAGTAGGATTGTGTTGACTTCAGTCCCTTCATAGCCAGATTTTCAATTACACAGATTTTTTTAAGTTACCAAGATTTTTTTTCAGCTCGCAACCCTGCAGCTGTTGGTCACGAGACTCTGCCAAAAGAGATGCATTCAAACTGTTCTTAAGCGTGTTTGGTGCTAAAGAGCCACAGTGTGATCTAAAGAGAGGGCTAGACAGAGACAAAAATTTGAACTATTTAAGTTTTTTAAGTTGACATTAAGATCTCTGTATTTCTTTTTGGTAAGAAAAGGACACCCATATTAGACTCTTAATGGTCAGCTGCACCTACTGTTTTAAATATGGAAACAACTGATAAATTTGATGGTTAGTGTTATGGAAAAACTGAGAATTGCTATGTTCGAATTACAGGATTGTCAGGTAGTGTTTTGTTTGTTCGATGAATCTGGCAATCTTCTATATTTCAACCTGATTTAGTCAGTCTATTCCCAGCTGCCCTCATGTCTTAAAGCTTTCTGATACTGAACACTTAGGTGGAAGAACAATAGAAGCGTAAAAGAGAATGTTACTCAAAATTGTTTGTGGTACTACATAAATGGAAAAAAAAAAAAGCTTAGAAACAATTTCAGAATCCACTAATGTATGTTATGTAACATGGGGATAGGAAGGAAGGAATAAGGACGGTATTACTGACAGACATTTTTGCAGTTGAAACAGGCTGAAGGAAAAAAATTTGAGAGAGGATGAAGGTTTAGTCAAATTTTCCTCACTCTCTAAGCTTAATGTTCCCTTGAATAAAAAAAAAAAAAAAAACCACTATTTAATTTTTCCTGGCCATTGCTGTTGCTGGGTCAGGGTCTCAAGAAAAATACTACCATGTAACCATGCAGGAATTTTCACTAAGTTTTCAGCTGGATTTCTCTCTCTAAAACTTATTTATTTGAGGACAGGTCTTCACACTGGAACAGGTTGCACAGAGAGGAATGTTTCCCTACCCCTGAAAACATTCAAGGCCAGGTTGGATGGGGCTCTGAGTAACCTGATCTAGTTGAAGATGTCCCTGCTCATTGCAGGGGGGTTGCACTAGATGACCTTTAAAGGTCCCTTCAAATCCAAACCATTCTATGATATTTAGTTCAATGTTTAGAAATCACTGGGATGAAAAAGACCTATTCACTCAATGCACTCCACCACCACTACTGGTTAAATGGATAAGTTATTTGTAGTCTAATAAGAACTTTTGTCATCTATTGGTCAAATGCACAGCTAAATTACTTAAATTGTTTTGGAGTTTTGATGTGTGCAACTTCATTTTAAAAAAAAAGCTTTCCTTTCTTAACAAATATGTGACTCAAGTGATAAAGGTACAGAAGCCTTGAAAATGTTGTCTAGCATTAGTAAGCCTTTAATTTTTCTTAACCGGAACCTATGAATGCAGTATACTATAATGCAGTATACTGTATTTGCACATATAGTATACTTCTGTTACATAATAAAGGAAGACTTCAGAACAGAACTTGCTATCTAAGTTAAATTTCTCTGAAAACTTCCTGAAACAGATGCTGTGGAAATTCTCCTTCAGGGTGTACTTATGCTGCTCTTTCTCTCTCTTTACAGGGTAAAGAAGTTGAAGGAGACCCTCGTTGCAGTGCAGCAGCTGGATAAAAACATGAGTAGCCTGAGATCTTGGCTTGCCCACATTGAGTCAGAGCTGTCCAAACCTATCGTCTATGAAACTTGTGACTCTGAGGAGATACAAAGGAAGCTAAATGAGCAGCAGGTAAAATACAACACATTTATCAGGTGCATGATGACATGGGGAGAACCAAAGTAGAGTGTCCTTGAGCTGCCCATACCCAGTTCAATGCTGAGAGGGCATGAGGCAAAGAACTGTTTAAATATCAAGGCAAATGGTACTTACTGTGTCACCTGTAGAGCCTTCTGCTGGCTTTGACATCGAATCCACCAGGAGCTGATTGACCTTTCTGAGAAAGGTAAGGCACCAAGAGATGTAACCTGAACAAGTTATTGCAATTGTTTTTCCTTTGGGATTTGTGGTTTTTGTTTGTTTGAATTGTCTGTTCCCAGAAGCAAAACTGGCACCTATTAGACCTTGCAAATTTTGCACATGCTTGAAAATTACTATTTTTAGCAACCTTTCTAACTCAGTTTTATTTTGCAGCCTGTTTGAGAGTCACTTTGCATGCAACGATGCATGAGCTATACATGTGAAGTTAAAATTGATTGGTTTATAGCACACAAAGCCTTTATGCAGCTCTAGAACAAAATAGTCAACACTGAAACGGGCAGAAAAATGTTAAGTCAACCAGGTTTGGGTATTAAAACTAATGTTACTCCTAAGAAGATTTACTATACTTTCTCTTTCCTGTTCTACTTCACTGCCCAGTGCCGTTTTACTTAGAAGCACATTGCTGGGGAGGACTGTTGTTCTGTTGTGTTCCTGTTGGTTATTTATTGGCAAAAATACCTTTCTGGTGTCTCACTGGAGATGAGTTAGATGCTCTCCTGATTTCTTTCTCCAGAGGAGAAATGCATGGGAAGAGGAGTGCCAGAATGTTCGGGGGATAATTAATTTATGAACTATACAAACTGGCATTTTGCTCTTTAGAGCTGAGTGTGGGACTGAGACCCAAGAAACCCCTCAGAGCTTTTGCTGGCTTCCCAGCTGATTTGTTACATGGCTGTGCAGAACTGCTTATTAATATTCTATATGTAATTTACATAGGGATAATAATTTATAACACACAAGTGTCACTAATGAGTGGTGTTTCTGAGACACTAAAGTGCTGGGCAGGGCTGAACATTGCTATCAACAAAGTGGATACTTGAGATTTTTTACTAACATCCCTGTGCAGGCATTCCACAGTTTGTTACAACCACTTCTTAGGAAACTTATTCTGGGCACAGAGACCCGTGTATCTCTGCCTTGATGATGATTTGATCTGATGACACTGCAATCCATGGTTATAATAACAATTAAAAAAACCTCACCCACCTTCAATGTATGGTAACCAGTATTTTTATTAGTCAGAGCCTATATCACTACCCACTGCATCTCAGAAGGCCAGTACGTTGAACATCTCAAGTATTTCATCCCTCTTTTTTCTTCTGTTAGTGATCTTATGTTATTTTCCACGTTTGATGTTCCACTGAGGTCATGTTATCTTCCCTGCTCATACCGCTAACAGTTGTTCATATACAGTTAGGTTAAAAATATTGCACTGTGAAAGAGAAGGTGTAAATTTCATTTCTGTAACTCCGTTATCTGCTTCTCAGCATCTACTTCAGCCAAGAATTCAGCCAGCTTTGCAGATTTCTTGTCTCTGTAGTGAAATTAATGATACCATTCAAGCTGGATATCCTGGGGAAGGTAGGGTAACTTCACTGCAGTATTTTCCTAGGGTTGCAACCTGCATTTCAAGGATTACTTGTTTACTTTCTCAATCTGCTACCACTTGAAATGTGGAAAAAATAATGCTTGCTCCTGTGTTGGTAAAGGAAAAAAAGGCTCTATGTGGGTGACAGCAGTGCATAATGATGCTCCTTTGTGAACTAACCCAAAGGCTAAATGTTCTCTGATAAACAGAAAATTTTAAAATCTGGGAAAGAAATATAAGGCTATGGAGAGCAAACAGTGTATACATTGCTTGTAGAAAGGTTCTGTAGGTGAATAATAAAGTTTAATTCTTAGGAATCCTCAGGACCACCAACTGTCAGTTCTTACTACTGCTCTACTCCAAAACAGCAGGGAGGAGGTTGTGTTACCTGAACTTCCTTAACGTCAAGTCTCATAACTGTCTGGAGTATGTGTTACATAAAACATTGCATCTGTTTACTCCACACTTATATAACATTTCAGGATGGGTAGAAAGAAGAATAAGCACTTGGACATCATGATGAAAGAGTATTTTCCGGGCAAGTAAAAGTGAAAGGGCCAGCACTGAGGAAGAAAACATTGTGATTTTCCACTTGATGGTCTCATGTAGATGTTCACAAAATAGCCTTCTGTTTCATAAATGAGAAGAGGAATTGCCTAATTGAGTCCAACCCCAATTACTACAAACAACCAAATCAGATGGGAGATACAAGTTGACCATGCTTCGTTTCAAGTTTGCTGAGGTTTTCAGATTCTACATTTAGATCTCATTTCCTGCTGGAATGCATTTTCAGAACATCATATAGCTAGTTATAAGAAAGGTCCTCTAGTTAGACCTTAAATGATGTAGACACAATATGTTGACACTATATTTCTCTTTGCAAGTTATAGTTTACTTCACTAGCAAAATTATAGAGCAGTTTATCTCTACTCTTCCTCAAGCTCCCAAATTCTTGTTATCCTAAATAAAATTCCACATCTCTAATTGTCCTGATTGTTCTTTTCTTCATCTGAATCAGAAGTGAACATAGTATTCTAGATGCAATATATCACTTTTTGGTGTAGTATTCTCAATGTGATATATCACTTCTCAGTGTAGTCACATTAGAACTTCTTTGTCGCTATTGGAGTTATGTTGCATTGGCTTTATTACTGTCTATCCTGATTTTTCCATCTAATATTCTGATGATTCATTACAAATGTAGGCAGAAGTCAAGCAGGGTTTATTTTCTTTGCACTGATCCATCAGCAATAATCAATTACTTTTGTGGCTTGTCTTAACTTGAACCTGTAGTTCAAAACTGAAGTTGAAACATTGCTTCAAGATGAAATATTATCATCAGTGTAGAACAAGCCATTGTAACCAAGACACCGACAGGAAAAATAATACTGATCACATATAATAAGTGCTAAGACAGTGTAAGTGCATTTTCTTTAGCTGTCCTGAATTTTCCATATCCAGTGAAAATGCTATAGATTTGGAAATTTGAAATAAGAAAAATCTTCTACTAAGATGCAGTGTTCAACATGTGCTGCTGCTCATATCGATGTCAAATATGCCACTTCGCTGCTAGCTTACCTGGGGAAGAGTAGGTTCACAAAGGGTACCTCCATAAAACCCTTGCAGTAAATAAGAACGTATTTTCTTGTCACACTTTTACTAACTTCTGCTTTACATTCTCTGTGATAATGGGAAAGGTCTGGTAATAATTTCACCATTTAGCAGTGATGTTGGTTAAATATATGTGATAGATGCTCAGCTGAGCATGCAGAGCTCTGGCAGTTTGTCCCAGGTGATGATTTGGTGTTCATAGTCCCTGGGACAGCTGTGCATGCTGCCAGGTTCTCCTGGCCTCATTGATAACATTACAACACTACTTGCGCAGATGCAGTCTCTTAATAGGTATTCACTGGATGTTTTTCTCCTGTTTGCAAGCTTTTTTTTTTTTTTTTTTTTTTTTATAAGTAGAAGAGAAATGCATTTGTATTTATGCATGTTTTGCAATTTCTCTGAAGAATTCATTTCTTCACCTGCAGGAACTACAGAGGGACATAGAGAAACACAGCACTGGAGTGGCATCTGTTCTCAATCTGTGTGAAGTACTTCTTCATGACTGTGATGCTTGTGCCACAGAAGCAGAGTGTGACTCTATCCAGCAGGCTACACGCAATCTGGACAGAAGGTGGAGGAACATTTGTGCAATGTCAATGGAAAGGCGACTTAAGTAAGTCTAAAATGCCTACAAAGTAGTATTTCCTTCTATAGGTACAAATACAGGGTAGGATGTATGTTATAGGGTTACAGTACTGAAGAAAAGGGTGTAAGGGGTCAGATACACTGAATAAAATCCAATAGCTGTCATGCTGTGGGGAAAAAAAGGCATTTTGGATTGCATTTGTATGTGCCTTTATACAAGGTACAGATATCAGTTATCAGATTTTGCTCACAAGGATGTGATGGAATGATGTTGTATTTCCCATGCTTCATAGAAATGATGAGAGAGAAACTAGAGAAAGCTTAGATGGCAGTTGTGACTCCAAGAGATTTAGAAAACATGACCTAAAAGGGAGATTTGTAACAATTTTACTTTAGAACTACTGAGACTCATGAGGAAACTAATTATTGAATGGGTGGAATGTTATTCCAGGTGTTAGGGTTTTCGTTCACCTAATGTTCCTTAATAGTTTCCCTTATGTCTGATTTTGTTTATTTGGAAGTATTTTAGCACTGAACTCTCATCTGGAATCTCCTCATCTGCCCACATTAGCTTTGCTGAGCAAGTGTGGGCCATAGTGCCTGTGCATCTTGGGTGTGGTCTAGTTTACTGCACAGGCTTAGGCCATTCCTACACTGCATGCCATTGAGATCCAGAAGATTCATTGTTCTTTATTCCCATCTAGCACAGCATGGGTGATTTTGATAGCCATAATGATGTAGGCTAGATTGGGCCAATGGTATATACTCTGTGCTGACCAGTAATAAAATGTATTTAACTGTTTGAACTTCTGTATTTATGAAGATCTTTTATGTGTCTTTTTAAGTTATGAATCTGATTTCTCTGATGTTTACACAGTCATATCAAGAACTCTAGGTAAAGTTTATGGCTTTTCAAAATGCTGAATTGAACTTTATATGATCTTGGTTTTGTGGGATATTCTTAATGTGTTTAGTAAAGGTTTTCTTTATGCAAAAAAATAGTTGCTTTTAAGTTGTGCTGCTCTATATCCACAGATTGCTGACTTCAAGTAATTTTGTACTATTGTCATGGTAATTCTTGTATAGTGTGTATATATATATATATAAAAATACAGCTTATAAATTCTATCTTTGACACAGTCTGTCTTGAAAATACACAGAAAAAATACATACCTTTGTGTCCAGCAAATTAATTCTGAACTATTTTAAGTTAATGTGGAACAATGCATTGAACTCTATTTTACTTTCTTGCAATGTACACATTATGCTATTAGTAGATTTGTACCAGTAAGGTAACTGAACTATCAGTATTTAGGATCTGTATTGTACTAGAAACAGTTATTCATGTTAAAAAACAACTTCCTAGATGTCAAACTTCAGGTTGAACAACATATCATCAACAAAACATAAATTTGGCATGGATCAGGTCCTTATCAGACCTGCATATCTAAGATTTGAGAAAGATGTATTCCGTATGTAAAAACACATGAAGTTCTTCTGTAATACAACGTGTCCCAAAATAGATCTTGTTATTTTGAATCAAGTGGTGTTGAAGTTCTTGAGATTTTACAGTCTCAGTATTAAACCAATTTGATATCAGGATCAAGAGTCAGCCACTGTTTTTATATATTCAATTGAAGTCAAATTGGGGTTTTCTAAATGTTGGAATAACAACTTCCTTTTTTTTTTTTGATAAAAATATGTTTACAGTGTATGTTGAGAGATAGCATTTTACCACTCAGTGAATGCAAAAGTAAAACGTTCATGTCCCTTTGCAATGCAGAATAAGGACTGAGAACTTTAAAATACATGCTGCAACATCTTTAGCATTCTGTAAGAAAAAGTTCTGCAGTTGAAGGTAGTGTAGAATTTCTAATCTCTAAAATACTGGTTTAGGTACCTACACTGGGACTGTATTTCTGACATTATTTAGCATGTGCTCAGATTCTTAAGAGCTTCTATTGCATACTTATAACTTTCTTTTTATAGTGATTCCAAAATTAGATGCATTAAAAAAAAAAATGCCATCATCTTATTCTAGCTTGGTCTGGAATGAGCCAGCATTCCCTGTGGTCTGTTTATCAGCCTGGCTGTCTGAGTGAGATTAAGAGTCAGTTACTGTCTGGTGCACCGCTAGTTTGCTGTTGTAGATGATTAGTTGAAGTTCTGTAGGTCATCTGGCCTTCAGTTGGAGCATTCCCTAATTTTCCATTATCTACTGCAGAATTGAAGAGACGTGGCGGCTGTGGCAAAAGTTTTTGGATGACTACTCTAGATTTGAAGACTGGCTAAAAGCCTCTGAGAGGACAGCTGCTTTCCCGAGCTCCTCTGGTGTACTTTACACCATTGCTAAGGAAGAACTGAAGAAATTTGAGGTGATTTTATAATAGTCAAAATTTAATATCTACTGATCACATTACAGCATCCTTCTGGTTGTTCTTCCTTCCCATATACAAGTCACTCAGCAGAGACACTGTATTAATATAGCAGAGTTGATGATTTTGTAGATGCCTTCAGTGGCAGGTTTCTAGGATGAAAAAACAGTGGAACGTGGCAACTGAAAATGTTAATAAATCAATCTACTTTCATGTGGTGTTTGTTCACCAAAGTTAGATTTCTCACCTTTTTTATTTCTGCAACATTTTAATATGTCCAGTCAGTAGGTGCTCCAGAGCATTCATAAATCTCCCTTCACCAAGTATCTCTTCAAATGCATGCTGCATGTTTTAGATTTTGCTGTGATTTTATCCTTCCTCTTCTTTCTGTAACTCTCTGAAATCAGCCCTCTGAACTATTTTCCGGTTTCGTATAATGGACAATGTCCCCGTTTTCAATCCTTATACCTGAAACTCATGTTCATGCAAGTATTGTTATATGTTCACATGGTGTCCCCCTGTCTCATCCCACACTGTGGGTTACAAGGGGGGTGAACCTTTTGAATTCCCTGAGAGCCTGCATACCGGTTCAAGAGCCGGTCTCTGCTCGGCAGAGCTGCAGGGCAGGCAGAGTCACCACAATGACTCAGAGGAACAATTGTGCTGGTGACTTTATTAACTGACCACTTTAGTAAGTGAATGGAGACAATTTGGCAACAATCAACTGATAACCATCCGGGGAAGGAATAAAGGCACTTTGGCGATGAGACCTGTCAATGATCAACTGATCGCAATTCACCTCCTACCAAACTTATACACGTGAATATATGTAAGAAAGAGAGAGACAGAGCGGAAAGAGGAAAGAGAAAAGAGAGGAGGCGGGCATAGGGAAAGGGGAGTCACTACCCTTGGATCCCACGTTGTCACAGAATAGCCAGCTTGGTCCATCGGTGAGAGGTCAACAAAGACACATGTGGGGTATTGCCTTTATATAGTCTTTTTTACACATGCGCAGTAGGTTGTTCCAGAAGGTTCTCATTTTCTCTGGCTTGCACCTGTGCAGTTAGGCAACTTCTGTCTCTGGGCAACAACAGGAGGGAGGGGGAGAGAAACGGCCCACCACCCCACCTCCACAGAGCTCTCTCTGCTTTTACCCCACAGGGCATCCTCCTCGAGTTGTTTGAGACATCCTCTTTATAAACAGTTGCTTGTTTATGAACAGTTTGTGACACCCCCGTGACTTAAAAGTTAAGTGCATGCTTCAAAACTGACAAGCTGTCACTTCAGTCAACGGTTAAGAGCTTGTTACATAACTCCCTAGTGTCTACTACAATGTGATGGATGGCTTGTCTCATAATTACAATGGAGTGTATACCTGTGTGTAAAGCACACACACATGGTATGGCTAGTCACAGGTGAAAATCTTTTGCTCAGTTTCATATTTGCAAGGAGTATATCAAGATGAGAGAGAAAAATAATTCTGAAGAAAGAGAACAAATGGTTTAGGCAATTCTGTAAACAGTCAGGTGCTGCAAAGTATTTGCTGTGAAGAAATGTAAATTTTAAACAACGTCTAAGACCAGTTAATACTTTTTGGTTTAACAATTAATTCAAAAATTCTGAATGTACTGGCCAGGTTTTGTTGTTAAACACTGCCAGACTTCATTATGGTGAGGTAGGTGGCCATAGTATAAAAATGTTTGCTGGACACAAGTACTCTGTCTTAGACCTCCTTCCCATTGTCCCTTTATTCAGTGATCAGGATCTAAATCTCTTGTTTAATGAGTCTCTGTATGAGAATAGTACCAAAAGTATCTTGGCTGTCTTTGATTTTTACAGCTGATCTGACTTTGCCCAAAGTCTGTTTCATTGAACCTCAGCCTTTATGGTGACCTTTCCTCTCCTGCAGAGTTGCGGAAATTTTACTGTCTACAGAATGTCAGCAGGAACTAGCTGTGAAGAGAACAGTTTAGCAGCCTCTCCAGAAACCTACTTTCCCTGGGGTTTGGTTCTTTCTCTTTTTTTCTTCTTTTTTTTTTTTTTTTTTTTTTTTTCCTGAGCACCTAGCTTTTTCACCTGCCAAAAAGCAAGAACGCCAGCAACAAAAGTTGCGGTGTTCAAATTCAGCAGAATTCAGCAGCTTCACTGTGAAGTTGGTATAAAGTCAGCCACATATACATACTAATTGAAGCAGGTTTCTGCTTTAACTAGACATTTTTTTCTAATTTTTCCCCCCTATATCTGCAGTTGAATTTGACACACACACACCCACACACACCCCCCCCAAAAAAAGCAAGTAACAAAACAAACAAACAAAAGCTCAGCAGACCATGTAAGAACTTTTCAGTTCCTGAGCACAGAGGTCAGAGATGGCTCTCACTGACTTCACCGTGCAAAATCAAACTCCTTCCTCTGCAATACTTTATGGAGAAGTGAAAAGAGGTTACAGCAAGGAACACAACAGAGGAATTCTTGTGCAGCTGAGCTGAAAAAATGGAAGACACATACACAGCTGTTCTTTTGCTGAACAAGGCTTGGCAACAGGTGAAACAACAACTGCACACTTTTAGATTTCATGATACTAGCAAATATAGTTGGATTTGTGCCTCTGACATTAGAATTGACTCCCTGTGCAATTTTAAGCAAATTCAGTTCTACTGAGCCTTTTGCTCCAGTTGCAAGCCCATTTGCTCCTGTTGGTTGTCCCCTACCCAATTTGATGGCCATTTAATGAAAGGAGTAGTTATATTGAGAGGACTCTACAGACTTTTATCTCTTTTTCTTTTTTCAAACCAGCTTCTTTTCTCTCTGGTATTACAGTAGAAACATGCTTATTTCATTTTTAGCTTTGACTGGTACAATATGAAGAGTATATGTTATGTAGAAATCTCATGCGTTAGCTGATTTTAATGAAAATTTCTGTACAGAAGTGTATTACCTATCAGGCTTCTCCAGTCCTTAATAAGGGTGGTGTCTAGTTTGGGGAGAGATTGACTGTTTATTTGCATTGTGAGGAATATCAGAGAGCAAATTCGTAGAACTACAGTGGGAGCCAAAACCTACTTGTATTCAAAAGAGAGCTGGTGTGGTCTATGTTTTTAAGTCTTCCTTTGATTGATTGCTTTTATGTTTCCATGACAACATAAAAACGAGTAGTTTTAAAAAAAATATTCATTTCTTTTTTATTATTTTTGGAGGGATTAATTCAGTCAGATTCTTACAAGATGTTTTCTCCAAATTGCTTTGTGATTGCTGATCACAACATGGAACTCATGGGCTAAGTCACCTGCTGTTTCTGCTCCTCAGCTGGGTGACTGAGGCTTTTATAATAGTAGAGGAAGCACGAAAAGTACATGGTGCAGACACTTGCCCAGGCCTAAGTTGGTATGGATGTTCATGAAATTTTCGTTCCATGAAGATTTTAAGACAAAACTCACTTGCATACCAGCATACTGAAGATAAAGAGATGATTCCTTCGGTACCATTTTTCACTATTTTTGGTAAAACTCAGAATAAACAATTGCTCAAATCTCTCCAATGTTTGCACTTCAGCAAATTCAGTATGCATAAGGAAATCCAGTGAAGCCACAGGAATCTTGGATTTCTGTTCATTTTTAAAAAAAAATGTTTCATATTCACTGTTTGTGTTTCTGTCCTCAAATACAAAGACATATGATTGAGTAGAAAGGGGAGTCTATTTTTTTTGTGCTGATTTTGCTATTGTAACGGGTATTCATGTTGCAATTTCTCATGCAGTGGACTATGTCGGTTTTGTAAACATTTTTCTTTTTTTTGCTCATCTTAATCATAAGACAGCCTCTCAATAGGATAGCCTTCAGGGGGTGTCTGCATCCATAGCGAAATCTATCAGCTAACACAAGTCAGAGAGTAGATGTAGGGTCAAAATAAAGGGAGAGACTTGTATATGCACCCTGATTTCAATAATTCAAAATCTGATGGTGTCTTTTGTTCATAATTGCTTTAGGCCTTCCAGAGACAAGTGCATGAAAGTCTGACTCAGCTGGAACTGATCAATAAACAATATCGCCGCCTGGCCCGAGAGAACCGCACTGACTCTGACTGCAGCCTCAAACAGATGGTTCATGAGGGGAATCAGAGATGGGACAACTTACAAAAGCGAGTTACCTCCATCCTGCGCAGGCTAAAAGTATTTTTCCATTTTTAAGCCCTTCAGTTTCACTGCTATACTTATGAATCAGGAGTACTCCAGAAGCTTCCAATTTAATGCATTTGCATAGTTGTTTTGAGGGGATTTTTACCTTTGGAAGAGGAAGGGAGCTTATCTGTTCACTTTGTCTGAGGTAACCAAAGCATGAAGTCTGCAGGGAAATGCTTGGTGACCTCAAACACTACCTCCTTCATAGAAGATAACTCTCATAGGTCAGCTAATTGCAACTGTAGATGATGTTACTGAAAAAGGAACCTTAGAAAGCATGTAGGAAATGAAAGAAGGAGGTGTGCTGAGTTTAGGTTGGGTTTGAAGGGCATGAAACCCATTTCTTCAGAGAACCACTATTGCTAGGGTCTTTTGGGTTATTTGGTCGTTTCATGCCACTCCATTTTCCACCCCCCAGCATTTTATTGGCCAGCGTGAGGAGTTTGAGACAGCACGTGATAGCATCTTGGTATGGCTAACAGAAATGGACCTGCAGCTGACCAACATTGAGCATTTCTCAGAGTGTGATGTCCAAGCAAAGATAAAGCAACTTAAGGTAAAGAATGATTGAATGGTAACAGGAGGAGGGATGAGAGAAGGGATAAAAACATTCAGGGTGGGAAAAGAATTTAAGAAACATTATGCAAAAATGTAGCTGGATACAGTCCCTTACTTGTAGGCTGAGACTTCAACCTCCAAAGTTATGGGCTATGTCAGGTTTCAATATGTGCTTTTCTGCCAGAGTGGAAAATCTTTGAACGGTGAAAAATTTAAAAAAAAAAACAAGGGTGATAGTCTCCGTTCCCTAATCAAAAGAGGAAATGTTGATAAAAATTATTAATGTCAAGTTCCCATTATTACTGACACCTAAGAATTACTATATTTGTCAACCATTTCTGCATAAGACAAGTCATTATCTGGAGAGAAAAATATCAAATATCATGTTATCCAAAATTCCAGTGTGGTAGCTTTAGCATCTGTGTTCATTCTAGACATTTGGTCATGGGCATGGCTTGTTTAGAGAATAGCTTTCTTTCCAAATACAACAAGTGAGGAATGAGATGGTAAACCATGAAGTATCACTGCTTTTGGCTGGAAAGACTGTGGAATGCTAAATTTAATTGCTCATTGTTGCTCATGCCAATATTTGTAAAGATCCCTGTTTGTTACCCTCACCATTCTTGCTGAAAAACCCGAAGACTTGCATCCTTAATAACTTAGGTAGTTATAATGTTGATTTCATTAATAAAGCATGGGCTTCTCTTTTATGCAGGCTTTCCAGCAAGAAATTTCACTGAACAACAACAAAATTGAGCAGATAATTGTGCAGGGTGAGCAACTCATTGAGAAGAGTGAGCCCATAGATGCAGCTGTCATTGAAGAAGAACTAGATGAGCTGCGTCGTTACTGTCAAGAGGTCTTTGGACGTGTGGAACGCTATCACAAGAAACTCATCCGCCTTCCTGTGTGTATACTTACATACATACCTACTTGTTTGGTTTGTTGCCATTTCACAAGTGTGAGAATGAGAAGAGAGATGTTGAAATGAACTAACATGAAACTTCTGTAACTTTCAAAAAATCCTGTGGTTTAATTTTATTACAACCCTGACCTTCTGCCTCCCTTCATTATATGCTATTTACGTCCTGTTCAGAGAGCAAACTTGCCAGATCTGGAATTTTTGTAAATCATCATGAAAATCCATGCAATCTGGAGATTTATAAAACTTTATTAATGGGGATAGCAGTGTGGGACTGGTAATAAGAACATCTTCCTGCTCTGTCTTGATAGTTTTCTTCAGCAGGTTATTGAGTTCTGTTTTGTTTAAAAAACAATGATAGAATGATTCTCCCCATCAGAAGAGACAGAAATTTCTCTCCAGAAATGAACACACAGCTGAACAAGTGAGAGCAAAATGATTTTTTGGTAGCCCAGGTCCTACTGAAGGAAAGGAACAAAACCCAGGGTTTTCAAAATAGGAAGAAATATAATGAGAGATTACTTGATTCCAGAGTTTTCTCTAAATTCATGTCTGAATTACAGTGACATCAGTAAAGTCTGAAGACATTTGCTTGATGTGAGACTTTGTGGTGCCTTAAGTAATTAAAATGAGCTGGCATTATGAACTTTTTGTTGCTTTGGCTTTTTAGTGCACCTTAAAATAATGAAGAAGTGCAGACAAATGAAAAATGGAAATCAATGTGACTGTTGCCTAATGCTACTTTATTTCACTGACCCAGGCTGACCATGCAGTACCTCTGCACATTTCATTGAAGGTTCTGTTTGCATTATGCTTCTAGCTGACAGATGACGAACACGACCTCTCTGACAGAGAGGTGGATCTGGATGAATCAGCAGATCTCTCTGACATACACTGGCACGACAAATCTGCGGACAGCGTTCTCTCCCCGCACCCCTCTTCCAACCTTTCGCTGCCTCTTTCCCAGCCGGTGAGAAGCGAGCGATCAGGGCGAGATACTCCTGCGAGCGTGGACTCCATTCCCCTGGAGTGGGATCATGACTACGACCTTAGCAGAGACCTGGAGACAGCTGTTTCACAGGCACTGCACTCTGAGGAAGAAGATGGAGGACAAGAGAAGGACTTCTACCTGAGAGGAGCAGCTGGTATAGCAGGTATGGTGGCAAAATGTGTGTCCTGCTATTCCCTAGTAAAAAGAAGCAAATGTTACATGTGTGATTGCTTGGCCAAGATGCTCATGGAAAAGCAAAATCTTCAGGGGCTATTTAAAATAAACAGCTTTCCCTAAGTGATCCCAGTGGCCTTCTGGCATTAGACACAGTGATGGAGATTCCTGGGTGACTACAGCCTTGGAAAATCGCAAAAGCATATATGATATGGCAGGGAATTGGCTGTGTCTCTGTGTTTGTGGCCTGCCAGATGGAGTATGTCATCTGCAACAGCAATGTGTCGTAAGTTATTCTGACTAGAAGAAACTATACTGGATATGTCAAGAAGTGCAAAACAAACTGATGAAGAAATGCTGTGGGAGAGATCCACAAACAAAATCATCAAGTGCTTAAGTAAATCTTAACTCAGTCCTTACCCAGGCAAGACTCCAGCAACTGAGTGTTAGCCTGAGGTGGGATCTTGGGTCTTGCTTTCCAGTGAAGTTGGAAATCCTTTCTAAGTGTGTGTGCTTTGTGTAACAAATCTTAATGAGTGAAAGTGCCCAAATGCAGCCAGTTCTGGGGGAAGACATACTGGTATATTTATACTCTGATCTTCTGGCTGTTTTTTGCTTTCCAGATCATTGCTCTGAAAAGAGTCAGGTTTGCCTCAATATTAAGAGACTTTCTAGCAGGCTCCCTGTGTTTCAGTCTTCACCTTTTTTGCTTCTCCAGAAAGGATGTTTGCTATTGGAACCATTTATATATTCCATCCCATGAAAAGGACTCCTGCTGTGAGGAGACAGCCATTGCTGAACAGTCGATTTAGACTGTGCTTTTATTTTTTCAGATGTAGAGATCCCTGAAACTCTTGAGGCCTATGTAACACTCACAGAAGACGCACTCAAAAATCTCTCTGGTAGGCGTCAAAAAAGACTAAGCATAGCCAGATGCAAATACCACAGTGCACAAGCATAATTTCTTTCTCTTCTCTTAGCACCTGCTATACTTTTCACAACTTACAAGATAAATATTTCTTACATGGCAGCATTGGCATGTTAATGTAGAAGTATCCTGCTTTACTACTTGTACTTAAAGGCATTATTAGGTGCATGGATGAAACAATAATGTTTGAAGTATTGGCCCTCCCACCTCAGCTAACTAGACTAAACTGATCAGTAGGTTACTCTGGTCTTTATTCTCTGGAGTCCCTCAACAGGACTTAATACTTTGTTGTGCCTCTGAGAGAAGAGTGGTTTCTACAAACATTAAGATGAAAAGATACAGAGCAAAACGTAATTGTTCAGATTTGCATTTATTTTTTTAACAAAGCCACAGCTTGGATTATTACTTAGATATTATTACTTAGATACAAACTTTTAAACAGTGCCAAGGTGAAGACTACTGGACTACAGTAGTAGTCTACTATCTTTATCTTAGTCTTCTATATTGGAAGATGATTTTTTTTTATGTTGCATTTTTTACACAAGATTAAGCCTACTGTTTCATTTGCTCGGTGACTCTCTCAGAGGGAGGGTTTAGATGCACTTACAAATAACTTTTCTCTTGATTTCAGTTTTTCTCTTTTGAAATAATGACTTCATTGCAAATTTGAAATAGCAAGCATTTAAAATCTCAGCATTTGTGGCACTGACATCAGGTTCGCTGTCCATTTTTATTTTTTCCCCAAATCAGTGAAATAATATTATGGTTGATTAAGAGTATAAATAATAGCAGTACATATAGAAAAATGTGTGTAATTTTCTGACCTGTGAAAGTTTTGAAAGTAGTGAGGGAAAACTCATATTGAGCACTTAGTTCTGTCTATTTGGGGTGAGGCAGTGTTTTATTTGAAAAAAGATTAACCATCCAAGAGGCTCCATTTTCTGCAATTACGTGGACAGAAGCCTCCCCTTCTCTATGCATGTTTTTAATTGTGTTTTTATAAATAAATTCAAACTGTCTTTGTAAACAGATGAAAATCAGGCACAGCGATAGAATATGGATAAGAGAGTTCTCATGTGGTCCTCTATGCTGCAGCCTGCTTCGGATTAGAATTGGCTGTAGCTAATTCATATCACAGAGTTCAGCTGACCTCTGTAAGGAAAATACAAGTTAGTCCTGCTTCAGGTGTGAGTTCCAAATGGCTTGGATGAATAATACCATCTTGCAGATATGCTAAGCATAATTTTCTAAAACGCCTAATTGGAAAAATACTATAAATTTTGCTGCTTAGTGTGGTTGCCTAAGTCAGTCATGAACTACTTGCTGTGGGCTTTCAAAACAATCAGTCATCTATGAACCTTGAGAATATATAACAGTATCGCTTAGAGTTTGTATACTGCTTTCAATCTTCAAAATTGTATACAAACAGAATCCTTTTGTGTAGATTGAAATTCCACTATTTTTTAGTGGAGAGAAGTAATACAAAGGGAAATGAGGAGAGATCAAATTTTAACATGGATTTGGATCAGGAGTTTGGGATACAAGGTTTTATTTGGGAGTGTTTGTGAAAGGGAGCAAGGCATTCTCCAAAATTAGTGAGGTTAGAGCACGCTTTGCCAAGAACTTTCCCCTTCAGAGAGGTGAGGAATTCTCTGAGGGAAAAGTCACTTCAGAATAGTCACCAAGCCTGCTTTAAACTGTGAACTCTTTGACAGTATGCTTATGGCAAGCATGTTCATTGATATAGTTGTCTGTCCTCTGAAGGTCGCTAACACCCTCTACTGTAACTAGTTACCACTTCGCTTTGACATTGTACCGCTCATGCTGCTGCAGTCACATTTCTCCTTTACTGTTTAATCTGGATAGTATTCCTGATATTTATTCTGCCTGGGCAAAAGATTAAAAAAAACTTTGGGAAAAATTTGGGTGACAGTCACTTTTTTGGTTTTGGTACAGGAGAACCTGGTGCCCTGGAAGCACATATCCGACAGCTGGACAAGGCATTAGACGCCAGTCGTTTTCAAATACAGCAAACAGAAAACATCATCCGCAGCAAAACACCTACAGGACCAGAGCTGGATTCCAGTTATAAAGGATATGTGCGTGTATTTTGGAGCACAAGTTTAATAAGCACTCCAAGCTTAGATTTGCTATTGAAAGAAATATAGTTGTTTCAACAAAGCAATTAGATATTACTTCTTCTCAGACTTATTCATATGGTTGCTACCCTTAACCACATGCTATTGTTGTTTGTTATTTAGTGTCTTTACAATAGCATAAGATCACAGGAACATGACTCTAAGGAATTCATTTTCCTGTCACATATTTGCAGATGTCCAAAAGTACTTTCTCACATGTGTTTACATCCATCTAATGATGATATCCTTGTTTAAAATTCCTCTGCATTTAAAAGCAGTTTTTATAGCTTCATATACAGTATTCATCTTGCTGATGAATTATGTAATGATGATGAACTCATCATGTAAGCAAGGTTGCATATATGGAATTAAAAAGCTTTCTCAGAGAGGTTTTCTGCAAGAAAAATCTCCAAATCATTCAAATAATTTTATTACTGGGAGAATTGAAAGATTAGCTGCTTGGATGCATAGTAGTATCTCCACACTTAAGTGTATTTTCTTTATCACATCTTCTAGTGTTTTTGCCATAGTGTCTTAACATTTAGAATAGATGTCACATAAAGTCCTTCTGCACGATTTGGCACAGTGTCACTGAGTTATTTCTATTTAGTCTGAATTTATGCCTTAAGCCTCTATTGTCTCCATATAAATTTCTCTGATAATATCAAGACAGATTGTTAAAGTAATAGATTTTTATCTTCACTCTTAGACCTACTTGTGAAGAATTTTGGAAGTTACATTGTAATTTACATTTTCTGTGCAATTAGTCATGTACAGTGCATATTGAGGTGGGGTTTTTGTGTTTGTTAACCCAGATGAAGCTACTAGGTGAGTGCAGTGGAAGCATAGACTCAGTAAAAAGGCTTGGATATAAACTGAAGGAGGAAGAAGAAAAATTATCTGGACTTATTAACCTGAACAGTACTGAAACACAAACAGCTGGTAAGTAACATTTAGTTCTTTGATGGAAAGCAATTATGAAAAGTAGCAAACATGCAAAGTTTTTCTGAATAAACACTTGGTATTATTTATGGACATATATATTTACATGACTGTGTCTGTTACTATGTTCTGTTTAACATATCTTAATAGGAATAGTAAGTATTCCTTGTACATGCCCTGTAAAGAGATTAGGCATACAAATGCGTTTTAAGAACCCCTTCATATCATGAGACATAACCCTAAGCCTTTCAGAATGTCCCTGTGGATGCAGTGCATTTTTGTTGAATGTTTTCTGATGTAAAAAGGTTGTTTATATTGCTGTACAAAACACGTAAGTCAGCATTCATTTCTTCTAATATTAGCTTTCACTACAGAAATCTATATTCACCTGATAGAAGTATTCACTTGATTAATTTTAAGCATAGCTGTAGAACAGGAGGTATTGCACTGTAAAAACAAGGATTTGTTTCCAGAGACTATAAAGGCAACATCTCCATTCTTAGCTTGGCAAGATACGCTACCCATGCAGTTTATTTAACTTTGATTTTTTAGTTGATAAAATTATACAACTTGTCCTTCTGCCATAGCATCTCAAGATAACTAGCAAGAAGAAACAGACCCTAATTTATTTCTTTTCAGTGCAGGTATTTATCTAGTGCATCAGCAGTAGCTTAGGCAAATGCAGTGAGGTGTATTAAATTGTGATAGGTACAAATACCAATGAAAATAATGATAAATATGTGACTAGTTAGACATACTCATATTTCTTACCCAGTTTGCATTTATGCTCATTTATGATGTCTTTATACCAGCATAACCTGGTTTAGACCTGCATGTATCAACTTAATTCTGTTCATAGAAGTCTGACATTAGAAAGTGGTAAAATTGCCTGCTGCCTGGAATCATCAAGATTCTTCATTCTTTCTCTCCAACATCACGTTCTTCAATCTAATTTAGTTTTCAGTGTGGTGTGTTGTGGGTTAGGGTTTTTTGGGTTTTATGGAGCATTTTTTTTTGTTCTGCACAGGATTCAATTGATGCAATTGTGTGTGTGGCTAGTGGTTTTTTGGCTTTTGTTGAATTTGATGTTTATCATTTCAGGTGTAATTGACCGATGGGAATTAATCCAGGCTCAAGCTCTAAGCAAGGAGCTGAGGATGAAGCAGAACCTTCAGCAATGGCAGCAGTTTAACTCTGACCTTAATAGCGTTTGGGCTTGGCTCGGAGAAACTGAAGAGGAACTGGAGAAGCTCCACCACCTTGATCTCAGCACTGACATACAAACTATTGAGCTCAGAATCAAAAAACTGAAAGTGAGTTTTATTTCTCTTTTTCATGAGTTACCTTGTAAACAGACCTGGGTGCAAGAGATACATTGAAAAGGTTGCCAATAGTTGCAGCTGGTTTGCTCCATTCTGCACCTAGCGGGCTACTGCTGATAACAGAAGTAACTTGGAAAGTGATTTTATGAATCACCTTTTGGCAGAAAAATGTACCACTGGCATTTCCTATATAATCCAAATGAATTTTTGAAATAGTAATTCTGTGGCAATGCTGTAATTCCATAATGTACAGATAATTCCTGATGTCAGCTAAACTGATGAAAGGAAAAAAAAAAAAAAAAAAAAGCCAAGTTAAATCAAATCTCTTCTAGTCCAACTGGTAACACAATAGCTACTTTTAAAGAAATGCCTCACTGGGACATACTACTTTGTGTGGAGGAAGGAGAGAGTGCCCAAAGGGGTTGTAGCCTATCCATTGCTATAACCAGTGCAACATAGGAAAAATTTGGTGTCACTTTGCAATATTCCTGTTTCTTCTTCTGACATCTCAGATGCATCAGGATCTGAATGCTGCCTTTGTGATCTCTTCTGGATGTTTTACAGCTATAAAGATCTGCAAATATGATGGTCTACAACTTCACATTCAGTTATTAGCACCTTATAAGCTTGGGCACAAAAATGTGGGAGCCAATGTCAAAATGCACTGTGCTCCATGCTAAGAATGAGGTGGACAGATAGTAAGACTGTTTCCAGCAGTGATCCACTAAAGCATATTAATGCTGATCTTCACTGTAATACAAATATAGCTGCCATAAGTACTACAAAGGTCACTGTGACATGGGGCTTTTAAGTAAATGCTGTAAAGTAGGTGGAAGAGGGGGCATTTCATAAGAATCCTGTTCTTATCTCACCCGCTCTTGGAAAGCCCATTAGTGCCCTCCAAACCAAAAGAGGTGGGGTTTCTTTTGTGGCTTCCAATGTAAACAAATCAGTTTTTATACATGTCCTGCTTCTATAAATTGGAGTAAGTTGTTTATACTCTTTGTATGTTTTCTTTTCCCTCAGTAAAAGCTTTTATTTTAAAATACTGTTGACAGCAGTTTCCACTTGAAAACATGTTGGGTTTTATGTTTATCAGCAAAACTGAAAAGTGAGGGCAAAAGTTTTATTGTGAACTAAAGTACAATTGTCCTACGTCTCTAAATTTTGTTGGGCCTGCTCCATGTTTAAAATGTCTGAAACATGAGCCAGATCTTTAAAATTCAACTATGACTTCAGGCTTTTAAGACTTTACAAGTTTAGTTGGCTTGTTCTAGTTTATGCTTACAGTACAATTTTAGTAGATTAGTTAAAGAGTGAACATTTGCAGAGTCACAAAGTGTGCACAGAAATCTCCTATCCAGAGTAAAGAGACTGTTACAGTAAGGTACTATTCTGCAGTTGCTGATAGCAAATCACTGCATTCTTGTGGTGCCTTCTCTACTTGGTTCTTCTGAAAGTCACATGTTTTACCAATTTCCGTCCTTTCTTCCCCCGTCCCACTTTGTCTTATCATCAAGGAGCTGCAGAAAGCAATTGATAACCGCAAAGCGATCATCTTATCCATCAATCTGTGCAGCTCAGAGTTCACTCAGTCTGACAGTGAGGAGAGCAAGAAGCTTCAAGAGCGCCTGTCTCAGATGAATGTGCGCTGGGACCACGTATGTAGTATGATCGAAGAGTGGCGCTGCTCATTGCAGGATGCATTAATGCAATGCCAGGTCTGTATTGTGCTTATTTTAAATTGTCAACATCCCACATATCAAAAATGTAAACCATATTGTTACCTGGTGTGCTCATTATCCAGTCTGAAACTTGCCCATGCAAGCCAAAATACAGCTTCAGTATGTGTTTTCTGAAAGATACACCTGCACTATGCTGAAGTATGTATTTCTAGCCCAAGATTTTCTAAGTTTGTCACCTCTGAAATAGTATTCTAATATACTGTTCTACACTTCCTTGTAAGTTATGTTGTTTAGCCAGTACGACCTATCATAGAATAAACTAAAAACCTGAATTTGATTGGAATTTTCTGCTACGCTATTAAAATCATCACTCATCGCTTGCAGGATTTCCATGAAATGAGCCATGGTTTGCTGCTTTGGTTAGAGAATATTGACAGAAGAAAAAATGAAATTGTGCCCATCAATCCAAACCTGGATCCGGAAACGCTGCAGGATCATCACAGACTTCTAATGGTAGTCTATAATCACCTCTTTCTCTCCCAAAACACATCATCAGAAAAATACCTCACCAGTTTTATCTTTCTCTTCAAGGGTTAGCATTGTACATTGCATGCTAACATTCAACTGTGGGACCAATATCAGTAACTACTTTGGTAGGGAACACTACTCACTTCCATTAGTAGCATAACTTGTGTTTTAAAATCTCAGGCAACTGGTACGCTGCTGTCCATTTCATAGATTTCAAATGTCCACTTTTAGTGAGTTTTAGCTTTTTTCCTCTTTTTTTAACCTTCATTAAAAAACTCTGGTGCTTGCCTTGGCAACAGCAAATCAGACGTGAACTGCTGGAGTCTCAGTTGAAGGTGGCGTCACTGCAAGATATGTCCTGCCAATTGCTAGTCAATGCTGAAGGCAAGGACTGTCTTGAAGCCAAAGAAAAGGTGCATGTCATTGGAAACAGACTGAAGCTTCTCTTGAAAGATGTCATACGTCATATTAAAGACCTAGAGAAAATTCTAGACATTTCAAGTAGTCAGCTGGTAAGTCACGTCTTCTTTCTTGCTGTTTGTTGGGCACGTTTCCCACTGTTTTGACCGTCTTTCTCTGATCAGTGCTGTTGGTTGCACTGTTTCTATTGTTTGCAGTACTTATCAAGATGGTACACATGTAATCTTGAATATCATAAAGTAATCTTACACTACACTTCATAATGTAAACATCTCTTTTGTGATATGGTGGGGTTTTTAATCCACTATTTTTTTGCTATTTGGTGTAGCAATAAGTATTGAACACCTTGGTTTTTTTCTCCTTCCATTACTGATTCAGCCAACTGGCAAAGTATATGAGATAATTATTCTAGTTGCACTACTGAAAATTATAGTGTGTCAGTTTCTACTGGAAAGGAAGATAATGCTCACTCTGTCAAAGCGGAAAAAAAAAAAGCATAAAATAAATTCTGTAATAGGCTAATAAATCTCTCATAGAGCCTTCTGAGCTCTGAGCTGTGCTCCAAATCTTTTCAAACTATCATGTGTCTCAGGGTATTTGAGAGGGAGTTATGCATACATGTTCGCCAACAGTGGCAAGTATAAAGTAAAGATTTCAAGGTTCTCCTTTAGTTAACTTTTTTTAAAGTCTTGGATAAGCAGAGTGCATAAGGCATGGGAACTCAGATCTTCCCTCCTTCTAATGAATTTCTGCCTGTTTAAGTAAATCTTGGTGGTACCAACCTCTTCTTGTAATTAAAGGCCAATAAAGAGCAACAGGTTTTTCCCCTGTATTAACTTTGGTGGAAAATGCCACCTAAAGCAATTAAGTTTTAACTACCTGTTTGCTTCTCTTTTCCTTCGGGACTAACAGAGAAAACATGTAATGCCTTAGTCTTATAAAATTTGGTAATGAAATTTAACTGCTTTATTTTATTTGCTTTGGAAATAACTCTACTGGGATTTCACTCAGGGTTTTTTTTTTTTTTAGTTTGCTTACCTGAACAGCTAGTTGCTGTATTTCTGAGCTCTATTCCTTCTGAACTTTAGGAATTGTCCTCATGGTCCTCTGCTGATGAATTAGACACATCGGGCTCAGTGAGTCCTGTATCTGGAAGAAGCACTCCAAGCAGACAGAGAACGGTAATTTCATGTCATATATGTTCTGCCACCTCCTGGGTGGGAGCTCTAGATGTCTGCAGTAGCTCTAGTCAGCTGGAAGGCCCCCATTCTCACTTGATAGGAAAGGAAACATCATAAAGCAAGAACAAAACATAGCTGCTTTCCCCAACCCTGCTGCATATGCCACCCTGCATGAAATCAGAAGTGGTAAATACTATCTAAAACCAGGGCTGTCAGTGTGGTTGTTTTACCATGGTATGGCATGTCGTGTCTCTTGTATTTTGCTCTAGTGATGACAGCACCCCAAAGTCTAGTCTTGTCTGGTATAATCAGTCCTCCATTTCTGTTTGGCCTTCACTTCAGAGCTGCTTCATCGAGAATCTCAATGAGGTTTTTTTGTCATTTCTGATGAAGGTTGCAGGTGGTCTTATTGAGACTTTGGGTGAATGGCTAAGTAGAGCTGAAGGGCATAAAACATTATTCAAAACAGCTAGTTGCACAGGACCTAATCAATGGCTATGATGGCAACTCTGGAGTTTACATTGCTGGCACAAAATTCAAGAAATATAGCAATACATGCCTAGTACTTAACACTTCCATACTCTGAGCCCAAAATGGAACTGCAATTATTTTGTCTTTTTCTGCAATTCTATTCATTGATTACTTTGCTTTTTTCCTTAGTTCTTAAAACAATCAGGTTGGTTTTGGTGTTTGGTTTTTTTTCCATTTGCACTTTTTGTAAAACCTCTAAATTCTTGATAAATTTTATGGCTCTTGAAATTGATTTTTTTTTTTTTTTTTTTTTTTTTTTTTACATTCACTAGTTTCCTTTTAGATGCTAGTATGAGAATGTAAAGGAATACTGGCTTTTCAAAAGAAGAAAGAATATAAACATTTTATTTCAGAGGTCAATGCTTTTATCTTTTAAATTTAAACTTAATTAATAAAAGCTCTGACATCACAGATGTAACTGGAGGATGCCTGACCATTACAGGAAATAGAGAAGTATTTTACCGTGAGATCTTTGTCTAAAGAGCATGTAGAATTATAATAGGTTTCATTTTAACATTTTAATAAGCATTTGTCTATCTAATTTGTTAGTGTTATATATGTGACAACTTTTTTTCATTTTTGTCCATAATGTATAGCTAAGTTGTATTATTCCTTGGGGTCTGGTTTTCAAACTTCTGGTTTTTGTACCCACAATTTTGGAGGCTGAAGTGATGTTGTTAGGAATTTCAGTGCCAAATATACTGATGCTAAATAAATGAATACTAATACCAAAAATACAATCAGAATTATAATAATCTAACTGCATTAAATATTCCAGCAAATAGTTGTGAGTGCACAAATGCACCTACAGTTATTTGGCCTTCAAAATTGTGGGGGGATGGGGGTGGAGAAGAAGCCAGGCTTGTCAAAGGAGGCCCTTGGACCTTTTTCCTTGAGAATATTAATTTTGCTGCATTTGCATTTTGAAATATCTATATTTGCCCATATTCTCCTCAATAATTTTTTGACTATTTCATATTACAAATTATATGAGCTAAATTTCTAGTGATATTTTTTAAATCCAGAGCTGCTGTTCATAAACGCAATGACTAAACTGTTATTTTCGAGTTCACTGTGTATGTTCCAATCATTTCCATACTCAGCTAGGCTCAAAGAAAAGCCAGTTTCCTTGGTTCATGGGTATTGGTCACTTCATTTGATTTATTATTTTTTTTATGTTTCCTTTGCTGCACTTTTAGTTTAGTTTCATCAGTAGCTTGTCTTTATTTGCCTGGACTGAACATTCTTCTTTCTTTACCCCCTGTTCATTGCAAACAGCCACGGGGCAAATGTAGTCTCTCACAGCCTGGACCCTCTGTCAGCAGTCCACATAGCAGGTACCTTATTCTCCTGGTTTCCGCACTTTGTTCTAGAACCCCAAGAGGATGATGGAAATTGGCCGTGATTCTTCTCTGTCCACACCGACTCTGTCAGGTGGCCAGGACTCAAACAATTGAAAACTTCCCTTTTGTTAATAGTTTGGCAAAAGGGGCTCTCGATTACTTCAAATTCTTTGTTAAATGGATGTACCAGCTAATCATTGAACATCTACAGCTTTTGCTTCCCAGGAGTGCTGTGTATTCAACATTTATTTTTCATACGCCTGATCGGGGTGTGTGTTCACACTCATGATATTTAATGATTGTTTATTTTGGCATGATTTAACAAAAATGTCAGTAGGTTCATGGCAAACACTTTTTATCATCCTCTTTACCTCTAGATATTAAATTAAGGCAGGTAATAGGCCAATACCATATTCTAGAATTCACAAAACCCACAGATCTGGATGAGACATACTAACATCCTTTTCTTTATTTTATTTTATTTTTTTTCCCCTGAAATGTTTTGTTCAGTTTGTGGGTTTTAAGTACTTGAGACTCAAAATTAAAAGTCAGAATTTGAGGGTTTTGAGACTTGGGGTCACTTTCTCTCCCCTCTTAAGATGACTGCAATATAACGTGCTAACATTGCCATGACTCTTGCCAAGTGCTTGCATCCATGTATCCCTCTGGGAGCAGCACTGCCCCATCTCTGTCTGACCAGCAGAGAGCAGGCTTGCAGCTACAGCTTTTTGCTTTCCACCTTGTCTCCAGCAACCTGTCATCTCTGCAGCTAACAGTGCTTCTGCATTCTTTGTTGTTGTCAGTGTGATGTGTGTACCTTCACTCTTTCACTGATCAGTTCACTAGCCTCTAGAGCTATGAAGTTTAAAAAAAAAAAAAAAAACAAACAAAAATACCAAAAAAACCACACAGTAAGTGAGCAGGCCAGTATGTGTGAAGAGGACGTCTTTTACTATTTCAGCATCTTACACGTTGCAACACCTAAAATAATCAGAAAGTATGATGAAAATATATTTGTTCTTACAGTTAAGTCCTAAATCTCATTTATTTTCTTCATATTGAAAATTAACTAATTCATTTAAAAGTAACTCCCAAAAAGTGAAAAATTTGATGTTGGAAAGAAGGAAACACTAGATTTAATACAGTGATTAAGCAATAACCAAGAAGACAAAAAATACCTTAAGAGTATTTCTTTTTTCATGAGCAAAATCAAGGCTTTATTCAGGAAAATTATTCTCAACTATAAATTAAATAAAGAATAAAACTACTTACCGTGTAGATATTTACATAAACACTTCTTAAAAAAAAAGAAGTTTGCTTTGTATGTGTAGTTAGCAACTGTGAGTAAAGTGTCATAGTTTCAGAACCCCATAGCATAGCAGATAGAACAGGCAGAGCATCTTTCACTGCTTCCACTGGCACTAAGAAGCTGCCTTATATTTAGGGATTTTTTTTTTCTTTGAAACATAAGGAAACCTCATAGAAAACAGCTGACACATGTACACTCCATCTTTCTGTCTGAGGGAGAAAGATAATTTTTCCAACTCCAGTCTGCTATGAAGCTTGGCATTTTCTTTCTTATAAGGAGTGGGAAAGAGGAGGAGTGGGACTTTACTCTGCAGCCATTAACAGCTAGGAGGAACAGAGGATGTCTTCGGCAGATCAGCATGCTTGCAGTAGCAACGTTGTACTCAAGAAATGTATTGTGTGCGCTCTTCCGCTCTCCTGTATAGTCGTACCACTTCTGCCAGCCTTTTGAGAAGGTTTCTGGTTGTAGATGTGAGCTGCTGGCTCAAATTGGAGCTAGCAGTGCTTTGCAGCTTTGAGATCAACCTCTATTCTTGCAGTGGCATTGGTGCGGCACCTTTCAGATCAAGTCTTTCCAGCGCTGTTTATTAACACATCTTGTAGCAGTACAACACAATGTTCAATTTGTCATTCAGACAAGCATGGAATACGAATGAGTCACTGCTGAATAGGAAACTTAATCAAATGCACAAGCCAGACAGGTTGTGGTTGATGTATAATATGGTTTTAACTGATAAAGCGGTACAAGCTGTCACTGTGTTCCTTACATGCCTCTGATCAGAGTACTTTGTGTTTGATCTTGCACTGGATCAGCAAACCCTGTTAGAGTTTAGTATACAGGAGAACTAAAGTAAATTTTAAAGGGTTTATCACATAGGAGGTTGTGAAGGAAGGATCATTTAAAAATTAGAGGGGCTGTGTTTTGTGTATAACAAGTGTGATATCACTTTGCCTTCCCCATCATCACAGCAAAAAGACAAGCATACATAGTGTGATGCTAAGCAAGGTACAAGCTTAAACTAGACATTACATTGTGGATTTAACTAAAGGCTCATTCAAGAGGTATTAGTAATCGTGTACTAAGTGGGAAAAAGCAAATCCAAAAAGCAACTCCTCTTCATCAGTTTAATAGAGCTGTCATAAATGCACACCTGGATCTGTGCCTGTGGAATTTTTTGAAGTGATTAAAATGTTAAAAAGATTAAAAGAGTGGTTCAATTTGCTATGGGGTGTTTACACTGTCTCTCTTGAGCAGCTCTATTCAAGTCTTGCTGCCACAGTGCCAACCTCCTTTTCCTGCTCTCCTCAAGCCTCCCAAAATGACTAGTGGATCTTTAAAGGTCAGTTGCTGTTCCTGGAACAGACCAGGCCACAGTACTGTCTGTGCCTTTGGCCACAAAATGGCAGTCATTGCCACACAGTAGCTCAAACATGAGGTTTGGGCTTGGCTTGCCATGTCCTTCTCCCAGTTATCTCCCTCATTCTCACCTAGAGCTTGTTACTTAAACTTCATATTTAACTGCCTTTGAAATGGACATACTCATCTTCTTTACAGGGTAAGCCAAATCTGAAGTTGGGGTGATGTGATGCTGAGAGCTAGGAAAAGAACTGAAGTTAGAATGCAGCCAAACAAGGTTGCTTCTAGAGAGTCTCTTAGGCCACCAAGAGGAGTCGCTCTCTGCTCTTGTGGGCAGAGCATCATACCTTCTCCTTCATAACTTTAGCAACCTCTATCTTAAAAAAATTAGAATCAGTGGGAACAAAAAGTCTATTAGAAGGTCATTATCAAATTTAATTTCTCTGATTATCTGAAAGTACAATAATTTCCATCGTCAATATATCCATGGTTAGATGTAGTAATTTGGGTTTGTGCCAACATTATCCCTTCAACAACTGTTCACCTTTCTTTCTGTCTGTTCTGCCCTATTTTATAAAAGGTAGTTTTAGTATCTCTCAGGTTTTATATTGGTATGCTCGGCTCTTTATTTCCTTCATAGGAGAAATACTCTGGGGTTTTTGACTCCTTTTAGCTTGTATAAGTTTGAATTAATCTTTCAGAAGTGTGTTAATCAAAATGATACAAACTGCTCCAGGTGAGAAATTACTAGTGCCTTATAGAACACCATTAAAACAACCCCTTTTCTCTTCTGGAAATCTTGAACTGAAATTTTTTTTTAAATGTCTTTTGTCTCTTTTCACAGCTATTCACAAACCACATTACTGGTTTGTGGCTATCCTGTGTGAAACAGCTCCAGATTCTCTTCATTGTCTTCAGAGTGTGAATTTCCAAAGTTATGGCAGAAGTTTTTATTGCTGCCTTACATACTATAATCTTAAACTCCTTGAACTACTTAAACTGTGCAAGAAGCCAGTCCTATTTTATATTTGCAAAGACTTCCAATTTCTGTCATCACACAAATGAAATTTGCTGTTCTTATATTTTGTGCCAGTCTTTTCATAAAGATATTAAATCGACTCATCCTTGATTAACTCCAGTAATAACATCCTACTAGCCCAGCAGTGCCTCTTTCAATGTAAGCCTGTTGTCTGCATTCCATTAGTCACTTCCCATTAAACTCACTTTATTTATTTCCATCAGCTTCGCTTGAATGACAAATTCTTCTGTTACAATCTTTCAGATGTTTACTGCAATACAGATAAATTACTTCAACCATATTTTCCTTGAAAAAAAAAAAAATCAGTTATTTTTAAAAGAAGGTACTTATCTGAGCTGAAATTAAAGTTCGCTTTGCCCATCCAATCTACAGCCTGGTAAATTAGCTTCTCCTCTCTTGAAATGCTTAGGAAAGAGTTCCAATTTCACTGACATTACAAACTCACAAAGTAAGGATAACTATTGTTTGCACTTCTTAGGTGAATTTATGAAATTTCATGACATGAAAAAGCTTACTGTTGGCCTGGCCTGCAGCTGTGCCTCCTCCTTTTATCTACTGAGTAGGAACTGTGTATGGAGTGAGTCACAGATGGCCTTACTTTCTTCCCTCCTCAAACAGGGGCAAGTGTGACAAAAGGTGGAGCAGTCAGAATAGAGGCAGTTAAAGATGCAAGCTCAGGAAAAAGAAATTACATTTTTCTCCAAAGTGGCATACAGTACTTTAGCTTTCCCTTCTCCTGCTGCAGTAAATAGGACTTCTGGCCTTTATGAATAGTGAGCCTCTTTTATTAACAGTGTTTATTTTTAACCATCTCTCTTTCCCAAATCCATTAAACACTCAAAGCTGAGCCATTCCATTTTTCAGCCAATTATGTAGATTACAGAGGTGTACCTGCAATAAACACAGGCAGTACAGCACCGAACTTTTTAGAACTCCCCCTCTGAAAATGTTTTTATGTTTCATTATTTGCTTGTTTAATTGTTTCCAGGTAGTATTAGAAACTGTATTCTTCAACACCCTACTTCACTGCAGAAAAAGTGTTTTGAAAAACTTTGCCATGAACTGTTTTAATTTTTGAAAGAAAGTTTATGTTCCTTGTTGAGATCAGCCATGCAGTTTACACATACCACTCTTTTTCTTCTCTCTCTGGTAAAACACAAAGCAGAAAGTGCTGGATTGTGCTACTAAAGCCATAGGAAAAGAAAAACTAGATGCTGACTTTGCCTGCTCCATTTTGATTCTGCTTTTTGGAAATTCTCCTTCTGACACCCAGTGTTACCCCAGAGTAACTGAGTCAATGAAGAAAATTCAGACTTTGCTCAGTATCAAACAGCAGTTACCAACTGCAGAAATGTGGCCTTTTTTGATTGGGATTAACAACATCTGTACAATGAGAACCTTGTAAATAGGTAGACTGTGCAATCAAATGCTTGGAAGGTAATTAGGCACTCCTTGTTCCCTTTGTTCCTACCTCAGTCCATTAACTTTCTGTCTTGGCATTCTCGGACAGTAGAAGTCCTGATCTAATTGAACTTTAATACAGAATGCTCTGATGCTGTTAAATGTGCCATATCCTTTCAATATGTTCTTTATAATATGTGATCTTACATTATGCGATAAGCAGCTTTCCATCCAGGCTACAATAACGTGGATTCAAACAACATGTGATCTGATGTTTTGATCAGCACTCCTTCCTGGGGTATTTAGGTCAAGTTAATCATGTAGCATACCTGAGTCTTTATGTATCTGTTGGTAATTTAAACTTTACCAAATCTGTCTTGACTTTCTTGAAGTCTTCATAGTAGGATGATACGCATATGAACAAGACAATAAAAATAATCTCAGGCATAGAAAGAATTATTTTCTGAACACGTGGGAAGGGGACCCTTGCCATGACTGGCATAATTTTGAAGATATTTTGGGTTTTGCATGCTTTCTCACACAGATTCAGATTTATATGGGAGACAGGATCAAAGGGACAAGGGGAAGGCAAGGTGACACTAAGGAAGCATCACCCCCTACTTGCTTTATTGGGGAGCATTTGACCTCAGCCAACAAGCCTGATCTCCCACACCTTCAAGTTGAGACTAAATCCATCCTTATGAGCATTTTTATTTCAACCTAGCAAACCATAGATTTTCTGGAGCTTCATAATCATAGCAGCCACACAGATGTTTTATAGCAACATGTCTAAGACAAAATTAATTACCTTAATGGAAGAGTTCTTGAAGCAAATTGTTTGAAGGCTCTAAGTTCTTCCATTTTTGGCTAGTGCTAAAATACAATACTTTCGCATCCCATTTAATTAGCACACTGAGACCATCAGATTTTAATTTGCATGATCACTCTTTTCAGTCATTCACTTATCTCAAAACCTGTTTTCCATATATTAGAGCTCTGACAGTTTCAGTCAAAAAGGAAAATGTGAAATCTATGTCTTTATCCTTCACTAAAAAATAGATTGGATTTTTGTGCTTAATTTGAAGTATCCCTTTCAAAATGTTTGCGGTAGGTCTCACCTCTCCCATAGGCATGTGATAGATACGTACCATTTCAAGTCAGATCCATAGAGACAGGGGAGAAAATCACTCGAAGGTGATGATGTCAAGTCAGTTGAGCAAATAGATTTTAACTGCTGATTGAGTGCAAAATTCAAAATACAATGTACTTTGTAGAAAATGAGTCCCTGTTGCCTGCATATTGGTGTATTAATTAAAGATTGATGTAATTGAATCTTAATGAATTATACCCTTGTGGATACCATATACAGAAATGATGTAGAAACTTCTGCATTTTAAATGATGTTTTTAGACAATGTGCATTGAACACGTGACAGGTATGGCCCACCTTTTATTTCCCCCTTCTCTAGAGCACAGTGCTTTAAATGGAGAGTCTTCCCCATAATTGATGAAGGGACTGTGCGGTCACACAGCCCATGCTATTGTGATCATTTGGTGTCTAGAAATACAGGGTCCCTTAAGAGTGTTAGGGAAATAGCATGTTCAGTGAAAAATACCTCTGCCGTTGTCAGTCAAAATCTGTACAAATTGTAAACCAGCCTTCAGGGAAGGCTGAGTGCCTGAGGGCAACCTCTGCTACAGTAATATGTTAGCGTATTCACTTGTCCATCCTCTTTTCTCAGGTTCACAAGAGGTGGCTCAGGTTCCTCCCCTTCTGAGGCTGGGCCAGCATGGCGGCACCCATCCTTCTTCCTCAGAGTCCTCAGAGCTGCTCTGCCACTTCAGCTCCTCTTGCTGCTCCTGATTGGGCTGGCTTGCCTGGTGCCAATGACCGAGGAGGACTACAGCTGTACTATGGCCAACAACTTTGCCCGCTCTTTCCACCCCATGCTGAAATACATGAATGGTCCACCTCCATTATGAAGGAGACCCGTGAGACAGCGGGTGACCTTACTGGAGTGTTAGCTGGGAGGCAGGATGGTTTTAAAGGGTGACAGGATTCAGTGTGGCAGCTTTACCTACCTGCTGTAGCCACCACTGTGTCCATATCATTCTCTGGTGGCACTCAGCTAGTAACACATCAGTATATCAGTATCAAACTGCACAGTGGTATTACCTGAGTAGTATCATTTCAATACTTGCATCCTGGGTACTAAGGAGGATGTGACGTGTGAGGAAAATGTCCTTCTGTCCAGCATTCTGGATCTTTTAGCCACTTTATATCCAGGTCATTGCCCTGTACTATGCATAGCCAAGGACTTAATACTGTAGATCCTTTCCTGCGTGCTGCTCTAAATGAGCCGTTAGCCAGTCTTTGTTAAATACCCTCTCAGTATCTACAGTATACAAAATAACCAATGCTAAATAAATTTTAGAGCATTTGTAACATACAATTTTAAAGGAACTTGTATGGCAATGTATTATTCCCTGTGGTTTCTGTTTCGGGCATGGTGTTCTAACTTTTGCTTTGGATGCACAAGGTGTAAATCTGAGAAGCACTTTTTTAAGGTTTAAAAAATGGATGTAATAAATAAGATCGTAAAAGGTTTTTTGAGGAAAAATACTGAATGTCAAGTTGAAAAACAAAGAACATATTTATGTATGTACAGTTTGCTAAGCCAAGTTTTGTTTGTATTAATTTCTTTGCATTTATTATAGATACCATAAAATATTTTGTCTACGTGCTTTTTAATGACAACTATGGAAACCTCTAAGTTTAGAATGAGATATATATGGTATAAAAAAATTAGAAGATGTACATATGCTGCACTTCTAAAACTGATTTCAAAATGCTGTAAAAAATTAACAGTATTAGGTACATGTTTGAATTAGAAGATCTGGAAAACCTGACAAATGGTAAAATACATGGGAAAATATCACTCTAGAAGTTGTGTTAATATTGAAAGCTGTTGGCATTTTGAATTAATGATTGGTCATTTCAGGGGTTTTTTTTCTCAAAATGCTTCTTGAGAAAAGTTCGTTCTCACCCGTGTGTTGTTTCTGTCTCTGTGTGTGTGTGTTTACATATGCACTCATGTGCAACCTGTGGCAATTGAGGTTGTACCAATCCCCACTGAAGCAGATCTTTTTGTGTGGGTGTACTGGAAACTTCTTAATATTCTTCATAGCAGCTTAATACCAAGATGGATGTTTATGCTTTACCAATAATTAGTCTAGTGGAGTATGCCCAAAACATAAGCATAAATAGCAGAAAACAAGAACAAACTCATAAATTTTCCAGAAATATTGCAGAAAACTTGCAGTCTGACCAGTGGCAGACACTCTGCCCAGCTTATCAGTCAGAACTCGACCAAAACAAGGTTTTTTTCAATTTTGAAAAAATACAGAGCATGGCTCTAAGTTACTGCTCTTTAATAAGTTTGGATTTTTTTAAGCCATGACACACAATGTGAATTTCTCCTGTGAGATGAATGTTTTTACTTAGAATATATCGGTCTACGTAACAGAAATAAAAAAGCCAGAAGAAAATACAAGCACATTAATTGCTGTTACGTAGCATTACTTTTCTGGGATGTCATCATTTGAGCTGGTAGGAGGGGAGGGTGGTCAGAGGTGGAGTACCACAAGCTGAACTCCAGCATTTGGAGGAGCCAAAATAACGCTTCCTTTCCAGATAAGTGTAATGTTAACATTTTCCTGAAAAGGATTTTGTATGTCAACAAAGTATGTTCAATGTCTGAGACTCAGACTTGGACTGACAGAAGTATTTATTCTTTTCAAGGCTTAGTTTCCTTCATTGGTATTCAGAAGTTATGCTAGGCTAGATTAGTATAATAATAATAATCACTGATTCTGAGTAGGCAAAGATAAGGAACACATTTTGGGGATACAAGGATGAGCTATTATTTGCAACAGGCCTGACATATTCCATAAAATTGATCCCTCTTCTCTTTTCTGATATCATTCTCTTTGGTGACATAATTTAGTCAATGGTAATCAGTGCACCTACGTGAATAATTTGGTAGTTACTCAGAACTGTTAGTACAGATCTCTGCATGCTTTAGACATCTTTTCATCAGACAGTCCCTGGTTTTGGTGGTTAATTTTTTGTTGAAAGATAATTTTGTTTTCTTTTAAAGGAAAACATTGTAAAGAGTAAAAAGACTAATTTAGTGAGAAATAAGGATCTAAGCCTGACTTTGTCTCCTATTTTCCAGCCGACTATTGATTTCATGGAAGTAGATGTTATCTAAAGGGTAGTAGATAGTTTGTGAGTATCAACCTATAGAAGAGCCAAGCTGATGAAAGAACCAGGCAAAAAAGTCACAGGTGAGACCTGTGTTCATTTCTTACAGTATTTAAAAACTGAGGGAGAGGCAGGGAGCTTTGGAAGGAGTTGGTTAGGAGGGAGACTGGAGTGCAAGGAAGGGAGTTCAGCTTGAATGATGTCAGAGACAATTAACAAAGTACTTTATCAAAAGTATACAGGGTAGCACCTGGCATGCTTTGAATTATAACCTGACATTTGAATTTTGTCAGCTATTTTGCCACTCTACAGCCCCTACTTCCCTTGGTTGTTTGAATGTCTTTCCCACTTCCCTGATATCTAGAGAAGAATGGCTTGTCTTCTGCAGAGGGAAAGAAGAATTTGTACTCCTCACTCAAGCTCCCAGGAAGAGTTCTGGAGAGTAATCACTAAAATGAAGCGGGGGGGGGAGGGAATGGTTCCACCTTGTTTATGGTGGTCATGCCATTTTTCTCTCACCTCTTGAAAAACTCAGTCTAGGGAGTATGAGAAAGTGATGAACTGCCAGAGGAGTGGACATTAAGCTGGTTAAACTGGCAGGGGAATACTGATGTGAAATCATAGAAACTTTTCATAATTAATTCCTTTATCTAAATAGAGTTAAGGCTAAGGGGGGAAAGAAATTATGATTAAAGGAAGTAAAGAATTTGGAAGGCCACATCAAGTGTCAGTAGCCCTTTCAAATTCAGTGCATTTTTGGCTGATGATTACCTGCAGGGCACACATGCATTGTCTCACCTCTGCCTTGATGATGAACCATAGGGCAGAATGTACCTGCTATGCCTAGTTTTCTTTCAGAGGTTTCAAAGCAAAGCTGCTTCTGTTCATATCCTCAAGCTCTGAGCTCTAGCCATAGAGCTAACTATAGTTTCAATGTATTGCCTGTTAATTTGAAAGAGAAGTTAGATATAGAGAACATTCTTTTGACCCTGAGTGATCTGCTTATACAGAGCAATCCTCCCAGTAAAGAGCGAACTCTACAATACCTGTGAATAAGGCAGTGACAGACCATGATAGATACACATTAGGAAAAAGTCGGACAGGAAAAATGCTTGTTTGTAAACCCTAAATTTCCTATACCTTCAAGGATAGGAATGTCATCCTGTAAGCTGATATCTTATGGGAATCGCAGGCAGTTTGTGTCAGCAGGTTACAAGTTCCCTTGAGTGCCACCTCTTACTTTCAGGACTTTCAATCTCAACTCTGGACAACATCAACATCTGACCAGTTAAAGTGATTTGAGCAACAGGCTCCTGAAAAAGGAATTTCCTGGTCCTGAACCAATTCCGTTATGACTTCAAATGTGATTTTGCAGAACTGCATCTTGACCCTAAAAACTGTCACAAAGAAGTCGAAAATAAATGGCCGGGCATTTCACAGGATCCTCTTAAAGCAAGCTCCGTCCCAAGAGCACTAGTGACTTGAAGGTCTAACTTGAGTTGCAGACCCCAATGTGACATCGCATTGATCACCACAACATGAACCAGGGTTTATGGGACAACTGCAGGGGGGTGGAAATCACACCCAGAAAGCTGTCAAGCATTGCAGCCAGTGGCACTAGCCAGCTTTGCAGTCTGGGCATCTTTCTCATCCTGATAATATCAAGTTGCTCTCTGCCTACCTCTGTCTTGTTGAGACACTATCACAGAGGGCTTGGGCATGGAAAAACTTTCTAAGAAATGCACAAGTTAGAGTCTGAGATGCCCCATCTCTGTGCTAAGCCTGCAACCCATCATGTACCCTCTTTCTGAAGCACTTCACCTACTTGGGCTCTACAAATATGAAGGACTGATTTCTGGTAATGTGCCTTGAGCCTTGGCTGCAAGGCATGAGGAAAGGCAATACAGGAGCTGCAGAACTCTGGGTCTGTGTGAAAGGCACGTGTTCAAGCATAGAGAAAGTGAGCTCTGTATCTTGGGGAACTCCAGTCATTACTGAGTTATATTTTTCCCCATTTTCTACTGTAGATGGATGTAGTAGCTGCTGTAGAGGTGTAATCATCCCCGCAGTTTGATGCATCTTGCAACTCTGAACCCTGCTTACTGGCCTGTAGTCACCGCATAACTAGTGGGTGTTTAAAGGCATAATGAAAAATAGTTGCTCAGTGACTCCAGACTGCGGCAATATCAAAGCACTATCTCATTATGCTTATAATGATAATAGTGCAAAATAATGAGCACTGTTTGCCCTGAACTTACTCTTCTGTTTGTGGAGTTTTGTTTGTGGACTGTGCTTTATAAAATCTGAAGGCAGACTAAAAAGTAATATTTAGAGATGTTAGAGTACAAATGATCTGAAGTTGACAGGAATACTGTGCCTTATTCCTCACAGTTGTGAGCATGATGATACCCATTGCCTATCCACCACCCTGTTCCAGCAGCGGTTTAACAGGTTCATTCCGCAGCAGATCCATAGTTTCTCGCCACTAGTTTGCCATCCTTCCGGCTCCACTGCAAATGCTGTGAACACCTGCAGTCTTGCTTTCTTCTTTCTTGGAACTTTCTCCTACAGCTGGTTATTGAACAAGGACAAAGCTGCTGGGATTGTCTTATGAACAGTCATCCCTGGCCTTCAGTGTCTTGTGCTATTTGTGGTTGAGAAATATGTTTACAACTGACAGTATCTCTCAACATGCTCATCGTCATGTGCATCTGAGTGCATTAATGTGTGTGTCCAAAGGCATAACAGAAACTGGTTGCTCACAGTCTTCAAACTACAGATGCTATCAGGATTTAGCAAATGTAGAATTCTAGGAAATAAGAACAGAGTCAAGGGGAAGAAGTGCAGATTTTTAAGCAAAAGGAGAGCATTGATCTCACTTACTTGCACTTCCTGTATTTTATTTGGTGTTCAGAGCAATAGATTGTGGAAAGAGCAGGAAATGCTATAGCGAGGTTTGTGTTTAAGCTGGCTGGTCTGGCTATAAAATTGTTCAACTGTTGGAGCAGTCAGTTGCAGAATTCATCTAAACCAGTCTTTGCCTAAATTGAGGGGTGGGGAGTTGGAAGGAGGGGGTCATTTGTCTTTTGAATGTGGGGGAAGAATGTGTGTCTTATATTCACAGAGTTCCCTACACAAGGGAACTAGTCTAGGTACTGGCTGTCTCTTTTTAACTTTGGCAGCAATATTGTGAAATGCACTATAGAGAATTGAATTCTATTGTTGTTGCACTATTTGGCCATAACTAAACTTAGAGGGACATAGATGTGAAACCAATATTTGGGAGAAGTTATGCTTGTTTTAATAATATTAAGAACATTGGAAAAATCTAATTATATTCCACGGTAAAAAAATAGATAGGAATTATTTAGAGAATTAATTTGTCTTTCCAAAAAGCAGTAGATAAAAATCTGTGCAACAAGATAAAGGGAAATTAATAACTGCAAGCTAAAGCACTGAAGACTTGTCATAGCCTGGTTAAATGATAGAAATCTGAATTATAGTAAATGATTGCTCTAAAAGCAGACAGGAACTGAAAGCTGTGAATTCTATTGTTCGGTGCCACTTAATACATCATTCATAAAATGAACTGGTCAAAACTGCTTGGTTCAGTAAAAATCTATTTAAAGACCTGAGATGTAGCAAATGGATTTGACCACAATGAGGTCTGAATAAAAGAATGGTGCATTCAATTTTTGGAAGAGAGAGGAAGCTTTACGAAAGTATTGTCCATTTCTTGTATCAGAAGTGGCCTTGGGGGAGGAGCGGTGAGCCACTGAGCTCTTCTGTGTCAGGGATGATGCAGATGCGGATGTAGTTTGCACAGAGGTTACTCAGGTCAGGCTCTTTGCATTTTCAGGCACGTTGTAATTCCTGGGAGATTGCTATTATTGATATTGTAATTGTAAGTTTTTTTCATTCCATTGTTTTTAGAAAGGACGTTTTACAAAACACCTGGAAGAAAAGTTACCAGAGTCCACTTTTTTATGTAAGTACATGCTCACAAGCCTAACCAAGAAGTGGGACATTCATGTCTGTAGTGTTCTCTTTATAAATAATTCAAACATTGTCTGAGAGGCTCTCCTGACCATTAAGCTGCAGGTTAAAACACATGGTTGAAATTTTGACTCCTTTGCTAAACTTGAAGCATTGTGCAGCCAGGTGTGCAGAGTGCAGGGGCAAAGGAGAAAAAAAGTACTGGAAGAAGGCATAATGCTGTAGCATTTCGGTTGAGATAGATATGAAGACGACATTTTGGAGCTGAAGTTTCTTCTCCTATTTTTGGATTTAACATAAGCAAAAAATACAAATGCCTAAACTTTTAAACTTTTATGTGACCTACTGTGTCTCTCACTGCAAACTGGGTAGCACTTTTTGCTTGCCTCTATGTTGTAACACACTTGTTTCACCTTTCCATGGACAGCACAGGTTCTCAAGAAATGAGTGGAAAATAAAAAGATATCTGACAAGAATCAAATATTTCTGCCTTAGAAAGGAGCATTCAGTCTTTGTGCATAGAGGAGCTAAATATCTTACAGTCCCAAGCATGTCAGCAAAATCTGGCTTAAAAAAAAATCCTGAAAGCACAACCTTTTCTCACATGCACATTTTTCAGCTGTTTAAACTGGTAACATACTGGAGTGGTGCGCAAATGTGTAGGAATGGAAAACAACAGGAGATAAATTTTATATTGCCTGTATGCCTGCAGAAATAAAGACTTTAGCAGAGTGACACCTAAATACTGCAACACAGATCTTACAGGGACATGAGAGCTAGTTAGCCTTGCTCCTGCTGAGATAAGTGCCAAAAGCTATTATTTTCATGGTCAATTTTCCTGAAGACTTCATGAACGTTTTTACACTTGAGTCTCTGTGTCTGTAGAATGCCATGGTGAATGGTAGTAATTGGAGCCTGACTGGGCATAAGAAAAGCCATGTATGCAGCGCCCTTCCGTGGGCATTCTTTCTCTGGGAACACACTGATGAGTGTTATTTTACATGTTTGGATTTTCCTCTCCACTTCATGGGAGACAAGCAGCGTAATGCAGAGAAAAAGGATGTAAGACTTTTCCAGCCTAAGAAACAGCTGCTTCCTGGAGCTTTTAATGTGGCAGTATGTGGATGAAAAAGCAAAATCTATCGTTTAATTTTGAAGAATAAGCATGGCTACAAGGCATTTAAAGAAGGTGGGTTCCCCACTGACTGAAAACACCAAGTTGCAGCTCATGAAGAAGCTGTTGTCATTACATAACAAGGGGATTGCCTTAATTAACAGAAAAGTAAAAGCAGTCATATGTTGTTCAACAATGCCTTAACTATGTCATAACTTTCTAATTAGTTAAATAGAATAAAATATGCTGGAAAAAGACATGCATCGCTTACATGTTAGGAAAGAGAGAAAGCGGGGTTGTGGGGGGGAGTCCAATGCATACAGCTATGTGCATGTACCTGGGCTCTCTCAAGGGAGTAGGCAGCTGCTCTGCAATGTGCTGTGTATGCAGTGAGGGAAGCAAGAGTGATAGGCACAGTAAAGGTGAGCCAGGAGTTTCAACTGGAAGTGCTCTGCAGTGAAATAGAAAGATATATCCTTGCTGTATGATTTCTTGGATTGTATCAGCCAACACACATAAGAAATCAGGAATCAAGCTGGAGTCCTAGCTGGCTCCTGGCTGTGGAAATGTGCCCAGTGCCTGAGTGCAGAGGCCCTTTTCCTGGTGGGTTCCTCCTCTGGGGGTCTGAGCAAGGTGACACCTTCTCCCATCACAGAAGACACATAATGGGAGGGAATGAAGAAGAGGAGACAGACTCCTTTCAGTTGTGCCTGCTGATAAGGCAAGAGGCAATGGGCACAAATTAAACCACATGAAATTCCATCTGAGCACAGGAAAACATTTTTCAATGTGAGGATGGTCAAACCCTGGAACAGGTTGCCCAGAGAGGTAGTAGAGTCTCCTTGTGTGGCTATTCAAAACTCGGCTGGACACGGCCCTGAGCAATGTGTTGTAGGTGTCCCAGGTCTGACCCAGGAATTGGACTAGACAATCTCCAGAGGTGCCTTTCCCAGCTCAGCTGTACTGTGCTACTGTGTGGTCACGTTGTGCTCCAGAAAGAGATGGGCAAAAGATTGCCTATTCTCAGGTATTGTGGCAATCCTTTGCCCATTAAAATTGTCACAATTCTTGCAGATATAAGTATGTTCAGACTTTAGCTGTTTGGTTTTTAATTTAAGAGTGTCAGGCCTTTGATTTTGCAGGATTACTCTGCTGTCTATCTGCTTTTTTGGATTAACTCTGTGAGTTAGTATCATGTAGCAGCTGTCATCTTAAGCCAGTTCTCCATGAACCATAAGAGCATTTGACCTCAGTGCTTATTTGGTCCTGTGGATAACAAATTGTATAAAGCCATTGAATGTTGTCAGATTTTGAGTCAGCATTGAAAACGATATATTATTTTAAGCACATATACATGTGCAGTTAGTTCCCACATGACATCCTTGTCTCTAAATTGGAGACACATGGATTCAATGGATGGACCACTCCAAGGCTAAGGAACTCAAAGAGTTGCAGTCAACAGCTCAATGTCCAAGTGGAGAGCAGTGACAAGTGGCGTTCCTCAGGGGCTGGTGTTGGGGCCAGCGCTGTTTAACATCTTTGTTGGTGACATGGACAGTGGGACTAGGTGCACCCTCAGCAAATTCACCGATGACACCAAATCTGTGGTGCGGTCGACACACTGGAGGGAAGGGATGCCACCCAGAGGGACCTTGGCAAGCTTGAGAGGTGAGCCCATGCAAACCTCATGAAGTTCAACAATGCCAAGTGCAAGATCCTGCACATGGGTTGGGGCAATCCCATGCACAAACACAGGCTGGGCAATGACTGGATTGAGAGCAGCCCTGCAGAGGACTTGGAGGTATTAGTGGATGAAAAACTGAATATAACCCAGCAATGTGCTCCTGCAGCTCAGAAAGCCAACCACATCCTGGACTGCATCAAGAGGAGTGTGACCAGCAGGTCAAGAGAGATGATTCTCTCCTTATACACCTCTCGTGAAACCCCACCTGCAGTATTGTGTTCAGCTCTGGGGCGTCCAGCATAAGAAGGACATGGACCTGTTGGAGCGAGTCCAGAGGAGTCCACAAGGATGATCGGGGCTGGCGCACCTCCCCTATGAGGACAGGCTGAGAGAGTTGGGGTTGTTCAGCCTGGAGAAGAGAAGGCTCTGGGGAGACCTTATAGTGGCTTCCAGTACTTAAAGGGGCTATAGGAAAGATGGGGAGGGACTCTTTATCAGGGAGTGTAGTGACAGAATGAGGAGTAACGAATTTAAACTGAAAGAGGGTAGATTTAGATTAGATATTAGGAAGAAATTCTTTGCTGTGAGGGCGGTGAGACACCGGAACAGGTTGCCCAGAGAGGTGGTAAATGCCCCATCCCTGAAAACATTCAAGGTTAGGTTGGACAGGGCTCTGAGGAACCTGGTCTAGTAGAAGGTGTCCCTGCCTGTGACAGGGGGATTGGAACTAGATGATCTTTAAAGTCACTTCCAACACAAACCACTCCATGATTCTATGATTCTATGATTCTTATTACTGTGGTTCAACATTCATGGCCAAAGTAGCAACTCTCAGTCAAGCTCTTTGTCATGAAAGCATGCTGCAAAACAGTAATATGATTTGGAACCATTGCTCAGTTCTACTCTGCACTTACAAATCCCAACAGTCCCTAAATTTCTTTTGGAGTCTGAATAAGCTATTTGCTTTCATGTTTGACAAGACATAGGGTGAGGTTTCACATGGATAAAGTATATTGCCTGGCTTGTCTTAATCATTGAGATGATAGTTAGAATTAAGGTAATAATCTTACTATTTTTTCCTTATCAGTTATGTACAGTGAAACATCACCAAAAAAAAAAAAAAAAAAAAAAAGCGCTTTTACATATCAGGCACCTCAATACGAGAGAGATATCGAGGTGCTGGAGTGAGTGCAGAGGAGGGCAACGAAGCTGGAGAAGGGCCTGGAGAATAAATCCTATGAGGAGCAATTGAAGGAGCTGGGACTGTTCAGTTTGAGGAGGAAAAGGCTAAGGGGAGACCTCATCACTCTTGTGGTGGTTTGACCTTGGCTAAATGCCAGGTACCCACCAAGTCACTCTATCACTTCCCCCCCCTTCCCCTTTTTTTCTCAACAGGGCAAAGAGGGGAAAGAAAATAAGACAGGAAAAAAAACAACCCTTGTGGGTAAAACAACAGCAGTTTTAATATAAGCAAAGTGAAGCAAAGGTCCGCGCACGGAAGCAAAAAAAAGAAAACAGATTTATTCTCTACTTCCCATTAACAGGCAATGTCGGGCCTTCTCAGGAAGCAGGGCTCCAATACGCGTAGTGGTTGCCTCGGAGGACCAAGGGTGACCCCACCCCCTTCCTCCTTTCTCCCAGCTTTATACTGATCAGACGTCATATGGTATGGAATATCCCTTTGGTCAGTTCGGGTCAGCTGTCCTGGTTGTGTCCCCTCCCAAGATCTTGCCCACCCCGTCCCACTGTGGGGGGGGAAAATGTCAGAAAGAGCCTTGGTGCTGTGTAAGCACTACTCAGCAGTAGCCACACCAGTGTGCTATCGACACCCTGCCAGCTCCTAACATAAAACACAGCACCATGAGGGCTGCTACAGGGGAAAACCAATTCCGGCTCAGCCAGACCCAGTACAACTCTCTACACCTACCTGAAAGGACATTGTAGAGAGGTTGGTGCTGGTCTCTTCTCACAGTTAATTAGCAATAGAACAAGAGGGAATGGCTTTAAACTCCAACAGGGGAGGTTTAGACTGGACATTAGGAAAAAATTTTTCACAGAAAGAGTGGTCAGACAGTGGAATAGGCTGCCCAGGGAGGTGGTGGAGTCACCATCCCTGGATGTGTTTAAGGGTTGTTTGGATGAGATGTTAGGGAATACGGTGGAGGGGAGAACTTTGTAGAGTAGGGCTGATGGTTGGACTCGATGATCCCAAGGGTCTTTTCCAACCTGAATGATTCTGTGATTCTGTGATATATATTCATGTAGGAAAAGAGAAGAACCTATGAGCCAATAGTCCCACATAGAACCAGCACAGCATGGAAAAAAGATTAAAAAAATCAATATAGGGACTACCACTATTACTGATCTAGATCTACAAGTATTGAAATATGTATGTAAATGCTGTAGATTACTGGTTCGACTCTTTGCAAAGACCAAATATAATTTTGAGAGTATTTTACAGGATAGGGTTAAGTTCAAAGTGGTTTTATATCAATAAAAATATCTTTCATTTCTTTTCATCCCCTTCCTGACAGCTTAGTCAAGATAACTTTTCTCCCTGAGGACTAGCTTTCACTTGGGAATGAAGTGCTATTTATTTGATATTAGCTAACTCATGGTAAGTGGCAGTCAGCTACAGAAGTCTAAATTCACACAATCTCTTCCACCATAATCTGTTTCACAAGGCAAAATAAGGAACATAAAGCATATAAAATACTAAGCACATTAAAGCATATGAAGTACTAAGTACTTAGGTGAATTCCCTGATGTCATTAGGAATACTAGAGACTAGACCTAACACATTGTCAACTCCAGATATGGTCACTCTCTGATGCTTTTTGGGAAAGGTGAAGAAACCAATTAAGAAACAGTTTTCACTTAGATACACAGAAACAGACACATTCTGTTTCTGTAAAAAATAGTGTACCATTTCAGAGGCTTCTGGAAAACAATAAGCAGAGAAGCGTATTTTTAAAACTATGCATAACTAATGAAACAAAGTGCTCTGGTTAATTCTTTATTTTCAACATCAAATACATTGATAAAAATCTTGCACCAATCAGATAGCCTACTGGATTTTTCATTTAGACTTTTTTAGAACATTTTTAGGTGCAAAACAAAGGAAAAAAAAAAAAAAAAAAGCTCACCAAAACAAAGACATCAGTAATTTTATATGCATCAGTGAAAGAACAGAATACTTCAACCAATGCATCATGGCAGCTAAGCCTATACCAAAGAAAGGACTTTCCATTGACAGACTACATAGTGCACACAAAAGCATTAGTTTTATAGTATATACAATAAGGTGATACATAAAGTGGCTTGTTAATGTGAGTCTCGTGACCAGCAGTCTATCCTTTCATTTTCCGATGGACACTTTCTGAAGAAACATTCTAATTATAGGCACACAGGAGTACAAAGCATACTAATTTGCAAGATGGCAGCATATACATTTTTTTAAACTTTTTGTTTGTTTCTTTAGGCACATTTGAATGCAAAATATTTTTTTTAGATTTTTTTTTTAACACAGTGCAAAACTGAATACCCTTATGGGCAACAATCACTTTGAAAAGAACTTTCATTCAAAAGACAAAAGGGAACTGTGAGTAGAAAGGGTAGGACATTAATATTAGGGAAATAGTAATTTAAAATTCTCAGATCAATTTGAGATTATGCTATAGCTGCAGGTGACAGCAAAGACTGGTTTGTATTATGATACCATTGTTAACATGACCCTTCTTTTACATGTGTTGAATTTCTATCTGTAAAGCTATATTACGGTTGTAGATAGCATTGAAAATAGCCATCTCTTTATTCCAAGTAAGAAATGCACTTATAAATTCAGCTGAGAATACCTTATATACAAAATCCCATTACCTTTAGGTTGAGTTGCATTTTAATTTTAACGCAGGATACTATATACACAAGAGAGGCATACTGTGTTCCTACCAAAGCCTGTGATAAGACTAAGGCCCTACTGAGCCAGAATTTTTACTTTGCTGATAGTTTGTTTAATTTTAAACATTTGGCACAACTCTTAACAAATCAGTTGGCATCAACTGGCATAGATGGAGGCTCCAATACAAGCCCTGGCTTGGATGAAGGAGGTGATTTGGGTTTTGTTTTGTTTTCTTTTTTTTTTCCTCAATTTAAAGTCCAGTGATATGCTGACAGTCCTTGCAATATCCTTGGGAGCTCAGTTCAGATTATTTCTTTAATCATATTTTAAAATTATTAAACCCCTTAGTGTACAAAAGGAGAAAAATCATCAAGAGATACCACTGAAACATAATAGTAAATTTACCATAAACACACACCAAGAAACTCTCATTAAATTATTTTACCCCAGTACAAATCCTACTGCCCCAACTGGGAGTTTTACCTGAGACAAAGTCTGCAACGTCGAGACATGGCTCGAACCACTACAAACCAGAGTAGCTTTCACATGTTGGAAACTCAGACATCACTAAGTGCTACACATCACCCTATCCCCTCTCCTGCCTCCCTAGCCTTTTGTAATAATTCAGTAACAACCACATTCTCAAGCAAAGTCAGTTCATCTGGTCTATTTCTGTTTGGCTTGTGCTGGTATTACATTGCCTATGTTTCTAGGGGGTTTTTTGTTTTGTTTTGTTTTTTAAAAAAATCATGTATAAACATTATAAAATAATTATTTCATTAGCTGTCCAGAGACATTACTATGAATGTTTTGGTAAAAGCATAATTAGCTGCCTTAAATAGTTTTCTTTCAATTCTTTTTTTTTTTACATGCTATATATTTTTATTTAATATCCAGCACCAGATATTCAGGTAGTACTGGTTTGTCAGCTGCAAGTATAAAGTATATATGTATATATATATACACACACACATAAAATAGCATCCTGTGAAATAACAATTACCAAATGTCAGGCACAATTGTTTGCATACATGAGAGCATAATTCAGAATTACATATGAAAAAAGATACCATTTTTGTATCATAGACTTTGTTTAATCAATTGAATAGCTACATTCAGCTGTCTGATATGTGGACAATCATCTTTATAGATAACTATGGGAAGGTTACTATATTCATTAAGGTGCTGCTTCAGTTAAAATCTCATGAACAAGTTAATGACACAGATCCTGAAACTGCCTGAAGGTAAATTAATGTATTACTGGGAATCACTGTTTTTCTTTCTTGGGTGCCTTTCACTGTTGTCACCACAAACATGGGAGGACTGGTTAAATCTAAACTACTTCCTTGCAAGGGCTGAGCCTAGGAAAGCATTCATAATTAAGATTGTGAGCTGACTGATTGTTCCTTATGTTCCAAGACACATTATGATACCCTTCTGTCTGCTGCATACCACTTCAAATCATGCTTATCCAGCTTCACTGGGAGAATCTGTAGAGTGTAGTGGTGCTTGCCCTATATAAGTACCATCAGAATCTGACCCTCTCTTATGAATTGCTCTCCACTAACTACATTTTTTTTCCTCTAGGCCTAATTTACACTTGAATCAATGTAATGAACTGTTCTGAGATGTAGGAAGCGAGGCATTCATTTAAACCAATTTGCCTTGAAGCTTAGGAGCTTGATCCATGTGTTCTGTCATAGAGAACTCCAAGTTGCACATACAGTATTTAAAGAGCCACTCTAATTCACACTGGGCTACAAGTGAATGATGGTGGTGTAAGCACGTAAGTGTAACTACAGGGATTCCTGTGCTCCATTCAGATCTTAGCCTGCACTCATTTCAGGGCATTCATGATTTTTCTAACACATTTGAAAACCAGCTACTAACCACAACAAAACGTGCATTTTCTTTCAAAGCATTTAAGAGCCCTCCAAAAGCCCTTAGGTACCAAATTTGCACACACACACGCACACACACATACTCTCTTACTGAATACACAAAAAGACAAATCCTTCAGCACATTCAGGAAAAAAATGACACTATAATATGCATCAGTAAAAGGCCTATTAACTTACAGTGACTGCTTCACATGTGTAGGCTTGCACAGTTTTTGAGGACTCTTCTTACACATAGGTAGCATCTAGCTTTAGACTTTTAAACTGCGCACATCCTCGGATATGTACATGAAACTGTTATAGACATCATTATGTACATTCACTAAAGAATCAAATCCTTGACTTGGAGCACAAACTCGTCCTATGCCTTGCTGCCTTCACAATTGCTATGTAACTCGATCTCACTGCACACAGATTCTGCTTGTGTAACAGGGAGCATAATTAGACATAGGCACTCCTGTATGGCATTAGTTGCACTATTTCCTACATTTAGTTACTACAGGATATTCCAATCAACATAATCTAACATAAAGGTTTCACTATAGCAGTAAAAGAAGCATTCCTGAACCCTTCTCTAGCACTGTGGCCAGCTGCTGTGGAGCAGCCTACGCATGTGCTATGAAACATCCTTACTGGCAGGGTGGTCACTTCCAACCAGCTATTGGAATAGTCCCTGGTCCATGCTAACTCCCAAACTGTGCCTGTAAACCAGAAGTGCAGATAGGACAGCCAAAGTTTATCATTAGATTAATAAAATATCCCTAGCATATGTAATAATCGCATTCTAGTACCCAGCAACGCTCCCCGACACATTTAATTTTCTAGCATAGATGCAGTCAAAGAGCAGCACTGACTCCTACTTTGAATAGCACATAGTATGGATTTCTTCAGTCTCTCTCCTTCATGTCTTGCTGAAGCTCTTGATATATTTACAATTGGACTGAAAAATGTGACTAACCCTTAATGAAAAACAGTTACACGCACGCATGGAGAAAGCCAGATTTATCTTCCTGGGCATGCAGTCCCAGAGTCTTCACCATGTCTGAGGCTCACTGCCCAGTTCCGGTGTCACAGGTGAGCTGGCTCTTAACAGTGATTTCTGAGCATGCCCCAACAAGAGCCAAAGCAAGCCAAGGCAATGCAAAGCCTACTGCTCTGGCGGTGATGCCAGCCCTCCCAGACACAGCTAGGCCACACTCTACTGAATGGGATGGGACCATCCCACCCTGCACTGCCAGTCTTTCACTAGCATCCTCACCCCTTGGTTGGTAGCAGAACAAAGCAAACCATGGGGGAGGTTTTTTAATAAAATAGTGATGGATAATGTATGTATGTGAAGATTTTTATTTTTTTTTAAGACCTGATGATTTTTGTAATCATCTGGTCTGATTTAAGCGTAATTATCTATGTTATCACTGTTTGTCGTGTTGCCCTTGATTTACACACTGCCAAGCTACAGAACAATTTAGCTTTGTAGGATCAGACAAGATAGGATGCACACAACGCACAGCTAGAGGATATGGTAAGAGGATCTAAAAGTTTGGTCTGTATGATCTTGATAGGGATGTAAGCCAGCAAGGTAAAACAGTATTATTCTCAGACAGGGATTCCTTTCTACTGTAGGAAGAAAGGTGGGAATCTACCTAAACTAACAAGGTAGTCACTAGCAGTGCAGTTTCACTAGGGCACACTAAGTTGCCAATCAGCTTTCCATTTACCCCTCAAAAATAGTCATCCAGAATCTCTACCGAACTGCTTCAAAGTTTCAAACAAGGATTAAGCAAGCTCAGAATTTGGGGTGGTATCAACAAAGGCTACCACTCATGAAGATGCCAGTACACATGGGTGATATGGCCTATGAATTTATAGGAAAGTGACTTACTCAACATACATGCAAAATTAAATAAAAACCTGCAAATTTTAAATCAAGTCAGCCTGACAATCCTTGCTGGCTGTCCACAGCAATAAAATGTCTTCCATTTAGGATAAGCAATCAATTTAGGCAAGCGCTTGACAAACACTCAAATGGAAAATGCAGGTGACTTGTCACTGGAGTGTTTACTTAGGTGGGACTATAGACGAAAGAAAGCGTGAACTAGGTAGTACGCTGCTGGGTTTCTCATACCATTATATCTGCTGACTTTTGTTTATATTGTATTCTGCATATTGTCCTCTTCTTTGCTGTTTATATAAAAAGGCTGCAAGGAATGAGATGAAGCTGATGCAGTTGTCAGCTGGCTCCGGTTCTCCTCTTCCATCGGTGCAGCACTCCTGGCTGCTGGGGCATGCAGTCGGTGAGCGTCCAGCATCTCCAGCAAGAGATCATAGAGTGGGACCACGTTTTTACACTTCATATTGTACAGGTGCTCCATTCCTTTGTTGCTGCGGTTGTAACGAAACAATGGTTACTTTCCAAATATGCTATGGAAAAAAAAAGCTATCAGCTCATAATATTTGTTAGGTTCATATAAATTCTACCTTGTACAAAAAAACTTAATGGTGTAGTTGCTGTACACCCCTTCTACAGTTAGCAGAAGGCATCCTCAAAGAACACTTCAGACTGCCAATGAGCAAGTTGCTTTCTAAAGGTGGCTCTTTTGCTCTCCTTTGCCTAAAAGGTAGCCTAGAGCACACGGACTCCGAATTTACACACTCTAAGTCGATGGGATGAATCTTGGTTTGCCCATAATAAAACCTAAAATATCAGATTTTTTTTTCAAGAAAACAACCTCAGCCAATTTGTTAGCAAATGCTCACTCTTATCCAGTCACAAAACTATGGAAACAATAATTAACTTCACTGTGCATCTGGAACTTCCTTAATTGTACAAATTCTTCTTAAGGAAAAAATTAAATAAATAAGGGATGATTAACATGAAGACAAAGAAACTCCACAAAAAGACACAAGTAAAAAAACCACATGCACAGACCCCTTGACTTTTTTCTGAAGACCTGTATATCAGTCCAGGAGGTAAAATCTGCATGTTTCAGCTTTAGTAGCTATGATGTGGTGCTTGCTCTAATTTTCATTTTATTAACCAAAATAATGAAAATTAAAATCTGTGTAACAAATCTCTTGTCCCTTCATAAAAATAAAATCTATACTGTATCTTTTTATAGACTCGTCATGTTGTTAACACTCCAGCCATTGAGCAGCTACCTTAAGAGGTAATTATGTCTGGGAGAATCATTGCTGGGACTACTAACAGAGTGCCTCAGACACCTCACCTCTAATTAGCAAAGGGCACGGTCCTCTCAATTGGGATTCAATAGATCTGCATTTATTCTCACCCATAAAATACACATAATGATCCTAATCTCTTTTCTAAAGTGACTTGCAATCAAGCCACTTGTGAAAAGTGGCTACATAAAAGTGTTAGTTTTATTAAATATTATCTTATAGGAGACTAAAGCTTGCAGAATTAGGTTACTGCTACATTAGCATTCTACTTGATAGTTTTCAAACAGAATACAAGATGCACATAACATTAAAAGTAGATACTGCTTACAGCACTATCAAAACATGAAGCAAAGGAAAAGAGAACTAGAAAAAACAAATGGGGAAAACATTTACTCCTTTCGCACCATAATCTAATGTACTATTTTGCACACGTGTTCCATATATCTTTATTGAAAGTAGACATATATAATTTTTTTTGTAGCAGCTCTCTATACAGTTTGCCCTCCCACCAGTGAAGGAAAAATGTGCATGCACATTGTGAAACCTCCCTTGCATGGACCAGCGCAGAAGGGCTGACTGAGTGCTTGCTCTCACCTCATGTGTCTGATGTGAGAGAGGATGAGGAGGAGCTGAGCCAGTCGTCTGTGTTGCTGCTGCAGAGAAAGACCTGATTTAGCCATTAAGTGTATCAGAGTGTCTGTGATTTTGTCCAGAATACGGTGAATATAGTCTCTCTCTTCCAGAGATTTCAAGGTGCTGGAAAGAAAAGTGTACACACCTGGAGTAGGAAGGAGAAAGAAAACAAACAAACGGCAGACAAAAATTACTTTGATGGAGTCAGACTTGCCCAAGGTACACCTTGTGTCTTGCCTCTTCAGCTGTGTTGAACCATGGGAGCTGATAGTGTGTGAACCTTCTTGCTTGCCAGACAGGTCACTGGTTTGAATATCCCTGGAGCTTGGATTTGATCACTGTAGGCAAAGCAGCAGGAGGAAGACAATGCCTCTTCCCCATATGGGTCCATCCAAGTTCTGAGCCAGGTGGTGGACAACACCTGCAGCCTGCAGCTAGACCCACCTGTGGGCTGCACTATTCTCTCAGTCACTTGGCTTCAAAACCTTGAGGAGATGCCTTGAGAGTTCTGCAATACTTACTGACTTTCAGCAGTTTTTGCCATTTTGTCTGCTGCATAATGTTTGATTTTTGGTGATTTGCTAGTCAATCTAAAACTGAATGATATGCTACCACAAAACATGTAAACAAAATCAGTGTTTGTTTATGCACACTTGCCTCAACAAAACCCTCCCAACCAAGCAAGAGCCTTGAAGGGTGTGTTCCTTCTCCTGCAAACCCAACTCTCCTTTAAAAACTATGACCAAAGCAACCTGTGTAAATTTAGCCATATGACATATTGCTTACTGATGAAAGTCAGCAGCCTGAAGATTTTGATCAGAAGGAAATTTTTCCAGAAATCAAGACACCTTCAAACCCCCCCTCCAACAGCCCCTCTACATCTCCTATAAAGCACTGTAACCCAGCCATACGAGCTTTTGCCAGTAGTAATTCTGGAGTACATGAAGCAAATCAGCTTTCTAAATTGGAAATTCTGAACTATTTTGCATTTTTTTATCTTGAATTTGCTTTGGACAGCAACACACAGTCAATGTGAATCAGGTCACAACAGCAGTGTGCTTCCAAAAGGCAGCTGTTGCATTCGGCACCAATTTTTTTAATCTTCTGGATTAAGCCATTAACTCTAAACAGGTCCAATTACTATAACCCAGTCCTGAGGCAGCCAAACCTTAAGATGTATGGATGGTACTACAGTCAAACTGGCTTGATCATGGTGTGTTCATTCCCTGTGTCTATAATGTACTTGACAAATCCTGTGCTTTAGCCCTTCTGCATCAGCTCACAGAGCCAAGAAGAAATGTGGATTTTGTCCTCGGAAAAAATTGGTTTCTGGAATTACTTTTCATTTTGCTTTTCTTTAAAGCATTATTTATAGCACAATGCAGTTAGTGATATTAAGAAAAAAAGACACACACACTAACATGTACACATACACAGACATATATACTGTAGGTTGTTTGTATTGTTTTAGCCTGGGGATGGAGAACCATTAGATTTGAAGATAAGAATATTTTGCCATGCATCTGAACAGTCAGGGAAATTGAGATTTTTGTACCATCTTCTTGGCATACCTCACATCCTCTGCATCATTTTAGTACTTCAAGGACCCGACACCTGAAACTATTGTAACCTGCAAGTAGGTTACAGAAGGCTTTGGGTCTTCTGTACTAAAAAGAAATATAAATTTGTGGTTTTGAATGTCAGTGTGAGTGTCTCAGAGAGAGAGTGTGTGAGTGAGAGAGACTGCTTTAAAAAACCAAAAGGATAACTCAAACACAGCACAACTTCTGAAAATCATCAGTCAGAGCTCTTAATTTTGGTAATGAATATTGCTTCAAATTGGATATCGATGGATAGTACAACAGCCTCTTTTCTCACAGAGCTTTTTATGATTATTATTATTTTTACTTGAAATGAATTCACCAAAGAGAAACAGCTCCTGGGGCTTTTCTCAGCTGAGTGACTCTTAACCATCCTTACATATGCCTACTGACAATATCAAGCTTTATAGCTTAGCAGGTAGCTGTAGGGGCAATATTCTTAAATATTACTGACAAAACACAGTCCATTAGAAGGAAACATTAGTCTCATAAACCCACAGTGCCTCCAGAGCAGCCTACTTCAGCCAGAGGATGCTATTGAGCCCTTGTAGCAATACCCCTTAGTTTCATAACTTTGAAACCAGAAACATTAAAAAAAAAAATCTGTTAGGAAGAATTGTTTTTCACCTAGGTCTAGTCCAGAGCTATTAAAAAGTATAAATCAGAAAAACCCACTCCCCCCAAAATGTATAGACTTCAGGCAATTGCCAGTCGATAACCACCAAGAAAAATGATATTTGGTTTTCCTTTCTGCCCCCCTAGTGATTGCTCCTGCCCCAGGCCAATGACCAGAAATTTCCCCAAAAGAAATTCCAGCTATCCATCAAACACATAGACACACAAGCAGAGTTTTGGAACAAGAGTGCAGAAAATTGTCTTAGCAAAGTGAAATTTAACAGTCTCAAAGGTCTTTCCAACCTCTGAAGCTAAAAGCAAGCCTAAATTGAATAGCTACCAGTTTTTTTCCAGCTCTTTCTGTAGGTCAGTATTGTAAAACATAACAGGAGCAAGAACAGAGAAAGCACCACCCTGTAAACAAGTAAAGCCTCTTGGTCTGTGCCAATAGCACAAAGCTATGCACAGAACAGGGTCCCTCAGGGACTGCAGCACTACCGTGCCAACTGTTGGCATATGGTGATATAATTTTATATGTGTCACTATATCTAGTGGCATATTTTTGCATATTACAGTAGAGGAGAACACCCTCTACATCTTTTCTGTCACAATAAACCCCAGTTTAAATTATCTTTGCATTTAGAGTTCAGGCTCACAAAACAATATCCAAGGCTCTTCATTCCCTTCCACCATGCCCTGTTCCTCTGGATCTGTAGCAAGCCAGGCTGAGCTATGAGCAAATTCAGCTCTGTACCATGCACTCATGCAATCATCCAGTCCCCAAAATAAAGAAATAAATAAAAAGCACAATTTAACAGGAGCTGGAAAGATCAGGAGAAAAGAAAAACAGTCACATGGAACAATGTATCAAGAGGATGCATAAAATCAGGTAAATCTTTCATCTCTATGGATTAACCAGCTACCTAATTGGGTATATCAGCTGCTAAAGCAGATATGGCCTATACCTTCATCTCCAAAATGAAAGCCTGTTCCTTTGCCACTCTTCTTTTCAGATACACTCAAAAGTAAAACATCTGGCATCATGTTGCCCTTTCGTGCTTCTAATACTTATTTTCCAGTGTTAAGAAACAGTTCTTTATTGCTGAGCTGAAGGTGTTTTTCAAAAATACAATTTTGCTTTTTAGTCAAAAGATTTATTGCTGAAGCTTTAGAGGGGCATCTTCTGGTTTGTTGTTTAGCTAGAGACAATGCTGCCCTTGTTGTTACAGACATGCTGTCGCCTTGATATCTCAGGAAAAATTTGGAAGTAGCGTAAAAGTGTATTTTGCTTTATAAACACAACCTTCCATCTTTTCCACACGCACTGAGTGAAACTAAAAAAATTTGCTTGCATTTTGCCCAAGATGGAAAAGGAGTGTAAAGATATTAAACAGCCTTGAAAGATGTTGCAAAAGACAGAGAAAATAAATGTCCAACAAAAGTAATAAACAGCATTACCACATGTGAAGAGACTAACAGATGTCCAAGGATTTAATAAAGAAATGTTTGTGTACACTCAGTGAATTAAATCCACACAAAGCTTCAGAATGCAAATGCAGGCTACTTTTAAATATGAAATGTAGCATAATTAGTGCAATTTCTTTACTAGTTCACTTGTTTAAATCATTTTGAGATGAGCTAGTTTAATCGTATGCATATATAATACAGATAGCGTAAGGATCAAAAATTCATTGTGTGTTTATCTGCTGTTTCTCTAATAGAAGATTTGTGTATGTGCAATCATAGAAAAAAATTCAGGTTAAGGGAGGCTTAGAGGTCACCTAGCTCAACCTTCTGCTCAAGTAGCGGTAACTTCAGGGTTAGGTCAAGCTGTCCAGAGCTTTGTCCAGCTGAGTTTTGAGTATCTCTGAGGATGGAGATTCTACCATCTTTCTGGCCAAACTGTTTCAGTGGGAAGATTTTTGGTTCTGTTCAGCTAATCAAGATCTTCCTTGCTGTGGTTTGTCTCTGCTGCAGCTTTCCTCTTGCACCTCTGAGAAGAGTCTGGCCCTGGCTTCTCCATAATCTGTTCATCAGCTATCTGAAGACTGCAGTTAAACCCTCCCTTAGCCTTCCCTTTTCCAGGATGAACAAATAAATCTCACAGCCTCTCCTCATACATCATGTACATCGTGTGCTTCAGAGCTCATAATATTTCATGTGTGTTCAACAACTTACCTAAAGGAGGCTGGCTATATTCTGTGAAGAAAAGCATCTACAGAAGACATTTTAGAGTATCTATGCCAAACAACGCTTACACAGCTATTACACATACTCCAAATTATGCTACTTAGTTATCTCTGTAGTGCAGTCTAGACTCCTAATTTGGGCATCTAAAGGATCTGACAGTTGGAAACTTGTGTCCATGTTCCCACCACCTAGTAGTTAACTTCTCAGTTATAAAATCAGTTGGTTATAGGAAGCAAAAACTGAAATGTAAAATTAATTACCTTTATGCATAAGGCAATTACAAGCAATAGACACATACATTCTGTGGCCATATATACATACACATTCAGTTTACAGTGTACTCAGATATACTGCAATAAGTGCATGATGCTCTGCATAACAATGGTATAAATTGCTTTCATCATGAACCTGTAGCAGCTCAACCTGAACCATGCCATTTGATCTATCACCATCAAGTCACGTAAAAATGCCAGACTTCAGAGCAGCTATAAACTTTCATTTAATGTAGAAAAACCCACACATCCAAAACCAGATCGTTCATCAGATCATGGTATCAACTCTGACCTTCTACCACACAGAGCACTACTGATTCAAACCTGCTGAATATGAACCTTGAAGGAATGAAGATCTAGTATCTCCTAGCCTCACACAGTGGTCCCATCTCTCTTATGTGCAGAAGGAAATCTGCCTCTGATTACAACTGACTTCACTTGCTATACTTTTTTTTTTTTTTTACAATTTTTCCTTAGAGGAATCTTGAAACAAAAAATATGATTAACAAAGTGAGATGTACTTAGGAAGAATAGCTGGTGATGTCAGGCAGAGCTTTGTCTAAACAACAAATTTAGTTTTCTGGATCAATAGTAAATACAGCAGTGGGACAAAAACTCAACAACATGGCTTGAAGTCTTCACGTTCAAGACACAAACATCTAATGTCTTTTATTCAAACTTCCAATTTCTTTTTTCTAATTTTAATTCAATATTTCTATAAATCAATTATGTATTCTAGATTTATTTCAGAGGATAATTACATTTGAACATATTAGCTAAAAATCTGGAGGAGCATCACTTTTCAGGAAGAACATTTAACTCTAGAAAATATTCTGTTACAATTATCAGAACAATAAAAGGAAAATAAAATGTCAAACAGTAATTACCATTGTCATACTCTGCTGGCATCCAAGATAAAAACAATAGCCCTTCATTGCTAATACGACAGGTGTTTGCCTCAGATGTCATTTTTTGGTAAATGGTGACAATCACAACAAAACCTGAACCACATTAATATCTCACAGAACATAAATGAAATATTTTAGATTTGATTGTATAAATATATAATTTTTCTTGATTTTTTTTTTTTTTTGAGTAGACCAGGTCCAAGTTTCCGTAAAGGAAGAAGTGCCTGATCAATAAAGCAAACTGTGCTGTGTTTAGAGTTAGCTTTTGGTAGAGTTAGCCTGGGAATTACCTGAATTTGTATTTCATGCAACCTGGGCAAGTCATCTGTTAGGCCACCAGATAAAAAGGACATACAGCCCTCCACATGTGTTTTATCTAGAGGTTGATACCATCTATGAGTTCAAACCCAACAGGAAAAGGGGTGAACAAGTGGGTAAATCCTCAGGGTTGGGAAATTCTATCATCTTTAATCATTAGGTAACAACTTAGCAGAGAATTGAGTCTAAAATTTTGACTTTGGTGTCTATGTTATTATTTTAGACCTCTATCTGTGAGAACACTGTGTGCCTCATTTCTGCATTTAAAAATAAATTGTCTGGAGTTGTCTCTCATTTCAAAAGGTGTGCAACAGATATTTGCCTATTTCAATCATCTCATGCAGAATTCAAGTCAGCTAACCTTATATATCTATATCTATACCTATAATTGTTATCTAGTCACCTATTTTTGAACTGTACTTCAGAATGAGATTTACAACCCAAAAATACTTATCTCATCACCTATAAAGGAAGTGGGAGGTGATGACATCTGTTTTAGGTGCCTGTATTTTAATATAAACCATGACAAACTCAGCCACTTTTTTGCCATTATTTGCCTTTATTTTGCCATCACCAAAAAAGGTGTAGATTTACAACTAAGCATTGCCTTTGGATGCACTTAGTGTGGCTCCAGCTACGTCAGTGTCTTGCAATCAGAGCTTTAAGACCTGCCAGCACTTAGTTCAAAACACCGCTCTGATCGCCCTTCGTATCAGCTGTACGCAATGTATCGACTACTTACTGTGTTAATTTGCTGGGTCCCACCTACACCACTGAATAGGTTTGACTGCTTCCATCCCTGCCTGCATCTGCAGGTGGCTCTGCCTGCATCTATGTTAACAGCCCCCTTTCGATTGCTGCTGTCTTAAAATGAAAACGTCATCAGGGACAACAAGCAGCATTCAACCACATGCAAAAGCAACCATTATTACCCAAGTGACAGCAAAGCACACCACTTACCAGAATTGAGCAGGATGATGGACTTAAGGCACACAAATTCCTCCCCTTGAAGGTTCATCATGCGAAACCGAGCAGCAGTAGCCAGCAGCATGTCAAAGATTTCCACCATGCCCTCTACACATTTCCCTTGATTCCTGTGTGAATACCATCAAGGGGAAGATATTCACAGCTTTAACCTGGTGGCAGCATGAGCTTTCCATCCCCCTGGATCATTCCCCTTCAATTTTATTTCATCAGTTCACTAGATAGCATGTGACTTCCTACTCTATGCTTAATTGGTGTATGTGTGATTACAGAAGCATAGTTCTCAGTATCCCGCATGAATAAATAATTAAATACTATATTCCCCCAAAAAATGTCAATTTCATAAACTCATTACCTAGGCATTACTGTGGTGGAACATATAAGATTGACTCAACCAAACCTTTACATTGAGGAAAAGATTTGTTTAAGACTACATTTTGATTTTTTTGTGTGTGTGTTCTGTCTTACTTTGTCGTCTCTTTCTTTTCTTTTCCTTTAACTGAAATAGTCCCAATTCTTTGCATTTCTGCCCTAATGTTTTGTACATGTTTCTACCTGGCCTTGCAATCTGTAATGCTCCAACACACTTCTCCCATTTTTCTTACATCAACATAATGCCTCCTTAAAGAATAAGCTTATTCATGAGTTCAAGAAGGATTTATGAGGCCAAAATCTTGTCTGCATGACTGAGTCTGATTAAAACTATCACTCCACAGATCAGATAATTTTTTACATTGGAGCATTAAACAAAGCTAAAGTTTGGGAAATCTCGAAGTGTTTATTAGTAATGGCAATTAACCACCTCCCTCTACTCACAATACTAGGTATTCTCACTCACTAATTTTCATCTTACACATCCAATCTGCAGTTCAAGAATTAATGCAGATTGTAATTATCTTTTATGAAAATTTAGTTGCATATTTACTGGTCATGGAATTTTAGATCATTTGCATTTCTACCTTTTACCAAAAGCTACCTACTTTTACTTTTATTAGGACTTCCTGAGTGAAATTTTAACATGTAAGACTTAATGAGCGATTAGATCTGCTGTTTAAAAATATACTGGATTTTAGACACAACTTTTATGAAGAAAATTTTGAAGATCATTGCTATAGGAAAATGCAAAAGAATTTTCAAATGATCAGATGGTTATTCCACTATAATTTGTAAAGCGAACACATGTTGAGCATCTCCTAATCTCGTGACTAAAGTAACGCTGACTACCAGCATAGACACACCTGCCTCAGTCCAGATACAGCCATGCTGTTGAGACTCTGTAGCTAATGTCTAAGCCCACAACAGACCCTCAGACAAAGCAATCATCTTCCTTTTTGTTTACAGCCTGGGAAAATTCTTTGCACTTCTCAATCATGTCTTAGACCTAAAACTGAGCCAAAGAATGAGAGGGAACCTCTGTGAGCACCTGTGCACCAATCTCCTTTCAAGTTCAAATCCATATTCAGCTTAATTTGGTGCTAGAACTTAAATCTGCATCTCCCTTATCCCAAAGCAGTGTCTACGAGCCAGTGACTATGGCATATGACAGAAGCTATTACATCTGCTTTCAGAGATATTTAAACAAAGCAGGACAATATCAAGAAGACAAAGTGAGAGATATTCCCTTAAAACAGCCAGTAGGCTGTTGGTTAAAATACAGTAATATTTGAAAACATGGGGTCCCAAGCAAGTTTTCCAACCACTGTTACAACAGCACACATTCTCTGACTTTTCTGTGAGAAAGAGATGATCCAGTCTTGGGAATGGAAATAGTAGGAAAATATGTTTAATGAGGATGGCTTGCTCCTTCTTGCCTTGGGTCCCTGTGGGCTACCAGGCAGCTGCACGCTGAGCACTCCTGAGAAGTGCCTAGTTCTCCTCAAACATTTCACTAGCACTTAGCTCAGAACTTGATTTCCATTGAATGGCAGGCACGTGGTCACAAGCTGCAACATCTGGCAATGCAACTTTTATGGCCATTTCTGGCTCTTAAAAATTTTGCTGAAGAAACAGCGGCTTAAACTATAGCAGCTTTTCAGGTACAACCAGCAACATTGATAATTTCACATATTAGATTCCCACAGACAGTGGTAACAAGCGCAGTGTAACAGGTTGTGGACAAAAAAAGTCTAAGTCTTAAGATTAACAGGCAGACAGACTCAATGCTATGTTCTACGTAAAGTGTGTGATGCCTTTTGCAGTCTCATTTACAATGCCCTGGCAGATGCGCTGAACTAAAGGACTGATCTCAGCCTAGTATATGTGAACATGGCTTTACTGAAATTCACAGTTCTGTCTCTTTTGCTTGAAGGCTGAATCTGAACTCAGATGAGGAGTTTTCAATGGTTTGATGACAAATCAGTTACACTGTTCAGAGCTGGATGTGGAGAGCTCTTCAGCAAGGACCATTTTGCTGCCCTGATGAATTCTGTCTGGGCAGAATAAAGCTGAAAAACTGAACTGGTTGCAATCAAGTATATTCCTCCTCTGACTGGACATCAATAAAATAAACAAAGTAGTATTTAATAGCATCACTGTCAAATAAAAAACAAACAGAAATCAGGCACTCAAAACAAGGCATGAGAATATGAACAATTACTATTACCTTAAAATCTCTTTTGTGTGCTAAAATTTAAATCCTATGGAAGTAAAACAATCATGAATTTTTCCAGAGGGACAAGTTCCGCTGCTTTTGATACAATATTTTTGCCTATAACTAGAGAAAGTTTAACTTTGCATATGTAGAGTTAAGCACAGTTTCAGAGGACTGAAAGCCTTTAATAGTTTTGCATAAACTTAAAATAATGCCCCAATAAAAGTTAGTTTAAGAATTTTGAATTTCAGGATTACACAGAAACTAAAAGTTTCAGTGGATCATATGGCAAACAACACATACTAAAAAACACCACGTCTGGCTAAGACATTTACTTGTTTCCTAAAACCCAACAAACTACTTCCAGCCAGTATTCAGAACAATTCAAAATATTACACAATCTGAACAAACTGCAAAATTTGCATAGCCAAGACCACAATTCAAAAAGAAATAGTTATTTGTAAAATGAGACCTTTAAAAATGCCTTATGGCGACTCATAAGATGGAAAAAACATTCTGATGACAAGTAAGAAGTATTCCTAGGTACTTTTTACAAAAACAGTTCAATGGACTGTAGTTTACAAGATCAATATTCCAATCAAGAACCTCTTGCTGGCAAGTACAACCTCTGGACAAAAATTTCTAGTCCTGCAACACACAGTCCATGTGCCTAAACCTCCATGTGTGTCTGTTTCCTACAACTGAACTCATATGGTAAAGGATAAATAAAAATTATGTACATTTAAGAGATTCTAAATACTTGTTAATCTCATTTGCTTTGCTACCTGCTGTGTGTGAAATACCAGGCTACTCCGTAAGAAAGAGTATCTCGTTAGGTAGAGTTAAGTACTTCAGAAGAAGTTAGATACCTAGCTTTAGGTATTCATGTGTGCAAGCAACAATTTAGAAATTTCTGCTTTACTTTCAGAGTTAGGCAGCAGATCCAGCTCCACTGAAATCACTTAGTATCTTTGAAATGCAGGCTTCTAATCAAATGTTTTTATTATCTAGGCTACAACACTGATGTTCTTTGTTAACCAACAAAAACTATCTGAAATAGGAATCTCCAGGTCTCCTGAATTGCCTTCTAACTTTCTAACATAAACTGATAATGTTATCACATCTTCACAGCTATATGTCCCGTTGATAGGAAAGCCTATCTAGAAAGGCCTAGATAACTTTTCTGGAGGACAAATTAAGCAATAGATTTGAAAATTATCTTTACCCCACCATCATGCTGTTGTCTTTGTGTGCTCTCAGCTTAGTGAAAACAAAACAATAAAATCTTGTTTACTGCAAGGCATCAGAGTGTATTCTCACAAGAATCCTTAACACTTGGCTATTGGAAACTGTTTGGGAAAGTGAAAGCATGTGAATTAAAGGTCTTAAGTTACTGCATAAAAGTACTATGTGTATTAACTTTTGTAAGTCTACAGAATCACAGCATCATCCAGGCTGAAAGGCAACGCCGGATGTCTTTAGTCCAATCCCACACTCAAAGCAGGGTCAGCTCACTCAAGGTTTTATGCAAGCCTGGTCTTGAAAACTTCCAAGGATGGAGATTGCACAACTTCTCTCATCTTAATTATTTTTATCACCATGAGTTTTTTTCTCCCCTATATCCAGTCAGAACTTCCTCTGCTTCAATTTATGACTCCTGTTAATCAGTCTCCCATCAGGCATCTTAATAAAGAGCCTTGATAACCTCTTTGTAGATTTTAGGTCAGCCATGCTCAAAAGCCATCTCTTCTCCATGCTGAACAAATCCACTTCTCAGCCATAAGGCATGTACTCTCCTACCTTGGTGGCTCTCCACTAGTTTTACTGAAGTTTATTAACATCTTTCCTGTAATAAGGGGTGCAAAGCTGGATGTGGTATTCCTGATGTGGTCTAATGAGTGCCAAATAAAAGTGGAATAATCACTTCCCTTGCTCTACTGCCTACAGTACCACTGATAGAGCCCCGGATACCACTGGCCTTCATTGCTGCCATGTTGCAGTACTGGCACACACACAGATTGCTGTTCACCAGCGCCCCAGGTCCTTACCAGTAGAGCTGTTCCCCAGCTAGTTAGGCCCCAACTTAACAGTAGCAGTGGATTAAGACCATCACATGTGCGTGACTTTGCATTTCTCCTGACTGAATTTCTTGAGATTTCTGTCAGCCCATTCCTCCTGGCTGTCTAGGTCCATCTGTATGGCAGCTCTGCCCTGGAGCATATCAACTCCACCCCCTACTTTGGTGTCATCTGCAGATTTGAAGACAATGCACTCCACCCTCTCTTCCAGGTCACTGACAAAGACATTTAACTGGACATGTCCTAGGACAGACCCCTGAGGAACTCCAACTGTAACCAGTATCAAGGTAGAGTGTGAACCATTAACAAGAGACCTAGTCATTTTGTCACAGAAGGCAATCAGGTTGGTCAAGCACAAAATACCCTAAATCTGTGCTAATTCACACTCACCATCTTCTCCTTCCTGCTCACATAAACAACTTCCAAGAGAAATCGCTCTATGATGTTTCTTGGGATAGAATTGATGCTGACTGCCCAACTTGTAGTTTCCAAACTGTCTTCCTTCTTTTGGAGACAGGTGCAACATATGCCTTTCTCCAGTAATTAAGGAGCAATCCTGGTCTCCATAGCCTTTCAAAGATGATAAAGAACAGCCTCACAATGACATCATCCAACACTCTTGGATGCCTTTTCTTAAGAGATTCATGACTCTGTCCTCTTTTACTAACTCAATCCTCTACTCCTTGAACCCTGTATGTAGGAATAAGAACCTAGATTTTATTTAAGTCTTGGAAAAACCATAGATGTCAGGAATGTCTTTTACAGGATCAAGCAACAGACAAGTAAACATTAACAGTGAAGGGTGTTTAATTGAGGTGAAGCAGGACTCGGGGATGTTCTCATCAAACTTTCCATTCAAAGGGAAAAGGCCAAGTAGGCATAGATGCACCCATCAAACCAAAGCCTGACTGCGCATTTGTTGTCTCTCTGGCTTCTTTGAGCATGCTACTTAATTTGATGACAAGGGACTTTCAAGAACAGATGGAATCTACCAGGCTAGAAGGGGGAAGGTCATCTTCACAAACTGACTTAATAACTTGGTGAGGAAGCCTCTAAACAAGGCTTGTCACAGGATATGTTCCTAAGCCTACAGGTAGGTTAGGAAACAGGGGAGGTATGATTGAGAGAGAGCTGCAGGGACAACATTTACATCCCTAGTTTGAAGGGAGGGTATTCACATACTTAATTCAAATGCTTGCGTTCTAACACAGAAGGAGAATTGGAAGTCCATACACTGTGAGACAGCTATGATAACTGGAAACACAGAGGCTTGGTGGGATAGTGCACAGATGAGATGAGACAGCACATCCAATTGGAGAATGGTCATGGACGGGTACAACTTGATTAGGAAGGGCAAGTATGGAAGAAGAGGGGAAGAACTTGAGCTCTACATAAAGGGAAACCTTGACTGCACAGACCATATGAAACCAAAACCCACTTATGTCAGGAGATTCTGTGTATAGGTCAGAGGAGAAATTAACACTGATGATTTGGGGGGGGTTGTTACAAACTTTCTGACCAAGAGTATAAGTGGATAATCTTTCTATAAATAACTCATAGAAGTTACCCTATCACTGGGCTACAGTCTTGTGGAGGATTTCTACATGGATAGACTGCAAGGTCAACATAGCATTGTGCAAGTAATCCAGGCAGTTTCTGGACTGTGTTCATGATAACTTCCCAATACAAACAGCACAGTGGCCAACCAAGGGCAATGCTCTATTGACCCACTCCTCACAAACAATGAGAAATTGCTGGTGAATGTGACCACAGATAGGAAATTTGGCTGCAGCAACCATGAGATGTGATTGAGCTCAGGATCCAGAGGTAGGCTGGGAATGCAAACAGTGGAACTATGACTCTGGGTTTCAGAGGAATAAACTGCATTTAGGGAATTGCTAGGCAAAACATTCTTGGAGACATGATGGGGAAAAGTGTCAAGAGAATTAGATAATATTTTAAGGAAATCTTGCTGAAAGCTCAGGAGCAAGCCCATCCCATCATAGAGGAAGACCAGGTATTTCAACAGAAGATCCACTTGGCTAAGCAAGGAGCCCCTTGAACTAAATGGCAAAAGAACATATAAGAAATAGAAATAAAAGCAGGCATCAAAGGAGGAGTACCAAAGCACTGTTTGAACATTTATGCCTAAAACTAGTGAGAGACACAGAAGGTAACAAGAAAGGATTTTACAACTATGGCAGCAACAATTGGAATTTCAGTGAGAATGAAGAGTTGACAAATGGGGGAGAAAACCTGGTGACTGACTAAATGGAATAGACTGAAACACTCAACAGCCTTTTATTTTGTGTCAGATTTCACTGGCAAAGCCAACAGAAGCATATTGACAGGTTAGGGAATTACTTAGAGAATTAATAATTACTCTAAACAGTAATTCCAATCTTTGAAGCCATTCAGGGTTCATTCCAGGGTGCTGAAATAGTTGGTCAATGTATTCACTATGCTACTATCTATCACTTAGAAAAAATCACGGAGATTGAAAGAGGTCTCTGACAAACAGTAGAAGGCTAACTCCACTTTCACAAAATCAAGGAGGACCAGGAAACCAGATTGTGCTTGACCAACCTGATTGACTCTATGATGAAATAATTAGCTAAATGATGAAAGGGAAGGAGGTGGGTGCAGTATAATTCAACAGTAGTAAGCCTTTTGATTTACAGTATTCTTATCTGTAAACCAGGGAAGTACAGGCTGAGCAGACAGACAGATACATGGGTGGAAAATAGGCTGGATAACGAGACTCAAAGTGTAGCAGCAATGGCTCAACACCTAGTTTGTGGTAGGTAATAAGTACTCCAGACATCGACTCTGGAGCCAATGCTGTTTAATATATTTATCAATAATCTGGATGATGATAAAAAGTTCATCTTCAAATTTGTGGATGATACTAAATTGGGGCTGGAGGGAGGTTGATACCACAGCCTCAGTGCTAGAGGGACCCTGGAGGACTGAACCAACAGACACCTCACAAAGATCAACAAGAAGTACAAAATTCTGCACCCAGGGCCAAATAAACCCATGCATCAATACAGGCTGGAAAAACACTGGGCTGAGCAACAGCCTTCCTGGAAAATGGAAACCAAATAAAATATAAACGAACAGCATTCTCTCTTTGTGGATAATGCAAATTGTATGCAAATTATCTTAGGAAGAATGTGGCCAGAAGAACAAGAGAAATTATTTTCTCCCCACCTCTACTTGGTCCTGCTGAGGCTGTGCCTGTGTCAAGTTTCAGGCCCCTCAGCTCATGAAGGATGATGGATGTCTCCTCCTGTTGTGGAGATCATTAGAGGCATGCAGCACATGGCCTACAAGGAGGGGTTGAGTGGGAAGGAAGCAAAGTATGTAAGGGAGGGGACAGACAAAACTGCAGACTACAACTGCTTGAAGGGGCATTACGAGGTCTTCTCAGGAGCAGTGAATGCTAAATCAAAAGGCAACTAACTGCTGTAAACTACAGTTTGGAAGGTTCGGGCTGGATTATAGGAGGGTGGTGCAACCCTGACACAGGTACCCAGAGAGGCTGTGTGTTCATCATCCTTAGAGACTTTCAAGAAAGCTAGACAAAGTCACAGCTGGCCTAAGCTGGCGTTGGCAATGGTCTTGCTTCAAGAAGCAGGTTGAACAAAATGATATGCAACTAAAGTTTTTGTTTCTAAAGTAAATTGTTGGAGAAGTTCCTGACAGAGTTTAGTTTCAGAGGGTAAATGCAAGGATTTATTACTGGTGTGGAGCTTTTTAACCAAGAATCCAAACATCCAGTCAGCACCTGAGTAAGGAATAAAAGCAATCCTTAAATTATATGAATAAGGTTTGATGTACTAATGCAGTGGTAAAAAAAAATCCATCACCACATTACAGCCCTTTGGCTTCAGTTTATGCATAAATCTGAAGCAGAATATAAAACAGAAAAGAAAACATAAAATTTAAAAGTTAACCCAACTTTCTTATACTTCCAAACCTCTTCATCAGTTTAAGCCTGGATTGTACTTTGCAAAAACGTTGGGAAGGAGTACAATCCTTTCTATTCATTATAGTCCATTCATTTTCAATGCATATCTTCTTGGCATTTTATCCTCCTTGCATCTCATTCTCATACTTCTATTATATTTGGGTAGGATTTGTTTCTAATTCATTAATTTATTCAGTCATGGCTTAGGCAAGGAAGAATGCCTATCTGTCCACAGGCAAGGACAAAAATCAGAGGGAGGAAACCTAAAGTGAGAGCATGTACATTTTTCAGAAAGTTACCTTCAAGTATTAATTTTGTTTTCTTTTTTATCTTCTTTTTTTGGGGTGGGGGTAGTTCACTAAAATCTTTTTCAGTTGATTTACAACACTGTTGCAGTAACTATTTCTTGTTTAAACAAATACAGTATTTTTGGCTACTTACTCAAAAATATGTGCCATTAGTGTCAATGCATGAATCACAGTCTGAGAATCACTTGCAGCTGGGAAATTGGAGATACTGGACTGGAATTATCATAATTCTATACAGAATCAAGTTTTTTTCCCTTCGAGAGTTTCTTGAAACAGACATTTGCCAAATAAGATAAAAAACTGAGATATCAGTTCCAAACATAATTTTGAGGGAGAAGAAGAGGCAGGTAGGCAGAAGGGACCCCTAAGATCAAGGCTCTCTTTTCCTTCACTGAGCTGGATGGTTATATCTTTTCACACATCCCTCCCTTCAAGTTATCCTGTTGGCATCATCACCTCCCCAAAACAGGTTGAAAAAATTGGTTGCCCATGCACAGCAGCAGTTTTCACCCAGCACAGGTCTCTCTCTTCCACAGCAACAAAACAACAACTGAGGTTCAAATAGGCAATTCCTACCTCTTCCAGTACTGAAAAATTACCAGCCCACCATCCTCTGAGGTTTGCTAGTCTTTCAAGATGTCTCTTTTGGTTGCTCCTTGAGCTAGCTCTGAACCAAAAGTGGTGGCTAACTCACACACCAAATGAGAGATGTTAAATAAAGCCAAATGAGAGAGGAAATTCAGGAAGACTTGGAACACGTAAAAGACAGATCAGAACCATTATACCTGTGTTATTTCTGAAGCACTAAAGAATTGGCAAAATACTTAACATTTTTTTTATGTTCTATCCATTAGAATATTATTGCATAATTATTACAAATATTATATATTATTATTATTAATATTATTAAATATATTACAAATATTATTACATAAGTGGTGCCTGTCTTCAAGATAAGAAGCTATTTTATATACATTAATGTGTTCTATATACATAAGTTCTATTAACAGACATTGATAAACACTTTCTGTAAAGTGACGTACTAAAGCAGCTTAAGGAAGCAGGGTGTCAGGAAAGCTCCATTTCCAAGGTTTTAAGACCAAATCAGGAACATCCATCAGGATGCCTTAAATACTGCCAGACAGGCATTTGAGGGCTACTTAACTAACTGAGGATTCCCCTTTTTCTACAATGCTATGTTTTATCAATAATTAAAAGATGAGGAAATTGTTATCAGCTGTGAAATTTTACTTCAGACCATCCTGCATTTAACCAGTAACTCTGGAGACTGTGGTTAGGGGAAAAGTAAGCAGGAAACAGCCCCCAAAGCTCTAGAACAAAACAGTAATATCCAAAGAACAGGAGGCAAAGAATAAAACAGACACTACCATGAGTAAACTAAATCACAGTATCAAATCCAAGACCTGCTGATGAAGATAAATGCCTACCTTATTTATTGTTCTGTGTCAGTACTCATGAGGTTAAATAGCATTTTGCTTTAAAAAATGGCAGTTTGGTCACAACAATTAGGCTTGTACCCTTGCACAAATCGACCAGTAAGTGGTAGGTGGGCGTGAAGAGAGCTTCAAAAAGAGAGAAATTAAAGATACAAGACTTGCTCTGTAGTGGTTCTGTTTTCTGTGTGGCTTTTTTTTTAAATCAACTTGTTCATGAGCCTTTATTACTAAAGGTAGTAGCAACGTAATTCAGAGGTAGCAACATCTTTCACTCATCCCATTTCTCCCTGAACATTGGCTTTCAAATGACACAACCTGAAGAACTTTATAGGCTACAGTCGATGGGTGATATTACATCCTGCTGTTCCTGGAGTGTACTACTAAAAGCCCTTCATTTTTTTTTCTATATAAACTTACTAGAACAGAGGTTTGGGTCAATTGCTGGCTAAAATGTATTCAAAAGTTTTAAAGTAAGTCCAAGATTTAAAAGGCATTATTGACAAATATTTGCAATAAATATGGAGTGGCACATTTATAAATTAAAAAAGAAACAAAAATCTAGTTCAAAGTGGTTTTCACCTACAGTTAGTCACAGAATACCAGAATTGCTGAGGAGATCATCAAGTTCAATGCCTCTTCTCAGAGCAGGGCCACCTGCAGCAGGTGCTCAGGACCGTATTTTGTTGGGTTTTCAGTATCTCCAGCATTGCAACTCCACAACCTCTTGTCCTGTGACTGAGAAGAATCTTGCTCTGTCTTCTTTACTTCCCCCCCACCATCAGATATTTATACACATTGATCAGATCTGAGTCTTCTCAGCCTCTCCTTGTATGAGAGATGCTCCAGTCCATTAATCACCTTTGTGGCCCTTCACTGGACCCACTCCATAATGTACATGTCTATTTTGTACTGGGGAGCTTAGAACTGGACACAACTCCAGATTTGCCTCAGCATGGCTAAGTAGTGAGGAAGGATCATCTACCTCTAGCTGCTGGTAATGCTTTTCCTGATGCAGCCCAGGCGGCTATCGGCCTTCTTTGTCATGAGGGAGCACAACTGGCTCAGAGAGCACCCAGTTGTGCTGATTTCCCAGAAAATGTATGGAGCTTCCACCATTATGCTGTCCCGTAGGCATTTCCGTACTTACGTGCACGCACACACTGAGTGGGGTCTCCTGCTACTACATTTTGTTGATTGCATCTCTCCTGTCCACATCATCCTGAACCCTTTTCTTGCCAGTCCAGTCTACCACCTTCCTCAAATGATTGTGGGTCATCACCTCCCTCCTGTGTCATTCCTGGCTTAAAGCTCCCTCACCAGGTTGGCCAGCCTGTGGAAATTATGTTTTTGCCCCACTTGATGCGGTTGATCCCATCTCTTCCTAGCCATCCTCAATCCTCAGATCAGGTTCCATGATCAAAAAAGTTGAATCCCTGTTGTTGACACCAGTTATGCAACCAGTTGTTGACCCGCAGGATCTGTCCACTCTTCCTCAAACCCCTTCTCCTCAGCCGCCCCAGTGGATTGACCACCTGGGTTCCCGTGCCCTTGACCCTTGCCCTCAGAGCCATGTAGTCATGAATAAGTGTCTCTCCTGACTAGATCAACAGAGGATCATCTACCTAGGCATATGAAGTAAGAGTAGACTATACATTTCAGCAGTGGTGAATAAGGTCTGAAACAAATAGAAAATTAACTACTAAGTGCCTTTTAAATTATTTTTTCTTGGTAAAATATGATGTGAAATGGATCCACAAATATGTCAGATAGGAAAAATCTCTAAAATGCTGTTATAATTCTAAGAAAACTAATTAAATTTTTGTCATATTTTAAACATTTAGATTAGAAAATTATTATGAAAGCTTTCCATTTGGGAACAATAAAGTTACAATAATTGGCTGAACAAATTTTATTCTTGTTGACAGGAAGGCCTTTTACAGTTTAATTTACATTCAGTCTGAATCACTTTAAAGCCAAAAACATTTCAAAATTCTCTTCATATCAGAAATGCAAAGAAAGTTTAATTTTGGAAGGATCAGCATCACATGACCTAGAACTGAGGCCTGAGCTTCCAGGATGAACAAGCAATCTTAGAATTTGTGTAGGGGCTATCTTAAATCCAGAAATTATTTCCTTATCTCTGAAAACTTCCATTATGTGCCTACAAACCCAGCCAGAGAACCTCTTTTTCTAACAGCTGAAAATTGGGAAGATCATAGAGAGGGGTTTTTCTTTTCTTTTTTTTTTTAAAAAAAAGGTCATCACTTTGAGCCTTACACAGCACCTCCCCAAATTATGGAAGAGTCCTCCTGATTTATATTTAGGTCGTTTGAATTACAATATTGGGTAGTTGAATTTTGCTCCAAGGCACAGTAAAGACTGATTTACAATAAATAGAAATTATTCCTTTTGCATTGTTTTAATATGTATAATTCTGTCTCTTGTAATATTTTTTTCATTCTCTGGGGTCTACAATATAATAACACATGTGAAAATCCAACAATACAGTGAAGGATGAAAGAGAAATTTAATTATTTCAAGAGATTCCTTAACTGTCTACAAGTTGATCCATTCAGCTCTATCAGCTCTATCAGACAAGTAGCCTGATGACAGGATGATTGTTTGAGTTGGGTTTCCAGCACAAAATCTAGTTCTATTAAAGATGGGATGAAAATCAAATGTATAATTGTTTTTCAAATTTATTTTGAAGTGCAAATTTTTATATACTTGTTGTCTATGGGCTTTTTCCTTTTGAAATAAATAAGAGCAGCAGGTCACTAATGAAGCATTCTTAATCAAACATCTGTGACCACTTTGCTTCCATTTTTCTAATAAGTCAATGGTAATTAATGCATCCACAATTACACAGTGCCAAAAAAAATGCTGTGCATTTACTCAAATGGTAGACAAGTGTAATGTGCTAAGGCATTTGAAATATTTTACAAGGTGAGGGACTAGCAAAACATACTCAGATTTCATCCTGACACTCTTTCATTGTATCTAATCTTCTGTCTATTAAAACTTTGGAAAGCACTATCTGCACAGAAAGCTTAAAAGATTCTT